>NC_138881.1:8895919-9495919 GCF_965194805.1 Balaenoptera borealis | reverse complement strand
CTAGGGAAGAATCCTTGCTTCTTCTAGTTTCTGGTGGCTCCAGGCATCCCTTAGCTTGTGCTTGCTTCACTCCAGTCTCTGTCTCTATCCTCACATGGCCTTCTCTGTGTACGTGTGTTCTTCTCTTCTTACGAGGACGCTTGTCACTGGAGTATAGGTGCTCAAGCAGAGGGTGACAAAATGCACACCGACATTTCCTTTTCCTGGGCATTCTGGAAAACTATGGTTCTAAGCCTCCCTTGCATTTAAGTTTGGACCATGAGATTAATTCTCATCAAAGAAATAAAGACAGAATGATATATTCCATATCTAGGCTTCTCCACTACAATTTCCCAAGAAATCATTGGCTTTCTCTTATTTCCATCTCTGTGTCTGTAGTCTTGGGCAAATTTCATTAACTCTTTGAGTTTTACTTTGTCTGTTTGTCAAATAACACTGATAACTGTGTCCCAGGGTTGCTGTGAGAAGTAAAGGAGAGAAACTCCTAGCACATAGTAGGTTTTCATTAAATGTTCCTTTGCTTTCTTCCTACATTCTTCTTAGAAACTGAAGGAATTCACCCTTAGGGGAAGTGAAAGCTTAGCACGTATCAGTCTTATCAAAAGAGACATTTTCCTTTGTTGCATAAATCATTATTTCAAATCAGAGCTCATCTTACAGGACTAATTACTGTACAGAAAATATTGTGATTGATTGTGTGGGGACTGTAGAGAGTGGAGATGGCGAAGGAAGAATGGAAACTGCTGGAGCCAACCTGCAGGCAAGAAGAAAGGTTCACTGCATTTAGTTAATAGGGCCACTGTGCAGCCGGCTGGAGTTTCCTTGTCCTAACAACGCTGGCATTTAAATAAAGATGTTAGGGCTTCCCTGGTGGCGCAGTGGTTGAGAATCTGCCTGCCAATGCAGGGCACACGGGTTCGAGCCTTGGTCTGGGAGGATCCCACGTGCCGCGGAGCGACTCGGCCCGTGAGCCACAGTTGCTGGGCCTGCGCGTCTGGAGCCTGTGCTCGGCAGCGAGGGGCCGCGATAGTGAGAGGCCTGCGCACCGCGATGAGGAGTGGCCCCCGCTTGCCGCAACTGGAGAAAGCCCTCGCACAGAAACGAAGACCCAACAAAAGCCATACACACATACATACATAAATAAAAAGAATGTAAGCAGAGAAGAATAGCATTAAAAAAAAAAAAAAATTTAAATAAAGATGTTAGTGTTAATCATCAATTTTGATTAAAGCCTGCAGTTGCTACAAAAGCTGAAAACATACCTGGCTTTTTTTCCCTCCCTTATTTTCCCCCTGGTCTTAGCAACGCAGAATCTCAATGGTCTGGAAGAAAATTTTTCTATTTTTATTAGAAACAAAATGGGGGGGAGGGTGGAAATTATATCAGGAATTTAGACGGTGGAAGGGAGGAGAGTTTGGTGTGTTTGTGTAATGTTCCATAAAAGGGTGCCAGCTGTGTTGTTTTTAATTCAGGAATTATAGGGCTAAAAAGAGATTTACTCACTAGTAAATATCCATTTCCTTATTCTTCATGGCCATATTGTCCTTCAGTAATTCAGTACTAATTCCAGAACTGTTTAATAGTTACCCAGCAGATAACACACAGTGCTGTCACAGATGCTGAGCTCTGTACCATGCATAAACTGACAGCCTTTGAAGCGGAGCAAGGAGGAGGAGCCGAGGCCTTTCTCTAAAGATGTTCTACTCTATTCAGGCTTTAAAATCTAGACAATGGACTATAATGAGGCAGCTTCAATTAACAGTCTTGAAGTGGAAACATAAACTAGTTTTCATGGTGGAACTCTTGAATTAGGCAGCGTTTTCCCCAAGCACTCATCCCCAAATTCAACTCCTGAAGTAGGCAAGAATTGTCATTGGACCCCTCCAATGATAACTGCCAAGCATGATTTCTTGGTGCCCGCTGTTGACCCTGAGTCCCTAAGAGTTTTCTGAAACATTCCAGCCAGACCAATCACCCTTCCACAGCACCCATGATGTCACCTGGCTCCCAGACTCCTGTGCACTGCCTCCCACGCCCATGGGCCCTGTCCTCCCTACCATCCAATCCTGTTTCATGGATTCTCATGTATTCACACCAGTGATTCATAACAGACATTTGTGTAGTTCCTATTATTTGCCCTTTAGATTTTGACATATAACTGTAGCATGCCTAGAACAGTGGTTCTCAACTGCGGGACAAGTTTGCATTTCAGGGGACATGAGTAAGAGAACACCTATCTAAGGTGACGTAAAGAGTCAGGGGAAGTCTGAGGAGAAAGGCAGTCCATGTTTGGTCCAGGGCCTCCACAATATCAGGATTCGGTGTCAGCTTCTACGATCTATTCACATTTGCCTCACTGTGACAATATGGCAGCCACAGCTGTAACTGTTACATTTCCATGGAACAATGTCTCAAAGCAGGAAGGGGAGAGAAGCTTCCCATTTCCATATGCTCCTCTGTCAAGGAAGAAAGTTTCTGCCCAGCCCAGGCCCAACAGTTCCCTGAGTTCACACTGGCCAGGACTGAATCACACGCCCATGTCTATGCCATAGTGGCAAGGGAGGCTAGGAAAATAGGTTCTGGCAGTTTAGTGGGAGGGGGTGTCTGCTGGCAAGGAAAAGAATGTGAGAGGTTCCACAAGAAGGCATGTAACAGTATAGACACTGCCTGGCCCTGTCCTCACAGAACTCACAGCCTACGGCAGGGAGAATCAGATTAGCACAAGGCCACTGCTGCCATCTAGAGCGAGAATGTAAAACCCCAAACAGGAGCTGTCAGCACTGTCTGGGGAGGTCAAGGAAGGCTTCGCAGCAGATGCATGCCTGACCTTTCTCCTGAAATCCCTGTTTTAGTAAGAGCATCTCCACCCAAGTCAGAAGCCCAGGGAGCTGTCTTCAAATCTCCTCTTTCCACTTCCCCACATGTGACTCACCCCCAAGATTTGTCAACACTCCTCTCCCTCCCACCTCCATACTTTCTTAGCCTTAATTAAAGAACACAGACTGAGTTCAAGATCTTATCGTCACTTTCCTTCTTGATTGCTGGACCCCTCCACTTTAATCCATCTTCCACACTATCTCCACAGCTATCATTCCAAACCTTAAATATGGTCATGTCAAAATTCCTTGCTGGCTCCTTACTTTTTATTTCTTTTTAATTAATTAATTAATTAATTTATTTATTTATTTATTTTGGCTGCGCTGGGTCTTTGTTGCTGTGTGCGGGCTTTCTCTAGATGTGGAGAGTGGGGGCCTACTCTTTGTTGAGGTGCGCGGGCTTCTCAGTGTGGTGGTTTCTCTTGTTGCTGAGCATGGGCTCTAGGCGCACGGGCTTCAGTAGTTGCAGCAAGCAGGCTCAGTAATTGTGGCACGCTGACCCTAGAGCATGCGGACTTCAGTGATTGCGGCGCATGGGCTCAGTAGTTGTGGCACGCAGGTTCTAGGGAGTGCGGGCTTCAGTAGTTGTGGCCCACAGGCTTAGTTGCTCTGCAGCATGTGGAATCTTCCCGGACCCGGGATCGAACCCATGTCCCTTACATTGGCAGGCGGATTCTTAACCACTAAGCCACCAGGGAAGTCCCAGCTCCTTACTTTTTAAATAAAATGCAATCTGGCCTCCTTAGTGTGCCACGCAAGGCACTGCAGTCTTTCTTCACCTACCTTCCTAGCCTCACCTTCTCCTTTCCCCTTTTCCATAGAAAAACTGGGCAATTTTGCCATTACCCAGATGTGCCTGTACATAACTTCATGCCTCCATGCCTTTGCACGTGTGACATGCCCTTCCTCCCCATCCACTTCCCTTATTTGTTAAAATTCATCATTTTAGGTCCAACTTAAATGTTACCATTTCCATGAAGCGTCCTCAATCTCTCTGTGACAGAATTAATTTGCTGCCTCTTCTGAGTGTTCAGAATGTTCAGAATGTTCTGTTGAACCTCTATTGAGGAATTCCCCCACTGTATCTATTATACAGTTCCTATGGGCCAGGTACTTATAAAAGTATTTTATATGAGAAACTCATTTAATCCTCACAACAGCCCTCTTTATAATTATCATCCCCATTTCACAGATGGGGGAAGCTGAGGCACAGCAATCTCAAGGAACTCTTCTTGGTTTCAAATGTAGTCAGTCTGACTCCAGAGGTGAGTTCATCATTTCTGCACCAGCACTGTGCAATGGAACTTTCTATGGTCATGGACATGCTGCATATCTCTGCTGTCCAATATGGTAACCACTAACCACATAGGGCTATTGAGCACTTGTTATGTGGCCAGGGTGACTAAGGAACTGGATTTTAATTGAATTAATTTAATTTAAACAGCCACATGTGACTAGTGGCTACCTTATTGGATAACACGGCTCTGTACCATATTCCTCTCCGTATAAGGGCAGGGACTACAGCTTGTTCATATGCCCCCAGGACCCAGCTTCAATGTTTGTTAGATTGAAATAGGCGTATTTCCTTTTCTGCCATAAAAATGTAGGGCAGCCTTTCTACCCCTACAAATGAGGGACAAGACTATTTTGCTGAGTTCAATTTTGTAACATATGATAAACAATTCCTAACATTAGAAAATATGGTTAATCACTCTAACTGAAAATGCTTCTCAAAAAGTTGTTTTATTACTTTTTGATACCACAAGCTCACAAAGCAGCCTCATGCGGCTTAGAGGAGAATCTGACCTCTGCGTTCAGAAATACAATTCCACTTATTGACAATTCTTATTTATATTTACAGGTCAACATCTAATAACATTTATAAGGTCAGCACACTGCACCAAGGAATAGGAAATAAAAGTCAACTGCAGTAAAGACAAGCACATCCTGAAAGCTATTTGTTTTGCGTTGCTAGAAAGCTATTTTTTTGTGCGTGTGTATATATATCTCCATACCCTATGAAGATTTATGCTTAACATTGACAGATATCTGTATCAAGAAATTACATTAATTTAAATTTCTGAACACTGTTCATAACTCAATATGAAATTATCTAAGTGACAAAGGCAGCATATGTTTTGTCTTCACCATGTTATTTAATGTATACATGAGAAAAGGTTAATTTTTCTCCCCCATTCAGCACAGTGCACAGAGAATAATAATATCCGAAGAAATAATTTTCCCATATGTTTAGCTACAGTTTAAAGAACACACAGGGCTGTTTGTATGTTTTGAGTTTTGTTTTCTTTCTCAGGTAGAGAAGAGAGCTGGCAAGAAAGCGACTGTTAAAAGTTGTAATGAATTTTCCAATAATTCAAAGGATTATGGCTTTAAAGCTATATAACATAAGCCTGCAACAAGATACTAATTGGTTTTGTTGGATTGGGGTTACAAAGTGGTGGCCCTTGGATGTATTTTATTCTGCCCACACAATGTTTTTTTAGAAATGTATATCTGAATGCTTTCAGATAGGACTTGTATGCTCAAATGTTCCATTCCTTTCTGTTTTATATCTGCTCAGTACTCCCATCTAGTTTGCCTGTCTGGCCCCCGGAGGCATTTAACTTTGCAACACCTGATTAGGCGGTAGTCCACTAATTCAGAGCACTTAGACGCTTTCCCCCAAAGTCCTATTCTTACCTAGTTATTATTCAAATGACATCATAATTGAAGGACACTGTGCAATGCGCTGTTCAGATGCAATACAGCATCAGTTCACCAAGTTAGATTTACTGATCCTTTAAACAAAAAGGGCAAATTCACTTCCTGCATTTATGAATCTTCTCTAATTCTGGAGGAATTAATTCATCCAGGAAATATTTACGGAATACAGATTTGTAGACCCATGTTCTTTAAGTCACAGTGTTCTTCAAGTCACAGAATCCTAGCAGAACTAGAATTCTGGGATGTATTGGCAGGTTTTACTGTCTATCATAGTTAAAATGACTATAATTACCAAATCTACAAATACCCCCATTCTCTTTCCTCCATATCTGTTTTCTCCAGTGTTTGCTGGGAGTCCCACTGAAATAGGAAACTTGACCTGAGGTCTCACCACCCCTTTGCTCACTCACTATCTACCATCTTCAGCCGCTGTCCTTCTTCTCCTATTCTATTTCATAACTTTGGGGAAATTCTTCATCTTTATTCTATAGGAGGTGCTGAAACAAAATCAGTTTTGAAACCTGCAAATATTACATTTTTCCTTATTTGCCCAAGGGAAAATGACATTAAAAATTTTAATTCCAGACAGCAACCATATATCTAGAATTTTTATTGAACCATGAATAATGCATCCAATATCAGCTATGTAGCTTTCCTCTAAGACCCAGGTATCCCGAAGAGATCTTGAAGGTAAAGTCCAGTGTTGGTCACGGTTCTCCAGAGAAACAGAACTGATATACAGAGATAATATAATATTTATTATAGGAATAGGCTCATGTGGTTATGGAGGCCAAGAGTTCACCCTTCTTCTGCCTTTTTGTTCTATCCGGGCGCTCGATGGATTGGGTGATGCCCACCCACACTGACGAGGGCACGCCTTCTTTACTCGATCTACTGACTCAAATGCTAACCTCTTCCAGAAACACCCCCTCAAACACAATCTGAAATAATGTTCCATCAGCTATATGGGCATCCCTTAGCCCAGGCAAGTTGCCACACAAAATTCACCAACACAGTCCAATGCCTTATGAAGGAGCAAGGACTGTTAGTGATCATGCAGGTACTCCCTGATGAAACCGAGACCAGAAACAGCTAGACCAGAGATTCACAACCCTCACCGTCCATCAGAATGATCATGACCCAGAGGGGGAAGGGCTTTACTTTTCCATGCTGATGGCTGGGCTCCACTCCAGAGAATCTGAGGTGAGGCACCAGGCGTTGGAACTTTGTGACCCTAGGTGATTCAATGTGCAGCCAGCACGGAGAACCTCAGGTCCAGACCAGCACTCCTCCAAGTACTGTCTTCAGACAGTCAGCATCACAATCATAGGGGATGCCTGGGAAGATGGGAACTTCTGCCTACACTCCCAAAAAAGCAAAAGAATTGGGATCACTGGGGCCAGGGTTCAGGAATCTGCATATTCCTAGCTCTCTCTTAAATACGTAGGCCCAGTAAAGACTGTGAAGCATAGGCTAGACAAAAGTAGAGAACTACAAGGACCACTGGCATTAGAGGCAGATATGGGTATTAATCTCAACTTGGCCGTCTAAAAGCTACGGACCCCCTTTAAGGGTGAGTTTCTTAACCTCCTTTAGCATTAGTTTCTTTATCTCTAAAATGGGGTAACGGTAATGACCTCAGAATTAAATGAAATAATACGAAGTAATAAAACCACAGCATTGCAGAGTTGGTGACCCATAAATTCCCTTCCCCATTTTGCCATTGTCTAGAAGAAGGCTCTTTTTTTCTAATCTCATTTATTCTGCTATAAATATCAGAAAACAAGCAATTTGTAGTCATGTCCTACAATTGCGACCGAGCAACAGAGTGCTTCCACATATAAAAATATTGCAAGAATTGACAGAGTATTTTTAAATTGTCTGTTTGACCAGAAGGAAATCTGCAGGCAGAGTCCCAAATCTTGTTTTGTCATCATGTATACATAGGATTTTTTTTTCTCCATAGGTCAAAATAAGTTCACTAGCTTGTCAGGCCAGTGGACTCAACTGTCAGGTGGGGTTTTTGTCCTTGGAGGAATCTGAGCCTTTGTATTTCTTTTATGTGTTATTATCCCAGCAAGTCATTTGCTATCTAACCTACCAGAGCAGCAGTAAACTAAAACTGTCTGTTCATTGTGTCAATCATTTAAACGTAAGACAGGAGGAAAACATCTTTCTGGTAAATGATCTCCTTTTTGATCTCGGGAAGAGAATACAATTTCTCCTGTGTTAACCATGAGTTTCCATTTCCAAGGGTAACATTCTAAGGCTGAGCTACATATAAACATGTGAGGCCAATCTGGTTACACTAAAACTTTCAGACTAAGAGGCAAAAAATTAGAAAAGAGGCTGGGAGTAGTTTAGAGAAACTCACTTTCCCCCAACTGCCAGCTTCCACTGAGAAGACCAAGGAGCACTGTTTTCCTTTTCTTTACTGGCTTCTGAGAAGGAGCCAGCCTCTGCAGCTGACGTAGCCCGGGAAAGCTTCCCCCTCTCTGTGCACTGCTCATCTTCTTCATGCTCAACAGCACTCATTTGTGAAGCAACTGCAGTGAAGCCCCCAAGTCTCCCTCCTGCCGTTATCATCACAGAAGTGGCTGTGAGCTACAGTCCATGCTGGATGTCGACCCTGTCCTCCTCGCTCTTGCTAACCTGGTCTCCGTCCCCTTGCCCACTGAGTCTCCGGGAGAAGCCTCCCTGCCGCCAGTACCTATCAGGCCCCACCAAAATTGTGCCAGTCTCTCTGTGGCTGCTCTCTAAAGTGCCAGCATGCAGTTGGGGTCCATTCAGAAGGACGGAGAGGCCCTTTGCCCCAAAATGGTGTCACAGTTTGGCAGTCAGCACCACAAAGCTTCTGTAATTGTGGTCAGGGGCTCCTAGAGTGCTTGAATGATCCTGTTAACCTTGGCCTTTATATTGCTTTCACTGTAGGGAGTTCAAAACCAGCTCAAAGTGGAGTATATGGATGATTTGCCTGAAGAATATGACAGAAGCTGAATCAATAAGGAATGTTTCTTGCTGAGGAATAGAATTATCAACCATGTGAAAATAAATGTATTTTATTATCTCAATAAAAGAAGGTAGGGCATTCCTAGCTCGTTGCCTTAGATCAACAAAATCGCCAAGGTCCCCCAGGATCATTTTTATCTTTCCACTGTGCCACCCTCAGCATTTTGCCTTAGTTTGTAACCTCATGATTACAAGATGGATGCTACAAATCCAGGCATTACATCTTATAACCACATTCAAAGCAGGAAGAAGGGGGAAAGTGCAGTGTAGAGGAGGTGTCTTTCCAAGCTCCCTCTTTTCTCAGGCAGTAAAAATCTCTCCTGGATATCCCTCAGTAGTCTTACCCTTACGTCTCATTGGTCAAAAGTCACATGGCCACCTAGTTTGTAAGAGGGGCTTAGAAAGGGAGTATTTGTCCAAAGGAAACGGAATTACCATGCACTTATTTAGACCACCAGTTTAGATGACTTGTTGAGACTCATCTCCTGGTGTAGTACACACTGCCACCTAAGTAAAACTGAGTTCTTGGTGGCAAGGAAAAAGGGGGAATACTATTATGGATACAACTAACTTGTGCCACAGAAACGAAGAGAAAAAACACAGTCTTGCTACTTGAGGAGCTACTTCCATTATCACCAAAAAGAGATTTACTCTCTACATGTCAATAATACTGTTGTATCTTTAAACATAATGATAATATAAAAGTTCAGAAGCTGTGGACAAGGTCAGGGTCTTGACAAGGTCAAGACTTCAGAGTCCTAACATTAAAGTGAGAACATCAAAGGATCAATAACAACTCTGTCCTAGTATGGTCACTGTTGATATTCCTAAAAGGTGCTGATGAGTATTGACCTCCCATGAGTGCTGGAGGTCAAGGCTGATGCAGAGTCAGTTCCAACTTGCTTCCCGAGAAGGGTGAAAGTAAGGACCAAGACAGGAAACTCGATATTGGTTTCAGCTAATTGTGTAAAACCACTTGATTTCATGTTGGTAGGGCAAAATTGAATGCTAAATTTAAAACCCAAATTAAGCTCTTGCCTTCCTTGAAGCCAACATTTTAAGAGTGTCTCTTGCCCTTCAACTGAAAAGGTCAAGGATCAACAGGATTTGATGAAAGAGACAAACACCCTCCTTAGCCTCGAGCTTAGTGGCAAAGTCTCTCCGTAATGATGTGAGTTTAGTGAGTAAGGCAACACTTTATGAAGTCTACCTTTCATGATGGAGAGCTCTGTCTGGTTTTCACTGAAATAGATACTGTAAAAAGTAAAAATGACAATGTTTTAAACCAGATGATAACTATTTATACCTACCCATTTGAAAGAGAAAGACAGAGGGGATAAGTGTGACCATTTCAAAATAAATTGACAATGCTTCTTCAGTAGCCTAATGTTCACTTGATGGATGTTCTGGGTCAAGGAATTTAGGCCATATATAAATGTGGTTTTAATTTGCTCTTCAACCGAAGTTTGATTCAATTTTTCTCCAATAAAACTGTTATACTAGCATAAATATTAAAACTGAAAATATTACAGTTTAGAAAACTAGGGCAATATATTCCATTTTGGGGCTGATGTCTATGCTCAGTGCTGACATACAAACACATACCACTTACCTGTGACAGCCTTTTTCATTTACTAGAAAGATTTGGAAGATGTCCAGTGGTACATTAGACTAGTAATCACACTCAAAGACTATAAACAAAATGAAAAATGGCAGCTGTCTCCTGCACAACGCCTCATTCTTCCAAATCCTGCCTTCCTCAGTTTCCTTTCCATAGGCCTCCAAGAATGCCCTGCCTATCAACTACATTCTTCCAGTTATTCAGGCCAAAAACCTCAGAGTTATCCTTGACCCACACATATATATTTATCCCATCAGCAAATCCTGTTAGCCCTGTATTTAAATCATATCCAGAATCTACCCATCTTCTACAAGCTCCACAGCCAGGCCAGTGGTTCCAGCCTCCCTATTCACTCCCCTGGATTCCTGCAATAACCTCCATCCAGTCTCCTGACCCTTACCTTTGCTCTTTTCTCAGGTACTCATTTTCCTTCAGGGAATTCTGCCTCGTAGTGGGTGTGAGAGAGAGGTGAGAGGCCATCGCCATTTCTATTTCAATTCCATTTAAAGAGGTGATCTCCCATGCCAAGTATGAGTGGCCACAAAGTAGATTCCTACTAATTCTATTTTTCTGGAGTGCGAGTTAAATAACAAATCTCACTGAAAGGTAATTTAATGACCTGTCAAATTATTATATCTTTCATATCGGATTGCTTACGATTGGATAAAAAAACAAAAGAGAAACAGGAACTCAGCTCTTGACAGACCTGAAAGAAACTAAAGAATACTGACCTAAAGAATATTGTTCAGAGGCTTAGACCCCTGAGTCACTAACAGAGTATTTTTCCAAAGACCAGGCATTTGGATAATTCTTTAATATCCAATACTTTTGTACTATTGTGAAGTTGTAACAGCAGAAAATGATTCAGGGAAGGATGATGCTATACTGAGAGCAAATAACAAATTAATGGAAAGGAAGGAATACTGTCCATTTGGAATTGTGTTCTCTATTGTTTGTGCAAAATGACTCATAAAAATTCTTTCACATAATAGTCCGTTTAAGTGCATGTGTACTCATGTTCAAAATTCCTCCTAAAACGAAAGTATTATTGGGTAACTCAGGGACTACAGCAAAATAATCATTAACGTATTATCTATCATTTAAGCCTTAAACCATAGCTCTCATGAGAAAGAGAAAGATGTCAACGGGGTGACAATAAAAAGCAAAAACAAAGGAATAAAGGTGAAGGCTGACAACACAAAGTGTCAGCTGCAAAGAAAGTCAACGTCACTTCTGACCAACTTAGCACCATCTGAAAAATCTTGGTCTATTCTTTTATATATATATATATATATATATATACACACACACACACACACACACACACACACACACACACACAATCACACATACATACACACACATGTAAGTGCTCAACCCTCTACGTAAGCCATTGAGTCCTCTGATCAAGCACAAAAATAACTCTTACAGTATTACAGGATTTGGTCATTAATTCATTCATCAAATAATTCATTTATTTATCAAATAATGAGTGCCTACTATGTGCCAGGAACTGTTCTGGGAGCCGGGGATACGACAGCGGAAGAGTCAAAGTTTCTACCCTCACAAAAACTTTAGCATTACTAAATAACATTTATCAAAAACAGAGTAAATGCCAGTTATTGGCCCATGTAATCCCTTTACACGCATTTTCCCATTTATTCCTCACAGCAACCATATGAAGAGATAAAATTATTACCCCTAGTTTCCAGATGAGAACCCTGAAGCTTATGAAGATCTAGTAAATTACCCAAAGAAAGTGATAGCATATAAATTTGAATCCAGAGAGGGTAATCATGGCACTGGGGCTAATACTGCACAACCAGTGTTAGATGTCAACTCATAACCTATCCAGTGGTGGCATAACGTGCTGACAGGACCAAAGCCAACATGAATCTTGCTCTCTTTACTCCAATGTGGAAGGATTCTGGAGCTTTCTTTCTTGGCTCTCTCTTCCCACAGCTTCTGGGTCTAGGAAGAGGAGTGCCCTTGCTTGCCCTTGGTTCTCATTCTTCATTCCTTCCTCTCTCGTTCCTGGAAAGGGAACAGCAGGGAGGAAATTGCCTTTCCAGCCCACGCGCAGCTGTTGGAAGGAAGCTCTGGCGGGCACCGAGCTCTCCCAGAAGCGGGATTCCAGGAGGAGCCGTTCCCTGCTCCTCGCCTTGGCTCGCCCACTTTTGGATGAGCTTCATCCACGTGCCACCTGTTTTGTGCAGCTCAAGGTCTGGCACTGGCTCCCTGTCAGAGCCCATACAGGGCTCTCTGCTCCAGGTGGAGACCCGAGTCGCGGAAGGAAAGCGTGTCTGAAAGGGAAAGGCGAGAAAATGCTGGACTGCACCCTCTGAGCAACAGCCCTTGGAGACACCTCGAGAGGCAGCTGCCCAACTGGCAAGGCCTGTGTCAGGCAGCTGTGTGCCCAGGAATGGGGAGCAGCACACATAAGGCAGAGTGGGGCCGTGCCATCTGTCACACACCCGTGCCAGCCTCTTCGCTTTAGGCAAGGTGGGAGTGGGAGGCGTCAGGAGAAAAGCAACAGCTCACCAAGCCAGCCACACGCCATGGCTCCCCTCTAACAGGCTCTTCCTCTAAACATTTAGACTCCTTCACTGCTGCCATATGGCAGCTGCCAGTGTATATGGTCCCATAATTAAGAGCATGGAGTTTGGAGTCAGAAAACCCTAGGTTTGAATTCTGCTCCACTAGGTACAGGTACAGATCTTTGAGCATCAGTTTCCTCTTTTGTAAAATGGAAATTATAATAATTACCCCTCAAGGTTGTTGTGAAGATTAAATTCAAGAGTAATTGTAAAGATCTAAGGGCAGTGCTTTTAAAAAAAAAATAATAGGTACTAAGTAAACAAAGCTTTTTCCATGCTGAGTCAAGTCTCTGACTGTAAAATATTCTTCTTTCGTAGGTGGTAGGTCTTCTGTCTCAGTTTTTGGAAGTAAAAAGAGCAATGGCGCTTCTCAGTAAACTTTAATGTGCATTCAGAGCCCCTGGGGATCGTGGGAAAAGACAGATGCTGGTTCAGTAGGTCTGGGGGAGCCTGAGAGTCTGCATTTCTGATGAGCTCCCAGTGATATTGATGCTACTGGTCCAGGGACCACACTTTATGTAGCAAGGGTCTAGGAAACCAGCTGTGGTACCCTGGGTAAGCCATCTCACTTCTCTAGGCTTCAGCTTTCTCAGATGTAAAATTTTTGAAGTTTACCTAGATGATTTCACATTCCTTTCATGCTATCATGCTGTGATAGATTATCTGAAAAACGGCTGCCTACAGTTCCTCCCACACTACCTTCTCTTCTGCAGTGTGACTTTGCTGCTCCCCCTAATTGAGAGGTGGAGCCCCTCCCCTTGAATCTGGCTGGTCCTGGGACTTGTCTGGACCGGGAGAATGTGGCAGAAATAAAGCTGTGTGACTTCCAGGTTCTGGCCTGAGGAAGCTTAGCAGCTTTCCTTTTTGCCTTCTTAGGACCCAGCTGCCACGTAAAGAAGCTCAGGCTAGACTGCTGAATGAGAAGAGGGAGAGGGCCACCTGCCCCAGCTCTAAGCACTGCAGCTGAGGGGCCAAACATGTGAGCATAGCTGTCTTGAACATTCCAGCCCCAGTTCCACCTAACTTTATGCAGCTATACAAGTGACTCCAGCTGAGATCTCATGCAGCAGATGAACCACCCTGCTGAGCCCAATCCACAGAATTATGAGAAATAACAAATCTATTTTTAAAGCCATTATGTTTTGGGGGTGGTCTGTTACATAGCAATTGATAGCTGATATACATGTTTTACTCACATAGGAGATAGTACAAACTTCAGAAGCCAGAACTGTTGGAAGAACTACAAAGAAACATGCTTACCAACTGGAGGGCAGAATATATGCCAAGAGCTGACTTTTACATTTACAGATCTCTCTTCTGTATTCAGTTCAATTTAATAAGTACTTATTCAGGGCTACTGTGAGAAAAGTTGGAGACATAATTCTAAGAAACTTGCAATATATTTGGGAATGGTAGTATGTTACAAAGAAAACATGCATCAATTAATAATAGTGCACTAAGCCTGTATTTGAGAATCAAAATATTTTAATATCAACAATAAAATTCTATGGACACCTAAAAGGAGTTCAGTCAGTGTATTCTGGAGTTATTAGAGAACAATTCACCAGAGGAAGTACAACTTAGACCTGGATAAATGAAGGAATAAAAAGAAGTATGTAAAGATTGAGTAATGGTGTTCAAATTTGCTGTATAAAAAGGAAAAACTCAGCCCTATTGACAAATACATTCTAGAAAGTTCTCAAAGTCCTTTATACAGAGAATGACAATTTTAAACAGACCTTTGAAATCACTATTTGCTATGACACATGGCACACGTAATTTCACTAAATTAGTAAATTGTGGAGATTTAAGAATATTATAGAATATATGTGATAGAAATACAAATAGTAGAATTTCAGAGATTTAACACAGGTAAAAATTGTGAAGGAATAGCGTGAAAGCCAAAAGATGATGACATAGAACTTTGAAAGTGAAAAGTGTATACAAAATAGAATTGGGAAATAAATATAAAGGATTCAATGTATGTAGTGATCATCTTTAGCCCTTTCATCCACATCCTGGTTATAATGTACTTCATTTTGGAAAGTATTTTCTTTTAGGTGGTTGCTATTGGCAATGTGAAACCTCAGAATTAAAAATTTCCAATAATATTCCAATAAAATGAGTTCAATGTTTAAGAATAAGATGTAAGAAAAATAAAATTATGCCTATTTTTATAATACTCTTTTAAAGCATTTTCTATAAGAAGATTATGCATTTACACATCATGTTTTAACCGTACTGGATAATAAATCAACCAATACATTTTTTTAGAACAAGAAATTAATCTTGTAGGCACCCTCTCAAAACTCCATTTATCTATGTTATCATTTTGCTACCTCTTTCACCATGAAAACCCAAGGGGAAAGAACACAATCCTGACATACTGGTAATGTGAGACCTCAGAATAGTACTTGTTTTAGACGAAAGTTCCAACCCAAAATCATAGTCGAGTGTTCAAGTATTCACAAAGACCAAAGACCAGCTTAGTAAGAGTATAATGTTACCCTCCCACTAGCATATAGATCAGTGCCAGGTACACAGTCAGCAATCGACAGTC
Organism: Balaenoptera borealis; assembly: GCF_965194805.1. Classification (NCBI taxonomy): domain Eukaryota; kingdom Metazoa; phylum Chordata; class Mammalia; order Artiodactyla; family Balaenopteridae; genus Balaenoptera; species Balaenoptera borealis. Next base: position 9,480,532 of record NC_138881.1, on the reverse strand, counting down.
ACTACCTGAACACACGTCAATGCATGCAAGCTTTCTCAAGGACAGCCTTGGAGACAGGAAGTAAGAAAATATAGGGACTTCTTTTTTTTTTCAGTGTCATAGTTAAATCCTTTGAACATTCCTTCACTTATCCATTTAACAATGAAGTTAAAAGGCCAATATTGAAAAAGCTACAGTAATTTAAAACCTAAGTAAAGGGGCTTCCCTGGTGGCACAGTGGTTAAGAATCTGCCTGCCAATGCAGGGGACACGGGTTCAAGCCCTGGTCCGGGAAGATCCACATGCCGCGGAGCAACTAAGTCCGTGCGCCACAACTACTGAGCCTGTGCTCTAGAGCCCGCGCACCTAGAGCCCGTGCTCTGCAACAAGAGAAGCCACCACAATGAGAAGCCAGTGCACCGCAGCAAAGGGTAGCCCCCACTGGCCTCAACTAGAGAAAAGCCCGAGTGCAGCAACAAAGACCCAGTGCAGCCAAAAAAAAACCTAAGTAAAGGGATATTTATTTGTGAGTACCTATACCAGGGTGGGGAAAAACAGACAATAAGCAAACTGATAAATGTATAGAATGCTAGATGAGTGCAAGTACTCTGAAGAAAATTAAAGCTGCATCTAGAGGAGGAGAGCACTGAGCATGAACAAGTTTTAGGTAAGGTGTTCAGGAAAATTTTGTGTCTGAGAAGGAGACATTTGAGCAGAGATGTGAGTGGTAAAATATTCCAGAAAAAGGGAGCCATTAGCACAAAAATCCTGAGTCAGAAAGGAGAGTTGCTATTAAGATATGACTAACAGGTTACAAAATTAATACTAAAAAATAGAGAAACAGAATAAGCCAAAAAAATTAAGTAACAAAAAAATCAAAGATGGCTTTGTGTGTGAGTGTGTATATTCTCTGCTTTGGGGTTTTGAGATCTGTATTGGGGAGGAGAGATGGCATTCCTCGGGCAAATAGATGAAAGACACAGAACTTCCAACCCATTAGCTTCAGTCCCCTGGGAGGATTCTGTTCAATCCTGTCAGCCATTATCTATAATACAGGATAACCATCTTTACCTGAGAGTGGGCTTTGAAAGGACAAAGCATAGTCCTTGTCACAGAAGGGTCCTTCAAGTGCATGCTGAATTGCCTGGGGAAGGACCTTGTGACATCTCTGTTTGCTTTTCAGAACACTGAGTTTGTCTGTGCTTTGTAACCAGGAAAAAACAACAACAACAAACGGTTTGTCTAAATCAATCTCCTCTCTGTAATTCCAACATCTTTCCTAGCTGTTTCCTTCTAGAAATCCACTTTATTGAGACAGTAGGAGACTCCCTAGTTGTCATCTTAAAAATCTTCAGAAAATACGAGTGCTTTTTGGAGAAAATTATGAACGGGGAGTACACATTGGCGAGGTTTGAATTATTGATTACTATCGGATACACATTCTTGATTTGTGTCAAAAGAGCTGAGAAACTACCAAATATGATTCCTCAGGGCAGGTACCTCTTTGCAGAATAAAGCACTCTCTAAGCTGGGCATCTCACAGGGGCACCTTGGTTTCATAAGTATTTAGCCATAAATTCATCCCAGCTACTGAAAGCGTAGATGGAATAATCAATCACACAAATGAGCCTTAATAAGATTTTGCTTTATTTGAGTATATATTAAACTCAAAGCTTTGACATAATAGCTTTTGTGCACAGTTAATTTAATAAAGTCTATTGAATAAAGACAATCTGTTGGGCCGCACTTCTAAGCCTTTACTGGCAGGGAGGGAGCCATACGCCTCTTTGAGAAACTGAAGAAAGTGATGGGCCCTTTTCCCCAGAAAAAAATGCTTAAACAAATAAGAACCTGCATTAAGTATGGCGGAGTTCACGGACCCCCCTGGGTCTGCTGTCGAAGCCCCCTGCCTCGCAGACACTGGAAGACAAAGAACGTGACACCAGTAACACCTCATGGCTGCGTGGCACTAGAAGAGTTTTCATTTATAGGTGATGTGTATACTCAAGCAGGCCGTGTTGACACACAGCTTTTTTTAACATTAAAAAAAATTTGTTTAATTGTGGTAAAATATACATAACATAAAATTTACCATCGTAACCATTTTTTAGTGTACAGTTCAGTAGTGTTAAGTATATTCACATTGTTGTACAACAGATCTCCAGAAGTTTTTCATCTTGCGAAACTGAAACTCCAACAACTCGCCATCCCCTCCCTCCCCGCCGCAACTACCATTCTACTTTCTGTTTCTATGAATTTGACTTCTCTAGGGACCTCATACAAGAGTATTTGTCTTTTTGTGTCTGTCATTTCACTTGGCGTAATGTCCTAAAGGGTCACCCTTGCTGTAGCATGTGTCAGAATTTCCTTCATTTTAAAGGCTGAATAACATTCCATTCCATGTATAGACCACATTTTGCTTATTCATTCATCTGTGATGGACACTTGGTTTGCTTCTACCTTTTGGTTGCTGTGAAAACTTTTGCCATAAACATGAGTGTACAGATATCTCTTCGAGAACCTGCTTTCAATCCTTTTGGATGCACACCCAGAAGTGGAATGACATAATGAGTCTGATGGAGCCATTTTTATGGGCCCTCTTGATGCAAGGAACACTAGGACTCAGCAATTCTGAGTCAGGTCCCTTGCCAAAAGGGACCCTCCAAAATGTGAGACTGGCATGTCGTTACCAAGTCATGCATAGGACAGACTTCTGTGATCCTTATTCTATACTTAACCCCTCCTCAGTTCTACGAATTTCACTTTCTACTTTATTCATTTCAGTTATTTTTTTGAATTTTTATAAGTATCCATTAACTTTATAATAAAAAGGCAATAAAGATCGTTCAAAGTCTGTTAGAACTAAGTATCTAAGGGTATCTCAACTATCTCTTAAAACCATCAATTCAAAGGAAATTTATAATATGAATATTGGTGAATGGATTCTATAGAGAGAGAATATATATTGGGTTGGCCAAAAAGTTCGTTTGGGTAAACGAACTTTATTTGAAGACTTTCTGTGCAGTATGGAGCTGAGAATAGGAACACAAATTCCTCCTCTTTCCCCCTAGTATCCAACATAACACTGACCAATAAAACTGAGTATGCTCAAGAAGCCTTCAAATATCAGAGGTGTCTATCCTTGAGTTATCAAATGGAAAAGGAAATAAGTTGAATTTTTAGTTAAGTATAATTCTCTGTTGAATGTAAACAAGTAGAGTCATTGTAATCTTATAGGTGAAATTAATTAACACGAGGTATAGACCATTCAAGATGTCTATGTTAGCTCCAAGAATGAGTGGTCACTCAGTTGAGAATGGTCTTTATGAGCTGAGGACAATGGTTAGCATGTGGCTCCTCGTTATGGGTGGTTTGCCCGCCAGAGGGTGCCTGAACCTACTCTTTACCTCCTCACTTCTAACCCCCACCTTCTCCCAAGTCCACCACAGGGGAGATGAGGCCCTAGGATGGAGAAAGGACATCCATTGGTTTATTTCCTGGTTATCAGAGCAGCTGGAATTTTAATGATTTGGTCTTGGGCCATGTCAATGCAGTGGCATCAATAACTACCTGAGTCACAAGAGCTCTAACAACACAGCTGGGTCAAAACTGTTTCATTAAAAAATCTCTTCGGACTTCCCTGGTGGCACAAGTGGTTAAGAATCCGCCTGCCAATGCCGGAGACACGGGTTCAATCCTTAGTCCGGGAAGATCCCACATGACGCAGAGCAACTAAGCCCGCGAGCCACAACTACTGAGCCCGCGCACCGCAAATACTGAAGCCCGCGCACCTAGAGCCCGTGCTCCTCAACTAAGAGTAGCCCCCGCTCGCCACAGCTAGAGAAAGCCCACGCGCAGCACCGAGGACCCAACGCAGCAAAAAAAAAAACCTCTTCAAAACACCATGTGTCCATTTACATTATCCAAAGTCAAACCCAAGAACTTGGCTATGGTATTCCAAGCTGTTGTGGATTCAGGTCATCAATAATTGACTTCAGAACATACTGCGTTTGGAAGTATCCTCGATTACTTTACAACTCTTCCTGTGCATATATACTGGAAGATTCAGTCCCCTTAGCAACCGAGAATTTCTACTTGTCTGCTTATGGCTGTTTTCAAGTGCCACAAATATTTACAAAGGGTCCAGAGGCTCTCTCTCCTTGTAGACTCTAAGTGTTTTCCGAACTGATACTAGGTCTACTCCTTTTTTTACCTCCTCTCTACCCTGCCCAGATCTTAGTATAATGCTCTGCACATCCAAGATATTTGTTAATTTTAAGACTTAATTATCTTCTAGAAAGATTAGAGAACCCTTTACCAGGATGTCATAAAAAAGGAATATGGATGGATGAGTACCCTTGGGTTATAGCATCAGCTATATGCATCTCTCCTTTCTCTCACATAAGGACAGGTCCTGATGGCAAATCATTGAGAATTTTGGTGAAAAAATTAGATTTTTTTCCAGCTTTATTAAGGTACAAAAACTGATTATTTAATCAATTTCTCAGGCTCTAATTTCTATCTTTGTGCCAGTGAGTCCCAATTTGTATTTTCAGCCCAGACTGCTCTTTACAGCTCCTGCCTACTAGGTATTATTACCTGAGAGGCCCTTTACACTTCAAAATTGTCCAAAGTTGAGCTCATTTAGCCTCTAAAATATCAACTGCATAAAAGCTGGGACTTTGTTTTGTTCACTATTGGAATCCCAGGACCTAAAATAGTGCCTAGCATGCAGGTGGGTGCTCAGTAAAGATTTGTGGAATGAACTGATGATGAATGAATGCATGAAAATGAATGAATGAAAAGATCCTCCCAGAAGGCAGTCTTTCAGTAATGCTCCACATGTTACAAGAGGGTTCTCCAACACTTGACAATTAAGATGGAATCCTATACCTCTTCCCATTATCTCATCCCTCCAGCTTCTTTTCTCTTTTATCAAATCGCCCTCTCTGCTGCCTCATCCCCATCCGCCTCTAAATATGCTCAAAATCTACTATCATAAAACAAAATGTTCCTTTATTATACAAGTCTATCTATAAATCTGTTCACTCTGTATTCCTATAATTTTGAATACCCTAGAGTTCCCAACTCACACCCCACTCTTTCTCTCCTCTGTGCCTTTTTCACGCAAGGAATGGCTCACTTGGAATGCCCTCCCACTCCCCTGGAGAAGCTCTCTTTTGCCTAGCTATCTCCCTCTTATCCTTCAATTCCCACTGCAGGTATTATCTCCCCTATGAAGCCTCTCCGGTACCCATCTCCTCCCAAGCAACCAGACAAAGTGTTCTTCCCCTGTGCCCTCGTAATATCCTAAGCCAGGCCTTCCCAAACTTTTTCACATCTTGGTACACATAGAAAATGGCTGAGGGTAAATGGATAAGGCTGCGCATGGCCTGGGTCTCAGGCATCACAGTCCTTGTGCAGCGCCATCTAGGTACACTTGTGACCCAGTCATGGTATGCCAGTACGGCACATCGAGATTGTTGGTAACTGCTCTCAGCATGTTACAGTCACTACATTCACCCCACTGTACTATAATTATTTGTGTTTGTGTTTGTCCCTCATTGTACCTGTGAACTCCTCAAGGGCAAGAACTTTGTTTTCTCATTTTTTATGTTTTAAATTATCACATACTAAAATTGACCTTTTTTGGACATACAGTTCTATAAATGTTATCACATGTATAGATTCCTGCAACCATGACCACAATTAAGATACAGAAGAGTTCTGTCACACAAGGCACTATCACACACTCCTTCCACCTCTAACCCCTGGAACCCATTGATCTGTTCTCTGTCACTGTACTTTTGTCTTTTTGAGACTGTCATACAAATAGAACCATACAGTATGTAACCTTTTGAAACTGGCTTCTTTCACTCAGCGTAATGTGTCTGACATTCATCCAAATTGTTACGTATATCAATAGTTTGTTCCTTTTTATTGCTGAGTAGTATTTCATTGTGAGGATTTAAGGCAGTTTGTTTATCCATTCATCCACTGAAGGATATATGGGGTGCTTCCAGTTTGGGGCAATTTCGAATACAGCTGCTATAAACATTTGTGAAAGGTTTTTCTGTGAACATGAGTTTTCATTTCTCTAGGGTAAATACCCAGGAGTGGGATCATATGGGTTTTACAGCAACTGTATATTCAGGTTTATGAGAAACCAACAAATGGTCTCCTAAAGTGATACTGTTTTGCTGCTATATCTTGCTGGCAATGTATGAGACTTTCAGTTGTTCCACATCCTTCCTAGCACTTGGCATTGCCAGCATTTTTCATTTTTGCCATTCTGTTAGGTGTGTTGTGGTTTCTCATTATAGCCTTGACTTTTATCTTTGTACCCCAGCACTTAGCACATTGGTAGATCCTCAATAAGTATTTGTTGAACTGAAATAAACTTATCCCATTTTTTCACTCCTGTTTCAAATTCACTAATGTTTTCATTATACTTTCTACCAAGCTTTGTGCTTAAAAACCAAAGAAATTGCATAGAAGTACTAAACTCCCTCCTACCCTCCTGTACTCACTCCTTTTCCCAAGTCCTAAATGAATCACTCTTCCTATTAAAAGATTGATACAGCAACATAATCTATAACTTTCACTCAAACGTAAAGACTTGCAAACAAGGTTGCTTTTGAAAGGCTCCACTATCACTGCTACTAGTACTAACAATAAGAATCACCATTGGTAATTAGACAATTGGATGAGCCAGGCACTGTGCTAGGGGCTGTCCCTATAGTAACTCACTTACCCCTCCAACCACACGAGGTAGATATTATCCTCTCTTTACAGATGTGGGGACTGAGGTTTAATGAAACTGACAAACTTGCCCAAAGTCATACAGCCAATAAGAGAAGGCACCAGGGTACACACCCAGGTCAGGCTGGTTCCAGAAACCCCAGTCCTAAGCATCCTCTGTGGCTGCTCTCCTAGGCAAAGGAACCAGTTGCTCTCTCATCAACAATAAAAACAATCTCAAGTCACTTTAATTTTGAAGGGATATAAAACTTCAGGAAAGTGAACCATTCTCCTCCTCACATCAGTCTTACGATAACTCCTTCAGATCAGCAATGAGGCACATGGATGAGGGGTGCAGGGACCCCCTAGTCTGGGAACACTGCACTGCTTGAATGGAGGACAGACTCAGGATTTTAGATCTTATTCCTGTGAAGCCAGCAGCAGACGTGGGACTCAACTGAGCATCACTTGTTGCACTACGAAAATTATCCCCATTCACTGAATCTTGAACCACATTTACATACATCTATACTTGAGAGCATCCTCCACGGGAGACATGAGCTGAAGTTATAATAATGGCTGCTTTTTATGTTGAGTCATCAAAATAAAATAGAATTATATATATATAATAAAATTAATAATGTACTAGCCTGAATCATCTAATGACTAAGCACATCCAGGGATAACACAGAACTTCAGTCTTTAGAGATATACCTAGCATTAATTCTAATAAAACAAGACATACTAGACTTTTCACTGGATGCATGGAGTTAAAACTATGGCCAACAAACATCAAATTGGAATTCAGTAGTTTGGCTTTAGTATTTTGATTTAAAATATTTCTTCTCTCTTTTATTACCTACTTTCTCCCAAACTCATAAACAATATGCTTGGAAGATGAATCTATTTCTTTTTATGTTATTGACCAGGCAAGAAAGAGACACAAGTCTCAGGATCCTACGTCTTAAGGAGTCCCTTTCCTTAGCCCAAATATTCAATCATTTCATCCTTCAAGTATGAAATCAGCAGGAAAATGTGTGCACTAAAAAGGAAAGTTATCCAATGAAATTATGTCACAAGCAAAGAGTAGTTTTGAGGGATCATCACTGCTAGTTCCAAAATGTCGACCGTTTTGTGTGTTTTAGTTCCACAGAAGGACAACATCAATTTCTAAATTTTCCTTACAGTGAACTACATAACAGAAAGAGGTTTCATTGGCACTCATGCAAATGAGTTAAACAAAGAGTTTTAAAACACTGGCACTGTTTTAAAACAAAGAGTGCCACCAAGTGATTACTGTCGTGGAGAATTATGGCCACCTCTAAAAATTATTTGGCTCAAAGTCCCAAGTAGTAAGTCAAGGGTAATGAATTTTATCCATTTGGAGAGCTTCTTTAACCTGTGGCAGTTCCTTTATACTTGGGCCTCCACACAATGTTCCTATTGCAATGCTTAAACACTCAATAATCATAGAGTCTACTGAAAGAATATCATTTAAACAAATTCGTAAGTGGCTTAAAATACACAGTGCCAGTGATTAATGAGGAAGCATTAAATAGCAGAATGACTGGAAACTTTCCAATCAGCACTCCAAAATGTATTCATTACTGACAAGTTTCTCAGACTTGAAACTTTGACAACCTCGAGAAAGAATTCCATATTTACATAAACCATAAGCCACTCAGCAATGATCTGAACTTGCTGTAAAACTGTGGTTTTTCTCAAAAGAGAAAAACTTATTTATCAAGACCACTGAACACAAAGAAGCGATTAAACACACACCAATTTGCATAGCCAACATAGCATTTTCTGTTTAAAAATCAAAACTTTTCATCCAGACAGATACATTTGTCTCTGAGAAGATACCTTTTTAAAAGAAAATAAACACAGCACAATCCAATTTCCCTTGCAAAAAGTGCAATCAAAAGTTTACTGAATTATAGCCTATTATAATACCATATATAAGGACGAGCAGCTGATACCAGTTTCTCTTTTCCCCAAAATGCCTCTGGACATTCAGTCTTAAGGAAACAATCAGAGTAGTATATAGTTTTGTACTTTTCTTTTACAGGATATTCCCACCTCACCTGCAATGTTCTTTTGAAATATTAGAATTACCAGGACAAAAACTCAGAAGCATCTCATCACTTTTCTATCAAAGGCATCATTCTTGTATAGTTCTGACACATGGCTTTCAACTCTTGTGCAAAAAAATTCACCCTACCGAAAAACATGAGCTAATCTCCAAAAGCAATGATAAGCCCCTTGATATTTGCACTTGAGGACTATTACTCACTGGCATATGGGTGCTCCTTCATCCTCTACTGCCTTGCCGAAGCCCCAGGGAATGGAGAAGTTCGGCCAAGTTTCTCCTTCAAGATCCTCATCCATGGTAGCAAGCCAAACCAGCCCACCTCTGCCTAAAGATGGAAAGAAAGAACTCGGTTTTTGAGTCCTTTATAAGAAGAATGTTTGTATCATAACAAACAACTGCTAGACAAGAAGAGTGAGGGGGAAGGAGAGGAGGAATCGATGCTGCGAGGCCAATCGTATCTCATCACTCAGCTACTTGGAAACCAGATATGCTGAAACAATCACGTGCTTTGAGAGATTTGAGGATGCAAAAGAGGATTAGCTCTGTCTTTTGTAAATTATTAACAGGGACTTTTTTCCTGACCATGAGCAAAGATTCACAGGTTACTTGCTTCAGAAAAAAAGCAATCAGGTTTGGCAGGGAGCACTTAAATCGACGATGCAAGAAACAAGATTTACGATCAGAGCTCTGCCACTGACCCCTATGAATCAGGACAACCCTGTGCAGTTAGAATCGAAGCAATGTTACATTGGAATAAAGCGGCACCTTCTAAAGAGGCCCATAACTGCAATTTCAGCATTTGCCTCTGATGAAAATGAATATTTGCTCCTCCCCATCTGAGAACTCACTATGGGCTATTTGGCACTATGAGCTGGAATGAAGCCACACCTGCATGCAATTCTCACAGCTCTCCTAGGTTTCAAAGTGCTGTGAACTTCTCTCATGGCTTGCTGTGTTTCGTCCAAATTTGAGATTTAACATGCCTGCCTTAAAGCCATTCGAAGTTGCCAGTGTTAATGCTAGATCCTACCTAGTAATTTAAACTCAGTGGGAAGATGCTGATTCAGAAAGCTTTCAGAAAGCACTGGCTTCCCATGACACAGACGGGGACATCTGGGGCACACTGTGTTGAGTGCTATGGAATGTCTCCTTTTCTCTAGACCAGGATTTCTCAACCTCAACATTATTGACATTTTCGGCTGGATACTTCTTTGTTGCGGGGCTGCCCTGTACACTGGGGGATGTTTAGCAGAATTTCTGGCCTCTACCCACTAGATGCCAGTAGCACCTCCAGTTGTGACAACCAAAAATGTCTCCAGACATTGCCAAATATCCACTGGGAGGTAGAATCACCCGGGTTGAAACCACTGCTCTACACCCAATTCTTTAGTGAAGTTTTTCAAAACAGGAGGAATGTTATTTACATTTGAGATAGGCTCATGCCAAAGACAGGTGGTAGGTAAATAGTCAAGGCTGTGGGTGAACCCTAGGACTCATATGCAGGTGGCCAATTCGATTTGTCTTAATGGAGACACATTCAAAGTGGGGAATATAGGTCCACTGGTTAGGACTCAGAGCTTTCACTGCTGGGGCCTGGGTTCAATCCCTGTCGGGGAACTAAGATCCCACAAGCCATGCATGGCCAAAATAAATAAATAAAGTGGGGAATACAAACTCCACATTTACATTTGCAAACTGCTCACTACTTGTGATGGTTAAGTGTATGTGTCAACTTGACTGGGCCAAGGGATGCCCAGATATTTGGTTAAACATTCTTTTGGGTGTATGTGTGAGGGTGCTTCTAGATGAGATTAACATCTCAACCCGTAGACTGAATAAAGCAGATCGCCTTCCCCAGTGTGGGTGGGCCTCATTCAAGGGAGAATTCACTCTCCACCTGACTGTTTCCGAACTGGGACATGGGTCTTCTCCTGCCCTTGGACTGGAACTGCACCACTGGCTCTCCTGGGTCCCCAGCTTGCAGATGGCAGGTCATGGGACTTCTCAGCCTCGATAATCATGTGAGCCGATTCCTTATAATCAATCAATCAATCTGTATGTACACACACACACAAACACACACACACACACACACACACACACAGGTAGACCTCGGGAGATATTGTGGGTTTGGTTCCAGACCATGGAAATAAAGCAAATATCACAATAAAGCAAGTCATGAATTTTTTGGTTTCCTAGTACATATAAGAGTGATGCTTACACTATACTGTAGTCTATTAAGTGTGCAATAGCATTATGTCTAAAAAAAACAATGTGCATGCCTTAATTAAAAATAGCTCATTGATAAAAAAAATGCTAACCATCATCTGACAACACAGGGTTGCTCTAAATCTTCGGTTTGTAAAAAATGCAATACCTGCGAAGTGCAATAAAATGAGGCATGCCTGTAAATACAATAATAGCAATCTAGGGCTTCCCTGGTGGCGCAGTGGTTGAGAATCTGCCTGCCAATGCAGGGGACACGGCTTCGAGCCCTGGTCTGGGAAGATCCCACATGCCGCGGAGCAGCTGGGCCCGTGAGCCACAATTACTGAGCCTGCGCGTCTGGAGCCTGTGCTCCGCAACAAGAGAGGCGCGATAGTGAGAGGCCCGCGCACTGCGATGAAGAGTGGTCCCCACTTGCCACAACTAGAGAAAGCCCTCGCACAGAAACGAAGACCCAACACAGCCATAAATAAATAAATAAATATTTAAAAAATAATAATAATAATAGCAATCTATTTAAATTCAACACTAAGAAAATTAGGCGCATGGTTTCAAAACAAAAAATATAGATCAGCCAGTCCACAGGTGGTGGTGGACATCTTCTCATTAAGAAGACTGGCAAAAATAAATAAATAATAATAAAAAAAAAGAAGACTGGCAAAGGACTTCCCTGGTGGTGCAGTGGTTAAGAATCCGCCTGCCAGTGCAGGGGACGTGGGTTCGAGCCCTGGTCCGGGAAGATCCCACATGCTGCAGAGCAACTAAGCCCATGCGCCACAACTACTGAGCCAGTGCTCTGGAGCCCGTGAGCCACAACTACTGAGCCCACATGCCACAACTACTGAAGCCCACACGCCTAGAGCCCATGCTCCACAACAAGAGAAGCCACAGCAATGAGAAGCCCGCGCACCGCAACGAAGAGTAGTCCCCGCTCACCGCAACTAGAGAAAGCCCGCGCGCAGCAACAAAGACCCAACACAGCCAGAAATAAATAAATGAATAAATAAATTTATAAAAAAAAAGAAGACTGGCATGCCTAGAAGAAACCCTGCAATAGGGAAGTTGTCTTGGGAGAAGGAACAGCCTTCAGAGCCTCAGAATTTCCTTTCTGAGTAGGAGCGGGTGTGATCAAGAGGAAAGTGAGTTCCTCACGTGGTACAGTGTGTCAGTATGGCTGTCTGTCCACTCCAGGGCTTATTGTGGAAGTTACTATGGAGGGGTCAGTCTCTGAAGGGTTGAGGTTTGTGCTTTGAGGTTCCTATGGGAAAGGGTATTGAGTGGGCAGGGAAAGAAAGGTGCTGCATCCCATTTCCTTTGGGATAAGAAAGAGTTTTTAATAAAGCGCAGGATGGTGTTCTGAGATGTGTAAACCACGTCCCCCTCTATGGACTGGATTGTAGGAGGAGGAAGCTGTGTGCCTTGGGAACTGTCCAGGGCGCTCAACGTGGCCTGGAGAGGGGAAAGACCCTCCACTTGAGCGCTGGGTCCCAGAAGCAGGGGCTTCAAGAAATAAAATCTCTTTATGTCTAGCCTATTTCCCATATTTATTCCTTGGCTGGGTGCTGTGGATTCTTCTTTCCTTTTTTTTAACTTGGAAACACTCACTGAATTGCTGCACTTTTACGTTACAGCTGGATACCAAGGATTTATTAAACGCCTACCGAGTGGCCTGTGCAATGGCAAATATGAAAGACTTACATCACATGTTGCTACCCTCAAAGACCTTATATTCGAGGATGAGAGAGAGAGATGATAAATATCCAAGAGCAGCAGATTTGAAAGATTTCATTTCATATTTTCATTTTATGTTTTTACATAAAATTGGACTATTTTGCTTAGTTTAAAAAACTAAAGGTACACTTTGAGTGACTTTAAAATTACTTATGAACATAATCATCTTTTTTGACTAGCCAATAGAAAAAGAAGACTACTATTTTATTTTTTTAAATTATTTATTTATTTATTTATTCAATTTATTTATTTTTGGCTGCACTGGGTCCTTGTTGCTGTGCGTGGGTTTTCTCTAGTTGCGGCAAGCGGGGGCTACTCTTCGTTGTGGTGTGTGGGCTTCTCATCGTGGTGGCTTCTCTTGTTGCAGAGCTCGGGCTCTAGGCGCACGGGCTTCAGTAGTTGTGGCACGTGGGCTCTAAAGCGCAGGCTCAGTAGTTGTGGCATGAGGGCTTGGTAGCTGTGGCTTGCGGGCTCTAGAGTGCACGCTCAGTAGTTGTGGCTCATGGGCTCTACAGCGCAGGCTCAGTAGTTGTGGCACACGGGCTTAGTTGCTCCGTGGCATGTGGGATCTTCCCGGACCAGGGCTCAAAGCCGTGTCCCCTGCGTTGGCAGGTGGATTCTTAACCAATGCGCCACCAGGGAAGCCCAAGAATACTATTTTAGAGCTGAGAAAATAATTTTATACTCGTCTAAAGGAAGGTGTTGAGAATTATTTAGAGTTGCTCAGATAAAGTCCTTAATTCTGGGTCTGACATTCAAGGCCTCTGCCATCTCTTTCCAACCTTGCTTTCTGGCCCTGCCTCCCTTCTGCTCTTTCTCATACTTTCCATGTCAATTATATTAAAGAATGCAATGAGCTCCCTGTGATTTTCCACCTCCAGACATTTGGTTTTTTTCTCTTCCCTCCCATTAGACCACCAATTCCCTTCTTCCTGACCAAAATCAATCCTTCCCCAAACACCGGATTCATAGCCCATCTCCTATGATGCCTTCCACTTTCTCCAGGAGAATTAATCTCCCCACCTGGGTACTTCTAAAGGACATGGTGCCTCTGTAAAAGCAGCTATCGCACTCTACCTTCCGTTGCAGGGACTTGTGTTCAATTTGCTAAACTCACTGATCATTCTAGTATGCTTTTTGTAGACACTTTAGGATTTTCTACATAGCTGATCATGTGACCTGCAAATGAAATCAGTTTTACTTCTTCCCTTTCGAATCCTTCTCCCCACACCGCCCACCCCCGCCTTGCTTTAATGTACTGGTTAGAACCTCCAGTATAATGTTGAATAGAAGTGGTGAGAGTGGAAATCCTTGCCTGTTCCTGACCTTATAGGAAAAGCATTCTTAAGTAGTATTATACTAAGAATTGATAAACCGAACTTTATCAAAATTTTTAAAATGTGGTCTTCAACAGTGTATGATGTAGAGAAAATATTTTTGTGTTTCTGAATAAATTTTGCTGAAAACTTGGGATCCTGAGCTAAGAGCAACCCTTGGGAAGGTAATTTAGAACTAGGTACATACTGAGAGAACTCCAGACAGATGGACTTAACTCTGGGGGTATGTGTTTACATTTCAAGGGAAAATGAGGCTCAGGGCCTTGGAGAGCCAGAGACATTCAGGCTTATGTGGTCCCTGAAAAGATTTCACTACATTCCAAAAGTTTAGGGTAAGAACCTAGGATCCTTTCATCCTGTCTCCAAGGAGCCAAAGTTTTATTCCCTCTTTCTGAGAGAAGAGGGGGAGGCAGCTGCCTCTTTCTCTTGTTTACAAGCAAAGAAAATCCATTTTTCCTCATTCCTCACCTATGGATTATCTGGCCCCTCACATAAGAGACTTTTCCATCTGGCTTTCATGTGATGCCCCAGGGGTAAGGTCTGGGGCAAGGGGACCAATGCAGTGATTATTAAGTAAATAACACTAATGACAGTCTGCCTCTGATTCAGAAAGCGTCATGAACACATTCAGGATAAAATTAATGAAGATGGATATTAAAAACTCAACAAAATGACACTGGGCTTTGATTTCTGTCTCTCTTGCAGTTGGAGGCTGTAAAGAAAAGGTCCTAATTTTCTGAGAAATGGCACATGCCCTCCGGTCAAAAGCAGCTTCTGTGCTCATTTACCTGCCAGTTTTCTCATTTTTTCCTTCATTTTTTTTTCTTTTATTGTGGTAAAATATACATAACATAAAACTTACCATTTAAACCATTTTTAAGTTTACAATTCAGTGACATTAGTACATTCACAATGTGCAACCAGCACTACTATCCATTTCTAGAACTTTTTCATCATCCCCCAAAGAAACTCTGTACCCATTCAACAATAACTCTCCATCACCCCCTCCCCCAGCCCCTAGTAACCACCATTCTACTTTCTGTCTCTATGAATTTGCCTATTCTAGGTACCTCATATAAGTGAAACCATACAGTATTCGTTCTTTTGTCTTTGGCTTATTTCACTTAACATAATGTTTTCAAAGTTCATCCATGTTGTAACATGTATAAGAATTTCATTCCTTTTTATGGATGAATATATCCCACTGTATGGATAGACCACATTTTGTTTACCCATTCATCTGCTGATGGACCCCTGGGTTGTTTCCATCTTTTGGGTATTGTGACTAATGCTGTTATGAATACTGGTGTGTAAGAATCTGTTTGAGTCTCTGCTTTCAATTCTTTTGAATATATACCTAGGAATAGAATTGCTGGATCACATGGTATTTCTATGTTTAACTTTTTGAGGAACTACCAAACTATCTCATACAGCAGCTACACCATTTTTCTTTCCCCCCAACAGTGCACAAGGGTTCCAATTCTCCACATCCTCACCAACACTTGTTATTTTACCTCTTCCTTCACTTTTGTACTTTTGTCAGCTCTTCAGTAATTTTAAGCTTTTAAAAAAGTATTTTATCTAGAGAATTGGTCTGAATAACCCTGCTACTCTTAGAAGCAGGAGACCTCCTTTTACTTTTTTTTTTTTAAACAAATTTCCATGACAATATCACACAGAGTTGGTACAATAAATCTCAAAGTAATATCATTGGCTCTACAGCATCTGGGGAAACTTTTATTTTTGATAGAATGCTAAGAACAAGTACATCTTTAAATTTACATTAAAATATATATTATTTTGAATTCCTAGGTTCATTTTTAGTACTCCTCTTTATACAAATTTCTGCCCTTCTCATGTGGCTGACATGGTGTTAACATGAAATGAACATGTTAACTCTAAAAATACATCATGGGGCTTCCCTGGTGGCACAGTGGTTAAGAATCCGCCTGCCAGTACAGGGGACATGGGTTCGAGCCCTGGTCTGGGAAGATCCCACATGCTGCGGAGCAACTAAGCACGTGCTCCACAACTACTGAGCCTGTGCTCTAGAGCCCATGAGCCACAACTACTGAGCCTGCGTGCCACAACTACTGAAGCCCGCGCCTCTAGAGCCTGTGCTCCGCAACAAGAGAAGCCACCGCAATGAGAAGCCCACGCACCACAACGAAGAGTAGCCCCCGCTCACTGCAACTAGAGAAAGCCTGCGCGCAGCAACGAAGACCCAACGCAGAAAGAAAGAGAGAGAGAGAGAGAGAGAAAGAAAGAAAGAAAAAGAAAGAAAGAAAGAAAGGAAGGAAGGAAGGAAGGAGGGAAGAAAGGAAGGAAGAAAGAAAAGAAAAGGAAACAAAGGTGGATCTGTTTTAAAAAAAATAAAATAAAATAAAAATACATCATCCACAGAATAAGTTATTTTAAGTTAAAATCACCCTTTGGAGAGCAGCCTACTTGGTGTTTTGTAAAAATGTTTTTCTCTAGTAACAATAAAAGCTGACTTTAATGAAAATTGAGGAAATGTCGGCACTACTTTTCTGTTATCTATACACTGTCATTTATTTTTCTATTTTCCTTTGTTTTCTCTGTAAAAGAATAAGGAAAATATCACACAGCTTGCTGAGAATAAGACCAGTCTTTTTCAACCTTGAACTTATAGTTAGAAATAACTGACACAGAATGAGATTTTATCCTTCCTGCAGAAAGAAAAGGAAATGTCATTAAAAACATAAATTGATTACAGCCTTTTGAAATTGAAGGGGAAATTTTCCTCCCAAACTCTTTCTCTCAATCTAAATGCTCCCAGTAATATTGTTCAAGGTTCAGATAAGTCGGCTATTAAGTAAATTAGCTTTGAACATACAAGTGGCATTCAAAAACCTGTCTAGCCATGAAAGATTTAAGTTGAATTGTACCTGCAATGAAAAATGAGGAAAGGATTACAAAAGCTCATTACTTAGAATTCACATAGCAATTCATGTTTTCTATGCATCTATAATCAGATGCAAGTCATTGCTCAAAAAGGCTCTGTGCATTTTTCAGTGGGCACCATTCTCTATAAAACTCACAATGGCAGAATTTGCTATTTCCATCCATCTTCCTTCCCTATCATTCATTCAATGTCTACTGAGTACCAAGAGTGACCCAGGCATTGTGTTAGGCAGTAGGGCTAGAGAAATGAATAATGTCTGGGCAAGTGCAGTGACTTCAGCATCCCCTCCCCGCAACGTTTGAGACTGCTGGCTGCAGTTTTGTCTCCCTGCCTGAGCCCTTCGAGTCGATAATCCCTTATCCACCACCCCACACCCATCTGCTATTTGGCTCCTGATCTGGCTTTATCCCTGGGCATTGCTATGTAGGTCTGCCTCACTCCTTCCACATTTTGCATCTTGCAAGCCAGTCTCAGTCACCCTCCACCTTCTCCTCAGCTCTGGAATTCTGTCTAGTTGTAATGCCCAATTCTCCCAATGAAAGTCGGGATTAAGGATGACAGATAAAATAGAGGACTCCCATTATATTTGAGTTTCCAATAAACAATGAATTTTTTAGTATAAATATATCCCAGGCAATATTTGGGATGGGACATACTCAGACTAAACAATTATTTGATATTATCTGAAATTCAGATGTAACTGGAGTCCTGTATTTTTATTTGCTTGATCTGGCAACCCTAGTCATGGCAAATAAAATACATTCCTCAAGAAACTGACCACTGTGAATTAACATGATGAATCACAGTAGAACTTGTTTGGGACTGGTACTAGGTTGGGTTCCCCTGGAAGCAGACCTTAAGATAAGAATCTGAGTGTAAGTGGTTTATTTGGGAGGTGACATAAAAGAGGGAGGGAAGGAATCCAAAACAGTGTGCATTAACCGACAAGTTACTGCTGTGGATAACTGAGAACCCTCTTCAGAGATGTCTCCCCCAAGAGACAACAATGCTGCAATATCTTTCCTCAGCTCACATCTGGCATTAGTGGAGGATCGCTCCTGGGGATTTTAACTCCCCTGCATTTCCAGCCAAGTGTGTCTCGGCAGCCAGATGAAAGCCTCTGGCAGAGAGTGACAGGTGCTTGCAGCAAAGCCAGCAGAGACGGTGAGTGCCAAGGAGATAGGAATAGGCACTGCCGTGACAGCATCTGCTACAGTGATATCTCTGGATTGTGAGCCCTGTATAAACTGAGTTAATTTGGGAATCAAACCTAAGTCCAAAAATTGTGGCAAGTAAGAATTGGGAAACACCTCAGAGATAATCTAGTCCAACTCCCTATTTCACAGATCAGGATGTTAGAGAGACAATTTCTTATCCAAAGGAAAGAGTTACCTTTTGGCAGGTCCAAGATGCTATTTCTATTACTGTCAGGTCACCATCAAACAGTGAAGGATGATTTGCAAAGTAGTTTCATATTTCATAGACCCCAATCCTACCACTTCACACCCAAAGGAGAAGAAGCTCTTTGAGTTTGGTCAGGAGCGGGGTGTTAGGCAAGGACCAAAGTGATCTGGGTATTATGTAGACTCAGAGGGCCCCTCTCACTGTGAGCTGAGAACCCAGCCTCCTGCTTGGATCTGGGAAACAGAGTAGGGTGTGAATTAGGAATCAGTCCTCTTTTATGCAGAGGGCACCCTGCCCCAGAGAAAGGTCGCTACCCTTTTTCTGTTCCCCATCCTCAGGTCAACAAGGTGCTTGGCCTTCCCCAGATCACACCAAGATCCCATATAAAGAAAGTTGCCTGAGGGAAGATGGAACTTCTCCAGGAGTACCAGCTTAGGCTCACCTCTTTACTCCATCATTTCGGTATTCCTTCAGAGCGGTCCCACAGAAACCTTAGCAGTGGACAGAATTCTTGTTCTGATTCCCTCCCAAATTTGGGATGAAAATCAAGTGGGATCATGGTGTGAAATCTCTAAATATCTATAGATTTGCAATCTATAAAAGATAATATAAAATAGATATTCCAGCTCCTGGCACAGAACTGCCACATAGTAGACGCTCAATAAATGTTTAATGAATGAGGGACAGAGTCCCTGAATTGCAACTTATTGCTTACCCTCACTTCAAAATCAATGTATTCTACTTTTTGCTCAGTTTGTTAGGAACCCTTGACTACATGATTTGACACTGATGTTCATATTCTGTGGCCTGGGATATAGGGTGCAGCCATTAGTATTAGGAGTAGTTAAGGAAAAGGAAGGCAAGTATGGAAAAAAAATGCCCAATGCAAACTTTATGACCTGAACAAAATTTTGACAGATCTAATAGTCTTTGAAAGGTATCCATGAGGCTTTTATTTATTTAAGCATTTATAATGTAAACCAAAACAAGAAAACCAATCAAGATAATGTAATTGATTCTAACTTAGAATTTTTCTCCTGCCATATGTAGCAACGAATAATTTCCTTATCTGGCCCATAAATGACCTCACAGTAAGTCAAGGAAATTCAACTGGGATCTTAATGTCATATTTAACATTATTTTTCACCTCTTAACTCAATATGCCAGACCTACACTTAGAGCACTACAGATTGTAAGCGAACCCACTTATCAGAGTCACTTTACAAAGTAAAGTGACACTTTACTTTAGTAAAGCTGTTGGGGAAAGCAGTGAGATGGTAGTAAGCAGCATAATAAGTCTCTTCTCCAAGCACTAAACACCAAACCATAGAAATGAACTCAACCTGCAATGCTCTGCATGTCTTCAAGAGATGTGTGGTAAAATCTTTATGTCTATTTAATGAGAACTTTACTTCTTGAAATCACATGTTTTCTAAGAAGACAATGAGTGTAACCTTAAGTCTGTATCACTCTGAGCTTTCTTTATGGACATAGTGTCTTAAATTCCAAGGAATTCAGACATGAGTTCTGAAAAGGCTCTTGGACACCACTGAGTCCATTCGACTCATTTTACAAATGACACGATCAATGCCCAGAGAAGTTAAGTGAGGTTCTCTAGCCCAGGGGTCAGCAAACTTTTCCTGTAAAGGGCCAGATAGTAAATAGTTTAGGCTTTGTGGGCCCTATGGTCTCTGCCACACCTACTCAGCTCTGTCACTGTAGTGTGAAAGGCAATACGGTTGGCCATTGATATCTGTGGTTTTTGCATCCACAGATTCAACCAATCACAGATGTAAAATATCCACACACACAAAAAATTCCAGAAAGTTCCAAAAAGCAAAACTTGAATTTGCTGCACACCGGCAACTATTTACATAGCCTTTACACTGCATTTACAACTATTTACATAGCATTTACATTGTGTCAGGTATTATAAGTAATCTAGAGATGATTTAAAGTATATGGAAGGATGTGTGTATGTGATATGCAAGTACAATGCAATTTTATATAAGGGACTTGAGCATCCTCAGATCTTGGCATCCACGGGGGTCTTGGACCTAATCCCCCAAGGATACCGAGAGATGACTGTACTTTGACAAATGAGCATGGCTGTGTTCCAATAAAGCTTTATTTACAAAAACTAGTGGTGGTTTGGACTTGGCCTCTGGGCCATAGTTTGCCAAACCCTGATCTAGATTGCACAGCTGAATAATGTCATAGCCAGGCCAGACTCAGCTTCTGTGAGTGGCTATGTTTATTTATTCATCTAACTAATACCTACTAAGAGTATACTGAGTGCCAGACATGAGGCGGGATAGTAAGACATTCTGGTACAGTTGAATAACCCCAAGTTAAGACTGTAATATTTTGTCTACAGGGATAAAATTTAGCAGTCTCTACTAATTGTGTCTCAAGAAAACATCTTCAATTGGAGATCAAATTTCTGATCATGGAAACTGTCTATGAGACACGAAAATTTGATCTCCTCTAGAGTTAACAGCATAATACATCTGCAGTTGTAGGTCTCTGTTCTCAATGCACAGGTGGCCTGATCGTTCTGTTCCCAGACATGAGCCATTAGGATTTCCAGGATCAGCACCCCTACCCACCCCCGCTGGATCATGGACATTCCTTCCAGGGAGTTCTCACAGAATCTGGCTCACCCTACAGCCAACTCCTCCTTTGTAATACAGTGTCTCTGACAAAGGGTATCATAGAGAGGACCCGGTTTCATAGACAAATGAGAAGATCCAAAGGGACTGGCTCAAGTGAAGCAGGGGGACAGGAGAAATATTGAGCCATTTGTTGATGCTTTCCACAAATATTTACAGCCCCAGCAACATTCTGGGCAGACTGCGCTGAACTGCAGACAAAGTCCCTTTCTAGAGGGGCTTAAAGGAGAATTGGGAGGGCATTAAACAGATAGTGATAAGTTCTGTGAAAACAAAGAAATGAGAGAGTAATTGAATAAAGAGTGGATGGGGGCTGTGGAGAGAGAGAAGGGGGCTATGTAAACTACAGTGATCAAGGAAAGCCTTTTAAAGAGGGTGTAATTTGGGATAAGTCTTACATGATGACAAGGAGACAGCCTCATAAGGATCATGGTAATAAGAACCATGATTCTTAATGCCCTGAGTTCAAATGCCTTGGCAGAAACTTGTTTGGTGTGTTCAGAGTGGTTAGACTAGAGAAGGTAGGTAAGCACAAGAATGCTGTGAGATGAGGTCAAAATGGAAGGAAGGGGGTGCAACCCCTGGCCACCATGCCTATGAGTCAGTGTCTACAAAGTAGAGTACATGCTCCATGGGGCATGACCCTAGATGATCCACTGGGGTGAGTGAGAAAAATATCAGCACTTTTATTTAGGTATATTTTGTCTAGGGACTTCCCTGGTGGTCCAGTGGCTAAGACTCCACGCTGCCAATGCAGGGGGCCCGGATTCGATCCCTGGTCAGGGAACTAGATCTCACATGCCGCAATGAAGATCCCGCGTGCCGCAATGAAGACCCGGCCCAGCCAAATAAATAAATAGATATTTTTTAAAAAAAAGAAAAAAATATATATATGTATTTGTCTAAAATAATAGGAAAGAAATTAAGCTTTGCTAATAGGTCATATAAAGATTCTCACTAGTGCTTTCTCTTAGTCAGGATGCCTGAAGGTCATGAACCAGTTATGCTACTGGAAACTTCCCGAGGGAAAAGAGTGTTCAAAGGGTCTGTAGGGCACCTGCAATATTTTTGTTCTGTTGCAGTTGATATGTGCCTTAAGTGAATTTACAGATTATATTCTCTAGTTGTAACTAAATGAACTCTCACAGAACACATGAATGGCTTAAAAAGCTCTGTGCAATGGAATCAAGGACTGAAAATAATGCAAGCAATACAAGTACAAGAGAAAGGCAAGAAAATGGTAGAGTTTACGTTTCTCCCTCCCCTAGTATAACCTCTTTAATAGCAACAAGTCCTGGGTAAAAACAATAATGATCTAATTCAATATTTTCAAAAGTGTTTGTTTGCCACATTTCACATCATGGTTCAGTATTTAGATATGTATATAGAGTCATGTAAATATACACAGATATATGGATATATGTATATAACCGAAATAAGAGTTTCTCAAAACAATACTTATGGGGCTTCCCTGGTGGCGCAGTGGTTGAGAGTCTGCCTGCTAATGCAGGGGACACGGGTTCAAGCCCTGGTCTGGGAAGATCCCACATGCCGCGGAGCAAGTAGGCCCGTGAGCCACAACTACTGAGCCTGTGCGTCTGGAGCCTGTGCTCCACAACAAGAGAGGCCGCGATAGTGAGAGGCCCGCGCACCGCGATGAAGAGTGGCCCCCACTCGCCGCAACTGGAGAAAGCCCTCGCACAGAAAGGAAGACCCAACACAGCCAAAAATAAATAAATTAATTAATTAATTAAAATGAATAATGCTTTAAAAAAAGAAATTGTATAATAAAACATGAGAGGTCTGAATGAAGAAACAAAGGTCACAATGATCCACATTCAATGAGACAACCATCTAAAAAAAAATACTTATTAGTAATATACTCTGATATTTTCTCTTATATTTTATTTAAAATAATATTAGTTATTATTAATATTATAATCCACCAATAGGTTACAATATGCAGTTTGAAAAATACTGATACAATCAGATCAGAGGAGAAATCAGCCACACAAAGTCAAATTAAGACTACCTAAATATGGATTAACACCCATTACGGTTAACCATCAATCTTACCACAAAACTATATTTTGCCCCTTAGAAGTTGGCTAATGGTAGCATGAAGTCATCAGAATTTGCAAAATACTTAAAAAACTAAATATCCAGACCGCAAAAACAAACCACTACCATATTTTTCAGTAACATTAAAACCATGAGACAACACTCATCCATTACTTCACAAAATTTTACTAAACTTAAAAGTCTCTTTAAAGATCTCTTAGTATATGTACATAATCTGTAAACATGTATAGACATACAAAGACACAGGCATATATGGATAGTCTTACCATTTTTTTGCTGAGGTGATATGTAAACAAATAAGTTTGGAGACCACCATTATATTATAGCTCACAAAATTTGTCTGCCCTGGACCTTCGTTATCCATCTGAGGATTTCCAGGACCCTAGAACTGAGAACCGTACTTTTTCACCTTGTTTCTCCTGTTATTGTCTAAACTCAATGTTTGCAGTCCTTTATTACCTGAACTACTAGCCTGGAAAATGTACCACTTTGTGAAGTCCTTTTCCCCAAAGCAAGTAACTGATGGGCACAAGACATCATAAGACCAGGCCACATAGTAGTTATTCCCATGCCAAAGCCTTGTATGACTTGGCTCATTTTGATTCAACTTACTCTACCATCTGGATATCCTTTCAGAAAAATCAAATGTGTGAAAGGATCTGGTATATCCCAATCACCACTCAGTTTATCAGTTACATAATCTGCTCTAGTTAAGAGAACTATATTTGGAGAGAGATAAACAAACCTAGACTAGTCATATTAGATATATGAACCTCAGCCAACGTCTTAGCCTTTCTAGGCCTCAGTGTCCATATTTCCAGCATTTCCATGGTGAAAATACGTACCTCTAATTAATCCTATTACAGGGGTTCCCCGCTTTTCGAAAGTTTGCTTTATGCCACTTTACTCTAAAAAAAAAAAACCTACAAGAGTACCCGTTTTCACTAACTTAAAGAAATATGAAGAGAATGTTTGCTTTTATGAAAAAAAAAAAGTCAAAATGTGAAAATAGCATTTAGCATTTGTTTTGCAGCAAGCCCTTATAGAGGGAGCATGCACTCCGAGCAGTGAGAGTGGTACCACCAAGCTCCTTCCTCAGGAACTACACACAGCACCTCAGCATCAAGCCACCACAGCCTTGAAGTATGTCTGTGACCATCTGTGCTTTATCTCGATTTACTTTTGCAGGCATTAGCAAGATGTGTCCTGAGGTAACTGCTTCTTCACTTTACATCATTTCAGCTTACGAAAAGTTTCATAGGAACACTTGACTTTTGGATAGCAGGGGAAACCTGTATAAGGATTAATTAGAAAATCTATAGAATGTACTTTAGCACATTGCTCAGCATAGAATGAGTACTCTATAAACTGTGGCTATCACTTTCTTGTGGAGATTCAGTTCTGTGCAACACATCTTCATACAGTTTATACAACTCACATAGATGTGCTTTAAAAAAAATCATACTTGGGCTTCCCTGGTGGCGCAGTGGTTGAGAATCTGCCTGCCAAGGCAGGGGACATGGGTTCGAGCCCTGGTCTGGGAAGATCCCACATGCCGCGGAGCAACTGGGCCCGTGAGCCACAACTACTGAGCCTGTGCGTCTGGAGCCTGTGCTCCGCAACAAGAGAGGCCGCGATAGTGAGAGGCCCGCACACCGAGATGAAGAGTGGCCCCCGCTTGCCACACTAGAAGAAAGCCCTCACACAGAAACGAAGACCGAACACAGCCATAAATAAATAAAATAAAATAAATTAATAAAAAAATATCATACTCAACAGTGAAAAGCTGAAAGCTTTTCCTCTAAGATCATGAACAAAACAAGGATGCCCACTCTTGCCACTTTTATTCAACATAGTATGGGAAGTCCTAGCCAGAGCAATTAGGCAAGAAAAAGAAATAAAGGGCACCCAAATTGGAAAGGAAGAAGTAAAATTATCACTATTTGTAGATGACATGATATTATACATAGAAAACCTAAAGACTCCATCAAAAAAACTGTTAGAACTAATAAATGAATTCAGTAAAGTTTCAGGATACAAAATCAATACACAAAAAATCTGTTGTGTTTCTATACACTAATAACAAAATATCAGAGAAATTAAGAAAACAATCCCATTTACAATTGCATCAAAAAGAATAAAATACCTAGAAATAAATTTAACCAAGGAGGTAAAAATCCTGTATATTGAAAACTACAAAACATTAATGAAAGAAATTGAGGAAGACACAAATAAATAGAAAGATATTCCGTGCTCATAGATTAGAAGAATTAATATTGTTAAAATGTCCATATTACCCAAAGCAATAGGCAGATTCAATGCAATCCCTATCAAAAGTCCAATGGCATTTTTCACAGAAATAAACAATCCTTAAATTTGTATGGACGCACAAAAGACCCTAAATAGCCAAAGCAATCCTGAGAAAGAAAAACAAAGCTGGAGGTATCATACTCTCTGATTTCAAACTATATTACAAAATTATAATAATCAAAAAACTATGGTATTAGCATAAAAACAGACACATAGATAAATGGAACAGAATAGAGACCTCGGAAATAAATCTACACATATATGGTCAATTAATTTATGACAAAGGAGCCAAGAATATACAATGGGGAGAGGAAAGTCTCTTCAATAAATGGTATTGGGAAAACTGGACAGCCACAGGCAAAAGAATGAAACTTGACCACTATCTTACACCGTAAACAAAAATTAACTCAAAATGAATTAAGATTTGAACATAAGACTTGAAATCATAAAAATCCTAGAAGAAAACATAGGCAGTAAGCTCCCTAACAGAGGTCTTGGAGATGATTTTTTGACACAAGAAAGCAAAAGTGACAAAAGCAAAAATAAACAAGCGGGACTACCTCAAACAAAAAAGCTCTGCACAGCAAAGGAAACCATCAACAAAATGAAAAGGCAACCTACCGAATGGAAAATAATATATGTAGGTCATATATCTGATAAGGAGCTAATATTCACAATACATAAAGAAGTCATACAACTCAATAGCAAAACAAAACAAAAAACAAGCAATCCAATTTAAAAATGGGCAGAAGATCTGAATAGACATTTTTCCAAAGAAGACATACAGATGGCCAACAGCTACATGAAAAGATGCTCAGCATCATTTATCATCAGAGAAATGCAAACCTAAACCACAATGAGGTACCACCTCACAGCTGTTAGAATGACTATTATCAAAAAGACAAGAAACAAGTGTTGGCGAAGATGAGGAGAAAAGGGAACCCTTGTATACTGTTGGTGGTAATGTAAACTGTTGGTGATGCAGCCACTATGGGAAACAGTAAGAGGGTTTCCTAAAAAATTAAGAATAGAACTATCTTATGATCCAGCAATTCCATTTCTGACATTTAACCAAAGAAAACGAAAACACTAACTCAAAAAGATATCTGCACTCCCATGTTTACTCCAGCATTATTTACAACAGCCAAGGTACAGAAACAACATAAGCGTCCATCGATGAGTGAATGGATAAAGAAATTGGAGTATATATACACCACGGAATACTATTCAGCTATAAAAAAGAACGAAATCTTGCCAATTGTAACACAGATGGACCTTGAGGGCAATAAGTAGGAAGAAAAAATAAATAAATATGTGTATCTATGTGTACATACGTGCATGAATTTAAATAAATACATATGTATATATGTTTATACATATATGGCTTTGAATACTATATGAGTATATTATATAATACATATAATATATAATACACACACACACTTACACACACACACACACACACACACACATAAAATGCTAAAGTCTTGACTCCCGGTAGTGAGTGCGATCCCCAGCCACCTGGGAGAGTTCAGCCTCTGGCACTCTGATAGAGGGAAAGGCAGAGGTAGAGAAGGAGCAGCAAGCACAGGGGTGGGGTAGGAGGAAGGCCAGATGAGTGTGGCATCCTGGAAGCCCAGAGGAAGCGGGGAAGGTGTGGCAGATGAGAGGACACCATTGCCGGTACACACGGCTCCCCTCTGCTCTCTGCCAGAGGCTCACAGAGTGGTCAGCCCAGGAGACCTGGGCGGAGAGAGCCAGATGGGCTTACTAGTCACCTGTGATGGGCGGTGTAGCCCTATATCTCCCCAGCACATGGATCTGTACACACTCAGTGTTCCATCCTGCAAAATAATGCAGCAAACAGCTCTCCCCAACGCCACTTACCACGGGAGTGGGAGTGTCATATCTTGCCAAGCTGGTTTAACACAGTGTTCAGGCCAGGTGGCCTTCAGATGGCCAGACATTCACTGTGGGTGGCTGGGAAGAGGCAAGGACTGGGAAGAAACTCCCAGAAGAGTTCAAATACAGGAAGCATTGGTCATTTATTGCTGGCAAAAACCGGACTAGCTAGCCAGCCCAGCCCACCTCCCCACACCCTCGCCATTCTTCTTTGTTGTCGAGAGAAAAAAAAAATCAAGTCACATTTTCACGTTCATGAATAAGAAAACAATACCATCCTAATGAAGTTTGCAAGAAGAAGAAAACAATCTTGCGTCAGATCAGCACTGCTGTCTTGGCCACTTTCTGTTTCCATAGCCACTAGGTCAACTTTGAAAATGATTAATAAACACTCACCTGTATTTTTCAAAGATGAAGATGAAATGGAAGGGCAGGGTTTGAAATCTTGCATTTTATTTTCCACTCTCTGGGTAAAGTTAGGTTACTAAGTCACTTATTTTCTTCTCTTGGTTTCGTTTCCATCCACCTATGAGACAAATGATATCTCGTTTTGACTATCTTCCTTGCACAAAACGCGTTATGCATTTTTAAAGAACAGTGTGATTTCACTCAGTTTTACTCATTGGCAAGAATACTTCTGGGAACGTCACAGATGGATGTTCTTTAGACTTTTCTACCTCTACCACCGTCAATTTAAATAATGACTAACTTTATGAAACTACTGAGAACAATGAATTATAAGGTGTCTTTCACATTTTTCTGCACAAGAACAAACATTTACTAGAGAAAAATCCATTTTACTATAAGCAGAAGTCAATATTGCCAACAAAATCAAAGAACAGTAAGGTCAATGCAAAGTATCCATTAAACCCCTTCCAATTTTGGAATGCATCTTTGTGCTCAGGGGCTTAGCAGATGAATGGACGTCTTCATGGATAAATGAGGCACCAATTTTCTAGAATATTCCCAGAGCAATAAAACAATGACAGGACAGTTTTACATGTAAAGACAGGAGGCCTGAATGGTTTTGCATTTGCTAAATAACCCCTCAGTCACTCAGACGGAAGCGCGTGCTTTCCACAAAGGATGCTAAACGCTTCTATTCTCCAAATGTGCAGGCAAATCAAAACCACTGGCCATTTCCTCCTTCCCTTCTACTTACTCTGTTCAAAGTCTTGGCTTACTCTCACGAGCGCTAGATCCTCTAGGTGGCTTCCTCTGTCCTTGCCCCCCAGTGTGCCTGGCCGTCCCTTTAGTGCTGCCAATGCAATGCCCTTCAAGTGCCCTCAGTCAGCACCCAGCCTCCTCTTGCTGCCTCATCCCTTCACTCTTGTTAACTTTCTGAGCAGTCTTACTTTATTTGTTGCATGTAGTCCCGGTATAAGTTATTTTCACAGATGCATATAACGTGTGCGAGTGGCCAAGGCCGCAGCATGTGTGGGAATCCAGTTTTCCCTCCTCTGCTTCTGCCTGGCAGACTATTGTCTCCTCCCATTAATAGCACCTGCAGCAAAGTCACAGCCTAAAGTTGTGACAGTACCGTGATATCCAAGGCCACCAACGGCAAGTTCCTAAACACAGAATTATTTCAATGCAAGACAAAGCATAACACAAAGCTGAGGAACAGGTGCATGCTTTAACATATGTCTTTATTAATATTGGTATTATTAATATTAAACTGAGTTAAAGTAATTTCTGGGTGTCATAAGAGTTCTTTCACAAATTATACAAAGAAGGAGCACTATAAATTAAGAAATTGTATGGCCATGTCATAAATCCTGATAAAATGTATTAAAAGGATACTGAGGGAAAAAAATTAGTGGAGAAAAGAATTTTTAAGCTGTCTTTGTCAGAGACTTAAGACAGCAGTTCTGAGTCAGAAGCACAGAACTAGAGGCCCAAATTATTATTATTCATTATTTTGAGTTTACATTGAATTAACTAGAGTTCAAATAATGTTTTTAGTCATTATATAATATATACAATTTTAGTCATAGTATATGACTGAAATATGAAATAATCTGTATCATCATTCTTGTAACAAGTCAAAAACTTCGTGACTCCCCACTACCAACACCCAGGGTAGCCTAGGGGGTGCTAAAGACCTCCATAATCTTCACCAGTTCCACCGAAGTCTCCTCAGATACCCATGAAATCGAAACAAAAGCAATGTGCTCGCCATACAAACACCTCTTCAAGACAATCTCCCAAGCCATACACCTCCAACCAGGTTGCCACCCTTAAACACTTTGAGTTAGTCCTGGTCCTAAGTCAAGATGAGATTAAATGTACAAAGATTTTATTAGTGAAAATGCTTGTGCAAAGAGAAATACGGATGGAGCCAGGCAAGGCTAAGAGAGCTGACACACCCACCTTCTCATGGGTGGAAGCATCCCAGACTCCCTTAATGTCTAAGGAAGGTTCAGCAAAGCTGTCTGGGAGTTCTTGAGCCAAGGTCAACTGACAAAGGAGTTTGTGTCTCCTGGAACAGCATGCCTTAGTATCCCCAGCCTGCTCAGTCACTGTTGGGGAGCAGCCCCTGAGAAGCAAGATCCACAGTGGATTCTGCACCGTAGGCGGTGGGGCCCTGGGACAGCTGTTGCACAGCGTAGGAAGGTCTATGAGGCACATTCTGAGGGCTAATGCACCACTCCTACACAGAAATTAAAAAGTTTGTACTTATACAATAAATCTTGAGCCTCACATCCAACTTTTCCCTGCTCTCTACCTAACCCATGTGCAAACAATTTCTAGCACTTCATTTCTGACACCTTTACAGTAATCTAAGTACCACCTTCATCTGCATATGAGCCCCACAGCTGACCAAGATGCTTTCCCTCATGCTTTTTCCTCCCTCTAATACTTTCTCCATCTCAAACCCTCTTTTCAAGACCCTACCCACTCTATAAGGTTCATATGAAAGGCCAATCAAGTGCTAAGACTATCCTCAACATTCTTGCTCCCACCTCACCTGCTCAAGCCAACCCCAGTAGACAGGTTCTCTCTCCCATCTAGGAACATTCATGGGACTTCCCCTACTTAGACATCAGCATTTAGGGTATTAAGCACTACCAATGGCTTTAGTTGTTAGAAGTTTTATCGCCATAGCAAACCTCTGGAAGGACTGCACATATTTCAAATTTGTATTCCTGTAATATTATGCAAATAGTAAATTGAATGAATGAATGAATGAATGACCAATTCCGGCCTGGTGTGTACCTATCAACCCAGGCCTAAAAGACCTTCTTTATTCCTTGCCTTCTTATTTTCACGTTTGTGCTGATTTTTAAAAAATTTTATAAGATAGAAACTATTAAACCTAAAGTAATATTGATTCTAACATTTGAGGCAAAAAACCCCAAAGACCTGGGAAAGGACAGCTACAGTTATAGAGAAATCCACTCAGTAAAATTAGCTGACATAGGAAGTTGACCCAGTAAATGACTATTTTGTGAGAGGTTTAAATATAGGATCCTGTTAAATTAATTAAACAAGGCCATTAGACGGAGGTGGCCATAATGCCGTAGAAGCCCACGTAAGCAAACTGAAATCTAAGCTTGTAAACGCCTCAAGGTTATGAAATCAAAATGCTAAGAATGACCAATCACAAACAGCCAAGTAGGCTTGAAGCCACAGCCAATTAATAATTTACTGACTGCTTTTGGATGTTTTCTGTATGTCTTTCCCCCGGCTCCTGTCAGTGGAGCACCCCTAACCACTTCCGGTTTGGCGCTGCCCGCTTCAAACTGACTTTTGCTCAGAAGAACTCTAAGAATTTTTAATATGCCTCAGTTTATGCTTTAACAGTTCTGGTGCCGGAACAGGGAACCAGAGGAGCCCTCTGAGAGCCCCCAGGAGCACTGAGCAAACAAGCAGAGGTACCTGGGAAGCCCCTTGACCGGCTGCCTGCTCGCTGCCTCTCGAGGTGGGCGAGGCCCTCTCGGAGTCTGGGTCCCAGCTCCGGCTTTTGCGTTATGAGCTTTCAGACTTTGAGCGTTTCTTTTTCCGGACTGAGTCCAGAAACTGGCCAGAATTGGACTTTTTCCGACTTGGAAACCGAACCGGTTCCGGGCACGAACTGTGTCCAACTCACAAACGGGACGAGGACCAGGACGACTTAGAAAATGGACGAGGTCCGTTGACAAACTGGGTCCGACTTTGAAACTGGACCCGGTGCAGAACAAAGTGGTTCCGACTTAGAAACCGAAATGGGTCTGGGGACAGACTGGGTCCAGCTTAGAAACTGGACCTGGTCCAGGACACACTGGGAAACCGGACTGGGTCCAGTATGAGGCCTCAGGTGAATAAAATTTTGTTTTAAGGTTAACCTCACCAAAGAGAGTCTTGAATTACAGTGGAGAACTTGTAACCACCTGCGATAACCTCATCCCCTTACGAGGTGCCCTAGAGAAAAGGGGTCTCAGCCAGGCACGCACTATGAAGGGCAGAGGGAAAGTTATTTTTCCTCCTCTACAGTTTCTAGTGACCAGGATGGGACCCACCGGAACACCCCACTCACTCCGAATCCTGCAGACGGCATCCTGGGAAAACTGGCAGAAGCCTGGCAAAAGGGTAAGAATTCTTACCAAGGTCAGCTCTCCAAAACCTGTGGAGCCTGGTGGAGAGAGGAAGGGAAAATTTCACGTTGTCCCTTCCTTTCCAAATTCACATTGGCTGGAAAACACATTGGTTATCGATCCTTTCCCTCCCAGGGAGAGCTACTGCCTTCTTGTTTGTCTCATTTTGTGCCCTGAGAACTTGCCTGGGCAACTGTCAGGTTGGGGACCTCAAACATATAGCCAGACAGAAATACCCACTGTTGCCAGCTGCCAGAGGAAGTAAGTTTTTCCTTTGGTTATTTTTGGGAGTGGCTCTGCATCTCGAGAGGGTAGGATTTTTTGCACCCTCTCTGAGAATCCCTCTTGTAGCCATGGGATTGTTCAGTATGCTGGGAATATTTACTGTTTGACCAGCTGAAACCTGACAAGATACTCAAAAAGGTGTTTGTTTGTTTGTTTGTTTTTCTAAAGTAGCTCTATGGTCAGAAGTTGGCCAAATTGGAAGCTAATATTCAGAGCCTGATAGGAACGATTTTAAGGCCTTCTGCCCAAGCAGTATGCACCTAAAGGGAAAGAAAAACATTCTGAAGCCATGGTGGAAGGGTTTACTAAAACATCCCAAAGACACAGAGCTAGAAACCTACAATGTAAACATCTTTTGATTCCCATCTTAGTCGAAGATCTTCTCCCTGATGTAAAGAAGCAAATTAAGGCTAGTGTAGTTGTATGGCTGGGTCAACGTCTAGATGTCATTCAGATTGCAACCCAATTCTTTGAGGAACTGAAACCAACTGTACTTGTCTTACAAACTACGACTTTACAATAACAGAAATGCGGCTCTAGGAACAATGCAAAGCCCACCCATCCTTTTTACCAATCCCCAAACCTCCCCTATTCATACCAAAAGGCTTGCAGATACTCTAAAAAATCTGATTTAAATAGTAAAAGCCCTTCTTAGAGAAACTTACATCCTTTCTATGTGCCTTTGAGATATAAATATTCTACCTGGTCTTCTCTAGGAACCCAGAGCCATCTCATAAAATGCAAACTTCAGGGCTTCCCTGGTGGCACAGTGGTTGAGAATCTGCCTGCCAATGCAGGGGACGCGGGTTCGAGCCCTGGTCTGGGAAGATCCCACATGCTGCAGAGCAACTGGGCCCGTGAGCCACAATTACTGAGCCTGCGCGTCTGGAGCCTGTGCTCCGCAACAAGAGAGGCCACGATAGTGAGAGGCCCGCGCGCCGCGATGAAGAGTGGCCCCCGCTTGCCGCAACTAGAGAAAGCCCTCGCACAGAAATGAAGACCCAACACAGCCATAAATTAATTAATTAATTAATTTTAAAAAAATGCAGACTTCAGGGAGATAATTTTTATCAGAAAGAAGAAGAAGAAGAAGAAGAAGAAGAGGAAGAAGAAGAAGCAGCAGCAGCTATGTGGAACTTAGGTGAATGAAAAATCTTACAAGTTTTTTCCACAAATATTAATAAAAGCTTTAGCCATCTGAGCAGGTAACCTTAACATACTCTATCTGCCAGAAAGAAAATTTTGATCCAGTCATTCTTTCATAAACTATTAACTTTTGCGTTATTGTATCTATCTCATGGCTAAATTTTTTAAACAAAAGCTATCAGAGCTCTGGGTCTGTCTGTATGTTTATGTATGTATGTGATAGATGTGTGATATTTTTCTACCTTCAGATGGTATAGCCAAAATTAATTTTTAAAGAGCTATATTTAATAGGCTTAAAAACAAACTTTTATATAAATCAAGTATATGCTCACAAATATAGAAACCAACTCAAATGTTTCTCAATTTCACATGATCTAGGATAATCTTTGGTAAATGAAAGCTAGTTTAAGTTTGCTGGTTAAATTAAAACAGGCATGTCTTTAGATTTATTAGCATTAAGTAGAATACTTCTATCCTATCTAGGTTAACCAAAGTCAAATAAGCTCATGTAATCTCTGTTACATAATTTGTCAGCAAGAAGGGTAACTTAAGATGATGGCTGGCTGTTCAATGTCTCATGAAATTTTCACGAGTAATCTAAACATAAATTGTTAAGAACAATGAAACTAAAGAGACGTAAGTAACATAAAAGTTTATAAATGCACTTGTCAACAATAATCATGCTTTATGGTATGTCTACTTAAAAATAGTTTCCACAGCCACTATGGAGAACAGTATGGAGGTTCTGTGAAAAACTAGAGTTACCATATGATCCAGCAATCCCACTCCTGGGCATATATCTAAAGAAAACTCTACCTTGAAAAGATACACGGACCCCAATATTCATAACAGCACTATTTACAGTAGCCAAGACATGGAAACAACCTAAGTGCCCACTGACAGACGAATGGATAAAGAAGATGTGGTACATCTTCTTTACAATGTAATATCACTCAGCCATAAAAAGGAATGAAATAATGTCATTTGCAGCAACATGGATGGACCTAGAGATTATCATACTAAGTGAAGTAACTCAGAAAGAGAAGGACAAATATCATATGATATTGCTTATATGTGCAATCTAAAATATGATGCAAATGAACTTATTTACAAAACAGAAACAGACTCACAGAGATAGAAAACCAACTTATGGTTACCAAAGGGGAAAGCGAGGGGAGGGATAAATTAGGAGTTTGGGATTAACAGATACACACTACTATATATAAAATAGATAAACAACAAAAGGTCCTACTGTATAGCACAGGGAACTATACTCAATATCTTGTAATAACCTATAATGGAAAAGAATCTGAAAAAGTATATATATATATATATATATATATATATATATATATATATATACACACACACACACACACACACACACACAGATATATATAGATATAGATATATCTGAATCACTTTGCTATACACTAGAAATTAACACAACATTGTAAACCAACTACACGTCAATAAAATAGTTTCCAAAATATTTTTGGTAACTTAAAACCTTAAAGTTGTATGAGATAAGTTAAATGATGGCTATTCATTGAACATCTAGATCGTTTCCAAGTAAGATAAAATACTGAAACATTAATTACTGAACATAGGTTTATCTACTTTTGGTTTTCTTTTGCAGAGGAACTGAAGATATTTGGTTCTATCAGTAAACATGTTTTGTGCCACACTGAAAAACTACTAAGAGGATGAATATACTTCTAGAAACTGTGAAAGGTGTTTATAAATTTGCCAATCCACAGAATGCTAGTGTAACAGACAGTCCACACTGATTACTTCTTTGTTTTCACTAGGAATAAAGGATTCTAAGGGTTAAGAATTTTAATAAATATATGTAATTAAAACTACTTCGAAATAATAAAGGTTAGAGGAAAGAACTGTGTATCTGTAAACTGAACTGGATCCTGAGTTCTTCTAGTTTCCTCAAATATCTGGCTACAACTCTCCAAACTAATGTTTCCAATTTTCTCCCACTCTTCTGATTGCGAATCACTAAGAATATGACTGCCCTTGAACCTCCTTGGAAGGGACAATACCAGGTCCTTCTCACTACCCAGATCACAGACAAATTTCAGGGAATTGAACCTGGGTACACATCCCCCAATTAAAAAGGGCTTTTCCAGACTCCTGGAACTGCACACCAGCTGGAGATGTAAAATTAAAATTGACTAGAGAGGTTCCTCCCCAGAGGCAGATGGTATCTTGAGGTAGACAGCTCTCCCAAGATCACGGATCAAGATCTTCATCCCCAATATGAAATCTTTATTCCTTTTGCCTTCTTGCTACTTGTGTTTTCTCTCTGTTAACGCATGGAAAGACAATGCTCCTTAACTCTGACCACTATCGCTGCATCTGCTGCTAAGGCCATAACTATACAACACAAGTCCTGAGACTTTCTTGCTAAGGTGGTTTAGATAAAAGAAGTGCTTCAGATTACTTGCTGGCTGAACAAGGAAGAGTCTGTACCACAGCAAATACTTCTGCTGTACCCGGTTCAACACCTCTGGTATTGTAGCAAATACAGGAAATTAACAAACAAGCCACTTGGCTAAAATGGGGTTGATGCCCCTTCATGTACATTCTTTGATTTATTTGATACCAATTGGTTTGATTCATGGGGCCCTGGTTAAGGAGTATACTTCAGTCTCTTTGTATTATCTTCCTAATAGTCATCATTGTAGAGCCCCTGGTGTACTGTGTTCTCTCAGTGGTCTTAAATGCATGTTCATAGCCATCAGCAGTACTTCAGATGGTCTTATTGAAAATGGTCTCATGAAAAATGAGATTAACATCAAAAATAATTCTTCCACGGTTCAGACATCATAACCTATGAGTTTCACAATGAGACAAGAACAACTTAAGTCTGTTGGTGACTGAGAGTGGTGCTAATACCAGATTGTTGGTCAATATCTCCCGCATGAGAGGATGACCAAAAGGGGGAAATAGTTTAATTAATTAAACAAAGAGGCCATTAGACTGAGGTGGCTCTAATGCCTTGGCAGCCTAGGTAAGCAAACCAAAATCTAAGCCTGTAAGTTCCTCAAGGTTATGAAATCAAAATGCTGTGGAGAACCAATCACAAACAGCCAACTAGGCTTTAACCAGTAGCCAATCAATACTTTCTTTGCTTTGCTTTCCCCATTTTCTCTATAAAAGTCTCTTCCCAAGCTCCTGTTGGTGGAGTACACTTCCAGTTTGATGCTGCCCCATTCCAATTGATTTTTGCTCAAATAAACTCTTAAAAATTTTAATATGCCTCAGTTTATCTTTCAACAATCCTAATAATACCTCTTCACCTATCTAGCTCCTTTTTCTCAGGTATCACTTATCTCAGATATCAGTGTCAACCTTCTATTGGAACTTATGGCTCTTGTTTGCCTTTGTACCAAATACAGCAGACCCTTGAACAATGAGGGGGTTAGGGGTGCTGCACAGTCAAAAATCCATGTATAACTTTACAGTCGGCCCTCTGTTTCCACAGTTCCTTATCTGCAGAATCAACCAACTGCAGATCGTGTAGCACTGTAGTACGTATTTATCGAAAAAAAATCCGGTAGAAGTGGACACACACAGTTCAAACTCATGTTCAAGGGTCAAGTGTATATCCACAATTAATACAAAGAAATAAAATCATTAAATGCCTTTAAGTTGCTTAAGAGTCCCATAGCAGATATTTAATTGTGAATAGAGAACGTTGTAAATTTTTCAATAAAAAAAACCCCAGCAGTAAAAGATTAATCAATCTTCATATTCAAGAATAACTAAGAATCTGAGCTTTACAGAAGCCCTTAAAACTCATCCCACCTCACCTGCAGCAATGAAGGAATCATCTATTCCTAACGTGGTGTAGGAAAAATCCAACTGACTTATAAAACTTTTATCTCTTTCATGAGTTCATTTATAATTAGGTTTCAAGAACCTCATAAGATGCTTCCAAGGCAGAAACATTTCTCCAAGACAATTCGTCTCTTTCAAATATCATTAAAGTGTGATTGGCACAGAGCCCTTAGGGAGCTGACATCCAGAGGGAGAAGAACATATTACTAATAGCTAGTCAGGTGCCAACTGGCTCTAAGTGGCCAACTCTCTTTCCTGGGAAAACCAAGTATATCTAAGCAAAAGGAACTTTGATGATAATCAAGAGACATTGTGTGGCATCAATAAGCTACTTGGCAAGAGATGAATCAGGATTGCAAATGCCACCTGAGTCATGGTATGGTTTCAACCACACAGTCCAGATACATCCTGGAAGAAGCTGAACTTCAGGCCAAGATACCATAGACAATTCTCCAGCAAGAAGTTCTTCTCCTTAGACCCAGTCTCCAAAAATGATTAACCCAAGAGATAGTAACCATGTGTAATAAGTTTGCTTAGACTCGACAGTCAAGAACCACAGCAATCCTTCTTCAAAAGAAACAATAAACTGAGAAACTATTCCTTCCAAAATATATGCCTCTCGTTGTAGATTGCAAGTGTTCTGGCAGATGTGTTCTTAATTTTATATTGTCCTGCGAAGTGTCCCTGTTGTATTTAATTGTTAATTTGACTCATATAAGTCAACAATAATAATTGGTAGTTTGCAAGGTAAAAGTTAACCAAAGTTAATAGAAGTGACAGTTCAAATTCTCAAGCATAAAGACCGGAACAAGCAGCCAACAATAGGATATTATAACCCCAAAGTAGGAGAAGGACACAGGCAGAGTAACAACATCAGGAATCAGAAATGAGCATTTCATTTGAAGTGGCAGCAGCAAGTAGTCTAAACCACGGGAAACCACTTAATGTAACAAGGAACAGAGGCAGGGTGGTAGAAAAGATAACCTCAAAAGCAAAACTCTTAAAATATATGGAAAAAACAATTTCAGTAATTCCTCCCTGACCGTGAACCTCAACATTATTTTTAAAATAGTCATCAACTGAATAACAAAGCAATCTTCACTGTTTAGCCTCTAAAACATGAAAAAGCAGAAACTCACAGTCTTGGAAAGAAGCCTTTGTTACTTTATGCAAAATGGAGGAATTCTATTGTTCTAACATGGTTTTTATTTTTTTTTAAATTATCCTAGAAAATGTCTGCCTCATCTCAAGACTCTGTCTCAAATGTGCAAAATGGAGGAATTCTATTGTTCTAACATGGTTTTTATTTTTTTAAAAATTATCTTAGGGACTTCCCTAGTGGTGCAGTGGTTAAGAATCTGCCTGTCAATGCAGGGGACACGGGTTTGAGCCTCGGTCCGGGAAGATCCCACATGCTGCGGAGCAACTAAGCCCGTGCACCACAACTACTGAGCCTGTGCTCTAGAGCCCACGAGACACAACTACTGAGCCCACGCACCACAACTATTGAGGCCCGCACACCTAGAGCCCGTGCTCCGCAACAAGAGAAGCCACCGTAATGAGAAACCCGCTCACCGCAGTGATGAGTGGCTCCCGCGAGGGGAAAGGGTAAGCTGGGACGAAGTGAGAGAGTGGCATGGACATATATACACTACCCAATGTCAAATAGATAGCTAGTGGGAAGCAGCCGCATAGCACAGGGAGGTCAGCTCGGTGCTTTGTGACTACCTAGAGGGGTGGGATAGGGAGGGTGGGAGGGAGATGCAAGAAGAAGGGGATATGGGGATATATGTATACGTATAGCTGATTCACTTTGTTACAAAGCAGAAACTAACACACCATTGTAAAGCAATTATACTCCAATAAAGATGTTAAAAAAATTTAAAAAAAAAAGAGTGGCCGCTGCTCGACGCAACTAGAGAGAGCCCGCGAGCAGCAATGAAGACCCAATGCAGACGAAAGTAAATACATAAAATAAATTTATTTAAAAAAAATTATCCTAGAAAATGTTCACCTCATCTCAAAATTCTGCCTCAAATGATCATTCCAAGTTCAAAGGAGCGGAAGTAAATATATTTTGCAAAACTTGATCATGTGAAAACCTGAAATTCCTTTTTAAAACTGCATGACAAACCTCAGAACATTGCATAATGCTGTACTTTGCCGCTTTGTGCTTCCTGCTTTTTAGCTATTATCAACTTCATATTGCAGAGAATAAAAATTGATGTCCTGGATAATTGTGTATTTCTTCCCATGTGCAGTAAATGAATGATTTTTTTAATTAAATGTCAAATAGTTCAGTTCAAGCATAGGAATGGCCTTAATAAGGCTCTATTATGTACACAAATGTTGAAGAACATGATGAAGAAACAAATAATATTTCCACACCTTCAACTGTTTATTAGAACCAGGGATAGGAAAAAATATTGTGACAGCTACATTTTAAGGATTTCTGCAAGTATATTTGGTTTCTTAATAATCTGCATTATAAATATGCCTCATCCTGTTAAATATACCTTAGGAGAATAGGAAGAAGCCTCATTTACACAAGGGTATTATAAACTGATTCAGAATACATTCCACAGAATATTTCTTTTCAGAATCAACTTCTTTAATTCTATAAGAGTTTTCATAGTAAGTATTCTTTTAAAGTACACATGGAATATTCTATAGGATAGACTACAGACTGGGCCAAAATACAAGTCTCCCCAGATCTGAAAAGGCTGAAATCATACAAAATGTGTACTCGCCATAGTACTTTACTGATAAAGCCTGGTGCCTCCTCCTACTGATACATAAGTACTTTCCAGATAGAAGATGTGATTGTGTGGCCCAGATGGCACGAAATGGCTAAATGGGAATATCCCAAGCCCCAACTCACCCATCATCCATTTTTCAGCCCAGTGGGCTGGACTCTTATTTTCAGCTAATATCCAATGAAGAAACAAGTTTTGCCACCAAGACAAGGACTTTCTCCTTAGTCATACCAGACGAAGGGATTTCATTAACTTCCTTGTGATAAAGAATTAGAAGTTGGTAACAGAATCTCATTGTATATCTGTTAGAGGGGGTTTCTGGTATATATTTACACCTAAGTTACTGTAGGTAAACTGCATATAATTCTCATTCCAAGTTGTCAGTTTAGCCATTCTCAAAAATTTCTATTGTTATCATACCAAACTAAAGTCAAGTACTTCCCCAAATCCTTTGTTAGCAAAATCCATAAGAAGAGTTCAAAAATTAACAATTCATTTCTTAGTTCTTTGCAACCAGAATACATAAAGAACTCTTGTAACTCAATAATAAAAAGACAAGCCATTTTTTTAAATGAGTAAAAGACTTAAATAGACATTTCACCAAAAATGATACACAAATAAATAATAAATATATAAAAGAATGTACATCATTAGTCATTTGGAGAAAGGAGAACCCTTAAATACTGCTGGTGGGGATGTAAAATGGTACAGCCACTTTGTAAAATAGTTTGGCAGTTTCTTTAAAAATTCAACTTACCATATAAACCAGCACTTCTATTTCCAGGAGTCTACCCAAAAGAAATGAAAACATATGTCTATACAAAGCCTTGCATGTGAATGTTCATAACAGCGTTATTCACAATAGTCAAAAAGTGAAAATAACCTAAATGTCCATCAACTGGTGACTCCATAAACACAATATGCTCTATTCATACAATGGAATGTTGCTCAGCAATAAAAAGAAACAAACTACTGATACATGCTACAACATGAATGAACCTCAAAAAAAATGTGCTAAATAAAAGAAGCCGGACATGAGACTTCCCTGGTGGCGCAGTGGTTA
This sequence comes from Balaenoptera borealis, assembly GCF_965194805.1. Classification (NCBI taxonomy): domain Eukaryota; kingdom Metazoa; phylum Chordata; class Mammalia; order Artiodactyla; family Balaenopteridae; genus Balaenoptera; species Balaenoptera borealis. Next base: position 9,439,445 of record NC_138881.1, on the reverse strand, counting down.
AGAATCCGCCTGCCAATGCAGGGGACATGGGCTCAAGCCCTGGTCTGGGAAGATCCCACATGCCGCGGGGGCAACTAAGCGTGTGTGCCACAACTACTGAGCCTGCGCTCTAGAGCCCACGAGCCACAATTACTGAGCCCACGTGCCACAACTACTGAAGCCCATGCGCCTAGAGCCCGTGCTCCGCAACAAGAGAAGCCACCGCAATGAGAAGCCCACGCACCGCAACGAAGAGCAGCCCCTGCTCGCCGCAACTAGAGAAAGCCCGCGTGCAGCAACGAAAACCCAATGCAGCCAAAAATAAATAAATAAATTTATACTAAAAAAAAAAAGCCAGATATGGAAGACTGCATATTGTATGATTCCATGCATAAGAGATCTCAGAAGGGCAAATCTATAGCTATGGAAAGCAGATCAGTGTTTGCCTGGGCCTGGTGGAGGTGGGGGTGAGCGTGGGGGGCAAAGGGCTGGGAACTGACTAGAAATGGGCTTAAGGGAAACTCTGAGGGTAATGGGAAAATTCTAAAACAAGTCACGATGATGGTTACACAGTTCTATGAATTTACTAAAAATTTAAAAAGAAAACCATTGGGTCAATCTAGTCCAAAATCTTTATTTTACAAATGAGAAAACTGCCTTCTTCAGCCCGTAAAAAGGTATGAATACCTTCTAGCACCTTTTGTCTGTGTCTCATATTTGAACTCTGATATTGCTTTCTAATTTTTCAGGTTGAGGATCCTATTTCCTATTGGATGAAGAATATGCCTTAGAATATAGGGCAAAAATTTGTGCTAGATTCTTGATGAGTTACTTTGAACTGAACTGACTTGATTTAAATTCATCAGAATAAGCGTGGTGAGACTGAGCCATTCTCCTGAATCAGATCTAACATAGTGGCTTTTCTACTCATTAAGTACTCAGCTTGTACTACTGCAAATTCCCCAAACATACACAAGAATACTCATGTCCAGGGGCAAACCAAAAATAGCCTCTAGGTTGAAAACAAAAAACAAACCACAAACTCCTCTCACTGTGAATTAATATTCATTTCTAGTTTTCATCATTAGCAGTATGGAGAGTCCTATATATAAAATGAAGGGACGTGCTGGGTGAGCACTAAGATTCCCTCCAGTTCTAACATAAATCACAACCCCCTGTTACTCCTGACTGTTATTTATCATTTGTACTCACTATCACCTACTTCTGTAGTAGTTGAGCATGAGTCTTTTTTTTGTCACACTCTTCTTCTAACACATCCTTAGGAAAGTAAGATTTTTTTCAGATCCAGGATAGAAGAAACAAAATCTCAGCTTAAAAAAAAAAACTGAATCCAGGAACATTTCAAAATAATTTCCTCAAAATCCAACATCAACATAAATATTTGAGATTACTAACTTCAAGAATTGACCAGTAGGATTTTTTTTAACAAAAAAGAAATGTGTTAAAATACAACTTTTTCAGTTTAAAAACAAAGTGAAATATAAATTAAAATATAATTCACAGCCAGTAACATAATTTATATTCAGAAATATAATTCATAGTCAGAAACACAAGTTCAGTCCAACATGGCAATGGGCAGTCAGGATGCTTAAACTCTGTCCAGAAAAGCTGTGAAGAAAGTGATTTATTATTTTAAGGATTAAATTTAGGTATTCTTGGGCTCATATCTTTTTATTTGATATTTCCCAGTATTAGGGAATGAGTGGGACAATGGGAAAATGGAAAAGTGATTCTCTCTGGGGAATACTATGGGAAAGTTGTTGAAAAATGGATGTGGATTTTAACTTTTCACTTTACTTTTTTGAACTGTCAGATTTTTTTCATGAAAATATACTTCTTTTACATTTCAAAAGCTAATAAAATTATTCAAGAACAAAATAGGGCTTTTTCATTTTCCTCATATGTATTTCCCTTGAAAGAAAGGGAGGGGGGTTATATCAATAATGAATTTTAAAAAGAAACAGCCCAAATTTTGCCATCGAAAATATTTAGATTCAAATTTCATATCACCCCAGTCATATATTTGTCTTAAGCTTTCACCAGAGCATAACAATTAGGTTTATCTGTCTGTTTCCTCCTTAAATAGTGAGCAACTCTATAGTTGGGTCTTGGCATCCTTTATCATTTTCTCTCTTGTGCCTAGCACACTGCTTGATATATATTAGTTGTTCAATAAATGTTCACTAAGCTGAACTAAACCACTAATGTCCTGCCTCCTCCAGCTCCCATCTTTGTAATCTTCACTGAGTCAGCTTCCTACATCCAAAGTAGGAGTGGTAATAACAACCTCACAGAGTTGTTGATTAAATGGCACAATGTATATAAAGCACTTAGCACAGTGCCCGGTGTGTAACAGTCTCCATTCACCCTCACCTCTTCTTTTAAAATAAGTCTCTTCCCAATGGGAAGTAGTAATAATTTTCACAAGGTAAAAAAATCAGCAATCTTTATCTGACATTTGAATGCCACTTTGAAGGAGGCAAAGATGGGCCAGGAAAAACATTAGCCTTGGTACGTGTTTCAGGGGTCCCAAGACCACCCATACATTCTGCGATTTGTTAGAGGTGCTCACAGGATAAAGAAGCAGCTGGACTCATGGTTATAGTGCATTACAGTAATCACTAAGGGGAAAAGACCCAGCAGGAGGAGTCTGAAGGAATCCATGTCCAGATTTCCTCCATTCTCTCGCTGGCACCAGAAAGGAATGTGTTTCTTTCTCTAGCAATGAGATGCAGCAACAGATATGCAGCGTTCTGCCCAGTGAGGCCTGCTTGAGACTCAGAGTCCAGAGTTTATATTCAGGGTTTGTCACTTAGGCATACTGACCTTCTACAACTGCCGAACTTCCGGATTCCCAGAAGGAAGCAGGTGTTTAGTGGCCCAGATCGGCAAAACAACCTATTGCTTAGAGACTGTTTCAAAGGCAAAGTTCCCAGGTACCAGCCAAGGGCCAACCTTGTAAAGAAGGCCATTTAAAGATAGCAGCCTCAGGCCTGCTATGTTAACTCTTCCCTGCACACATGGCAAGTGATAAACTGGGAAAAGAGGGCAGAAGTTACAGGAAAGGAGCGTAATCAGAATTGGCGAAAGCAGAGAAAGGAGAAAGTGGTTGAAAGGAAGAGAGAAACTGCAGTAAAGGGAGGGCAAGGAAAGAAGACAGGAAAAGGAAGAAGGAAGGCAGACAGAAGAGAAAGACATCACCTGGCTGACCCAAGCTGACCTTTCCTCTGGCCACCTGACCCTCTAGTACCCTTGCTCAGTGCCGCTCCTCCCGACGCCCCACCTCACACTCCACTTCCTGTGATGCCACGTCGGACACGCCTGGTTTTCACCGGCTCTGTTTATATACATATCTGTTCCCCTGGTCATGCTGCCTTGGAGTAATCTGGCTGTTTTGATAAGGAGAGAGGAGAAGGGAGGGAGAGGGAAAGCCCAACAGTGATGAAATTAAATAGGAAAAAGCATTTGAGCTAAATGGAACAAGACGGCAAGAACAGGCTCCCAGAGCCCCTCTGAACTTTGAAAGAAATACACAGTCCTTCCAGCTTTAGAAGACAGGAAACACTGGAAAAATATCATGGCAAAATAGGCTCTTCTGAGTGTATTTTAAATTACAGTGGCCTCCTTGACTTCTGAGAAGTCCTTGGTTACTTCTCTCATTTAAACATCTAGAGCAAGTTTTTTTTTTAAGTTGAAAGGTTCTAGGGTTTTATTCTTCCAACCTTCCCTTTTTTGACTTTCTTTTCTTTAAAAAAAAATTATTTATTTATTTATTTATTTGGTTGTGTCGGGTCTTAGTTGTGGCATGCGGATCTTCGTTGCCGTGTGCGGGATCTTTAGCTGTGGCATGCGAACTCTTAGTTGCGGCATGTGGGATCTAGTTCTCTGACCAGGGATCAAATCCAGACCCCCTGCATTGGGAGCGTGGAGTCTTAGCCACTGGACCACCAGGGAAGTCCTCCCTTTTTTGACTTCCTGAGTTTATGAAAAGGAAAAGAAGATAAAGGAACTATTCTTGCTTTAGTGCTTTTGTAATTGAAAAATATGCCAGATCCTTGTCTCCTTTTCTCACATTCTGTAGTTTAGAAATTGCTGTCAGACTAAGGCTTTGCCAAGTTTCAACCCCAAGTGAAATCTTACCAAGAAAACTGAAAGATGTATGAAAAGCAGATGGGTTATAGGTATAATCACACAGCCTACGCAGGTGTTATGGTTTTTCAAGCAAGCTCATCTCTCTTGTGTTAAACATATTAGTTTTAATTATGTTTATGTACTGAAATATATATCCTTTCATTGTTCCATTTTCTTATAATCAGGAAGGTTTCACTTTTGAAAAAAGACGTCTGTATTCACCTGGATAAAATCAGACACCCTAGATAAGAGAAGAAATTAGGAGGAACATGACAGCTTCCCATCTTCAGTTGCCTAGAAGTCTATCACATAGAAGGGGAAGATATTTTCACAACTGCAGATAATGGCAGTTGAACAAATACAAGATAATTTGCATCAGGCATAGTAAACTCACTTAAGGAAAACCTTGATATCAGTTAGAGCCTTCTAAAAATAGAATGGGCTGCCTCATTCAGTAAGTGTCAAGTGAGGGGCATTGCCACTGAAGGAGCTCATGACTGGAGCCCTCGTGCTGGTGAGACTATGAGAAATCAGCAGAGAGCCCATGGAAGGACTGGATGGAAGAGTGAACGTTCCCACAAAGTCCAAAGACATAGATTGAAGTGGGAGCCTGGGCGACTTTATTGACATGGTGTAGATTCCAAAAGCCTTGTTGAGGTGGGTCAGGGGCCAAATAAAACTAAAGAGGTCTGAAGGTAAAGTTTAGCACAGACACAGAAGGGAATTCTAACTGGATGGAGAGAACTTAAAGGTGAGCCAAGAGAGGTGCACTAGTTAGGTTAGGCTAGACTATGTGGAGGTAAATTAACCCGGAATCTCACTGGCTTAACACAACAAAGTTTATCTCTTGCTCAAACTATATGTCCAATGCAGGCGGGTAGGGACTGCTGTTCCACACGGTCATTCTGGGGTCCAGGCTCACAGAAATCTGGTGCCTTATAGCTGCTTCATCTGGATCATAGAGGCTACAAGTTTTCTGAATATAAGGAACAGAAAAAGGCAGGGGCACACAGACTCTTAAATGACTCAAACCTATAGTGAGGCTTCACCTCTTCTCTTATTCCCATTGGGCAGGGCTCAGTCACAGGCCCCAGCTTAACTACGAGAGAGGCTAGGAAATACAGGTGAGGAAATGGATAGTCAGGGTTGTAGGAGGGTGCACTGCCCAAAGCCGAGAGAGAACTCTGTCTGGGCAGAGGTGCCACAAACATTCTTTATTCCAGCTTACTACCCTATTAAGGCCTTCCTTGTCCAGCTATTAAATATGTTCTGAACTTCTGACATGGTGAATTACCGTTGTTTGAGCATTCAAACAGAAGCCAGGGCATGGTCAAAATCCAAAACACTAACAACACCACATGTGAGCAAGGATGTGGAACGACAAGAACTCTCATTCATTGCTGGTGGGAATGCAAAATGGTACAGGCACTTTGGAAGATATCTTGGCAGTTTCTTACTAAACCAAACATGCTCTCACTATATGATCCAGCAATTGCACTCCTTGGTATTTACCCAAATACCAAACTTATGTCAACACAAAAACCTGCACATAGATGTTTATAGCAATTTTACTCATAATTGCCAAAACCTGGAATCCACCAAGATGTCCTCCAGTAGGTGAATGGATAAATAAACTGTGGTACATCCAGACAATGAATTATCATTTAGCACTAAACATAAACGAGCTTTCAAGCCATGAAAAGACATGGAGCAAACTCAAATTTGTATTACTAAGTGAAAAAAAGCCAATCAGAAAAGGCTACATACTGTATGATTCCAACTAGATGACACTCTGGAAAAGGCAAAACTATAGAGACAGTAAAACGATCAGTGGTTGTCAAGGGTTATGGGGAGAAAGAGACAAACAGGCAGAGCACAGAGGATTCTTAGGGCAGTGAAACTTGTATATAATACTACAATAGCGGGGATGCACGTCATATATTTGTCAAAACCCATGGAGTGTGCAACACCAAGAATGAACCCTGATGTAAACTATGGACTTTGGGTGATAACGATGCATCAATGTAGATTCATCAATTGTAACAAATGTACCACTGTAGTGCAGGATGTTGATAATGGGGGAGGCTGTTCAAATGGCAGGGGGCCTATGGGAATTCTCTGCGCTTTCTGCTCAGTTTCGCTGTGAATCTACAAGGGCTTGAAAAAATAAAGTTTATTAATTAAAAAAAAAAAAAAGGTAGGGACGCTCCTCTTCAATAAGGCAGGAGAAGGATGTATTTATTTGGTAGGAAGTGAATCAGATGACCTATTAAAGTCCCTTCTAACTCTGAGGTTCCCTGATTTCTATGCTGTGATGTTGGGAGACCACTGACTCTTAGGACAGAAAAGGACTTTAAAAGTCATCAGATGGATGAATTCTTTTCTCTTCAGCATAACTGCTGAAAGGTCATCTAGTCTAGGCTGGAAGATCGCCAGAGAATGGAAATTGGGTGCCTCTTTGATTAACTCTTTCAATATCTCATTGAATCACTTTGTCTGAGAGTCATCTTTGCATTGAGATAATCTGTCTCTCCATAGTTCCCACCCTTTAGATATAAGCAGGGAAATCAGAAAGGCAGCGGTGGGTGCCTGGAGGTACCAGTAAATGCGAAGCCCTTGCCATAGAGGTGGGCATTGGGAGAGAACGAGGCAGGGATCAGGGACAAGCAGACAGAAGCAGAATGGACAGCAAGCCAGGCTCACAGTAAGGAGGACAAAGGCAGGGGCTCAGCTTAGGTGCTCACGAGGTTATCACTGTGCAGAGCCAGAGGCAAACTTGGGCAAAGAGCCCATTCATTTGTTTTTGCCAGAGTTATCATTCTCTTGGTAAATATTGAGTTTATTTCAACTAAACATTCCTAAATCGTATCTTCCCCAAAAGGTTCTTCTAAACTGCTTGCAGATAGAAAGATCTATCTTCTAAAGAGTTCACAGCCTTCTTTAGGAAATACAAAAGAATTTTGCTAAATTAAGTGGATACTTCTCATTCCTTATTTTGCTTCATACTCCTTAGAAATCTAATACTATTAAATACTCTTTCCTTGACACTTGCCCCTTCCTTGTCTTGACCTTGTTTACCTCTAGCCCATTTTCTCTCAGCCTCCTCCATTGGATTCTCTCCTTTCCTTTCCAATAGTGACGGTTTTCCCAAAGCCCAACCCCAGCCTTGTTATATTACATAAAACACATTTGCTGGGCAATCTATCTACTCCCATGACTATATCTACACTCTTAGGTTGATAAATTCCAAATGTATATCTCTCCAAGAGCCTCTCTCCTATGCTCTCACCTCTATCTGAAGAGGCCGCAGATATATTAAGAGTATGTGTGCTCCCAATGGATTCCACTGTCGTTCACTCCCCTGTTCATGCATTGCCAACTTAGCACAATATTTACCCAGTCTCCAAAGCTGGGAAACTAGGGGTCACCCTGTACTCTTCCCTCTCCATGAACTTCCATAATCTAGGCATGAAATCCTATCAATTTTACCCCCAGGCAGCTCTAAAATCTGCCTCTTCCTTTACCAGTGACACGGTTCTTCATCTCTCCTTTGGACTACTGTAAGATTCTGCTTTAACTTTTACATTTTTTCATTATAATATATTATTGTTTCGGTACTTTTACAATGAATGACACATTTCTTGGCTCAGTCTTACCCTGTCCCAGCCTAGCTCCCCACAGGCTACTAACTCAAACTGTTAACAGGTATTTGACCATCTAGTAGTTGCCTCAATATCTCCAGATAGTATGCTTTATGTCACAATTTCTTGGTTTATCAAAATCAAATTTCTATTAATTTTCTGCTACTGTAGATGAAGATTTAACCTACTTCCCTCACCCAAATTACCAGTAGCCCTGCTTCCCAAAATTCTGCACATACCCACATATAAGGCAAGATTTTTCCTGAAAATTATCCCATCAAAAATGAAGTCCTTATTAAGCCTTTCATATGACAGGCAGTCTCTCAATTACTTAATTCTGAACCACAAAGTACTAGGTGGGGAAGACACACTAACTAACCTGAAATGACCTCAGTCAAACTCAGTTTGAATGCTGACAGAGGTCACTTGACACGATGGGAGAAGGCAAATCGATTTAACACAGACTGAGTCATCATTTCTGGAGAAACGACTTCAAACTGCAGCTCTAGGTGCCACCGCATACAAGCCTTTTTTAAAAAGCAGCTTATTACAATAGATTAAATGCTTATGTTGTGGAGCTTATTACACATTAATGGGTACACGTGAATTATGATAAAATATCTATTGGCAGCATCAAGCGCAGATTCAAAAAGTGCTGCAAACAATTGGAGGCAAGTGGGGCACTGTTTTCAAGCAGCTCTAGCTGAAGTAGAAGTGAAGGTCCGTGTGCATGTATGGGAGTTTGAACAAAAATTGGATAATGAAATGTGAGCATGAAAAAGAGTCATTTGGGGGGAATTCCCTAGCGGTCCAGTGGTTAAGACTTGGCGCTTTCACTGCCAGGGCCCAGGTTCGAATCCTGGTCGGAGAACTAAGATCCCGCAAGCTGCGCAGCGTGGCCAAAAAAAAAAAAGAAAGAAAAAGAGCCATTTTGTAAAACAATATATTTGATATAACATGAGGTTTAAAATATGTATTTATATAATTAAAGTTTAACTGAAATATGATAGGTAGACATTTGGCCATTTTGACTCTCTCCCTAAATATCGTATCTTCAACTTGAAAAAACAGAAGTTGTTTTCAACTTTCTCATTTAGGAAAATGATGGTTTCACTTATATTCAGGGTCCACTTATATTTGGGGATATATTCTACTATATTATATTCTATTGTATCATACTTACACCGTCAGATTGAGATCTCCATTGATCTGTGTGTCTAGTTCATATTCCCTCCACCAAAGGCAATGTCTCCTGGCTCTTCACTCTGTCAGGGGAAGCAGTAATGTTCTCTCTTTTCCTTCCACTACTCTTTTCCCGACCCCACCAACCTGATTCCGTAACAAAACTCGTCTGTGATTTGTCCAGCCAGTCACAAACTGTTGGCCCCTGAGTGAAAAATGACATAGCTGTGTTTTGTTTGATTTAAATAGAAATTTATCAATTAAACTCATGTCCCTGTATTTTAAACTGAGAGGTTTCCCCTATAATGGAAGTACTGTTTTCTTAATATTGCTTTGGGGCTTTACTCTTATGCCTTCTCAATTACATGACCTTCACCCTAGAATGCTCAATCATCCAGCTGCCTGGAGAGAAACCAGAATCCATTTCAAAGGAAATTCGAAGAGAAAATCCAAGGGAATATTCATCTTCTGATCTTCAAGAATAGGCTTATGAAGGAGGACAGTAATCCTTTAAAACTAGCTCTTTTCTTAAGAGAGGATTTTCTAGATTACTTAAGTCCCTCTTAAGTTTGCCAAGGGACAAGCTTCGAGGACCCAGCCTCATAGATTTCTACAGTAGCCTGACAAGAGGTGGTCCTCCCATCTCTGCCAGGTAGGCACAAACTATGAGAGCCTGTTACATACCATACAGCCTAGTTTGACTTGGACAGTCCCAGTTGACACTTGTCCAAGCATCCCATCCAGCTAGTGCCGCCTTTCATTCTCAAATGTGTCCCAGATCAAATGATACATTTTATGGTCATCCTAATTATATTGGAAGTTAAGGGAAAGTCCTCTGTGATGGTTAATTTTATGTGTCAACTTGACTGGGCCATGGGGTGCCCAGATATTTGGTCAAACGTTATTCTCAGTGTTTCTGTGGGAGTGTATTTAGATGAGACTAACATTGAAACTGGTAGACTAAGTAAAGCAGATTGTCCTCCCTAATGTGGTTGGGCCTCATCCAATCAGTTGAAGGCCTGCATAGAACAAAAAGGCTGACTCTCCCCCGAGTAGGAGAGAAATCCTTTCCCCTGAAGCTTTTCAAACTAGGACACTGGCTTTTTCCTGCCTTTGGATTCAAACTGAAACATCAGCTCTTCCTGGGTCTTGAGCCTGCTGGCCTTCAGATTGGCACTCCACCATCGGCTCTCAGGCCTTCAGACTCAGACAGGAACTACATCACTAGTTGTCCTGGGTCTCCAGCCTGCCAACTCACACTACAGATCTTGGGGCTTGTCAGCCTGCATAACTGGGTGAGCCAATTCTTCCTTATAGTAACTATCTTGGTACACACACACACACACACACACACACACACACACACACATCCTATGGGGGTTCTGTTTCTCTGGAGAACCCTAACCAGTATGCCCTCCTCTCTTCTGATCTGAGGAACTGTGAGAAGGAGAGAGAGAAGAAAAAGCAGGGGAGCAACAAAGTGGGCAGTTGGGTCTCCTGATTTCTTCTCTTTAGCCTATGCCTGGCAAAGGAGAGACATGATGGACAAATTGCGGGGAATAAAGAGGACCTGGGACTCTGAGATGAAGCTTCCTCATAGTACTCTGCAGTGCAATCATATCACGTTGCCTGGCAACCAAGTCGTGCAAAAGGAGACCCTAAAGTCTAGCTTGCTCAAGTTACCCTGGGTTCCACTATGGAAAGTAGTCGAGTTTCTAGACGTAGAGTTTGTAACGGTCATAGTAGGGGTAAGGTGGCATCCACTGAAGATTCTGTAGCAGACCACTTGAGTCAGCGTTGCTATGGTCTGAATGTTTGTGTTCCCCTAAAATTCATATGCTGAAACCCTAACCCCCCACCATAGATGATGGTATTTGTAGGTAGGGCCTTTGGGAGATGATTAGATCAGAAGAGTGGCGCCCTCATGAACGGGATTAGTGCTCTTACAAAAGAGATCCCACAGGTCTCCCTAGCCCCTTCCATCAGGTGAGGACACAAGAATTCTTGACCCAGAAGAGGGCGCTCATCTGACCACGCAGGCACCCTGATCTTGGACTTCCAGTCTCTAGAACTGTGAGAAATAAACTTCTGTTGTTATAAGCTACCAAGTCTGTAGTACAGTCATCCCTTGGTATCCACAGGTTCTGCATCTGGATCCCAGGGACACAGAGGGCCAACTGTATTTTGATATAGCAGCCCAAATGGAGTAAGACAGGGTCAAGTGGAAGTCAGGGTCAGATCTCAGAGGGGTCTGAAGTGACAGGAGAGGTAGGGCTGAGGTCAAAGCAACCAGAGCAACACAGGACCCTCACAAAGCCAAGAGTGGCCAGATCACAAGTTTGTCCATTAAAGACGTGAGTCACAAATGCCAGCCAAGCTAGCAGCACCCAAGTGGACAAATGACATAGCTTTAGGAGCTCAGAAGAAGATCCAAAGAGCCTAACTCTTCCCTTCTACAAGGAGGTCACAAAAGCAACACCCTACCCCACATACCTCAATGGTCTTCTAGGGAGAAAAACAGGAGACTGGGTATTTTGGTATTAGTTTGAACCATATTATTTGGCAATTTTCAACCATTTGTAACCTGCAAAATATGAAAATAGTATATATTTCAAACTGTATAAAAAGCATACAACTCAATAATAAAAAGACAGATAATCCAATTTTTTTAAATAGGTAAAGGATATAAATAGACATTTCTCCAAAGTAGATATACAAATGGCCAATAAGCACACAAAAAGAAGCTCAACACCATTAGTCATTAAGGAAATAAAAAGCAAAACCACCATAAGATACCACTTCACACCCACTAGGATGGCTAGAATCAAAAAGGCAGACAATAACAAGAGTTGGCAAGAAGGTGGAGAAACTGTAACCCTCATACACTGCTGATGAGAATGTAAATTGGTGCAGCCACTTTGGAGAACAGTTTGGCCGTTGTTCAAAAAGTTAAAAACAAAGTTCCCATGTGACCCAGCAATTTTACTCCTAGGTAAGTACCTAAGAGAAGTGAAAACATATGTTCACATATAGGCTTGTACACAGATGTTCATAGCAGCATTATCCATAATAGCCCCAAAGTGGAAACAACCCAAATGTCCATCAACTGGTGGATAAACAAAATGTGGTCTATCTATACAATGGAATATTATGCAGACATAAAAAGGAATGAAGTATTAATACATGTAACACGTGGATAAACCCTAAAAACATTATACCAAGTGAAAGAAGCCAGTCACAAAGAGCCACATGTTGTATGATTCCACTTATATGAAATGTCTGGAGTAGGCAAATCCACAGGGACCAAAAGTAGATTAGTGGTTGCCAGAGGCTGGGGGGAGGGGAGTGACCCCTAATGGATATGAATTTTGTTTTTCAGGTGATAAAATGTTCTGGAACTAGATAGTGGCAATTGTTGCACAACTTTGTGAATATACTAAAAACTACTGAATCGTAAACTTTCAAAGGGTGAATATTATGGTATTTGAATTATACCTTAATGATTTAAAAAAGAAGAAAACAACATTTTCCAAATTTTCAGAGTGGACTAACACTTATACAAGATTGACTTTTAGATGTTGGTGGTGTTTTCTTGTGTTTTCCTCTAACCAGCAAAAGGGAGATTGGATGAGGCCGTAATTACAGACTGAACTAAGAAATGAGATTCTTTTCTTCCTATCTATATTGTGGTATGAAAAAATTTTTCTGACCCCACGATATGCATAAAGATCTAGCTTTCTGATTCTCTTGAAATTTTTTTTTTTTTTTATCTAGTAACAGTGGGCTGGCAATCCGGTATGAAAACAGGCCTCTCAGTTCAATAGCAGTAGGAGTGGCCCACTTTACTATTTTATTTTATTTTTTTCATTGAAGTATACTTGATTTACAATGTTGTGTTAATTTCTGCTGTACAGCAGTGACTCAGTTTTATACATATATACATTCTTTTTTAATATTCTTTTCCATTATGGTTTATCCCAAGAGTTTGGATATAGTTCCCTGTGCTACACAGTAGGACCTTATTTTTTATCCATTCTAAATGTAATAGTTTGCATCTACCAACCCCCAATTCCCAGTCCATCCCTCTCCCTCCCCCCCTCCCCTGTGGCAACCTCAAGTGTGATCTCTAAGTCTGTGAGTCTGTTTCTATTTTGTAGATAGGTTCATTTGTGCCATATTTTAGATTCCACATACAAGTGATATGGTATTTGTCTTTCTCTTTCTGACTTCCCTCACTTAGTATGATAATCTCTAGTTGCATCCATGTTGCTACAACTGGCGTTATTTTGTTCTTTTTATGGCTGAGTAGTATTCCCTTGTATATATACACCACATCTTCTTTATCCATTCATCTGTCAATGGACATTTAGGTTGTTTCCATGTCTTGGCTATTGTGAATAGTGCTGCTATGAACATAGGGGTGCATGTATCTTTTTGAATTATAGTTTTGTCCAGATATATGCCCAGGAGTGGGATTGCTGGATCATATGGTAGCTCTATTTTTAGTTTTCTGAGGAACCTCCATACTGTTCTCCATAGTAGCAGTGGCCCACTTTAGATGGGGCACTCACTCTCCAGTTTGCCATGCCCCCTCCCCAACCGCTATCACTCACTCACATCACCTATCTAGTTCTGAATGTATTTGAATTTGTGATTCCTGGTCAATGAGTCCATTCTAAAAGTTAAACATCAAGAAGCAGTGTTTATATTTGCTTCAGTTAGGAATGTGTATAGCTGCAAATAACAAACACCTAAATAACAGTACCTTTAACAATTAGGGGTTTCTTTCTCTTATATTTCAAGACGACTGGAAGTGGGTAGTTGCTGAAGTTGGATCAAGAGCTCAGTGATAATAAGATCTCAATGTTGTAGACGCTACTAGCTGTCTCCCAAATATCTATTTTATCTTTTCTGAGTTACATGAACCTTGAGATTATTTGAAAGGATAATGTGACAAGCTAAAAATGAAATTTTCTGTCTCCTTTACAACTAGGAGTATTTGAGAAAGGTCCTGGTCAGTAAGATGTAAGTAAAAGTTACTGAAGGGAACTTCCAGAAAGGCAATTTTAAGGGGTTAACACAGTTGGCATATGCCTTCATTTCTCTTTGCTGTTTCCCTTCTTTATGCCCAAAATGAAACTATGATGGCTGGAGCACTGACAGCCATTTTGAGAACAGGACGATCAGGATGACAAAGCACAAAGTCAAAAGAGCATGGGTCCCTGGTTAAATCACATAACCACCCAACAGACTTGGATTACCTACTCTAGACTTAATAAAACCATAATTTAAGCCATCCTTTTATGGGTTTTTATTACTAGCAGCTGAACGCAATTTCTGATTGATACACTGCCAGTGCATCTATAGCTCTTTTGGCCTTTTCATTAAAGTATTTAAATTGCTGCTGCCTTGCTCATGACAAGAATATGGAGAAGGGGGAAAGGGTCTGTCACAGGCACAGCTTTTGTGTTCACTGAAAGGCAGGGTAAGCACTGGGGCATTATTCAGACACAAAATGGGTATCTTATCCAGCTGTGGTTGAAATTACGAGCACACAAATTTTTCATTGAATATGTACTACTACACTTCCTATTAGGGAAGTTTTGCTAGTTAGGACAAAGATGGCATCTATGCAAAACATCCATTGGAACCCAGAATATACCACTAATGCTCTAGTCCAGGTTCTTTGAATTCCACGTTCCCAGCTACTCTGTGCTCTGGAATGACTCAATTTTCTTATCTATTTTCAAACTAAAGCAAAACATTCATTGCAACAGTACATAGATGCAGATGCACTAAAACCATGTGGCCATGAGTATTCAGTAAGATACAGACTCATCCAATTCACAACAACTAACATGTGGAAACAACCTAAATGTCCACAGACAATGGATAAAGAAAATGTGGTACACATATACAATGGAATATTAGCCATAAAAAAATAAGGAAATCCTGTAATATGGGACCACATGAATGAACGTGGAGGACATTATGCTAAGGGAAATAAGCCAGTCACAAAAGGACAAATATTATATGATTCCACTTATACGAAGAACTGAGAGCGGTCAAACTCATAGAAGCAGAGAGTAGAATGGTGATTGCCAGGGGCTGACGGGAGGGGGAAACAAGGAGACGCTACTCAACGGATATAAAGTTTCAAATACACAAGACGAATAGGTTCTAGAGCTCTGCTGTACAACACTGGCCCAGAGTTAACAATACTGTATTGTGCACTTAAAAACTTGTTAAGAAGGTAGATCTCATGTTAAATGTTCTTACTATAATAAAAAAAAGTTTTTAAGTTAGACTTATCCAGATAACTGGAAAAATATGTATGTGTGTATATATATAAACATATAATTTCCATCTAAATGAAGACACAAAGTTTTAAATTCTTGTAGTAAACTCAACACACCCCAAGAACACATCTTTTTTCAGGTCCAGTTTAAGCCACACTGTCCTGAATAGTTAATGACCTCTCCCTTATATCTTTCTCTGAACCTTGTATGTGCCTCTCTCACTGTGCTTGTCATTTTGTAATGTACTTCTTTGTTTTCTCATCTTTTCCTACTTGTCTGGGAGCCTTTCGAGGTCAGCAATGGCTCTTCTCTATTTCCTTACAGATAAATCTAATTACTTGACACTGGATAAATATTCTAAAAATAGTAGTTGCTTTGAATGAAGCTCTAGATAAACTCATCACACTTTGAAGGAGGCCCATCAGTAAGACAAGTCTGAAATTATCTGTACTTGCAATTTGTACAATACACAAAAAAAGAAAACCCATTAAAAAGTACTCAGATCTTAAGAACTTGACTTTGATGACCTGCAAAGAAGACCAAAGAGAGCATCTTCTTCTCCTTGACAGGTATTTGTTATTTATCCTTCCTATCAGAACTCATAGATTTTGTTCATCCTTCCTGTTCAATCAGCACCAAGAGGCATAATGATTGTGAAAGGTCCCTAATGTCTTTGGCGCCCCCCTCCCAGCCTCCTATTTTAGGGCAGAGTCGATGAGCTCATTTACAGAGAGGCTTGCCAGGCTCCGCATATGGTTTGTAATATAAATAGATCACATCTTATGCATATCAGCAAGACAGAGGAGGCTTGCCCTCCGCAAAGTCTGCTGAAATAGAAATTCTCACCAAAAAAGTAGGCAAGCCATCTCTACTTTATACTTCTCAGGGAACTTAAGGGTGTGTTGTGTGAAGATTTCAATCTTTGGCAAATTTAGAAGAATTCTGGACTATCCAAAGATAAAATATGCCAAAACTAAAGATAAATGGTAATCCTGTTTCATTTCAGACTTTTCCCTATCATTGGGCTTTGTGACTGCATAGTTAAGATCCATTTATGTTCATGGCCTGGATTATAACCTATTGCATTAGCCTCAACATACATTGATTAGATTCTGTTTTGTCATTTATAAGTAAGACCTGATAATTGGGCTTACTCACGAGACAAGTCTCCGTTAAAATAAAAATAAATCTACAAGGTAAAAGTGACCAAAAACCCCAATGATTCTGAACAACGCAACAGTCAGAAACAGGGCATGTTTTCAATCTATTTCAACATCTAATTATTTATTTTTAATACTTTTTATTTGAAATAGTTTAAGACTCATAAGAAGCTACAAAAATAATATAGAGGTCTGTGTACCCTCCACCCAGCTTCTCCAAGTGAGAACATCTTACATACCTATAGTCCATAGCCAAGACCAGGTGATTGACATTGATACAATACATTGACATTAACTCAGCTAATAATCTTATTTGGATTTCACTATGCACAAGGCACTGTTAGGCACTTTTGTATAATAACTTCATGAGGTAAATTTATTATCTCCATTTTGGAGAAAGAAGACTTAAATAAAAAGGGAAAAGCAGACATTTCCCCTTCTTTTGGTCTTTAGTATCAGGCATGTGGCTGAGGCACTCCTGTCTAATGACATTCATTTCAATATGAGGGATTTTTTTTTTAACCTTTATATCGGGCCTTTATTAAGTCATAGCTCTTCGATTCTCAAATGTATAAAGTTCACACGATCTAGATAAGTAATGAGAACCTGCCGTATAGCACAGGGAACTCTACTTCCCTTTGCTGTACAGTAGAACCTAACACAACATTGTAAAACAACTCTACCTCAATTAAAAAAAAAGTTCACACGATCTATTCACTTTTTTTTTTATATTACCGTTAGGCATGAAGTGAGTGAAGAGATCACAAAACAAAGAGGGTCCATCCTACAGCTCAGGATGGCAAAAGTCCGAGGTCTTAAGTCACTTTTGCTTTTCCTCAAAACCATAGCAACTCTATTTCTGTTCTTATTTTTCTCCTGCACCCAGACAATAGCGTTTTTATCCTCTGAGGATTATTCTAAAAATAAAATGAGAAAGAAGAAGAAACATGTAAAGGTCTCTATCTTTGGTTTCTAAATGTTACTTTTAACCTCTTATTTATTTTAACCACCATTCCCTACCAGAAAACGGTCTGTCCGCTGCATCGTCTTCAGGCTCCATGCAGTTAGAAAATGCATGGCCTTAATGCTTCCTGTGCCCCTGGTCCTTCTACCACCACGGGGTTGGGGGGGCATAAAGGAAATATGGTGGAGTTTGCTGGGGCTCAGCGCTGAGCCATGGGCCATTACTTCTTGTCTGATTTCCACCTCTGCCTTTCAGCAACCACTAGGCCAAGTCCAGCCTAAACAGTTGGGACCACACGTAGGAGTTTTTCTCCTACTTCCCTGGCCACTCCTTCTCGGTCTCTTTTCCCATTTCCTTCTCCACTTTCTGACCTCCAATGCCAGAGTCCTTAGGGACCATCCTCAGCCTTTTCCCTAAAACACTGATTCTCTACCAAGGGCGATTTTCAGCCCAGGGGCCATCTGGCATTGTGTGTAGACAATTTTGGTTGCCACACCTGGGGGTGGGGTGGGAGGTGTGCTGATGGTATCTAGTGGGTAGAGGCCAGGGAGGCTGCTAAACATCCTACAGTGTATATTATAGGACAGGACAGCTTCTACAACAAAGAATTATCCCACCCCAAGTGTCAATAGTGCCCAGGTTATAAAGTCTTGCCCTAAAGATCTTACTCAATGCCACGTTATACCCAGATTCAGCCTATGTGCCAATGACTCCCAAATTTCAATCTCCAGTCCTGCCTTCTCCCCCGCCTCCAGGTTCTTATATGCAACTGCCTCCACTTATGTCTACTAGGTGCCTCAAACTTAACTTGTTCACAACCGAACTTGCTGGCATCCACAAACCTACTTCTCCCCTAGTCCACCCCGTACTGATGATGGGACCATGCAAGTAGTCATCTTAGATCCAAATTCTGACTCTGCAGGCACACTCTGATTAGAATCAAAGAACAGTGGAGCTGTGAGGGATTTCATTCGGGAGATGAGGAGAGCAAGACCCAGAATTTTTGAGATGTCTCTAAATCTACACATTTAACTTGATGGTACAGCCAGAATGAGAACGACCGTTTCCTACAGCTTTGGGTCCAATAAACTTTCCCGAAGCTGACTTGGCTGCCTCAGGTAAAATACATAGCTTGGTTACATTCTCTTCAATATTCTCATAAGTCAATGTTAGAAAGCTTTATATAGTGCAGGGTTCAGCAAACCACAGCCCATGGGCCAAACCCGGGCTGCCACCTGTTTTTGTATGGCCCGTGAACAGAATGATTTTACCATTTTTAAATACTTGGGGGAAAAATCCAAATAATAATAATGTATGACATATGAAAATGATATTAAAAACAAATTTTAGTGTCTGTGAATCAAGTGTGATTGAGACACAGAGACGCCCATTCATTAATGTATTATCTATGGCTGCCTTCGTGCTATGAGAGCTGAATCGAGAAATTGCAACACTCACTGTATGACGAGCAAAGCTGAAAATGCCCCGCCCGTTACAGAACAAGTTTAGTGACCCCAGTACATTGACAAGAGCCCAGATTTGAGACTTAAAAAACAAACAAGCAAACATGGATTTCAGTTTTGTCTCAGCTGGCAGTGTGATCTTTGAGTGTGATCCAATGTCCGTGAGCCTCATATTGAACAGGGATAGTAATACTTTCCTTGAAGGACTGTTTAGGAGTATTAGAAGAATATGCCTGTAATAGTCTGGAGTATAGTAGGAGGAACTCAACAAATGTTAGCAAAAATAATAATACTTATTCATATTATTATTATCACAAACTTTACCCCTCAAAATGTCCCCTTTGGTATGCTTTGAGAGATTTTGTGTCAAATGCTTTTCTCTGAAATCCAGGCAAATACACAACTTAAAATAAATATCCTAGTCCTTTTCATCCATTAGTTGGGTGATAACAGAACAAGTTCCCATCACATTATGTTTTTTGACAGCAAACTGGAGGGAGGTTAATATCTTTATAATTCATATGTCATTGCTCCCAATCATGAATTCCCCGAGTAGTTAGTTTCCTGGAAAAATTGTCTCCTGAGTGATAAACGTGACACTATCTGAAATAGGAAATCATCGTGACCTGCCCAATCCTCTTTCCAACTTTCTTATTCCAAGACTGTCAGAAAATAAGTTTAGTTAACAGAAAATGGGGAAACCGACATTAAGTTAGTGAAGAACATGTAGAAACAGTCCCCAAACTCCCAGGACCCCACTCTTTCAGATTTCCTGGAGGGCACTGAGTGCGGCCACAGAGGCAGAGATGGGCTGTGGTTTTTGATTGGCATCCCCACAGGCTTTCAGAGACAAGAGACAGGAGCATGCCTGACACTCACCTTGCCTGCGGCTGCCATCAGGACCACAACCCCAGCCCTGGCCACCTCCAGTCCTGCAGGAGATTCTGCCATCCCTGGGGGCTTCTCGGCCTCAGGCTTGCCTCCTGGCTTATATCTCATTCCTGGAGTGGAAAAGACGTCAAGTCTAGCTCTTTTTCTTTGTGTGACCCCATCCTTTCCCCCTCTTGCATCCTGCCATCTTCTCCTGCTCTCCAGGTACTTTGCGCTGAGCAGAGAGTCACTTCCAGCCTCCTTAGACTTCCTCTTCCTGCCGAGCTGCCCTTTCTATGGTACTTTCTGGGATGATCCACATTTCTCATGAGTGACAAGACGTCATCTTGCTAATTAACATACGGCCTAATTATGGCAGTGTTACACTTTAGGAGACAGAATTAAAGTCTGAAGTGACCTAAGTAATTAAGAGAGGCAGACAGAGACAAATGAAAGCAGCAGCAATAACATGGGGGTCGGCCATGACTTGGCCACGTCCTGTGAGGCTGAGAACCACTGGCCAAGACTCAGGTGCACGGACACCTCGGGATCGGCTCCAAGCAGGTTGCTGTTGTAAAAAGAGAGCATCCCAATGTAGGGCAAGATGGGATTTTCTTTCCTCCTCCCCCTCTTTATCCTTTCCTCCACCATCCCTGGCATCGAGGTGCCGCTTGATAAGACAGAGTAAATGAATCAGAAAAATGCACGCCCACAAAGCTGAATTTTCACACGGTGCTGTAGAAGAGACGGGACTGATAGCTTAACTGCTGTGCTGAGGTTGACGGGACTGATAGCTTAACTGCTGTGCTGAGGTTGACGCTGCTAGTAAGTGGTCCCTACTCTGCTAGGAAATCTGGCCGAGAATTAGGACAAATGAGGACATGATGTGTGCATTCTGGCTTCCCCCAGAAGTTGACCTGCGGTCAACAATGTAAGTACAAGTTGTTTATTTGGGAGGAGCTCCAGGAAGCAGTGGCAGGGAGTGATAAAATGAGACAGGGGAGGGAAAGAAGGCAACAGAAGGGGTGTTAACAAGCAAGTCAGCCCTGCAGCTCAATCCAGCTGGGCAACTGGGGGAGACAGAGGAGAACAGAGGTCAGCCAACCTTTCCTGTAAAGGGCAGAGAGTAAATATTTTAGGCTCTGGGAGCCATGGAGCATCTGTCACAATGACTAAATTCTGCCATTGTAGAAAAAATGCAGCCAGAGACAATACATAAACGAGTGGGTATGGCTGTGTTCCAATACAACATTATTTACAAAACCGGGCAGCCAACCCTAGAGGCAGCTGTAGTTTGTCAACCCCTTGCTACAGGATAGTGTTTCTCAAACTCCTGTGGTGAAGGACTAATTTTTTAAAAATGTCCAATCCATTGCAAAACAAGACTTTTGTAAATGCAACAAAAATGAATCACTGAAAAAATGAAATTTAAAAAACAGGCATACAAAGTACAGTCTTTTTTAATTATTAGAATCAAAAGACACAGAATATCTTGGTCCAGTTGCTTTAAACGTTTCTAAATGCTCACTCTGAAGTTCTGCACCTAACTTTTCACAGACAGGTCAGGCCCTTGATCTCAGCCAAGGCCATCACCACAGTTCACAGCACCGCTTGTCTCTCACCAGGTAAGGAGGCTGGGACTGTTATCCACTGATACTGCCCATCATTATCAAGGACTGATACCCAACACACTGACTCCTGGTCCTTCTGGCCTGTCTGGCAAATGAACCAAGCACATTTCTGCAGTCTAAGAAGGAGGGGAGGCACACGGGCTCCTGGTAAGAAGCTGAAGGCATGTATTGGAATGGTGAGAACCAAGAGGTCATGGGCAGACCACTGTCAGCGTCGCTTCAGTGTGATAGAATAGAAAGATCATGGGCTTGGAAGGCAAAGGAACTGAGATAAAAGTCCTGATTCTGCCACTTAACTTCTCTGTTTCTACATTTACTTGTCTGAAAAATGAGTATAATATGGTGAGGGTTGGGTTGAGCTTTGGGGTTTTTTTAAAAGACTTTATTTTTTTAGAGTAGTTTCAGGTTCACAGCAAAACTGAGAGCAAGGTACAAAGAATTCCCATATACTTCCTACCCCACACATGCATAGCCTTCCCGGTTATCAACATCCCTACAAGAGTGATACATTTGTTGCAATGGATGAACGGACATGGACACATCATAATTACCCAGAGTTCAGAGAGTTCACTCTTAGTGTTGTACATTCTGTGGGTTTTGACAAATGTATAATGATATGTATCTATCATTGTAGTATCATACAAAGTAATTTCACTGCCCGAAAAATCCTCTGTGCCCTGCCTGCTCATCCCTCCCTCCCCTCAACCCCTGGCAACCACTGCTTTTTTCACTGTCTCCATAGTTTTGCCTATTCCAGAAGGTCGTATAGTTGTAATCATACATTATATAGCCTTTTCAGATTGGTTACTATCACTTAGTAATATGCATTTAAGGTGTCTCCATGGCTTTTCATGGCTTGATAGCTCACTTTTTTTTAGCACTGAATATTCTACCATCTGGATGCACCACTGTTTATTTACCCATTCACCTTCTGAAGGACATCTTGGTTGCTTCCAAGTTTTGGCAATTATGAATAAAGCTGCTATAAACATCTGTGTGCAGGTTTTTGTGTAGACGTAAGTTTTCAACTTCTTTGGATAAATACCAAGGAACGCAATTGCTGAACCGTATGGTAAGAGCGCATTTAGTTTTGTAAGAAACCACCAAACTGTCTTCCAAAGTGGCTGTACCGTTACATTCCCACCAACAGTGAATGAGAGTTCTTGTTGCTCCACATCCTTGTCAGCATTTGGTATTTTGGCCATTCTAACAGGTATGTAGTGATATCTCATTTTTGTTTTAGTTTGTATGTCCCTGATGATATATGATATGGAGTACCTTTTCATATGCTTACTTGCCATCCGTACGTGTTCTTTGGTGAAGCGTCCGTTAAAGTCTTTGGCCCATTTTTTATTTTTATTTTTTAATTAAATAATTTATTTTATTTATTTTTGGCTGCGTTAGGTCTTCGTTGCTGCGCGCAGGCTTTCTCTGTTTGCGGTGCGCGGGCTTCTCATTGCGGTGGCTTCTCTCTTTGCAGAGCACGGGCCCTAGGGCGCGAGGGCTTCAGTAGTTGTGGCACACGGGCTCAGTAGCTGTGGCTCGTGGGCTCTAGAGCTCAGGCTCAGTAGTTATGGCGCATGGGCTTAGTTGCTCCACGGCATGTGGGATCTTCCCGGACCAGGGCTCGAACCCGTGTCTCCCACATTGGCAGGTGGATTCTTAACCACTGTGCCACCAGGGAAGCCGTGGCCCATTTTTTAAAGGGTTGTTTATTTTCTGATTGTTGAGTTTTAAGAGTTCTTTGTATATTTTAGATAACAGTCCTTTATCAGATGTGTCTTTTGCAAATATTTTCTCATTTTGAGTTGAGTTTTAAATGGCCTGATAAGAAGCCCTAGCATATACATTTGGGGCACATTAACAAGAACTCAGTAATAACTCCCTCCCCATAAAATCTCAAAATTATATAAAAAGTTAGAGCTAGAAGAAATCTGACAGACTGTCTCCCATGAACCCTTATTTTTCTCCCTTGTCCTCCATTTTACATCATTCAATTGCACTCACCCACCTAGTTTAGGTGTAGTGAAGGTGGTGAATATGAGTCAGAAAGGAGATGGGGCTGCAGCAGGAGCCTTGGAGAATGAAAGGGATGTTAATAAGACAGGGAGAGGGAGGAGGAAATTGAAATAGTAAATGTTTATTAAGCACCTATTATATTCTAGGTTCCATGGGGTATACATGTAAGAATAGTAAACTGCCCTTATTCTTAAAGAATTTATGGTTTAATGAGGGTGGATAATAAAATCATGAGATGAATGTGATATTCATTGATTGTCTACTACGTGCCAGGGATCTCGCTAGATTCTTTGTATACATTAGCTATAATCCAGTTAACAACCCGGCAAAGAAGATGCTGTTAACCTCATTTTAAAGAGGAAACGGACGCACAAGGAGGGTGTGTGACTCATTCCAAGCCACACAGCTAGTAAGTAACAGAGCTGAGATTCAAGCCCAGGGCTGTCTGATTCCAACGCTCACACTCTTCATACATCAAGCTGTTGAGAAGAGCTCCTAAGACAAATCACAGATAATTTCACTGTGAGAAGTGCAACCTGGACTGAGAAAAGAATACACAAAGACTCATAAAATGGAAAACGATCCATATGGAAGATACAAAAGAAATGGCTTCACTATAATTGAAGTTTGTGAAAAATGGAAATAGGAAAAGTAGGGTCACATGATTGAGGGCTTTGACTGTAAGTCTAAGTAAGCGTTTTGAAGGTGTTTGCCAAGGCAGTGGACACCAGATACTCAATGAGATTTTTCTAGGAGCTGGAAACAATAAATTAAGATTCATCTAAAGTGGATATATGTATACGTATAACTGATTCACTTTGCTGTACACCTGAAACTAACACAACATTGTAAATCAACTATGTTCCAATAAAAAAAAATTTTTAACGTAAAAATAAAAAGATTCATCTGAAAAAAATCAATTAAAAAATTAAACAAAAGTGCAATAAGGCCTGACACTAATATAATGTTATATGTCAATTATACCTCAATAAACAATTAAAATTTAAAAATAATTTTTAAAAGTATGTACTCTTTAAAAGAAGTGCAATAAGGGAGAAGAGTAGTCCTCACAGGAACTTATATGTATTAAAAAGCAACAAGAATTCAAACAGTGTGAAACTGGCTCAAGAACAGACAAAAATCAATCAGTAGAAGACAATCAGAAAATGAGTGTTTTTATATAAAATTGAATATTTAACAAAGAAAGCATTATAAAACAACAGAAAAGAAAAAATCATTTAGCATTTGCTGTTGAAAAAACAAATTAGGAAAAAAAGGCACTCTTACCTTATGCCATATATCAAGTTAAATTTCAAGTGGATTTAAGAGTTTTTTTAAAGTTAAATATAGAAAAGATTTAATTTCTGGTAGAATATGCTCCAAAAATAATAAAACTTAAAAAAGGAAAATGCAGAAAGTTCTTCTCACATCTAAAGTTCAAAAGAGGGTATGGTTAAGGAATGACAGTACTTCAGCTCCATGGAATGACAGATGGCCATTCAAATAATTATAAAACTAAGGCAACACTAAAAAAATATTTAGGCCTGATGTAACTGTGAAGAATATGGTGCCTTACTTTTATATTTTTGCTGTAACAAATCACCACAAATTTAGCTGGTTAAAATAACACATATTTATTATCTTACAATTTGGGAGGTTAGAAGTTCGACATCGGTCTTACTGAGCTAAAATCAAGGAGTCCTCAAGGCGGCATTCTTTTCTAAAAACTGTACTGGAGAATCCATTTCCTTGCCTTTTGCAACCTCTAGAGGGCACCCACATTCCTTGCGCGGTGGCCCTTTCCTCCATCTTCAAAGTCAGCAAAGGCCAATTGAGTCCTCACGTCACCACACTGACTTGCTGCTTCCAGAGTCACATTTCCCTCTGAGTCGTCTTCTGCCTCTCTCTTCCATTTTTAAGGACCCTTGTGATTACATTGGGCCCACCCAGATAATCCAGGATATTCTCCCTATTTAAGATCAGCAATAAGCAACATTTGTTCCACCTGCAATGTTAATTTCCAAGGTTTCATGTAACCTAACAAAGTACCAGGTTCAGGGGATTAGGACATGGACATCTTTGAGGGGCCATTATTCTGTCTATAACATATGGTTTTCAACAGATGGAGAAAATATATAAAAATATAACTATGTATTAGGCCGTCGGGATAGTAAGTGAATATTTTCTATGCTATTTTCCAAACGTTTTGCATTGCTATATTACTTCTACAATCTTTTGCACACAAAACCCTACACAACACATGCACATCACCACCATCATTTTTCTGGGTATTAAAATACAATTCTGGAGCCTTCCTGTAACAGTGCCACGCAGAGAGGTCAGAGCTAGCCCAGGAAGGGAGTTGAGGGGAGTGAGTGGGTCACCACCGCCTTGAGAGAAGTGGGAAAGTGGGCAGATATTTAAGCATTCACCCTCTTTACGTTTTTGAAAACTAGTATTCCAGAGCAGAGTCAAGTAGTATTTCCCTTCAGGGGCATAGAGGGGAGTATTCAAAGGAAGACAGCTCACATTGGGGCACAGGAGTGCAGGTCAGGGATGACAGGCATGATGCTGAAGCAACCAGACAGTCAAAGGGGGCAGAGACAGATCTAAAGGCTGCCGTCACCTCCAACAAGGCTGGACCAGGAAAAACAACTTCTCGTGGCCATCTGACCCTCGCTACTCACAGTTCATGGTCTGCAGACCCACTGTGCGCTTATCACCTGGCATCATATTAAAATGCAGACTCTGAGATAGGAGGTCTGCAATGGGCCTGAGAATCTACAAGAGTCTGCATTTTTAGCAAACTCCCAGGTGATGCTGATACTGCTGGCCCGTAGAGTCATCCGGGAACTTGCAAGGAAAGCAAATATTCATGTCCCATCTCCGACCTACAGAATCAGAAACTCCGGGGGTGAGACCACCAATCTGCTCTTTTACAAGCCCTCCAGGTGATTCAAGTTGGAGAATCACTGGTATCCAGGACCTTAAGGCTTCTCTAAAAATCCCACCCCAATCCCCATTCCCACAGCATCTAGAAAGGGGTCCTAGGACAGACCACTACTAGGTCACATGACCAAAGTGTGATCACAGAGCAAGAGGGGACAAATGAACCTCTTCCTCTCCTCCTGAGAGTCACTTGCGGGTCGGAGCAGCAGTTTCAGGCAGCAGCTGCCCTCTAAAGCACGCACACACACTGTGTGTCACTGCAGTGTCGGTTAAAGCAGTTGCAAGAGAGCTCAAGTGGGAGAGGGTTGTGCCGTTGCCTACGCACTTCTGCAGAGCATGGGGCGTGTTCATGACACTGTCACTTGCGTGAAGCAATCAATCTTGGGTGTTTTAGCTGAAAAGGGCTTGGAGCCATTGATTGATAAGCAGTGGTCCTCCAGCAGGGCCTAATGCCCCAGGGCAGCTGCTCACACTTTAATGTGCATGAATCCTGGGGGAGCTTGTAGAATTGCAGATTCTGCTTCAGCAGGTCTGGAGTGGCGCCTGAGAGTCTGTGTTGCAAATATGCTCCCAGGTGATATTGATCCTGCTGGACCCTGGATCACATTTGAGTAGCAAGGCACTACGAAACCTCCGATTTCCAGTCTACCTGGCGTCCAGAAAGATACCTTGGTATAAGGTGACCAACAGTTCTGTTTTGCTTGGGATTGAGTGGGTTGCCAGGATGCAGGACTTTCAGGGCTAAAACCAGGAAAGTTCTACACAAACCAGGATGAACTGGTCATCCTATTTAGAAGCCTATGTCAGGACTGACATTTATTAGAAAAAAACAATGGAGGGACTTCCCTAGTGGTCCAGTGGTTAAGACTCCGCGCTTCCGCTGCAGGGGGCAGGGGTTTGATCCCTGGTCAGGGAACTAAGATCCCCGCAGGCCGCACGGTGCGGCCAAAAAGAAAAAAAAAGAAAAAAGAAAAAACAATGGAAATCCTTGTCTACTCTACTCCCAACTAATCTCTAATTGATCACAACTTTTCTAACTGAGCCTAAACTTGGCCCCAGGATTCTTCTTTACACTGAATTCCAGCAATCACTACCAATCCATTGGCACTAGCAAAGGAAATTAAACCTATTTCCAACTGAAGTTGGAACTAAGAATCAAAAAAAAACCCAAAAAACATGCTGCATTGCTTCTTGCTCTCTCCACGGAAATGACAGGCACGATGATAATGAGGATGATGATTCCAACTCAGCAAAGATTGGTGTGTGTTAGGGAGGCCATTTTTCATGTTTGTGTAGCAGTAATTATAAGTGAGAATAACCCATTCAGATCCCAATGATTAATTATAAACACAGCTTGGTGTAATGGAAAAAACCGTTATCTAGGAAAGTTTAGGTTGGGGTCCAAACGAATGACATAACTGCCATGAGCCTGTGTCGCCCTGGGTGAAATGGGAGAACCACACTGACCTTACACTTATGACTAATGTTTGGGTCAAGTGCTGAGCACATGCTTACATTCAGCAAGCCTGTATTCCATTTCCTTCTTTCCCTTCTTCCTTTACCAGCAGATTCATTCCCCTAGTTACAGACGTATCAAAATGAGCATTCGTGCCAGGAGGAATGAAGCCTGACTGCTGGATGACAAACACTGCAGACACCCTATGGAAGATCAGAGCACAGAGATCCTTGAAGTCAGCCTCTGCAGGGCTGAATCCTGCTTGAACTCAGCTGTTACCATTGCTTTCACTGAGCTCCAAGTCTCAAAAAAGAGCATGGCCTGAAACTTTCTCCAGCCATGTTCACCATCAGCACTGTATTAGTTATCTATTGCTCTCTAACAAATTACCCTAAAACTTAGTGTCTTGAAACATCACACATTCATTAGCCCATGGTTTCTGTTGGTGAGGGATCTGGGCACAGCTTAACTGAGTCCTCTGCTTCAGGGTCTCTCACAGGGCTGCGATCAAGGTGTAAGTCTCATCTGAAGGACTGATGAGGAAGAATCCATTTCCAAGCTCACTCAGGTGGTTGTTGGCAAGATTCACTTCCTCAAGCGTTGTTAGACTAAGAGCCTCAGGTCCTCACGGGCAGTTGACTAGAGGCTATCCTCAGTTCCTTACCATGCTGGCCTCTCCAGTTTGCTTCATCAAAGCCAGCCCATGAGTGTGGAAAAAAGGGAACCCTCTTACACCGTTGGGAATGTAAATTGGTGCAGCTACTATGGAAAACAGTATGGAGGTTCCTTAAAAAATTAAAAATAGAACTACCATATGATCCAGCAATCCCACTCCTGGGCATATATCCAGACAAAACTATAATTCAAAAAAATACCTGCAACCCTATGTTCATAGCAGCACTATTCACAATAGCCAAGACATGGAAACAACCTAAATGTCCATCGACAGATGAATGAATAAAGAAGATGTGGTATATATACACAATGGAATACTACTCAGCCATAAAAAAGAATGAAATAATGCCATCTGCAGCAACATGGATGGACCTAGAGATTATCATACCGAGTGAAGTAAGTCAGACAGAGAAAGACAAATACCATATGATATCACTTAAATGTGGAATCTAAAATATGACACAAATGAAGCTATCTATGAAACAGGCTCACAGACATAGAGAACAGACTTGTGGTTGCCAAGGGGGAGGGGGATGGGAGAGGGATGGATTGGGAGTTTGGGGTTAGCAGATGCAAACTATTATATATAGGATGGATAAACAACAACGTCCTATTGTAGAGCACAGGGAACTATATTCAATATCCTGTGATAAACCATAATGGAAAAGAATATGAAAAAGAACGTATATACATATGTATAACTGAATCACTTTGTTGTACAGCAGAAATTAACAAAACATTGTAAATCAACTATACTTCAATACAATAAAATTTTTAAAAAGCCAGCCCATGAGATGAGTTAGAGTGTGTGAATATTTTGTCTTTTATAACCAGAAGAGACATCCAATTACTTTTGCTGTATCCTATTGATTAGAAGCATATGACTAGGTCCAGCCTGCACTCAAGATGAGATTCCACAAGGGCATGAATACTGGAATCATTGGGGCTATCTTAGAGATCACCTCCCACAAGCAGCCCTTACTGAAATCACTGATTTCAAACCAGCACGAGGAATTTTGTGAAGCAACCACAGAATTGTTTCCATTCCTGCTTCTAGAAATGAAAGCACAACAACATTTCCTCCATCGCACTATTTAAGGAATAAAAATAAAAGATGATGTGTACTTTATTTGTTGCCATGGTGCAGTATCAAGACAATAAGGTTGTTAGGGGCACAACCATAAAAAAGTCACAGTCAATGTCTAGTTTTGGAAAAATTGAGTAAGTTGGCATTTTGTTCATGGACCATCCATGAAAATTGGTGTCAGAAGAGCTACTCCTCTTAGTTGTTCCATAGTCCTCCCTGACTTCCCAAACTTTACTAAGAACTCAACTCCTCTGAAAATGTTCAAAGGTTAACCCTTTCCAGCTCCAAACCTTTTATTTATCGAATAACTTCAAATAACTCATGAATAATGCTCCATATATGTCAAGAGTCAACTATGTAGCTTGAGAATTCTTTCTCCCCATGAGTGTAAAATATTTTAATATTATGGATCATGTCAACCCAAATCACAGGCACTGAAAATAAAAATAGAGCTGGAAAGGATCTTAGCAGTGATCTGTTTAGTAGTTCTCAATCTTGACTGCATATTTGGAATCACCATGGTGGGGACTTTTTAAAATCCTTATGCCCAGAGCACACCCCAAAACAGTTGTATGAGAATCTCTGGGGATGAGACTCAGGAATCAGGAAGCTCCCCAGCGCCAGAGCCAAGGGTTAGAACCACTGCTCTATCCTATAATGGAAAATGGATGTCCAGAGAGGTAAAGTGACTTTCCTAAGATTACATGGCAAAATGGTAGCAGAACCACCAGCAGTGTGTTTTCTTTAGAGCTGGGAATGATAGACTGAATTCTATGCTGGGTATAATCTGAAGGAGTGGTCCCCAAACTTGGCTGCCTAATAGAGACACTGAAGTCTTTTAAAATATATAGACTCCTGTCCTAACCCCAACAGAGATACTGATTTAAATCTTTATGAAGTGCTCCAGGTGATTCTACCATGTAGTCAAGGCTGAGCACTTCTGATCTAAAATTTGAGCATATAGCATACAACATATCTGCTCATCTTTCTTAACCACAGACCACAAAGTAGGAGGATGAGACTCCTGCATGTCTAAGGTGCTTTATCAGAATGAAGTCATGACTATAAGCTCTTAATGCCTAGAAGGAGAATGTAGAATAGACATAATATATTTAAACTATCCAAAAATTATAGGAATTTTTCTGTGAAGAATGATAAAGATTTCCAACAACATGCTTCATTGTTTAAAGCCTCAATACCTGAAGAAAATATAACACTGATCATATAAAAATCAATCCAAGGCATGACATAAGGGAGTTTGTGAGACAAATATTACTTCAAGTATGAGGTATTCAAAGGTGATGGAAAAAACCAGGTATGTTCTTAGGAGCCTTGAGTGAGTCAGTGTGAGAAGGAGTTATTTAGGAGTAAGTGAAGATGTGAAGATGCCCAGATAGGGGTTCAACCAAGGAAAATGTATTAGGTATCTACTGCTACATAACAAATTACCCGAAAAATTAGCAGTTTAAGACAACAAACATTTATTACCTTGCAGTTTCTGTGGGTAAAAACCTAGGGAGCAACTTAGGGGACTGGTTCTGGTTCAGAGTCTCTCATGAGACTGCAGTCATGGTATTGGCTGGGCTACAATCATCTGGAAGCTTGACTGGGGCTGAAGGATCTGCTTCCAAAATGGCTCATATGGTGGACAGGTTGATGCTGGCCATTGGCAGGAAGCCTCAGTTCCTTGCTACGTGGACCTGTTCATAGGTTGCTTGGATGCCCTTATGACATGACAGCTGGCTTTCTCCACAGTGAGTGATCCAAGTGTGAGCAAGGGGAAAGCCACAATGCCTTTTATGATGTAGTCTCAGAAGTCATGTATTATCACTTCCACCTTACATGATTCATTAGAAGCAAGACATTTAGTCAATGCCACACTTGAGGGGAGAGGAATTAGTCTCTACTTTCTGAAGAACGAGTCAAAGAATTTGTGGACATATTTTAAAACATCACATAAGGCAAGAGAGAATAGACAAAGACCAGAGCAGGCTTGCTGGTAGACCTAAGACAAACTTCATTTTCTGTATAAAGCTGATGACAAGCAATACAAACTATTCCCCTTTTGACAACTGCCGAGAGGTCCAGCTATAACCCTTTAGAACAGGCTAGAGCAGCCTCTGGCAGGAAATGAGGGATTATCTGAGATTTTTAGGAACGCTTTCACTCTACAAATATCTATCCACCTGTTTCCTGAAGGCTGGAATTGTTTTAATATTGAGGCAAAAGCCACATTTGGAGAGAAGAGACAACAAAGAAAATGACAATTGAAATAAACACCAATACAGCTGAAGATGGAAATGTTTACTAACCAATTGGTGGGGAGCCTCAGATCACAGACTTAACGTTGCCATGTAGGGGGAGGATGACAGATTCCAAGAGAATTAGGAGAAAGGACTGTAAAATGTGAAATAAAATGGAGTCACCTATGTCAAGGGGTTTTAAAATGGAGCTGGGAGGCCATTAAGGAGGTGACCCTTATGCACGTCCTCACCAGCGGGAACCATGAACTTCTGAACTGGGCCAAACCACGAATACTCCAAGGACTCTGCATGAACACCTGCAACTTGTCACATTAACGAACTTTTACCTCCCTCTAGTAACAGCTTTAGTATTCAACCATGTTTAGCCAAGACTAGCTTCTGCCTCCAACTTGAAAATTACAAAATTCTTTGTAATGCAAACCTCTCTTCTTTGCCTTTAAAAGCCCCTGACTTTTATTCCCTAGCAGGACAGGGTTTGGGAAGCTACCCAAATCTGTGTGCCCCAAATCGCATTCTTTGATCCAAATAAACATTTTTTGCTTGATTAAACTATAATTCAAAAAAATACCTGCAACCCTATGTTCATAGCAGCACTATTCACAATAGCCAAGACATGGAAACAACCTAAATGTCCATCGACAGATGAATGAATAAAGAAGATGTGGTATATATACACAATGGAATACTACTCAGCCATAAAAAAAGAATGAAATAATGCCATTTGCAGCAACATGGATGGACCTAGAGATTACCATACTAAGTGAAGTAAGTCAGACAGAGAAAGACAAATACCATATGATATCACTTATATGTGGAATCTAAAATATGACACAAATGAACCTGTCTATGAAACAGACTCACAGACATAGAGAACAGACTCATGTACTGAGTCCCCCTTGTACTTCTACTCTCTGACTTCCTCTTCTGCTGCTCTACTGTTTCTTGACTGTTCCTCCTTTGTTTCTTCACTGTTCCTCCTTTGTTTCTTCATTCCCTCCCTTCCCTGATTAGCAACTGTTCCAGTCTGCCCTTTGGAACTCAGGGAAGGTCAAGGAGGCTGAAGCCTCTTTCCTGCAAATAAGAAATGGGGGTGGGGAGGAGGACACGGAAAGAATCTGTACCAGGGAGGGCCCCACAGGGTCCTGCTCCATTTCAATATTGCTTATAAACTTCCTAAGATTTCAAGCTAAAATCACAAGTTTAAATCAATAATTCAAATACATATTTTGAATTGGTATCACAAAGCTGATTGGTCATTTTAATAGGATAAATTCTCTCAAATGTTAAAAACACCTTAAATAGCAAATAGGTATAGGTTATTCTTAACCACAAAAATAGTAATGCTACAGTTTTGATTCTCTTAAAATTTTTTTCTAAATTCTAACTTTTCTTTGGATTAAAGGATGTCTATCCACTAAGGAAACATAACTGTTTCCTTAAGCATTAAGCATCTTAATGTTTTCATTCAAGCAATTATGGCATCCTCCAAGAATGTCGGGTTACCTCTCTGGGTGATGTTTAGGCTTGTCTTCTAGTTCCCTGAAAAGAGGCCCATGCCTCAGACCCTATGAATAGATGCTCATACACAACCCTCAAGGGACACACTGAAGGCTCTTTATAGCTGACACATTAATGCTTTCCACATGGGGTGGTCTCACAGCTCAATTCCATGTAATCTGAATCTTCAGTTCACCAATGAAAGCCTGGAACC
This sequence comes from Balaenoptera borealis, assembly GCF_965194805.1. NCBI lineage: Eukaryota > Metazoa > Chordata > Mammalia > Artiodactyla > Balaenopteridae > Balaenoptera > Balaenoptera borealis. The sequence continues at coordinate 9,405,943 of NC_138881.1, read as the reverse complement.
TCTTCCCCAAATCTAAATGATGAGGTTTTGAATATATTTGGCTCATGAAGATACTGAATACTTTCTCCTCCAGCTCCAGAGGCCTGAGTGAACTCTACAGTCTTTTCATATCCCGACTATCTAGTAAAGTCACAGTACTATAGTTATTAAAATAACTTGTAAATGGAAAATGGATTGTGAGGGCAAATTGAGAAGCAGGAGGAAGGGTTAGGAAAGTATCTCAGTGGCCCACAGGAGACATGATAGTGGCCAGGACCAGAGTGACGTAACCGAGCAGGAGGCTATGGGGCCTTCCCAGGACAGACCCTCCCCACATGTCCTCTGCCTGCCTCTTCTCTGTCGAAAAGCTGTAGTCTCCCAGGCCTCCCCTGACTCATAAAAGCCTGGCTCAAAAATTAATGATTGTATTGCTTTTGGAAAATTGGGCTTTATTATAAAATATTTTTGTTCCAAATGACTTACTAGTCAAGAATCTGCTAAATATTATTGTGATGGTTAAATTTGATGTGTCAACTTATCTAGGCTATGGTTGGTTGGTTGATCAAATGCTAGTCTAGTTAAGGTATTTTGTAGATGTGATTAACATCTATGATCAGTTGTCTTTAAGTAAAGGGAATTACTCTCCATAATGTGGGTGGGCCTTATCCAATCAGTTGAAGGCCTTAAAAGCAATAACTGAGGTTTCCCCGAGGAGGAGGAATTCTGCCTTAAGACTGCAACAGAGAAGTTTTGCCCGAGTTTCTAGCTTGCTGGCCTACCCTACACACCCAGCTACCGTCTGAGTTGCCAGCCTGCCAGCCTGCCCCTACAGATTTCAGAGTTGGCAGCCCCACAATCACGTGGGCCAATTCCTTAAAATAAATCTCTTCAATGTATGTTATATAGGTATATATGTTATATAGGTATGTATGTATAATGTACATACACACACATACATATACATACACATATATCCTATTGGTTCTGTTTCTCTAGAGTTAGAGACTGATACAGTTAATTATTCATATATTTCATGTAGATAAAAATTAATAAGAAAACTACATTTAATGATCAAAAAATGATCCTTGGGGCTCCTCTAATTATGTATACTACCTCAGGTAAATCAGAGGTGTTTCAAACTTTTGATGCATGGAAGAAGGAGGAAGGGAGGGAGTAATTTCCATTTGCAAACTGAACTGCTCTGGAGTTTCTGCTTGGAAATAGAGATGAAGGTTGTACCAGCTGGCCTTGCTGCTGATAAAGACCATCCTCAGTACCTCTTGGAGGGCTCACCATGTGCCACTTGTAAAAGAAAGGGGATGATGGGTTGTTCTGCACAGAAGCTGAGGAAAGAGATTTCTAGAGACAATATGGCATTGATAAGAAATTATTTCAAATTGCGAAATGCATCTGTGTAAAAGAAAAGTATGGAAAAACCTGCACACTCTTTTGTTAGCAAAACTGAATTCAGCTAGATAATCTTTCCCATATTATTACAAAGCGAGTTTACATTAATTAGCAAGCTCTCCCAATAGAATGAAAGGCAGCTGATTTTCTAAATCACTTGCTTACTAATACATGATTGCAATTTAATAGGCCGCTATGAATAACTTATTTTTAGGACATATGTTTTGCATGCCATTATTTTCACAAAGAGATGTTTTGCCATATAAGTTGTTTTTCATATCCCTGACAGATTTGTATATAAGTAGAAAATGATATAAATACCTTCATAGGATCATAGGCCTAAATGTAAAGGCAAAAACCATAATATTTCTTGAGGAAATCACAGGAAAATATCTTCTTGACCTTGAAGTAAGCAAAGACGTCTCTAAACAGGACCCAAAAGGCACTAACCCTAAAATAAAAAGTGATAAACCACACTTCATCAAAATTAAAAATTTCTGCTCACCAAAATACACCATCAAGAAAACTCACAGACTATGATCAGATTTGCAATAATCCATGACAAAGTACACAAATCCAGATGCTAAAAAGAACTGCTACAAATCAATAATAAAAAGACAATTAAAATTTTTAAACGGGACTTGAAAATACACTTTGCAAAAGAAGATTATAGATGACCAATAAGCACCTGAAAAGATACTCAGCATCACCAGTCATCAGGAAATGCAAATTACAACCACAATGAGATACTACGATACATACTATAAACCTAGTAAGATAGTTTAAATGAAAAGATTAGCATGAACAAGTGGTAGCTAGGGTATGGAGCAACAGGAATTCTCAGACATTGTTGGCGGGGGTATAAAATGGTATGATATAGTTTGAAAAGAGTTTGACACTTTCTTATATAGTTTCCGTACTCTTAATTCTGGTATTACACTCCTAGGTAGTCACCCAGGGGAAATGAAAACATATGTCTACAGAAAGACTTGTATGTAAATGTCCATAGGAACTTGATTCATAGTAGACAAGAACTGGAAACACCCAAATTTCCATCAACAAGTGAGTGGATAATCAAATTGTGATGTTATATTACTCAGCAACAAAAAGGAAGAAGTACTGATACATGCAACATGAACGACTCTCAAAATCAGCATGTTGCGTGAATGAAGTCAGATGGAGAAAGAGTACATATTGCATGGTTCTTTTTATATCCATTTCTAGAACAATCAAAACATCTATAGTGAAAAATTCAAATAGTAGTGGCTTGGGGTTGGGAGTGGAAGAGGTAGAGGGAGTTTTGACTGGAAGGGGACATGAGGGAACTTTCTGGGGAGACAGAAATGTTCCATATCTTGACTGAGGCGATGGGTACATGGATGTATTCCTCTGTTAAAACTCCCTGAACTGCGCACTTAAGATCTTTGCATTTTACTGCCTATACGTTATGCCTCAACAGAATTTTCTTCTTCGTGGGTAATATACATTGCTGTTTCCCTGCTTTCCCCATTCATAAGAAATTTTCCAGATCTCTACAGGACAGTCAAGATTTTAGAAAGTAAGTTAGATTGTTTTCAAAAGCTCCAAAGAGAGCAATAGCCTAAGAAATTACAGCAATTATTCTAACATGGTTTTTACTAATGTTTAGCCTCTATAAAAGAGGCAGAATGAAATGATAATAACTGAATCCTTTGCTCTATGCTTCTGTGGGCCATAACATCATGGACAGTATGCAGGCACGAGGTCACATAAGGAAGAGCAAATAGCATCCCTCCTTTGCAGCTCACCTGTCCTCATCAATGTGCCACTGGCTCCGTACGTCATGGCATCTTATGTCTGTGTTCTATTGTGACAGCTGTGTGGCTCTCAGGAGTCTGCTGTGGGGCTCTGTGTCCAGGTGGCCGTGGTCCCCTCTGAAAATGTTGTTGGCTCTGTGGCCACCTAAGCCTCCTCAGTGACCCCCTCAGGCAATCCGAGCAAGCCCTCTAGTCTTCCAGCAGCACATGGGTGCTCTCCATCACTTAAAAAAGACTCATATTTTCAGTCCCCTCTCCTTGCCACTATGGCGTATGTCTATGAAATGGGACTGGAGGACAATTCGAGAGCATGCAAGGGGCTATTTTCACAATGGTTTCTCCATTCTGCCTTGTCCCAAACCTCTGATTTTATCCCTACTGGGCTCTGAACTGTGAAGTCTTGACCTCTGCCTAGTTCACCTCTAAGCCTTTGGCCCTGCTGTTTGAGGGGAACTTCAAGGAGTCTGGCTCTTAGCTGCTTCCCTATTGGCTTGGACCTTAATAGACCACCTGGCTCTCAGCATCCCATGTTCCTGCAGATTCCAAATCCTGGTCCAGGTACAGGGCCAACCACAGATCCAGGTACGGGGCCATCACTTCACTATCATTGGTCACTGCGACGGTCCAGCCACCGCAGGGGGTCTTCCAGGTCCCCACGGAGAGGGGTAAGGGACTGAATAGCACCGTGAGTGTGGGGTCAGAAGGACCAAGACAACTGATGGTTGCAAGGCACTTTATTTAGAATCTACTGAATCTTATATAGACAGAAGAGGAGCTCATTATTAGACAATGAACCCATAGAATTGCTTATCATCTCAGTTCAGTCACTATCATGGACGTCAACAAGTTTACAACAACTATCCTTGAACATTATCTTCCCTTAACCAGGCTCACACACAGCCCCCAGCCATAAGGAACAACCAGGACTCTCAGGTCCCTGAGGTCTCCTGGCTTGAGATAGCTTTGCTGATCTCTTTTACATTCCTCAGGCCTGGAACAAAGAGTGCATTCCAAGGTAAGGGCTTTGCTTTTTGTGAGAGACAAACTGTCTCCTCCAGGAGTTAACCTCCGGCTAAGACTGCATGCTTCCCACAGGTCACTCTGAATGGAGGTTGAGAAATGGTTGCAAGTGGTAATCTGTTGATGAGGAAGCTTCTATTCGAGAACAGTTTAAAGAACTCAAAGGTTAGCAGGTTTACATTATCCCAAATTTACCAATCAGTTTTCCCTATTTTGTAAATGTAGTTGAAAAAATTCCTACCTTATGTAAAACTTTGGGCAAGCAGTTCAAATTGGAATTTTGATATATTGAAATCTTTTTCTCAGTTTGGTGTTTTGAGGTATACATCTGAATGGGAATTTTCTTTAAAATGCTGTAATGATGCATACACATATCCAAATTTATGGGATACTAATACATTTTCATACATAAAGGACTGGATTGAGAAAATGACGACTTTTTCTGTTATCTGAGAAAAGTATTTTCTTTCAGATCCATGTATTGACCCTGAGTGAACTTACTGTCTAAAAGAGGCTTTGTTTTGGTCTTCCTCCCAGCTATCTGAGTGTAGGAATTAACTTTAGTTTATAGCAAAACCCAAGTAGCACATCTTTATAGACTGAAATGAAGAGTTTCTGCAAAATTAAGTATGCATCACACTTGAAAACACTGAGGTCAAAGAGAAACTTAGACCCTCTAAGGAAACTCTTTTGTCCTAGGCTGAAATGCAACAGACTGAAGTTCAATTTAGAAGGCTGGAACTATCATCTATTATTTTTTACCCTGGCCACCGCACTGTTAAAATGGAAGATGCGGCTAATCAATTACAGCAGCTGAGGTGGAATATTGCATAGCTTGTAATCTTTGAAGCTTAAAAGAAAATCCGTTTACAAAAATTCGGAGATACATCAAAATGACAAGGGGAATAAAAGTGCCTTCATTTTCAATTAACACCAGCCAGAGTTTTAGAAAGCTATAACATCCTCATTCCCCTTTTTCTTTACCTCTTCTAACATCTTCCAATTTGATCATCACCACGTCGTGGAAACAGAATTGATGGGATGCTTACAAAACAGATGTTTTCAAGGGATGCTAATAATATATTTAAACTGAAGATCTACCTTTCCAAGAGGACATAAATTACAAGTGACAGAATACAGGGTACACAAGGATGCATTAAAATGTATACCACAGAGCAGACAAAATCACAGCAGATATTGTCTAGTCGGTATTTATTGAACACTCACTATATGATAGAAAGTTCCCAAATTTCTCCTGAAGAATTAATAATCTTTCACTCTGTCAAAGTATGGACTATCTGTTTAGAAGATGACTCAAAAAGAAAAGTATAATAATTCACCGTACTCAGAACCAACAGGGGAAGAAGCAATAATATTCAGGATACTATCGTCTTATGACTAAATGAAGGAAGAATCATACATGTGAGTGTGTATATATGTATATATATACTCGCACACAAACATCATAATGATGAAGTGCTTTTCCTTAACTTCATTACAACTGAACTACGCTTGTGCCTTCTGATGGCGAGTGTTTTCAAAAGGGAACTCTATTAGTGGAACGGAGGTCCGATTGTTGTTGATGCTTTGTTCTTCCCGTTTCTTTCTTTCTTTGCTTCTCTGCCTGAATGTAACTTTCTCATACCAAATACAGATTTTTTTACCTCTAACTTCACCCAGCACAGAGCAGTGAGACTATTCTGGTAGTGCATCCTCAGTTTCTCTATCACCACCCTCTAAGTCAGTGGTTCTCCACCAGGGGTGACTCTGCACCCCTAGGGTCTTGGGCAACGTCTGGACATATTTTGGATTGACACAACTGGGGAAGGGATGCTACAATGCATAAGCCAGCACCCCCATGACAAAGAACGATCCAATCCAAAATGTCACTCGTGCTGAGACTGAGAAATCCTGCTCCAGAGTTAGGTATAACCAGGCCTACTATGTGACTGGCTCACTGCTAAGCAATTTTATTGTAGGGTTTCAGATGCAGAAGGTTAAATTAATCAAACTCCCTGGTTTGTGGCACATTTTCATCATTGGACTCTACAAGGCCTGATTTTCTTTTATTTATTCTCTATCCCCATTCCCCCACTCTACCACTCTAGTGTATTTGATGTGTATCTTTTATTTGTATATGACCTTGTATATTGCATGTAGGGGTGTGTTTGTGTACATGTGTTTGACGTTACATGCATGGCATTGGGCTCTAAACCCACAGCATTCTCTTTCTGACTTTTTTTTCACACAGCGCTGTTTTCAAGATCTACCCACGTTGCTGTGTGCCAATCCAGTACGTATGCTCCTTCTCATTGCTAAGAGCTATTCCAGAGTATGCTTTCCCCACAGTTGACTAATAACCTCCCACACTCCCACCACTATAAATGTCATGATGAACACCTTCATAAATGTTCCTTCTGTATCTGTGTGAGAATTTCCCTGAGATATATATCCAGGAGAGAGGCTACTCAGTGCTATTTCAGATATTATCACAAATGGCTTCAAAGCAATGCTGTGAGATAATAGGCATCGTTGTTTTCTACTGTAGAGAAGGAACAACAGAAATGTCCAGGGATTACATAAATTGCCCAAGGTTACTCAGCAGAGCTAGGATTTGAACCTCTATTTTCTGAAGCTCACACCTTACTTTCTCCTTAGAAGCCTCCAGATGTAGAAGAGAATGAAGTCCAGAGCAGAAGCGGCACTGACAGAAGGGTGACATGGAGGGACAAGCATGAGTCTGTACTCACAAAATACTCTAGAATCTTCTACCCTTCCCCAGATGAGGTATCTTCCTCTCCAGCCTCTTATTATTCCCAGGATCTTCAGGAGCAAACCTCACAGGGACAGCTGAACCCATCACAGGGAGGATGAGGAGGACCTGATGGCCTGAGTTTCAAGCCAAAGGACGCCTCGCAAAAAAACCCCCAAACCTCTCCTGGTGTTGCAATGTCTTCCCCATTCATTCTTTCATTCATTTTCAATATTAATCAATCATCATTTCCACTTATCTTCTAGTTGAATCATGTTTCGAGAAGTCAAAACTGGATTTGGCTGTGACTCTTTGGACCAGGTAAGCATAACGAAAGGAGGAGGAGGCTAGTGAAACAGGCCAGGCTCGGGATCCAGATTCCCAGGCCTGGGTCCAAGTGTTATTGAACCACTGAGCAACTGTGAGCAGCTCAGCTTCTCTGAGTCTCACTGAACTGCCCTGGGAAAGGGGTGAGGTTTAAGATTTTGTTCCAATGCACCTTCAGGGTCAGTGAGGGTCCCTCAAGAGCCCTTCGGAATGGCAGAGTGTTTGGGAATCAGAGCTCCAGCACTCGCCCACTTCGACCAATTTTACATACAGTCGTCCCTCGGTATCCACAGGGGATTGGTTCCAAGACCCTCCTTGGATACCAAAATCCGAGGATGCTCAAGTCCCTTATATAAAATGGTATGGTATCTGCCTATAACCTACACACATACTCCTGTATACCTACTTAAAATCAGCTCTAGATTACTTATAATACCTAACGCAATGTAAATGCTATGTAAATAGGTATAAATACAATGTAATGTAATAGCTGTCAGTGCGTGGCAAATTCAAGTTTTCCTTTTGGGAACTTTTTGGACATTATTTTTCCGAATATTTTCAACCCATGGTTGGTTGAATTCGCTGACGCAGAACCAAGGATGTGGAGGGCCAGCTGTACTGACGTTGCATATAATAACGCATCTTTTTACCACAAAGGGTTCCAGCACTAATAAAAGATTTTGAAAAACGACTGATCACAGTGACTTTCAAACTCTGCTCAGTGCCAGATACTCTCTGCTTCTATAACAAATCCCCCTTCTCTTGACCCCAAAGCTCTGGCTTCCCTTAACTTCCCCTTCTCCTAGAAAACGAAGAAACTAAAGGAAGAATCGTGTTAGAAGGGCCAGGCAACATTCTCCATTCGACACAATAAGCCTGGGATCCAGGGCCCACAGTATGTCTAGAGGCCCACACAAATTATTTGCATTTTCATTTCTTTTAAAATCGCAAGGGGGGACTTCCCTGTTGGCACAGTGGATAAGACTCTACACTCCCAAGGCAGGGGGCCCAGATTCGATCCCTGGTCAGGGAACTAGATCCTACATGCATGCTGCAACTAAGAGTTCATATGCCACAACTAAGGAGCCTGCGTGCCACAACTAAGGAGCCCGCACGTCACAACTAAGGAGCCCCCATGCTGCAATTAAGACCCAGTGCAACCAAATAAATAAATAAATATTTTTTTAAAAAATCAGAAGAAAAAAAGAGTATAATAATAACGTATATATAAAAATGACTCCAGCCTGGATTAGATTTGTCTTTACGCCAAAACAGTAGTAAACAGTAGTAGTAATAAATAGTAGTAAAAGATAATTTTTAATACTTTTTGGTGGAAGATGGGGCCCACGAAGGCATCATGGGCCCTGGCAGTGGGAGATACATGACCTCTGGGAGGCAGATCTGGGTTCAGATCCCTGCCTTTCCCTTCTTGGCTGCCTGTTATTTATCTGTGTGTCTCAGGCTTTTGTCAGCTCAACGGGGACCCAGATCCCCCCGAGCTGTTGTTGGGAGGCGTGAGTGAGGACGTGCGCAGGAGTTACATCCGCGCCCGTCCTCCTCCTCACGCATCCTCTTGGCACAAGCCTCTAGCCAGATCACACAGGCACACGTTTCAGGAAGCACTTAGCCAAGATTCGCTCCATGACCCCGCCTCTAAATTTCTAAAATCTCCTGCCAGATAATTCAGCCCTGCTTTGTTCTCTCTGTGAGGGATTAAACAGAAATCATAGAATGGTCTTAGAATTACCCCCTGCTTCTCTGTGGAAAAAAATCCCAGTTTTGACAGAAATAAGCTGATGTAAACGCAGGAGCCACGGCCTGGACCTCACCCTTTCTCATTTTTATCCCCCAGAGCTGAGAAGTAGCCAGACCTGACAATAGAAATAGAAATGAACAGAATGCATGGCTTGATTGACATGAAAGATCTGTCCCTGGAAAGGTGCACCTTTCAGAAACACACGAAAACTTTTAAACTTCGAGGTGAGTATTTGCTGTTTTAATTTAAAAATAAAATAACGTTAGCAAAACCACTCCAAATTAAGAGCACACTAAAAATCAAGTGGAACTGATGGGATGCTTTAAAGCCATGGAGGTAGAATGAAGAACTCTGTGCCTGAAAGTGAACTAGAATTCATTTTGGAAACTGTGCACAATATGTGTGTGTGTGTGTGTGTGTGTGTGTGTGTGTAGAGAGAGACAATAGTCATGCACATACACACACACACACACACACACACACAACTAGTTAAAAGGAAATTAGGGGACAAGAGTGACCCAGGAGCCCACCTCCAAACCCCAGCTGGATCACCTGGACTGAAACCGGGCTGGGGTCACGCGTCATGTGAGAAAGATGCTTCCAGCCCTTCCCCAGTGAAAGGGGCCTCACCTGAACACACCTTGCCCTAGGCCCATTGCTCCCTTCCTGAGACAGAAGGGGCCATAAGTTCCCATGGACTCCAAAGGCCTTGGGTCTTGGGTAGCTGGCATTTATGGACAAGTCTGGCAAACATCTGGCACCCAAATCTAGACTTCTGAGTGCCAACCTTTGGATTATCCCACCTCTGACATGGTTGCTCTCATGCTCTCTTATAAGAATGAAAACTCACGAGGGGCAAGGTGATTTTACTAGGACGTAGACCTCTGATGCATATACAGCAGAAAGTCTGACTCCTTTCTGTTGGGAGGATGGGGTGCCAGTGCCTCTTGTCTCTTGCCAACCCTGGCTTGATAAATCTGCCCTTTCCCTATAGGACGTACTCCATATCCCATACTATGTGACATCCAGTTAATCCCAAATCCTGACGAATGACCCGTTGGCAGCCAAAGGAACCACCCACATGACAGATGTAGGCTGAAATATTGGTGCTGATCTTGTCTGAGTGGTGGGGCCATAGGCAATGGACATTTTCTTCTTTCTACTTTTCTGACTTGTCAATTTTCTACCTTACCCTTAGAATGGAGGAGGGGAGAGCTACTATCTAAAATGAACATTAAATCAGGCACATGGCAGCCCCTCGAAAGAAACAAAGTTACTTGGTGATGTGGTCTGGAATTAACCACTGGTTCCTTTAATGGTGTAATCTATGAGATACTGATATTCAAGGAAATCTAAACTTTCCTCTCATTTTCTCACCCTAAATGTTGCTGAAAGAGAAACTAGTCTGTGTCTCTTTAGCTTAGAGGATAACAGTCTGTTACAAAAGATTCTTTCTTAGAAAATGTCTTGTTGCATCTTTACAAGGTTGCTTTCCCTCCAGGACACTCAGGAAAAGCTATTCTTGCAAGAAATAATAAATCAAGCTAAATAAAATATGGCCTAAAACAGGATTTACACTTCCATTCATGAGAATGGAACATGGCAGTAGATGAATCAGTTACCTCATTTAATTCATTGTCCTAACAAGGGTGGTTATCTGGCTTCACAGCCTACAGGAAAGAAAAGTAGCGAAATAGGAAAGGGATGGAGAGAGAAGGGTCAGAGATGTAAGTTGGTAAGGCTGACGGTGGTGAGCAGACACAAATAAATGCCTGCCTGACTCAAAGGGTAAAAAAGAAGAGGTGTCAAAAGATATTTTCAAAGCAGATATAAAAAATTTCACACAAAATTTGTGAGGTGCTATTGAATCAAAATTAAGAAATTGAGTTTTTTTTTGTTTTATGAACAGTGCCTGGCACATGGCAGGCATTTGTTTTATGGATACTGAATGGGTAAATAACACAGATCCCTGACAGGAATGCAGTGAAATGGCCTCACAGATTTTGCTGGTGCCAGTAGAAATTCTATTTTCTTTTTGGCGAGTCATTTAGAAAAATGTACCAGGTCTTAAAAATGCTATAACTTGGGATTCGGCAATTATATTTTTAGGAATCTGACCTAACAAAATAATCTTAAAGTCGTAAAGGGCCTTATTCAAGAGTATTTCTAATTGATAGGCTATTGGCAGTAACACTGGAAACAAGTCAAATTTCCAACAAAGTGGAATGGCTAAATAAACTCAGTGGAATATTACAGAACCAGTATCGCAGGATGTTCAGGACAACCTGTAAAAATATAAGAAAATGTTCTAAATTCTTTAAATTTATCTATCAATCAATCAATTTATCTATCTACGAATATATGTATACATATGTGTGCCTTTATATATATGTGTGTGTGTACAAAGTCATATATATGGTATGATTATACTTCTGAGTTAAAAGAATAACTATTATTTCCTATACCAACAGTATCACAGAGTAATCAAATAGTTGTTGAAGGAAAGTTTCACTTTATGGAAGTATTCCAGCTAATAAATGAAGACTGAATGAAAGGATTAGAATAACACTGAATTAGTTACCTTTGCTGAGTAATGAATTACCCCAGGACATAGAGGCCGAAAACAACACGGTTTCTATGGGTCAAGAATTCAGGCTGAGCTAGGGGTTCTGGCTCAGGATCTTTCAGGAGCTGCCATCAAGATGCCATCTGAAGACTTGACTTCCAAGCTCACTCATGGGGCTATTGTCAGGAGGCATCAGTTCATTTCCACATGGTCCTCCTGACATGACTGCTGGGGCAGAAGCTACACTGCCTTTTATGACCTCAACTTGCAAGTAACATACCATCACTTCTCTCATATTCTACGGGTCATGTCCACCAACTGTGATACAGTCCAGAGGGACATCACACAAGGGCGTGCATACAAGGAGGCAGGGAGCACTGGGGGCCGTCTTAGAGGCTGCCTACCATGAACACCATTTTTCAACCCCAATGAATTAATGGATCTATGCTATAATCATCAATGGCTGCTGACATCACAAGAGAGACAAGACCGGATATGAAAGACTACTTAAGTAACAACAGCAGCTATGAAGTAGTCTGCTCAAAAAATTTGAACTTGAATCTGATGAAGCCTCTGGTCCCATCTACTAATGTACAGAAACTAGAGGGGCCAAAGGAACATGTTAAACAATACCATGTAAATGCAATTAGCAAAATCCAGACTGTGAGAAATTTTACAAGACAAAGAACTAATATCTTCAAAAAATAAATGTTTTGAGGATTAAAAAAAAAGATAGGGAGGGAGGGAGAAAACCTACAGAAAGAGACTAAAGGACATATCAACAATCACAATGTTTGAACATTATCTCAATCCTGATCTGAACAAATAAATTATGAAAAAGAAGACTAAGCATATAAATATAAGTAAAGGAGAAACTTTTAAGTAGACAAATACAAAATACGACATCCTGAAATCATTCATTTTAAAGGGAAAGATCATTCTACACATCCAATATGTGTTTTCTTAAAAAAAAACATTATAAACTTATGGTTACCAAAGGGGAAAGATGGGGGGAGGGATAAATTAGGAGTTTGGGATTAACATATACACACTACTGTATATAAAATAGATAATCAACAAGGACCTACTGTATAGCACAGGGAACTCTACTCAGTATTCTGTAATAACTTATATGGGAAAAGAATCTGAAAAAGAATGAATATATGTATACATATAACTGAACCACTTTGCTGTACACCTGAAACTAACTCAACATTGTAAATCAACTATACCCCAATATAAAATAAAAATTAAATTTAAAAAAAGAAAACATTATAGTAAGAACATTTATTTATCCAATCAGGTAACAAATGCTTATGAAGTACCTAATATGACCAAGGCAGTAATTATCCTGGACCAAAATAGAAAAGGTCATTATTATGCTTGATACCTGGTGGAGAAGGCAGCAAAATGCAAGCAGCATTTCTGAAAATTGTTGTAAAAAGGATTGAGCCGAATACTCTGAAATTTGACTTGGGTAGAAGACATCAAATTCTCTTATCTTCTTTGCTTTGTTTAATTTTATAACAGATGTTGTTAAAACACATCACCATTTTACCTTAATGATTAATATGCCTGCCCTAACTCAAGCTTTTAGTGTCAAAGTAGATCTATTTACTTTCTTTTGGTGTGATTAGATATTCTTATTTCCATAGCATTATTTAGATTGAGATATGATTCACATATCATAAAATTCACCTGTTTAAACTGTACAATTCTGCAATTTTTAGTATATTCACAAAGTTATACAACTATGACCACTATCTAATTCTAGAACAATTCCATCACCCCCATAAAGAAATCCCATACCCATTAGCATTCCCTTGCCAGAGCCCAACCCTCTTACCTGTGGCCCCCTCCTCACCCTAGGCAACTATTAATCTATTTTCTGTCTCTATGGGTTTACCTATTCTGTATATTTCATATAAATGAAATCACATAATCTATGTGTTCTTTTGTGACTGGCTTCTTTCACATAGTATAATGCTTTCAACGTTCATCATGTTGTAGCATGTATCAGCACTTTGTTCCTTTTTATGGCCAAATAATACTCCATTGTCTGGATAGACCACATCTGTTCATCTCTTTTTGATGGACATTTGCATTGTTTCGACTTTGGGGCTATTATGAATAATGCTGCTATGAACATTTGTGCACAAGTTTTTTGTGTGGACATATGTTTTTAATTCTCTTGGGTAGATTCTTAGAAGTAGATTTGCTGGGTCATGTGGTAACTCTACGTTTAACTTTTTGAGTAATTGCCCACACTTATATCTTCCCCGTGTCTAATACACTCAAGGTCTTATTGGACTGGCTTGCCTTGTTCACATGTTCCTCCTCAACCAATCACCACGGTGGCCAAGGGTCTGTGAGGAGCTGACTGGCCAGTCTATGTCCTGCGCCCAACTTTGGAGCTGGAAAGGAAGCCACCCACCTCATATACAAGCCACGGGGACTGGGAGTGAGGAAGGGGGGTGGCCCCCACAGGAAATGTGAGGAAGGGGGAACAAAGAAGGGAGCAAGAAGCAAAAATGCGTGCCATGCTGGCTTTCTGTGTGTACAGATTTAGCCGACCCAAACTAATCATGAATTGAGAACAAGACATAATCTACTATGATCTTTCTGCCTCTATCTGGCACTTTGTACAATAGCTCGCATGTAGTCAAAATCATTTTTAATACTTTCAAAATCATTCCTGAAGCAATAAATCTCATTCTGAGAAATCTGTAAAACAAGAAATACAGAAATACAAAAAAGCAAATAAAAGTCTCACTACTCTGAGCAACCAGGGTTAAAATTTCAGCGATTTAAAAATTTTTTCTATACATATGCAAATATACAAATATGTGTACAGACAAAATATTTATTGACCAACTAGAACATTTCAATTTGACTGGCTCTCAAGTTATACCTAACTTATTATTTTGGAAAAGTCTGGTTTTCTGCCATAAGGTTGACATTTAAATGCCAGACCTCACTCCATTTCTTGAATTATGTTGACATAATAGCTGTTATTACTTATTACCTGTTTATACTTTATTTTGTCCAATATTTTAAAATGCTTCCATTTGTCAAGGTATTTTTACATGATGTGATATCTGGAATTTACTTCAAAAAAGTTTGAGAGCATTACAAGAAGTGGGTAAAAGTATGGATAAAACAGACTGGCTATGAATCGATAATGGTTGAAGCTGATGATCATACCTGGGGGCTCAATATTCTACTGGGTCAACTTTTGTATATGTTCAACATTTCTCAAATAAAACATTTAAAAATGAACATATTTTATACATTACTTTCATAGATCTAAGCCAAATTCTTTAAAAGTACTGAATTTGTAATTTTCATTTGAGCTGAAAAATTGTTACACTATCCTTTTCTGTTATAAAACATAAAATATATATTATTGGACAAATTTTCTCTTCTTTCTTTGTTCAAGAAGTACCGTGAATGAAAATAAAAACAAAAATAAACACATGGGACCTAATTGAACTTAAAAGCTTTTACACAGCAAAGGAAACCATACACAAGACGAAAAGACAACCCTCAGAATGGGAGAAAATATTTGCAAACGAAGCAACTGACAAAGGATTAATCTCCAAAAATATATAAACAGCTCCTGCAGCTCAATATCAAAAACAAACAAACAACCCAATCAAAAAATGGGCAGAAATAGGCATTTCTCCAAAGAAGACATATAGATGGCCAAAAAGTACATGAAAAGATGCTCAACATCACTAATTATTAGAGAAATGTAAATCAAAACTACAATGAGGTATCACCTCACACGGGTCAGAATAGCCATCAACAAAAAATCTACAAACAGTAAATGCTGGAGAGGGTGTGGAGAAAAGGGAACCCTCCTGCACTCTTGGTGGGAATGTAAATTGATACAGCCACTATGGAGAACAGTATGAAGGTTCCTTAAAAAACTAAAAATAGAACTACCATATGACCTAGCAATCCCACTCCTGGGCATGTACACCTGGAGAAAACCATAATTCAAAAAGATACGTGCACCCCAATGTTCACTGCAGCACTATTTACAATAGCCAGGACATGGAAGCAACCTAAATAGCTACCAACAGAGGAATGGATAAAGAAGATGTGGTACATATATATAATGGAATATTACTCAGACATAAAAAGGAACGAAATTGGGTCATTTGTAGAGACGTGGATGGACCTAGAGACTGTCATACATAGAGACTGTCATACAGAGTGAAGTAAGTCAGAAAGAGGAAAACAAATATCATATATTAACGCATATATGTGGACTCTAGAAAAATGGTACAGATGAACTTATTTGCAAAGCAGAAAAAGAGACACAGATGTAGAAAACAAACGTATGGACACCAAGGCGGGGGTGGTGGTAGGACGGATTGGGAGATTGGGATTGACATATATACAGTACTATGTATAAAATAGATAACTAATGAGAACCTGCTGTATAGCACAGGGAACTCTACTCAGTGCTCTGTGATGACCTAATGGGAAGGAAATCCAAATAAGAGGGGATATATGTATACGTATAGCTGATTCACTTTGCTGTACAGCAGAAACTAACACAACATTGTAAAGCAACTATACTCCAAAAAAAAAAAAGAGGTACCATGAAAACATACACATATATACATATATACATATATACATATATATATATATATGTTGGAGTCCATGTGGAAAGAATGTCCTTGTTATACCAATGCAAAATGAGTATTACAGAATCATGTAGCAATGAATGCCCTAGTTAAACCACTTAATTTAATGCAATGTAGTGCAGACTCCATGTTGACAAATTAGCTACATAACAGTCAATTATGAAAAATGGTGCCACAGTCAGAGGGGCCCAGGCATGGGTTCTTTGTCAACCTGGCCATCGTGAAGCCCAGTAGGAGCCATGGGCCCTGAAAGCATGTGACATTACTCAAGCTGACTGGAGGCCAAGCCACGATTCTAGCAAGTCTCCAGCAGAAAGCATGTGACTGCCACTAATTACTAGGTATTATTTGTGTAATGCTGCCTTAAATAACGCTTTTTTTTTTTTTACTGTTGCATGTTTTGTTTTGTTTTTTTAAAATAACTCCATATTTTAAGGTGACTAAAATATGCTCAGATGCTCTTTGGCTGACTTGATCGAAATACACAACTCAGTCATCAACACTGAAAACAATTTGCATTATATCACTCTTTTTACACATCCTGATAGCAAGCTAATTTTGTGGTGTGTTCCTGCAAAAGATTAGATTTGGTTCATTTAGATATAGGAAATGTGGGAAATAGGATACTATCCTTGGGAAAAGAATATCCTTCTTAAGATTACTGTTTACAATGAGACGTTAAAGATAAAATAATCAGTTTGGTAGTACTGAACAGTCTATTGGAAGAATAATTTCTCAACAATACATGCTGTGAGGTATCCACGGAATGCATCCAGATGTTTCTATGCAGGCAATTAGGCTGAAAAGTAAAGTGTTCATTTTCCACCTGCCAAGGCCCACATCCTTATGTGGTGGCAATTTCCACAGTAATCGAGGAAATCGAAATGAAATAACTGTCATTTCTAAGTCTTCAAAAAAGTCATTACTGGCACTTTCAAACTATTCTGTGCCTTTTAGAAAATATAGGAAAAGGGCTTTTCTGTTTCATAGTGGATCCTTGACTCCCCTCTCAAGCCCTCAATCACCATCAGCCATCAGCCTCACAAGCATATTTCATGTCTCAATTTCAGTATCTCTAAAGAAGATACATCAACAGATGGTTTAAAAGGAAATAGGACAAGAATCAAAGGAGATGGTTTCGAAAGGAAGCTTAGAGAAGCTAACCCAATGCACGGTAACTTCATATGTCTAAAAAAAGTGCCAGTCAGCTGGCTGGTGGATGAAATAGAATAAGGTCTGTGCATCGCCATGCACTGATTTTCCTCAAGGAAGCAGAAAAGAGAAACAGCCCCTCCCAGAGACTCAGGCTCTGTGCCGGTTTCTAGAAGCCTGATCTCATCCAGTCGGAGGGGTGGAGCCAGCCTTCAGGCTGAGTGCTCTGGAGTTGAAGGAAAAAAAATCATGAAATGAAAAGGTAGTACAAAGGAAGCATCAATCTGAAAGGGCCAGAGAAGAAGGCAAAATCCACTTCCAAACAAAGGTGTGAGGAATGGATTCCATTTATTTTATTTATTTTTGGCTGCGTTGGGTCTTCGTTGCTGCGTGCGGGCTTTCTCTAGTTGCAGTGAGCGGGGGGCTACCCTTTGTTGCGGTGCGCGGGCTTCTCATTGCAGTGGCTTCTCTTGTTGTGGAGCACGGGCTCTAGAGCGCAGGCTCAGTAGTTGTGGCACGCAGGCTCAGTAGTTGTGGTTCATGGGCTCTAGAGCGCAGGTTCAGTAGTTGTGGCGCACGGGCTTAGTTACTCCGCGGCATGTGGGATCTTCCCGGACCAGGGCTCGAACCCGTATCCCCTGCATTGGCAGGCGGATTCTTAACCACTGCGCCACCAGGGAAGCCCGGATTCTATTTATTTTTATTTCATTTCTGAGACAGTTCCTGGAGAGATTCATGGTGGGTGCAGGAGCTGAGAAGGAACTTTCTGTGGCAGGAGGAGGAGGAGCTCAGGCAACAACTGCTATTCTAGTGATGTTGAAATTTTCAACCTAAAATGTGTTGTCTGCATGAAGCCACCGAATGCCCAATGCTATTTTAATCAAACAGGAGCAATACAGACAAGGGATCCACGGGAGAAGCTAAAGGAATCTCTTCACACTTACAAAACAGACACTTAGTCAAAGCCACTCTCCAGGGAGGTGAGGGTTTTCTCAAGCCCCTCCGTGCATACAATAGGCACACACCTCTGGGGCTGGGGGTGTGACAGCCTGACCCAGGTGGCGAGCTGGAAAACATGAGGACAGCACAACAAAAAGCAGCGTTTCCACCTGAGCTCTTACAGACTGAGAAAACGAAGCCCAGAGGGCAGCACGAGCTTTTCTGTCCTGGCGTCTCACTTGCAGGTAGAAAATAAACTATGTAAGTAGGAATGAAACAGCAGAGTAATATCTGAGAGTTGTAAAGGTCAATACTACGACTATAAGTTTGAAAAACATTTAAAATATTTACTTTTTCATAGATCACATATTGTTTAGTGTCCCTATTTTAATTTCAAAAGGAAATACTCTCTTTGGATTTAATGTAAGTCATATTGTAGCAGTGAGAGGAATGGCATATCTGAATTATATAATGCTCACACAAAAAAATATTTAGATGAAAAGAAGTATCTTTGGTGCTGAGGATGGAAATTAATTTCCCTGGGATATCTTGTACTTTTAAATGGTGTGCAAAACAAACAAAACAAGCAAACAAAAAAATGGTGTGCATACTAATGAAAAACTCTCCACAATTTCCACCCACATATGGGCATGTGTGGATGTGAAAAAAAACCCAACTACGACCTCATAAAGCACTGCTGACTTTAAAAAAGTGCACAAGGTGAGAGTTGTGAGTTAAGTTTTATTTGGGGCAAAATGAGGACTGCATCCCAGGAGACAGCGTTTCAGATAGCTCTGAGAAACTGCTCCGAGGAGGTGAGGGGGGAGGCAGGTTATATAGAAGTTTTGTAACAAAGGGCAGGTAGTTCTGAACATCAGAAGATTATTGTTAATTAAAGAAAACCAGATATCTCAAGTTAAGGAATTTAGCGCTTTTCTATGTATGGGAAGATGCAAGAGTCTGGGCTCACTGAAATCCTTCCTTTGATATGTACCTCAGCTATCTGGGGCCAGTATCCTGTGTTTTCACATCCTGAGTTCCCTCAGGGCTCACCGCGGGGAGTGGCTGCAGTCTGATGGCTGCTAGATGGCAGGTATTCTTCCCTTCCTGAGTTCCCTCAGGGCTCACCCGCTCACCTGGCTGCAATCACTGATGACTGTGGCATCCTTTGTTTGCTGATATGGCAGGCAATATTCCATTTATCAGTACTAATGTACCATGAATGAAATATGAGATGTTGAGAGTTTACAGAAAAGTGCAGAGGTCAAAAAAAAATCATTTACTACAAAAAAGTGGTCAAGAGGGTTTTGAAATCATGACTTTCCTTTAGCTTCATTATTAAGAGCCCAAGAACTCAAATATTTGGAGTCACGGCAACATAAAGCTAGTAAATGTATTTTGAAAATAGCAACTATCCCACTGTTTGCCTTCTGCTTACCAAATAGGATTTCACATGATCAAATATCCTTTCTCTGAGGACATTAAGTGATTTTATAGAATCTAAAAGGCAATGGTAATCAAGTAAGGAAAAAGGATTACCACCATGCATCACTCTCAAGTCATAAACAGATTCTACAAATGGTGCTTGACGCTATTAGCATGGGGTGATGCTAATGGAACAAAAATAACAAGTACAAGCTCACTACTTGTTCATTATTATATTAACTTTAGTTAGTTTCAGACAGTTTATGTGGGTATTATTAGAATCTGAAACCTCCTTCCTTGGTAATTAAAAATCCCTTTAGAAAGCAGGAAAAGCACTACAGGATTTCTCTAGACCAGGGGCGGCAAAACACAGCCTGCAGGACAAATCCTGACCACCACCTGCTTTTAGTAAAAACAGTTCTACTGGAACCCAGCCCTATCTATTCATGTCTATATTTTCTGTGGTGCTTTCGCACTCTAATGGCAGAGGTTGAGTGGTTGCAGTGGAAACTGTGTGGCCCAGAAAGTCTAAATTATTTACTACCTGGCCCTTTACTGACCGATGCACTAGACATTTAATTATTTATCCACACTGTCCCATGGCACAATGAATACCAGATATGTAAAATTTCAGCATCTAGGGGATTATTTTCCTGAATGTAATTCATGGGATTTACATTAAGGTTTTTTTTTTTTCCTTATTTATTTATTTATTTATTTTTGGCTGTGTTGGGTCTTCGTTGCTGTGCGCGGGTTTTTCTCTAGTTGCGGCGAGCGGGGGCTACTCTTCGTTGCGGTGCGCAGGCTTCTCATTGCGGTGGCTTCTCTTGTTGCGGAGCACGGGCTCTAGGCGCATGGGCTTCAGTAGTTATGGCTCACGGGCTCTAGAGCGCAGGCTCAGTAGTTGTGGTGCACGGGCTTAGTTGCTCCGCGGCATGTGGGAACTTCCTGGACCAGGGATCAAACCCGTGTCCCCTGCATTGGCAGGCAGATTCTTAACCACTGCGCCACCAGGGAAGGCCCTACATTAAGTTTTGATAGATTGTCTGCAAATATGGCTGCCAAGGAGTCCTCCCCTGGCTGTGGTGCATTCTGCTCTCTCCGTCAAGGCATGGAGTTTATTTTCTCTCCCTCTGAATCTGGAGCGGCCCTGTGACTTGCTTTGACAGCAGAATATGGTGGAAGATGCCTGGTGGCTTCTGCTTTGCTTTTGGCACCATGAGTCACCATGTGAAAGTCTGTCTCCCCTGCTGGAGAGTCCCCACCAGTCCCCAGACATAGCAGGCACCCCAGGTGCGGGGCCAGTCTTGAGTGAAGCCGTCCGGGATGTTTCAGCCCCAGCTGAGCTCTCAGCTCAATACAGTCGCAGGAGTGGCCACAGCCAACACTGCGGGGAACTACGTGACAGTCTAGGTAACCGACAGGGCAGTGAGAAGAAACACTGTCGTTTTAAACCACCAAGCTTTGTCATTACGCAGCAATAAATGCACTCAACTTAAGGTTCTGATGTCCCATTTAGTATTTCAAAACTTTAAGATACTTTAAAAGAATTTTAAAACAAGCCAACTCCATCATCTTTTTTTATAGCTTCAAAGCAAAAAACATCATTCTGTTCAGATGGCAGTGTGAGCAGGTTGGATGAAAAATGCCTCTCCTAAACTACAAGTAAGACATGGAGAATCATCTAAGAAAGAGTGAAATCATCTGGCAACAGCAACAAGACACAAAATATAATCATACTCTAACCTCTGGAAAGATTTTTTTTTTTTTAAATCCACCGTCTCAGTGTCAGGGGTTTCAGAATCCCATCTTTGAAGAAAGCATTTTTTCCCCATTCTATCAATACTTGTCTTATTAAACAGAAAACAGGTCAGGAGAAACAAAGACTTCATGGAAACCAAAAACCATAGTTGTTGAATTTAAGTCTGCTGATGAGAAGCAACTTGTAATTGACTAGCGATAAAAGGATCAAAGTTGATAACTCCTCCCAGAAAAAAAAAAAAGAGAGAGGGACTTCCCTTGTGGTACAGTGGTTAAGAATCCGCCTGCCAATGCAGGGGACACGGGTTCCAGCCCTGGTCTGGGAAGATCCCACATGTCGCGGAGCAACTAAGCCTGTGTGCCACAACTACTGAGCCTGCACTCTAGAGCCCGCGAGCCACAACTACTGAGCCCCCATGCCACAACTACTGAAGCCCGTGTGCCTAGAGCCCGTGCTCCGCAACAAGAGAAGCCACCGCAATGAGAAGCCTGCGCACCGCAACAAAGAGTAGTCCCCGCTTGCCACAACTAGAGAAAGCTGGGGCGCAGCAGCGAAGACTCAATGCAGCCAAAACTAAATTAATTTTAAAAAAAAGAGAGAGAGAAAATGGTTGAGGAGAGGAAGGCTATGGAGAAGAAACTGATACAGACGTGAGAAAAGTCCCGTTGGAGTCACAGAAACGTGGACCAGGGGATGAGATTTCCCAGAGAGTGTGGAAAAGGGCACTTAGGCAAATTTAATTTAAATATCAGAGAACAGAAGGACTTCAGCTAACCTTTGAAACACACGTGCCTCAAAGAGGAGACAAGAAAAAACTCCAAAATGATTAAGGCACCTGCTATGGTGGTGGGAGGATGGATGATTTTTCCCCCTTCTTTTTAATTGTGCTTCGATGTGTCTGTGCCTTTTAGTTTTAACTTGGAAAGCTTTGGGGAGGCTGAAAATGTTCGTATGGTGATTTTTTAAAAGAAATGGGGGTTGGTTGGTTTAATAATAATAAAAATAATACCTTAACATTTTCAGAAAATGATTTTTTAAGTCTAAGCAGAATGAAGAAAATAATTAAAGCATAAAAAGAAATATATTAGAAAACAAAAACATAGCCTTATTGATAAATCCAACTGCAAATTTCTTGGGGAAAGAAACCATAAAAGGGGTCACTTTGACAAATAAAATCAATTAAACAGGAGGAAAATGCCTCAATAATGAGGTTTAAAATGGGCCTAACAACAGCTACTGAAAAATAACTCTGAAAATATAAAAAATAGGCAGGCACAATTGTAATATATTTGAAAACCTGGATCAGGTTTGGCAAACTTTATCTATAAAGCACCAGATAATACATATTTAAGGCTTTGCGGATAAAAGACAATGATGAGTTAATTAAGAACAACCAATGCATGGGAGTGGGCCTTCTAGAAGCATTTTCACACATAACCAGTGAGAGTGTAAATCACAATAATTCGTCTGGAAAGCGATTTGGCAAATGTATCAAGAACTTTCCAAATGTGTAAAACGTGTTGATACCTGTGGAGGAGAGAGCGCTGCTACCCGGCTGCCGCTGGGACCAGGGGTTTAGAGAAGGGGCTCCTGAGGAAGGGGGCACCTTCCAGTAGGCTGCTTCTGGAAGTGCTGAAAGAAGGTGCAAGCTGCAACCAGCTGCGACCGCCAGGGCGAGGTGCCCTCCTCGCTTCCGGGACAGGGAAAGCGAGCCCGTCAGGATGAAACCCCGCCTCCCTTCCTCCGTCTTCCCTCTCCAGTGCCCTCTACCGGCAGAAACGGGAAGCAAGCCAGCACAGGAAAAAAGGTGGTTTGCAGAGCCCCATTTTCCCGCAAAACACAGCAGAGCAGAGACCGGTGGATTTGGAACTGCCAGATAATCACTGAAAAACTGGCAACACCTGAAACCTCTTTATAACATTTCCCTTAAGGGTACAAAATATGCTGGATATTTCCAAAACCAAAGCCTTGATTCCAAACAGCGAGGACAGAACAAAAAACCCAGCATCAGGTGTTCCCTTTAGAGTGACTTCTGGGAGCAAGCAGGAGTTTACTTCATTGATATTATTTTAATCATGATTTTGTGATCGGTCTGGCTTGGAAGTTTTGAAGACAAAGATGTAGTTTTCCAATAGTTTTATTTCTCCTTGTTTTTCTGTACGAAAAGCATGATAGAGTATTACTTCTACAAATCAGCAATTTTATACTAAGAGCAGCTGCATTACGGAGCATCTATAATGTAACCTGACATAACTCAAAAAACCTCAGGTGGCTCTCAGATATGGTTACACATTGAAAGCAATACAGTTATGTTGACATCATCCTATCATGATCTACCAGTCTAGACTAAACCCAAAGGACAAAGGGTACATGCAATTTGTTGAGAAGAACATTTATGGGGAAGATAGGCTCATTCACTTTTGACATAGGATGTGTAAAATCTAAGAACATTTAGCTACTTACTCCTTAAGCAACAAGAGTGGTTTTCTCCTGTTTACAGAGAGAATGTTGTTTGACCTAACCTTGATTGTACCATAGTATGTTTACCATATCATGTCTTGGCATGGTAAAATGCAGGTTTTTACATTTGAGCTCTCAGTTGAGAAAACCAAAGGAACTGGTTTGCCTTGTGGACTAATGAACCCGTGACCCCTCAGAAATTATCTAATGGGGTGCATTTGCCCCATTCAACACAATATATGAAATATTCCTTGGGTGACCATTCAACTCCTTTCCATAATGTCATTTATAGTTGCCCTGGAAACCAATTAGTCAGCAAAGTAGCAGACCATCACCTCCTACCCTGCTTTTTTACCACTGTGAAGTTAAGTTTTTATTTCTAATTTCTATGAGCCCATCAAAGAACAATCCCCAATACCGCCTAAAAACACTCTTGTTGGGGAAGGGTCGATGTGAGTTGAGGTAATGTGGAGAACGTTACAAAGAGATTTCAAGTTTTCATCCAGTTTTTCTTTTCTTTTAGCTCCTTGTATTATAAATGTCTTGCAAGACAACTGCCCTGAAACTTAACACCCGGGAACTCTTGTAAAGCCATTTCTAATGGGTAACTTTAGACTCTAGAAAATGTGGGAAAAAAAACCCCACATGTCTGACCATCCAACAATTCTGGGTGTATGACCTAGAGAAAGACTGGCATTTGAATACAAGGAACTATGTACAAGTACTAGTTCTTTGCAGCACTGTTAGTAAAAGGGGGACTTGGAAACAATCTGTATGTCCAACAATGGTAAAGGAATTAATACAGGGTAGTATATCCATGTGATAGACTTTTATACAGCAGTTAGAACTAAATGTGTGCCTATGTGAAAACACAAACTCATGTAGTTTTGTATATGTACACATGTATATTTATACATGTATGTACATATGTATATTTATACATGTATGTATATATGTATATGTAAGTATATGTAAATATGCATCTATATATGTTAAAATATGATGAAGAGTATAAGAGCAAGAAGTTTCATGTGCACAATATTTGTCCACACTACACCAAACTCAGGATAGTACTGCCTCTGGGAGAAGGGCAAAGGATTGAGATCCACGTAATGGTAAAAAGAATTTTAGCCAAATCCAAGATGTTTTATTTCTTTTTCAAACAGTGTCTGGAAACAAATCTTACAAAATAAAAACAGTTATTAATTTTATGGCAAAAACATATTTTATATTCTCCTTTCTGGTTTTCTGCAAACTTTTATTTCTTACAAAATAAAACCCAGGTCATGCTAGCTACAAGATCCCAAAGATGTGCTGCTGCCTCTATCCGTTCTCTCCCTTGGTACCTGAGTAGGAGCAAGAGCTGGTACACGTTCCCTTGGTTAGCTGATGGCTTCTGAACATGCCAGAGTTTCAGCAATTTCACTCAAGGCAATGAAGTTTGAGCTGTTCCATAGACAGTGTGCAAAACATATACACCACAAAGGCACATTGTGACGTTAGCTATTGCTGCATAACAAACCACCCCAAAACAGTGGCTTAAAACAATTAGCATTTATTTTCAATAAATAATATATGGATCAACTGGATGATTCTGCTAACCTAGGATAGGCTTGGCAGATTTTGGCTGGCTTGTTTATGCATCTGTGGTGGGCTGGTAGGTAGGCTGGGGGTTCATCAGTCTAAAATGGTTTCACTGACATGTTGGGCAGTTGGCTGGCTGTTGGCTGGGTGATGAGAATAACTAGGCAACATGTCTCTTATCATCTAGCAGGTTAGCCCAGGCTTGTCCACATCTCAGCAAGGTTCTAAGGAAGAGAAGGGAAGTGAATCAATCCTGGCACATTTTCTTGGCCAAAGCAAGTCCTAAAGCCAAACTAGTTGGGGTTTTGTATGTAGCAAAGCAGCTCTCTTGCTGAGATCTACTGAAAGTCAGTCTTATACACACACCGCAGACCAAGTTCAAGGGGAAAGGAAAATCTTTTTTAAAATTGAAGTAGAGTTGAGTTACAATATTATATAAGTTAGATCCTACCTCTTGATAAGAGAAACTGCAAATTTACATTTCAGGGGTTAGGGACAGGGAGATGGTGTGTGTGTAAAGATTTAGAAACATTTTTCAATCTATCTACCACACCATGGCTTCTTATGGACCACCAAATTAAAAAAGGGTTTTAATGCTATGACTGGTTAAGTTTTACGTGCTGAAGAATATAAAAGATAAGATGGATTATCATATATCAAAAGAAAATCTTACTAGGTTTTCCCTCTAATAGGGCGTTTTGGTTTTCAGACTTCGTTTTATGTACTACCCAAACACATTTAAACAGCCTTCATCCTCTGACTCTAATAGGTGTGTTTCTATACAGCTCACAAATCATCTCACCCAGAATTATTTTCTGGATAATAATGGGCAACTAATAGAGACTGATGACCTGAAATTGTCTCAAAAGTCACCTTTACAATAGTGAAGATTGAACAGTAAATAGAACCTGCAGGCTGGTGTAATTTACCTTGTGCCAAAGCAGATCTCCAAAATGACTTATTAGATCATTCCACTGAAAGTTGTAAATCTGAATGAGAAAAGTACAAATCAATAGAAAAACACAGTTGAGCACTTTACCTCCTATGATTTTTTTATGACCTTCTGGAAGGATGAAGATTGATGTTGCAAAGAAACTCCAAAACAGGAAGACTTGTAAAGATGAACTGGCTATGGTTTGCATTATTCTTAATTCACATTACTTTTGCTGTCACTAACCTCTCTGTTTGTTAACCTTTTTTGGCTTATATCAGAATATCAGTATGTAGTTATTCCTCATGCCCTGGCATGCAGAAGAATTTGGGAGTCAAAGAAGTTTGAAATCTGCCAACTCCCTATTTGCCTAAGAAGGACATTGTATGAAGGCACAGCCCTGGATCTTCTGACCTTCAGGTGAAGTGTGAAGTCAGTGGAGTGAGAAAAGGAGCCTTGCCTGCCTTGGACAATGAAGCATGAAAGAAAGCATGCCGGAGTATTAGATCAAACAGCCTTTCAGCTCTCAAAAATGGATTTCCGTGGTGTATTTTTCTTGAGTTTTAGGCATAGCCAATCCCTAGATCTCCCTGTTTTAACTGAGATATAATTCACATGCCATAACATTCACCTTTTAAGAGTATAAAATTCAGTGTTTTTTAGTAAATTCATAGAGTGGGAGAACGATCATGACTAATTCCAGAAATTTCCATCACCCTGAAGAGACCTCAGACCTATTAGCAGTCAGTTCCAATTCCCTCCTCTCCCCATCCTCTGACACCACTGATCTACTCTCTGTTCCTATAGTTTGCCTCTTCTGGACACTTCACATAAATGGAATCATACAATATGTGGCCATTTGTGTCTGTCTCCTCCTGGACCCCTTTTGGTGAGTGAAAGAACACAGGAACCTGACGTTACCAACTCTTGGGGTATCCTTGCTCTCTCCCCACCTGACTGGAGGCAAGTCTCAGCCTGGCAATCCATCTCCACAGAAGGTCAAAAGCACAAATCCATCTCCTCAAGCATGAGTGAATGGTTGATATTTTGGCCGCGGTCTCCTACGGAGATGAAGGGAAGGCTTACACCGCAAGTCACCCAGCAAACATGCCCTAATCCTCTTTTTCTGAAGCAGATCCTTCATTGCTTTTCCTTTTGTCCTCAGAAATCCCCACCAACCCCTTGAGTCCACAACCCGACTGTTCAATAACACATGAACTCTTGCTTATTCACTCATTTATAGTAACTGTATTCCTTGCTGTCTGAGGACAGATGTATTATGTATGCTTTCAACGCCAGAGGTACATTGGCAACATGTATAATCTCAGCAAGATGATCTGGGCCGGCCTCCTATTTGATGCACCAGTCAATGTACAGAGGGAGTGGAGCTGGGTAAGCACATCATCCCAGGCCTTGAAAACATTCACTGGGGACTTATATTCTGCTTACTGGTCCCGCTATTTACACCAATCAGAGGGAAAGTTGAAGCAAAGAAATGGCCATTTACAAATTCACTTTTGAGTTTATAAGATGTATTCCAAGAAAGAGACACAGAGAATAGCATCCTGTTTTTACTGAAACTCGGTAAAACCAACATAATTCAATCAGCTTAAAAATGCACTATCTAAGGGTTTGTTCCAAATGAACATCTGGAAGAATCTGGCTCAAGCATAAGACAAGCAGAAGCTAGAGAAAAAGTGTCTCTCCAATTCCTAAAAAAGAAAAAAAAAAAGATTTAACTGGTGTATTGGGGAGTCTTATCTCATTGGGGTATAAACACGATTTCCCCAAGTTACTGCTTTTAATTTTAATCTGTTGAAACTTCTTTTCCCAATGGATACCAAGTCCCTTAACACCATCTTGCCAGACTTTATAACTAGTGAAAACTTAGTAATCAAACCCACCTAAACTGATATCCACACACCAGTTAAAAGAGTAGAGTTACCCATTCTTTCTTGGACGAGCTTAATTTGGGGAAATGTTGCCATTTATGGTTACATTATACTTTTTAAAATTAAGAACTGGTTAAAGTAACACACTTCCTAACTTAACTTGATTAGTAAAAATAACAGTGGTATGGCTGTATAGATTCTCTTAACTATATTCCCCCACCAATGACTTACTCATCCTCATCTTTCAATACCTAGCAGTTTTTGATAAGACAGTTAGGTGGTTGTCAATAAACATTCAGATAAACTTACCTTTGGCTAAATGTTAAAGGGCAGGGGCCACCGAGTTATTAAGAAAATAATGGCAAAACAGGGTAATTGCACTTGCTCAAATATTTATAGAGTTGATAAAATAATCTAATGACAGACGTCAACTTTTGTAAAATGGTAAATTTTTCTTTTTTTGTATACACTGTACTATGAAATGCTTTACAATCTACTTCTGTTCGGAAATGTTTTTTTCCTTCTCACGTGTTTTTTTCAAAGTCCTAGTACACTGATATGACACACAAGTTATAGAAATATTTTTAATACATCTTTAAACAACTTAAAAGGAAGACATTAATCCAATGATGTGATACTTAACCGCAAGATTTGGCAGTTTAGGAAAGTAACAATATAAAAATTGACAAAAAAAGGATAATGTATAATTTTTATAAGGATGGTCTAGACATTTAAATTCATTTACTTTAATTTTTTAAAATTTATTTTAATTTTTAAAAATTTATTCATTTTTGGCTGCGTTGGGTCTTTGTTGCTGCGCGCGGGCTTTCTCTAGTTGCGGCGAGCGGGGGGCTGCTCTTTGTTGCGGTGCGCGGGCTTCTCATTGCAGTGGCTTCTCTTGTTGCGGAGCACGGGCTCTAGGCAAGTGGGCTTCAGTAGTTGTGGCACGCGGGCTCAGTAGCTGTGGTGCGTGGGCCTAGTTGCTCCGCGGCATGTGGGATCTTCCCGGAACAGGGCTTGAACCCGTGTCCCCTGCATTGGCAGGCGGATTCTTAACCACTGCACCACCAGGGAAGTCCAGTCTAGCCATTTAAATCATTTTTTTAACTGATGAATTAATTGAAAAATTATTAGCAATATACAATAAAGGGATAATACTTTGAACAGTTATTTAAATCAACCTAAGGTACAAATCAGCTTAAGGGAAGTTGTGATTAAGAACCTGGCAGTCCAGTGGTTAGGACTCCACACTTCCACTACAGGGGGCACACGTTTGATCCCTGGTCGGGGAACTAATATCCTGCATGCGCACGGCCACAAAAAAAAAAAAAAATGCCTTTAGGGGAAGAAAATAATTGTTCGTTATTAGAAAATGCATTAATTGTAAACTCAAGGTATATAACTATATAAATGTTCCAAGAGACAGTCTGTGTTCATTTCATTGGGGACATTTAACAAGTAGATTCTTATAACAGAAAAATTTTTTCTTTTCCAGGCCATGAATAATTACTGATTTAACTTTTTCAACAATTCAGAGCATACTGCAGGTGTACCAGATTTAAACAAGCATTGCATAAACCAAATGGAGATGAAACCTAGCATGAACCCAAATGCTACTCCAGGTTAGAAGCCAAAACCTGACTTTTACTTAGCAACTATGTGCACTAAGATGACATTACTCGACTTCGAGGTTCTGATTCTCACGGGTCAGCGTATACAGAAATCTCTTTGATGGAACCATTTAGAGAGCTTTTGAAACTCCCTGTGGCTCTTGTCGTTCATGTCCAGTGATCTTTGGAAATTAAGGTCAACTAAACTGAGCTACGAGAAAATGCAGATGCTATGTTCAAGGCTTGTATGGTACTGGCATCCCTCAAACAGAGCTGGAACTTTCTAAAATATCCTGGGGAAAAGGGCAGGCATGTGAGAGACTAAGATGAGGATTAGAAGGATGACTTCAGAGACCATCAGCTGGTAATGATGGAAGAGGGTAAATATGTTGGCCCCAAACCAGCCCAGAGTGGGGCAATAAGACAGCGAGGTGCTGCCCCAACTTCCAGTAACCACCTTCTAGTCGGGCAAAATCAAAGAAGGAAAGGAAAACAAAAGTCCTTAATAAAAAAGTCACAAAGGGAAAACAAAATAAAACACAAAAAAGTTATGAATCAAAGTTACCTTACTGTTTTTCTACAATGAAGAAAGAGGACAAGACCAGAGTGAAAATTCTCTCTTGGTTCTTTCCAACAAGACGGGCAATGATTTATCTGAGATCACCCAAAATAACATCTTACAGAAAGGGAACTATAACATTACACAACCAAGTGTAGCTATAAAATCTCAAACATTCAGGCAATGCTTTATTTAAATCACCAAAAATAAGGTTTTATAGGAAAGGAACTGCAACAAGCAAATGTATAGCTGCAAATTTTCTTTTGCCATCAATATCAACTCTCTCTAAAATATTCTGGGACTACTTTTCGGTTTCCAAGCAAAACTAATGTCTTGTTGCTCAGCCTCATCACAAGAATGAAAACGGTTTGCAAAACAATTTTGTTTAATGCTAACAAATAACTAAAAAATGTGGTTATTGCTAACAAGTAACTCCATCTACTGAAACAGCCCAACCTACGCACACTTTTGTGAACATTTCACTGTGAACACAGCTGCTCTTTTCCCGCCGTCACAGACGACATGTACCGTGGCAAGGGTCACATGTTGGAGGCCGTTCAGGTACCTAGGAAGTAATCCTTCACAGAAATAACTACGGTAGGTAAGCAACTCAAACAAATGGGCCCGCCTCTGCCACACACCCCCAAGGTAGGTGTCGCATTCGCTCTGCCTGTAAGGAAGGCCCACCAACTCCCTAGTTCCTTATTGGGAACCGAGAGTGCAAAGCTAGATAGAGAAGCTGTTCTTCCAGAACCATCAAAACCTTAATAAATCGCCCTGGGGTTCTTCGTGCTGTAGTGCGCCTCACAGGCAGCAACATAGGCAGACTCTGGGAAAAAGTCATCATGGTATTCTGCTAAAAACCTGGAAAAAGAAAACAAATAGCCCCTATGGTCACCACAACAAAGGCCAAATACCAAGAAGCAAAATTTTAACTTCCAACCACTCTAACATTTCACTCTTTTCTGTATGAGATAGAAAAAAAATAATGAATATAATCTTGATGTCTATATACTGATTACTTTCATTGCACATATCCGGCTTCGACGTTAATGACCATTTCATTGGAATCCTTTCACTATCAAGTGTACAAATAGAAATAGAACCTAAACTCCACTAGGTGGCAGTCTTGATTATATAATCACTTCTGTGCAAAAAGGCCTCGTGACTATTTCTACATTTTCCTCATTTCTTTATTTACTTATTTATATTTGGCTGTGCCAGGTCTTAGTTGAGGCTCGCAGGATCTTTCGTTGTGGCATGAGGTTCCCTGACCAGGGATCGAACCCGGGCCCCCTGCATTGGGAGCATGGAGTCTTAGCCACTTGACCACAGAAGTCCCACATTTTCCTCTTTTAAAAACAAACTATAAAAAATAAATTATAAACTCAATAAATGTCACCTGAGAAATTCACAATACTTACATGGCCTAAGTTAAATCAAAACTGAATGGTTTAATTAGCGAAGAGCATTTTGTGTCCCAATTTGCCATGCCAAAAGGTGCCGCAGTTCCACCAAAATAGGTAAGCAAGACTGACTTATGCCTGACTATGGATGGATGTTAAACTGTAGCCACTCAAGAATCTGCAACACAGAGATACTACCTTGACTCTGAAGTATCAAATATTTCACCATGAATGGCTAAAACATTCTCACATGGGCCACATTAGCTAGTAAGCTAAGCAATTAGCTTCGTGTTTGTTTCCCCTGCCTCTTCCCACCTGTCCAAATTCCTAAAAAGATAAGGATAAACCTCTGCAATACCTTCTTCAGTAAAAACCAAATCAAAATTCATTTGAGAGATAACTCTTTCTTCTTTGATTGTACCCTTCCTACAGCAATTACTGATCCATTGATTCTCTAGTTGACATCTTTGGATACATTTTCAAAACCCATTACAGCTGACCCTTGAACAATGTGTGGGTTAGGGGCGCCGACCCTCTACGCAGTTGAAAATCCTTGTATAACTTACAGTTGGGCCCTCCATATCCACTGTTCTTCCTAATTCCTAGACTCAACCAACCACATGGATCATGTAGTACTATAGTATTTACTATTTTTAAAAATCCACATATAAGTCGATCTGTGCAGTTCAAACCCGTGTTGTTCAAGGGTCAACCGTACTATATTTACCTGTAAATCTTTCTAAGTTACCTCCTAAAACCCTAATTTCTATTTCGTATTGGGCATACCTCAAAATTAGCAGGCTCTCCTATACTAACTTGCAGGTGTCTCATTTTGGCATTATTTGATTTCAGCTTAACGAAATGTTGATGCCAAACAGTTGTGGGTTTTTTTGAGGGGGAGGCTGGAGGGGAAGACAGCGTTTTTGAAACTTGTTTCTAATAAAATGTTATAAAGTCTAATTCCACTCATTGGATACTTTATTCAAAATACCCACACAAATATCTTTTAAAAACTCCAAGACCCATTTCTCTGGCTGGAGTGGTCTCCACTCTGGTAAATCCTACTCGATTAGCTCTTGCAGGTTGGGGACTAAATACAAGGAAAAGGTACCCCCTTAAAGAGAATCAAGAAACAGGTCAGGGAGATATGACAAGCTGGGTGAGGCAGAGTGACAACCAGCCTTGAACGCCAAGAGGAACTGGTCAATAGACATCTGGGTGGGAGAGTTGGGCCACAGGCATAATGGAGGCTGGGGTCCACAGCCCCAGATGCGGGGGAGGGGAGAGAGCCTCGGGGCAAATGATCTGACATTAATAAAATGACTGGCTCTGTCAGGTGAAGGAAACAATACCTTTCTCCGAACTCACAAACTATCAGCACATTTATCTTAACTCCAAAACAGACACCAAAATCAGACCTGTAAATTTAAGTTAGTTTATATACATGCAACAAAGAAAAGTCACATACTTAGGGTACTCCTGAATAAAATACATAGAATTAAATTATTATCAATCTCAATCACTTCTTAAGAAAATTAATTTTCTATTCACATGGCTATCCAACTGGATTCTTCTAGTGACACCAAAAAATTTTACCTCCGTACAATGAATACCCTTCACTTAGAAACCAGATAAACTATGAAAAAAATAGCCCAAAACCCCCATGTTACAATTACTGTTAGAACCAACCATACTTGGGTAATACTGCTACCATTTAAAATACCACAGAGCTAGCTTTCACATCTGCTGAAGACAAGTTCAGAAAAGTTCATATATAAGGTGGCAGAGTAAGTTTTGACAAGCTAATAACAATACCTCAGAAAGAGATCAAAGTGCTTCAGTAAAGCCTTCAGATTCTTCTCAGAAAAGGACATCTTTCCAAGGATTTCTGGAAGTTTCACTGCATTAAAAATAAAAGCAAAACCATTTACAATCAATCGGCAGAATCTGGCGATGAGCAGGACACACTCAGGGATCCTCTGGGTCCCCATGTGTCTTTATTCGAATTGAAATTAACATCTATGTTGCCAAACAACACCAAAACTCTTACTGAACACAAAAACAGAGTAGTAGTACAAACATTACAAACACAATTTTTATGAAATTTAAGATTCATTCGGTGTTTTTTTTTGAGATCAACATTTAATGATTTTTCTTAGACCCCAAAATTACCACAAGATGTACATAAGCCTATAAGTGTTAAAATCAAAAAAGATAATAAAAAGGGAAAGAAGAAAGCAGGGACCAGGATTTCTTACCGAACAATCGCAGCAAGTGTTGCGCCCCATAAATGTAAGAGGGTGGAGGTGGCTGGTCACCTGGGGGGTAACTGTCGGGTACAAGTTTCCAGGAGAGGACCTGGGAAAAGCAGATTGAATGCTTTGTTGTTATATCTTAACACTCCATTACCAACAGATCTGAACATTTGGAATCCCGGCAGAAATACATACACATTGACATTCTCAGGCCAGCAGAAAGACATCACCCATCAAGTGTCACATTTCTACACCCAAGCTTCCCATCCCTCTGGCACCTCTGGAGCTGCCTCACAGCTGGACCAGAAAATGGGAGGAAACCAAATGTGGAAAAAAACAATGACAAGAAACCAATGTGGAGGTTCTAAAGCCATCCCACCTTCCTTGGCAACATGGAGACACTTCCAATCACCTAAAAATTATGGCAAATTGTATGACGATGAAAAAAATATGCCACTCGGGCTTCCCTGGTGGTGCAGTGGTTAAGAATCCGCCTGCCAATGCAGGGGACACGGGTTCGAGCCCTGGTCCAGGAAGATCCCACAGGCCGCGGAGCAACTAAGCCCGTGTGCCACAACTACTGAGCCTGCGCTCTAGAGCCCACGAGCCACAACTACTGAGCCCACGTGCCACAAATACTGAAGCCCACGTGCCTAGAGTCCATGCTCTGCAACAAGAGAAGCCACCACAATGAGAAGCCCATGCACCGCAACGAAGAGTAGCCCCCGCTCGCTGCAACTAGAGAAAGCCCGCGTGCAGCAACGAAGACCCAACGCAGCCAAAAATAAATAAATAAAATAAATTTAAAAAAATATGCCAGGGGCTTCCCTGGTGGCGCAGTGGTTGAGAGTCTGCCTGCCAATGCAGGCAACACGGGTTCGAGCCCTGGTACGGGAGGATCCCACATGCCGCGGAGCAACTAGGCCCGTGAGCCACAGCTGCTGAGCCTGCGCGTCTGGAGCCTGTGCTCCGCAACAAGAGAGGCCGCGATAGTGAGAGGCCCGCGCACCGCGATGAAGAGTGGCCCCCGCTCGCCGCAACTAGAGAAAGCCCTCGCACAGAAACAAAGACCCAACACAGCCATAAATTAATTAATTAATTAATTAATTTTTAAAAATGCCACTATATCAAATAAACACAAACTTATAAAAATAAATAAAATGAGGAAGGAAGACTTAAAATTAGATTAGGGAAATATTTGATTTTCTAATTTTCAATAGCTACTACCTGTAAAATAGCTGTAACTGTTTTGGTCATTTTGGCCCTTTTCCTTTACTGAAAATCCTGCTGTATTAGACAGTGAAGCAATAAAAAGTGACCCAAAGATGTTTTGAGTAATGTTACCATTGTTTCAAGATTCTCTAATCTTCTGCTATGTTAGATTCACTTTGGAACCTAATTTCATCCATTGAATCAAGTGAAAACAGACTTCAATCCTGGTAACTGATTTTCCTTCACTTTGAATTTCAGAACTGTGGGTGGATTTGGGGCTTCTGTTAAAGTAAGAGTTGAATTTCAAAACTCTCTGATGAGCTTCCATAGAAATAGTTCAGCAAATTATAGAACGCTTCTCCTGAGTTGCTGTTTTGCTTTTTGAGATGTCAAGTTTAATCTGGAAATAGTAGCGTCAAAGGAAACCCTCTACAAGACAAAGCAGAAGGATGCCAAAACGACCCGAGAAAGGCTGATGTAGTCAATTTAATCAAACGAAATTGTGGAAGTTAACAAGTGCCACCACGGTTCCATATGACTCCATGCAGAATGTCTGGGCTTCAGCCCTTGCCTCACCGACCCCACCCTTCTGTGCTGTACAAGGTTCAGGGTAGGAGTAAGTGTCAGCACCTTTATACTATCCCCAGCACCTAACCTCGTGGTGCACACAGCTGAAGCTCGGGAACTGTTTTCCACAATGATACTCAAAGTGAACATATGGGAGTCTGAGATCCCTGGAGGCATGAAGTGCATGTGTGCAAAAGCAGCTCATTTTGTTAGTTAGCAAGCCAGTCTACCTCACTCAATTTTGCATCTCAATGCAGTGAATCATCTCCTATTTATCAAAGACGCATTATGGGGGAAAATAACAGGTTTCTAGTGGAGGATTCTTAACTGGGGTGTGCACGGGAACCACCTGTGATCTCAAGCAGGAATGTGAGTCCAGACCCTCCCCATGTGGTGGGGCAGCGAACGTCACTGGGAGAGTGTCTCAGGTGGTCAGGATGCAGAGCCCTGGGGAAAACATACTGCAATATAGGCACTTATGGAGGGGGAATGCACTAAGGTCTCACGAATCATTGAGAGTCTGCCCAACTCCAACCACTGACTAGAAATCCTACTTTTTCACTAGAGCTTGCAGCTCTACCTATAACCACTAGATGGTGGCCTTGCACCAGTGACCAGATTGGGAATGGCCGTGCATCAATATTCAGCTGTCTTCTAGAAGAAACATGATTCCCCTTAAATAATAACACTTGCAGGGCCCTCTTGTCTGAAAAATGGAAAATCAGGGACGGCTTGCACTAGGAATTTCCTAAATCTTCCCTCGACATCACTGTAACACAAATTGGGTTTTCTAGCAGGGGTCAGCCAACTTACAGCCCTTGGGCCAAATCCAACCCCCTTGTGCTAAGAACGGTTGTTTTTAATGGTTTTTTAAAAATCAAATGAATAATGATTCACGACATATGAAAGTCATATGAAATTCAATTACTAGCGTGCGTGAATGAATTTTGGAGGCACACAGCACACTCATTCATTTGTGAACTATCCACACCGCTTTCACGCTGGTGCACAACCCTGAAGATATTTACAGTCTGACCCTTTATAAGAAAAGTTTGCCGACCCCTGTCATCAAATATTCTTTCTAGTAAAGCCATCCTTCCCTATGCACAGAAACAAGAAAAATCCCACTTCCCAGGTGAGATTCACAGAATATCCCAGTGGACTAAGACATCTCCTGAACTCCTGAAACACTCACTACCTACCTCAGTTAACTGGCCTTAAAAATAGTTTTAAATTGAAGTTTTCCCATCCGTAAAATGGAACTCTGGTGGTGAGGCTATTCTCGAGAACGTGAGGTAATTTAGGCCAAGCGCCTGGCACAATGCTGGCATGTAGCATGCCTTCAAAGGGATGATGATAATACTACTGTTGAGGATGGTTTTAAACAAATATTTATTTATTTATTTATTTTTGGCTGCGTTGGGTCTTCGTTGCTGCGCATGGGTTTTCTCTAGTTGCGGCGAGCGGGGGCTGCTCTTCCGTTGTGGTGCGCGGGCTTCTCATTGTGGTGGCTTCTCTTGTTGCAGAGCATGGGCTCTAGGCACACAGGCTTCAGTAGTTGCAGCACAGAGGCTCAGTAGTTGTGGCTCACGGTCTCTAGAGCGCAGGCTCAGTAGTTGTGGCGCACGGGCTTAGTTGCTCCGCGGCATGTGGGATCTTCCCGGACCAGGGCTCGAACCCGTGTCCCCTGCATTGCCAGGCGGATTCTTAACCACTGCGCCACCAGGGAAGTCCCGAGGATGGGTTTCATAGTTTTAAATGATTGAGAAAATGCCAAAAGTGGAATAATATTTCATAACGCACAAAAATTATCTGATCTTCAAATTTCAGCACGCATAAATAAAGTTTCATTGGCCCACAGCACACTCATTCATTTACAGAGTGCCTACGGTTGCTTTGGAGCTGGGTAGTCTCAACAGCAACTGTGTGGCCCGCAAGGTTTAAAATATTTACTCTGGCCTTTTGCAGAAAAAATGTGCTGATAACTGTTCCATAAAATGAAAATACTCACACTTCAATACTTGTACTTATTTGAAATAAAAGATGAATGTTAAGTGTAGGGCTGGAATCCTAACCATTGTCTCATTTAAGAAACCACAAATACAATGTTACAATCATATGAACAATTCTGTTACTATTGCAGCAAGAGTAACAATGTTCCTTCTAAGAAAACCCAAGTTCCTCTTGCAGGATTTAAGAAACCAGGAAAGGAAGGACTCACTGGGGATGAACAGCAGGCACTAACTCTTTACCTCATTTATTTCATTAGTTCTTCTGCCTTCAAAGCCAGCAAACACCGCACTCCCTTCCTTGCTAGGGGTCAGAGGAACAGGTGAAGATGATCTGCTATGAACGGGTGTCTCTTCAAAAGGAAAAGATGTTAATTATTCACTTGTAAATCACACAGCTACTGAATTAAAGATTGCTGGAAGACCTTTACAAGCAGCAGAGACGTTATTAATCTTTAACAATAAGACTTCCCTATTAAAGACAAGAGCTGGAATATTATTTGGCAGAAAAACGCAAAGCAAAGGAATCAAGTACTGAGATATGCTGCGTGATGAACCTTGAAAACATTATGTTAAGTGAAAGAAGCCATAGACAGAAGGCCACATATAGTATGATTCTACTGATATGAATACACGCCCAGAAGAGGCAAATGCACAGGGACAGGACGTAACTAGTGAAGGCGTGGGGGGCTCCCTTCTCTTAGCTATAGCGGACGCTAGGTTAGGGAAAACGCCTCAGGAGCCTCAGGCGGCCGAACTCTGGAGTCAAATTCCCAGAGGCGAGCAGGCGAACCTGGATGTGACCCTGTGCTCATCCTGTTCTCCCCCAGCCCCTCCTGCCAGCTGGACTCCTTGCAGGAGCACGAAGTGAACATCGGCTGCCCCCGGCGCAGCCTTCCTGCATGGGGAGTGGACCTACTCTTTTCCAGGTGCAGGAACAGCTTGGGCATGCTGGCAGACGCGTCCTGCTGCCGGCGCTTGGGCTGAGGCGAGGCGCTGCTCTCAGACAGCCGGTCGCAATTGGCGGAGTGGCGCGTGGACCGCCTCAGAGACTGCAAGGCTTCCGGCTCGGCTTTGCGCCTTTTGGGGGTGGCTGGCTCGCCTGTGGTTGTCTGACTCTCCGTGGACTGTGGTGTGGATGGATTCAACAAAGGTGGGCTTGGAGAGAGCTCCTCCTGGCTCCTACGGAAGAAAGGGGAGGACGTCACACATGCCTGGCCCACAGAATCCCTGTAAAACCTGGAGGGGCTCTTCAATGTCTTCTTTCAGACAGTAAACACACCCTCCACTCCACTCCAGGAGGCTCAGAAACTTTCACTTCCAGATGTGCCAAAACAAATATTTTCTTAAAAAGTAACTAAACATATTAAATCATTTTAACCCTTTAATTCCTCAAGGCACACTGGCATTAAAGACTGTGATGCCCTTTTCTACTTGTCTTAGATCAGTGGTTCTCAACTGGGAGTGATTCCACTCTGCCAGGGGACACTGACACCTTCTGGAGACAGTTTTGATTGTCACAACTGGGAAAGTGCCATTGGGGTCTAATGGGTAGAGCCCAGGGACGCTGCTCAGCACCCTACAATGCACAGGACGGCCCCCCACAAAAGATGATACAGTTCGAAACATCAGGAGATGCAAGGTTGAGAAACCCTGGTGGAGAGAATAAGAATACTACATTATCTCATCACAGTGTAACTACTGGTAAGACTAGAACCACCACAGACAACGGCCAGATTTTGTGGAAACACAGAGGCCACCCCAGACACTGGGAGCCTCGAGGTTTGGAGGAGGGCATGGGGACATCAACACAGGTCCCCAGTGAGTCACAGTCACACAGGCCTCTCAAATGGGGTGGAACCAATGGGGAAGGAAGGCAGGCTGAGAAGAGACGGTCATGAGGCAGACAACCAGGAGACAGGACCCAGGAAGGAAAGGGACGGGGTGGGGGGAAAAGGTGGCCGACACATGGCACAGCAAGTGGGCAGCTATCAGTGCCCTTGCGGAGCAGAGGGAGGTGGGAGACAAAGGCAGATGGTAAACAGGCAAGAAGAGATGGATGAGTGTCTCTCTCAGGAAGACAGGCCTCGGGGAGAGAGGGAAGTAGCTTACACAGATGTAGGCACAGACTCAGGTTGGGGGACTTTCATCCCCCCCAAAGAATAGATATTTGGAAATGCTTGGTCACTGAGGGAAGAAAGCGGTGACACAGCGGAGCGGGAAGGAAACTAACCTTACCTGAAGGGCAAAGGTGGCCAGCTCTTCATGAACTTCCTCATTTAATAACTACCTACAGAAGCAAATGTTCTTTCTATCGTACAGAGGCAAAAGCAAGAGGCTCAAAAGACACCTCCCCAAGTCACACAACCTATACGTGAGGGAGCCAAATTCAAACCCACATCTACCTTTCTCAGGCCGTGCTCTCTTCACCCCACTGTCTTTGGAAAGCACGGGATGGCTACACGAGAGCCAACTTCTCTACACTGAAATCTTCACTTGGTAAAACCTTTTAGAGCCATCTGCAAGTGAATGATGACTTAGCTTACCCAGGAAAAAAGAAAACCACCAGTATGGGCGCTTTGCAATTTACTCCCTCCTCCAAATGTGTTGGCCCCATAGCATCCAATGGAAATCTTCAAAAACAGATTTAGCGGGGCTTCCCTGGTGGCGCGGTGGTTGAGAGTCCGCCTGCCAGTGCAGGGGACACGGGTTCGAGCCCTGGTCTGGGAGGATCCCACATGCCGCGGAGTGACTAGGCCCGTGAGCCACAACTACTGAGCCTGCGCGTCTGGAGCCTGTGCTCCGCAACAAGAGAGGCCGCGATAGTGAGAGGCCCGCGCACCGCGATGAAGAGGGGCCCCCACTTGCCGCAACTGGAGAAAGCCCTCGCACAGAAGCGAAGACCCAACACAGCCAAAAATAAAATAATTAATTAATTAATTAAAAAAAATATGTACTTAAAAAAAAAATTAAAAAAAAAAACCAAAAAAAAACAGATTTAGCTATTTGATTGCTGATATCTGATGGTTGAACTGCAAGTTAACTTACCTATTAGCGTTTGTGGTACTTTCCTTAATCGGAAGAAAAAATTTGGACGAAGTCACCTTTTTATACTGAACTTGTTCATATGGATAGAGCAAAACCAATGGGAGAGTGTAATCAAAGGTTATTCTTAATCCATCCACCATCTCCTTACAAAGGTCAACGCTGGAAGGATTAAAGAGATTAGAGATGCAATAAAATAATAGAACTTTCCAAAATGTCACAATGAAATTGCACATTTTAAGAAGTAAGAGTTTTAAATGCTATACACTACACCTATGTGTGTAAAAAATAAAGTCAGTCTGTAGATGCTAATAATAAAGAATTAAATGGGAACACAGATCTATAATATAAAGTGCAATAAGTAATTTTACCGTACCCCACTAAACACAAATGAATATGCCCAGTGCCACACAAGGAGCCCAAGCAGTCTGTGCTGCAGAAGGTGGACAGACCCCAATCACCGGGAGCTGAAGGGGGCGGTCCTGATGAACTAACACACCTGTTTAAACTTGAACAATCTACTTGTCTGATTCTACTCCTGCGGGGTCATGTGCGCAAGGCAAGCTATGAGGACAATTTCTCAGACTAGGATAAAGACTTGTTTGTAAACAAGCCTTGAGAAAATTCTCATCCCCCATTCTGGTACTTCTCAAGGAAAAAAAAGAGTTATCTCCCTAAGTTACATCACTGAAAAAAACTTCTCCAGGTGTTGAGGCAGTGCATATACTCAATGGATCCACACCACATACCTAAGGAGTTACTGAACATTCTGAAAAAGGGAGAATATTTTGAAATTAAACTGGTTATTACGTGAATCATCAAGTGCTATAGTAAATGAATTCATAATAACTGAAACAGAGACATGTTACTTGTTCTAAATGGAAGTCACTTCTCTAATACCCAAAGCGAACCATGAAACGCCAACTATCCCTCCCCTACTTACTTCTTTTCTGCTGGGATGTAATGCACATTCATGTTGGCATGTGGCATAGCGTGATGGTGACGAGGCCTCTCATTGGCTGAAAAGGCTGCATTGATAGCAAAATGCTTCACGTATGATTCCAAAATAGTTATGATGTTGGTTTGGCACGGAAGTTTCACTAACTGTTAACAAAAATATAAACATCTGATGTATACATCCCATTGTATAAACCATATATTCCAAGAAACAGTGGACTAGTCTACATCATTTTTGAAGCTCAAAAATAAAGCCAGTTGTGTTTGAAGATAATTTTTTAAGTAAATGTGCTTTGCAGCTCTTTGACTTTTTTCTTCTACTGATCATATCCCCATGTAGATTACAGTAATAATTTTAAAAATAAATGCAAGCAGTGATTCTCAGCTTAGTGATCCATTAGAACCACCTGCGGAGCCTCTAAGATATCCACAGCTGCCGCCCCCAACACCAAGAATCAATTTCACCTTGACCTCTTGGTTGAAGCCCAGGCATCAGGACTTTGCGAAGCTCCCTAGAAGATTCTAATAGGCAGCCAGAGCTGGAAAAGACTGCACACTTTCATCAGCAGAACAGTACTGTCAGAGAAGTTTAAAACCCGACTCAGTACAAAACTTAAAATATGAATTTCATTCCTCCAAGGTTCTCAACTTTTTAAGATTGCAAAGTACAGCTAAATGAAAGCTCTATTACAGATCCATGTTTTGTATGTTATCCCTGTATACCCGTTTCCTCCTGTTGATGTAGTAACAATCGTCCTCAAGCTTCTTTTTCAGAACTTCAGGGATTTCTATAGTTATTGTTCTTTCTTCCATTTCCTTTTTTGCATGCAGCTCTGGTTCTTCCTTCTGCAATATCACAATTCCATTTTTAGCTACCTAAAGCAGACAGTCTATATCCAAAGAAGGACTAACGTAAGGACAGCCTACAACGAAACAAACCCAGTTAATCTTCGACATTTACACCAGTAATGATGCCAAGTGTTCTAATGAAAAGTATATTAAAAGCCAAAAGTTAACTTGTTTTAGGCCACTAACCACATTGCAAATGATTATTTTGTTTTTTCCCAACTTAACTTTACCAGTGGGATTCATGTTAACTTTGTAGACAGGCAAAGAGAAGATGCCAAACTCAGATACTTAATCGGCATTATAAAAAGTTAACACTTTCACTGGAAAGAAAGAGGTAACTATGATTTGTGAAAACACTTTATGGGTACGAAGAGCCATGGAGAGGTTCTTACAGTAACTATAACTAAGGGTTGAGGGTTATTTTCCCTTATATATGAAGTACAATTTTACAATATTTGGTTAAAAAAAAAATTTCACAACTAGAAATTTACCACTAAAATATATGCCAAAGACAAAGAGTTTTTACAATAAAAACTTTATACCACTTCAGTCTTTTCTTCAATATCACTTTCTTCACTTATTTCTTCATCCTTTTC
The DNA here is from genome assembly GCF_965194805.1 of Balaenoptera borealis. Classification (NCBI taxonomy): domain Eukaryota; kingdom Metazoa; phylum Chordata; class Mammalia; order Artiodactyla; family Balaenopteridae; genus Balaenoptera; species Balaenoptera borealis. Next base: position 9,362,469 of record NC_138881.1, on the reverse strand, counting down.
TTCACTACTGTCATCAGAGGAACTGCTTATTGCTAGGTAAAACAAAAAATACCAGGCAAACCTGCATTATACACTTCCCTAACCCTTATGTTTACAATTCTTTAAGGTGGCATGCATGTCCTACTGCTGGTAATAATAAACTACTATCCTGCATAAATTTTAAATGCTGAACACTTACAGCATTAAGTTACTGTTACTTAAGCACTTAAAGTTACAGTTATTATTTACAGTTACTATTTACAGTTACACTTACTGTTACTATTAAGCACTTAAAGTTACAGTTAATTACTGTAACTTTCAGAATAGAAATTTATTTTGAAAAAATATAACACCAATTTCAAGGGATGCAAAAACCACACAGGTAAATGATGTGCAAGTGTTTAGTCACCTAGGAGCCTATGGTTCCCTGCCGCATTCCTAAGTGGAGCAAGGTACCAAGAAGAAAACATGAGAATGCACCTCTGAGGGGTCCGTATAAAGACACTGGCTGAGAAGGCAGTGGTCATGTGCAAGACTGATGAGGTCTAATTAGAAACTTATTGACTGCTACTTTTTTTTTTTTTTGACTGCTACTTTAATTGTCAAAAACAAAAGGGGCAAATGTTTTACGTGATGAGCTTAAAATGTTTCCCTGTCTATAATTCGAATGAATCTTCCCCCTCAATCCTGCGGTATAAAAGAACTAGGTAAAACTCCTTTTAACCAGAGAAAATGAGTCAAGCCACTCACAGTTTTCAACATTTTCATCTTTTTCTTCAGCAGGGAGGCTTTTTAAGACAGAGTCCACACCAGGCAACCTGCAGCGCTTCCTCTTTCTTCCTGTGCTTCTCCTGAAACAAACACAACTGAAATGCTGATGATGACTGATATTGGTCTTGAGGAAAAAAACAAAACACAATAACAGTAATTCTTAAGTACCTAAGATATAATTAAACTTTAAAACATAACTGGTAATCTCCACTTCAGAATACTACACAATAACCTCTCTGAAAGCACAGCAGTTATTTTGAATACAATAGAAACACTATTCGCTAACACACGTTAAGAATGTAAAATTACTTAAGAAACCATGTTTACCAGATTTTAAAACTTTTATACCATAACAATTCTAAACACTAAAAGAAAACACACTGAGTAACATTTATATGCTTTTTGTATTCTTACAGGCGAGCTACAGCTTTCCTTGCCAATTTACGCTGTAATCTCCGATTTTCATCGGTGTCACGAAGGACATGATCTTCAGCTGCCCATCTATCCCAGCTAATCAAACAAAAAAGGAAAAGAATGTAAAATTCATTATTTTAGTTTGATATGAAACAAATGTTAAAAGCACCTCACAGGAACAGATGTGTCTCAGAATTACTTACATTTTAGAAAACTATTTAAATATTTTAAAATCACAAAAAAGATGTAAATAAACTGAAAACGGAACTCATTCAGACACAGAAGCAACTGGGGTTTCCAAAATTACCCATAGAGAATCCAAATATAATCGACTTAGAAATAATCATTCTTCAGAGTAGGCAAGGTTTGATTAAAAAAAAAAAAAGCAAAAACAGGAAATGAAACTTTCCTAGGAGTGTTTCTAGAACTTAACAAAGAAGTTTGCAATGTTCCTGTGCAGAGGTGATCAATTTTCAGTCCGGTTTAACAAGTACACTCACCTTCTGTTCCAACCATTAAAATGGATCAGATATTCTGGGATCTTTCTGCCTTTTTCGTCTTTCCCAACAATAACATCGACAATCTGAAACCAGGAAATATCGTCCACAAACGATAAAGCATAGAGAATATTAGAAGCTGGATCAGGAAAACTAGATCATAGACCTTTTCGTAAAAGAAAAGAAAGCATTCTCTCCTTTTTTAGACAGAGAGCTGAACTGAAACATTTTTCCTTTCAATTCCATTTTTTTTCCTGAGTGGATGCCTCAAAATAGGAAGCATCCCTCCAACCACCCCGATTGGTCTCTGAGTGTGAGAACGGGTGCAGCTTCCGAAACCACTGGCCGGCCGAACTGTCACTAACTAAAAAGGGTCCAGGCTAGACAAGCGAGCTGCAGCCGAGAGACCTTTGGGAGTTGTAGTCTCCTGGGCTCCGCTGCGTCCAGGTCCAGTTCGGCTCGCAGCTTACGCCATCCCTCCCAGCGGTGTCCCCTGTTAAACGTCTGGGGCAAATGATGGGGCGTGTCACCCTTGGGGAGACTCAAGGCGGGGAGGGAGGAAGCACAGCAAACAGAAAACTGAGACGGGGGCAGCGGGGGCAAAGTCCGAAAGTAAAATGTAGAGCCCGGAAGGCTTGGGCAATCCCCCAAAGCGCAGCACCTCCCAGACACACCTGGGGCCCGGGGCTAGCCCCCAACTCCCGGAGTGCGAGGCCAACTCCCTCTGGCCGTTCAGACCTTAGTTGCTGCAGATGTGGCTCAACGTCCCCCGAGCCCCGGAGACTTAGGTGGACAGGCACGGGGCGCGACACGGAGATTGAAAACCTAAACGTTGCAAGGCCCTGAAGGACTATGACAGCCGGGCAACCTTGCCCTCGGGGTGGGGGTCGCGGCCTACGGGAGGGGGCGAGCCTAGACACGACTGGGGCCTCAGGGCAACGACGTCGCCAGTCCACGGCCAGCACTGCGGCGCTATGGATTAGGATCTGGCCCTGGTCGATCAGGGCGTTGCGAGGGAGCCCACGCGGCACTAGACCGCACAGGGTGAGGGGCAGTTTAACCGGAAGGCAGAAGCTGTGTGCCAGCGACCTCCTGGACACGCGGCCCCCGCTGCCAGCTCCCCGGCCTAACGACGTCACACACCAGGTTCCAAGTGCGCCAGTGCACTCCAGGGACCGGGCGGAAGCGGAAGCGCCCGGGCCCCGACTCCCCATCGCGGCGCCCCGCGTGCGCCCCCTGTCGCCCGTGTGGCGCCGCGCAGGCCGAGGAGCCGCGATCAGGGAGCACCCGGGCCCCGCCACTTCCCCCGATCCGCGGCGCCGTCCACACCCGCATCCGCATTCGCCTCCCGTCCCGGGGTCCCCGGCCCGCGCCTCCTCCCTGTCCCTCCGCGGCGGCACCTTGGCATCGTACAGCACTCGCGCCTTGGTGGGGTCAGGCTCGAAGCACAGCACTTTCTCCCCTGAGTGGAATTTAAATTTCATGCCCTCGCTCGCGCTCATTTGCTCATCGTGGCGGAGGGCGAGGCTCCGGGGCGGGCGGAGCGCGCGCGGTGGGGGAGGGGAGTGGGGGCGGGGAGGTGGCGCGCTTCTGCTGGGGTGGTGGAGCGGGGACTGGCGGAGGCTGCGACCGGCCCGCCCTCGGCTCCGCCTCTGCCCGCCTCGCGCCACTGCCGGACCTCGGAGCAGCCGGGCGCGCGCGCTCCCGACCGAGCGCGCCCCTGCGAGTCCCCGCCGGGCTGCGAGTGGGGACCCCGCGGCCGAGGTCTGCCCGCAGAGCGGCCCCCCGCGCCCTCCTGGGAAAGGCGGCCGAAGCGGGGCCCACGGGGTCTTCGCGCCGGACACCCGCTGTCCGGTCCGGGGATGGGAGACGCGAGGAGAGAGCCCGTCTGGGGTGGGCACTGGCTGTGGGGAAGCCGGCCGGCGGCTGCCTTCCGGGAGCTGCCTGGCCGTGCCGCATCCTCCACCTCAGCGGAGCGCGGTGGCCACGCGGGGAGGACGTCGGGCTGGGGTCGGGTCTAGATGGGCAGTGGCCTTGGGCGGGGGGGCGAAGGGTGGTGGAAGAGTGAATAAAGCACTGGGACATATCGGGGCCAGGACAAGCAGGTGGCAGGCCTGGAGGCTCCCAGTGACAGCGGGTGAGCCGTGGGCGGCGAGGCTGATGGGTCCTTACCAGGTCGTTCCATGGTTTTCCAACCCCCAGAACTCGCAGAGATGCTCCCTCAAGGTCTGTCTTCTCCAATACTGTACACCGAAAACTCCCTCCAGGTGAGAGGTGTTGTACTAGCAGGTACCTGAGGGGATGCTCAGGACGAATGACAAATGCTGGGAGACGCTTCTTGAAGGGCAAACCTCTACAGACAGGAAAGATGGTGCTGGGTTTGTTTTTTTTTGAGGAATGGAAAGTCTTTAGGCAGTGTAGTTGCTGAATTAAGACCCAACTGGAGACCAGCTTTGAGGCTCTAGGGTGGTAGTGAATTGCCAGTCCTCCACACTCTGGGCTCTGTTCTTGACTCCAGAAATTTGCACTTGCCTCCGCCTTCACTGGGTTCCTGGTACACATACATCCTTCAGACTTCACTTTGGACACAGCCAAGAGAAAACCCCTCAGGCTTCCCTAGATGATGATACACCCCTCCGGGATTTCCCCCCACCCCCAGCCCTCTATTTATCCATTTCTTGCATTTACTGCTCTGCAGTAGGAGGGCTGTTCATTTGCAAAATGCCCTCTTTAAGATGCTCAGCTCCTTGAAGCTTGGGAAGGCAGGGCTGGAGGGAATCTCATCCAGTTCATCATTGCACACTCTTAGCACACAATGAAGATTGATTGATTGATTGGATAGATTATGGATTTATGAAATAGAATCCACAAAACTCAGAGATCAATTGAATGTGAAGGTGGAAAGTGAAGGAGGAATCTTGGAAGACTTCCAGATTTTCTGGCATAACGAGTTGGGTGAGTGCTAGGTCCATTGGCCAGAATAAGGGCTATCAGGGGAGGGACAGGTTGGGGGAAGCCACGGAAGACCTGTGTCTGGGATAATACAGTGGAGAAGCCAGAACTGGAGTCATGATTCCTCTTCAGGTTGTGGTTTATCAGGGACGAGATTTTGATGATGGTGTTCCCCGTAAATGGCAGGGGGAGCTCTGGGGCACAAGCAATTGCATGTCATGGTTAAGCCATAATTCAAGTATTAATGTTTTTATTTTTCTTGCTGGTGAATTGAGATTTCCTCTCCAGACTCTAGCCTTTCACAGCAAAACTTTGGCTGCTTTCTTTTGTTTCTCTCCATTTCTACCCCTTATGTCCTTGAGCAATGTCTTTTTCCCCGTCCCCCTAAAAAGTCCAAGAATGCAAAAGCCTTCAGTATCCTAAAAGCTACGAATCCCACCAATGGGAACACCCCTTGCAGCCCTCATCCAGATTAGGACCCACCAGAGAGGTCTCCGTGTCTAATGTGGGTGAAGCATCTTTTCCTCTCGCGGGTAAAGGTAAAGAACATGGTGGGCTCTGGGATCCAGTCCCACACTTGTCAATTCCTAGTTCATGTGTAACCTTGGACAAGTGATTAGTCTCTCTGTGATGCAATTTTTTTGTTTTGTTTTTTTTTAAATTTATTTATTTATTTTTGGCTGTGTTGGGTCTTCGTTTCTGTGCCAGGGCCTTCTCTAGTTGCAGCGAGCGGGTGCCACTCTTCATCGCGGTGCGCGCGCCGCACCTCTCACTATCGCGGCCTCTCGTTGCGGAGCACAGGCTCCAGACGCACAGGCTCAGTAATTGTGGCTCACGGGCCCAGTTGCTCTGCGGCATGTGGGATCTTCCCGGACCAGGGCTCGAACCCGTGTCCCCTGCATTGGCAGGTGGATTCTCAACCACTGCACCACCAGGGAAGCCCCTGTGATGCAGTTTTCTTACATTTAAAGTGAAGATAATAGTGGCTTCTACCTCAGTGTTGTTTTAGGAATAAATCAGTCTATTCAGTGTATATGCCTTTGTGTAGTACTTGGCATGAGTGCTGGGTAAGGGCTTGCTATTAACATTAGGCATTTCTTGACCATTTCTCCTTGTCCCCGATTCATTCAACAAATATTTATTGAGCCTCCTGTGTGCTGGATGCTAGACACATAAAGTAGGATACAGATATTACCCCTGGCCTCAAAGAGGACACATTTCAGGAGGGGCAGAGCATGCAAGCAAGTGCAAGCCTCATGAGTGCTCTGATAAAGCTGGCCCGGAAGAGAACAGACACAAGTGCTTACATCTCCCTAGGAGGAGGGAGAGTGTCAGAAAAAGCTCCAGAGTGGAAGTGCTCTTGTTAAACAATAAACTGAAGATATTAAACATTTTAAGAGTTTATTTGAGCAAAAATCTATTGGAATCTGGCAGCACCAAACCAGAGGTGGTTAGGAGTGCCACACTGTCAGGAGCTCAGGGAGAGGCTTTCACAGAGAAAAGGCAGATGTAAGGAAAGTGTTGATTGGCTATAGCATGAAGACCAGTTGGCTGTTTGTGATTGGTTGTCCTTAGCATTTTGATTTCATAACCTTGAGGAACTTACAGGCTTAGATTTTGGTTTGCTTACCTAGGCTGCCAAGGCCTCAGAGCCACCTCAGTCTAATGGCCTCTTTGTTTAATTAATTAGACTCTTCTCCCCTTTTGGTCATCCTCTCATATGCGAGAGATTGAACAAAAATTTGGTATTAGCGCCACTCTCGGTCACCAACAGAGTTAAATTGTCCTTGTCTCATTGTGAAACTCACATAGGTTTTGATGTCAGATCCGTGGAAGAATTGTTTTTGCTGTTCATCTCGTTTTTCATCTTGTTTCTGTTTCTCTAAGTGCAGTGAGACCATCTGATATACTGCTGATGGCTGTGACCATGCATTTAAGACCTTTGAGAGAACATAGCACACCAGGGGCTCTACAGTGATGACTATTAGGAGGATAATACAAAGAGACTGAAGTATACTCCTTAACCAGGGCCCCCATGAATCAAACCAATTGGTTTCAAATAAATCAAAGAATGTACCTGAAGGGACATCAACCTTTTTTAGCCAAGTGGCTTATTTGCTAATTTCCTGTATTTGCTCCAGTACCAGAGATATTGATCCGGGCACAGCAGGAGGTATTTGCTATGGCACAGACTCCTCCTTGTTCAGCCAACAAGTACTTTAAAGCGACTGTATTATCTAAACCACCTTAGCAAGAAAGTCTCGGGACTTCTGTTGCGTAGCTATGGCCTTAGCAGCAGATGCAGCGATAGTGGTCAGAGTTAAGGAGCATTGTCTTTCCATGCGTTAACAGAGAGAAAATGCAAGTAGCAAGAAGGCAAAAGGAATAAAGATTTCATAATGGAGATGAAGATCTTGATCTGTGATCTTGGCAGAGTTGTTTACTTCAAGATGCCAACTGCTTCTGGGGAGGAACCTCCCTAGTTACTTTTAATTTTACATCTCCAGCTGGTGTGCAGTTCCAAGATTCTGGAGAACCCCTTTTTAATTGGGGGATGTGTACCCAGGTTCAATTCCCTGAAATTTGGCTGTGATCTGGGTAGTGAGAAGGACCTGGTATCGTCCCTTCCAAGGAGGTTCAAGGATAGTCGTTGTTCTTAGTGATTCCAAATCAGAAGAGTGGGAGAAAATTGGAAACATTACTTTGGAGAGTTGTAGCCAGATATCTGAGGAAACTAGAGTTCAGGATCCAGTTCAGTTTACAGATACACAGTTGTTTCCTCTCACCTTAATTATTTCTAAGTAGCTTTAATTACATATATTTATTAGAATTCTTGACCCTTTAGAATCCTTTGTTCCTAGTGAAAACTAAGAAGTAATCAGTGTGGACTGTCTGTTACACTAGCATTCTGTGGATTGGCAAATTTATAAATACTTTTCACAGTTTCTAGAAGTATATTCTTCCTCTTAGTAATTTTTCAATGTGGCACAAAATATGCTTACTGATAGAACCAAATATCTTTAGTTCCTCTGCCAAAGAAAGCCAAAAGTGGATAAATCTATGTTCAGTAATTAATGTTGCAGTATTTTATCTTACTTGGAAATGATCTAGATGTTCAATGACTAGCCTTCATTTAACTTATCTCATCCAACTTTAAGGTTTTAAGTTACCAAAAAGAGTTTGGAAACTATTCTTAAGCAAATATACCATAAGGCATGATTATTGTTGAAAAGTACATTTATAATTTTTTATCTTACATCTCCTTAATTTACTTGTTCTTAACAATTGTTTAGATTACTCATGAAAATTTCATGAGACATTGAACAGCCAGCCATCATCTTAAGTTACCATTCTTGCTGACAAATTATGTAACAGAGATTGCAAAAGCATATTTCACTTTAGTTAAACTTGGTAGAATAAAAATATTCTACTTAATACTGATCACTCTAAAGACATGCCTGTTTCAATTAAACCAACAGACTTAAACTAGCTTTCATTCACCAAAGATTATGCTAGATCACGTGAACTTGAAAAACACTTGGGTTGGTTTCTACATTTCTTAGCATACACTTGATTTATATAAATGTTTGTTTTTTCAGCCTATTAAATAGAGCTCTTTACAAATTAATTTTGGCTATACCATCCGAAGGTAGAAGAATATCACATATTTATCACCTACATACATAAACATACAGACTGATGCAGAGGTCATATAGCTTTTGTTTAAAATTTTTAGTCATGAGATACATACAATAATGCAAAATTCACTAGTTTATAAAAGAATGGTTGGGTCCAAATTGTGTTTCTGGCAGATAGAATAAGTTAAGTTTACCTGCTCAGATGGTTAAAGATTTTACTAATACTAGTGGAAAAAAGTTTTAAGATTTTTCATTCACTCAATTTCCAAATAGCTGTTGCTGCCACTTCTTTTTTCCTGATAAGAATGACTTCCCTGGAGTTTGTATTTCATGAGATGCCTCTGGGCATCCTAGAGAAGACCAGGTAAAACATTTGTATCTCACAGCTCTCCCTGGGAGGGAAAGGATCGATAACCAATGTGTTTTCCAGCCAATGTGAATTTGGAAAGGAAGGGACAACGTGAAATTTTCCCTTCCTCTCTCCACCAGGCTCCACAGGTTTTGGAGAGCTGACCTTGGTAAGAATTCTTACCCTTTTGCCAGGCTTCTGCCAGTTTTCCCAGGATGCCGTCTGCAGGATTCGGAGTGAGTGGGGTGTTCCGGTGGGTCCCATCCTGGTCACTAGAAACTGTAGAGGAGGAAAAATAACTTTCCCTCTGCCCTTCATAGTGCGTGCCTGGCTGAGACCCCTTTTCTCTAGGGCACCTCGTAAGGGGATGAGGTTATCGCAGGTGGTTACAAGTTCTCCACTGTAATTCAAGACTCTCTTTGGTGAGGTTAACCTTAAAACAAAGTTTTATTCACCTGAGGCCTCATACTGGACCCAGTCCGGTTTCCCAGTGTGTCCTGGACCAGGTCCAGTTTCTAAGCTGGACCCAGTCTGTCCCCAGACCCATTTCGGTTTCTAAGTCGGAACCACTTTGTTCTGCACCGGGTCCAGTTTCAAAGTCGGACCCAGTTTGTCAACGGACCTCGTCCATTTTCTAAGTCGTCCTGGTCCTCGTCCCGTTTGTGAGTTGGACACAGTTCGTGCCCGGAACCGGTTCGGTTTCCAAGTCGGAAAAAGTCCAATTCTGGCCAGTTTCTGGACTCAGTCCGGAAAAAGAAACGCTCAAAGTCTGAAAGCTCATAACGCAAAAGCCGGAGCTGGGACCCAGACTCCGAGAGGGCCTCGCCCACCTCGAGAGGCAGCGAGCAGGCAGCCGGTCAAGGGGCTTCCCAGGTACCTCTGCTTGTTTGCTCAGTGCTCCTGGGGGCTCTCAGAGGGCTCTTCTGGTTCCCTGTTCCGGCACCAGAACTGTTAAAGCATAAACTGAGGCATATTAAAAATTCTTAGAGTTCTTCTGAGCAAAAGTCAGTTTGAAGCGGGCAGCGCCAAACCGGAAGTGGTTAGGAGTGGGCTGCTGACCGGAACTGGGTAGGGGGGGAACTTTTATAGAGAAAAGGCATAACCAAGGTAAGGAAATTATTGATGGGATGTAGCTTCAAGCCTCGTTGGCTGCTTGGGATTGGTTGTCCTTAGGTTTCAATTTGGTAACCTTGAGGCATTTACAGGATTAGATTTTGATTTCGGTTTGCTTATATAGGCCTCCAAGGCATTAGAGCCACCTCCATCTAATGACGTCCTTGTTTAATTAATTCAACACTCGAGCTGAAGTTTATAAGGTATTTTCCTCCTCCACTTTTTTTTTTTTTTTTTTGGAGCGGATTGGCGGATTAAGATAGCTATCACATCTCTTATAACAGAAATCTTTTTTTATTTCTCGTAATAGGTCCTCTAGTGGGTGACTGACCTGCAGAGATCCCTTCTCTTGGCTATAGCAAGGTATGTCCATGTGGCAAATTTATTAATTGTTCACACGTGGCCTTTGGCTGTTCCAGGTCCGTGGCTGCTAGCAGAACCCCAGTTTTGTACAGGTGTTTGCCTTCCCAAGTCCTCGGAGTTAGACCTCCCACCAGAGATCGTAGGCCTGGCTTCTGAGTATACATTTGGAATAGCTGGGGAACTTTTAAAACTTACTGTTGCCTAGCGTTAACATTGTTTCCAAAGCTCCCAGGGGATTCCAATGTGCAGATAGGCCTGAGAACCATTCCTCTTGCTGTGATTGGTTTCGGGCATGGACATGTGATATAGTCCCGGACACTGAGAGAAGTTTTCATGGTGAGGGGAAAGAGTGGGGGCGAGCACATCTGGAAGGAAAGATTCCCCTCTCTCCCCCCAGAAAGGGGTGGATGTGATATAAGCGCTCCTCTTTCTTACCGGTGTTTATTGTCTGCGTGGGAATGTCGGTTAAGTGCTGCAGCCAGCCATCCTCGGTGCTCTGAGGATGAGTGTAAAATGCTAGGGCGGGATCGCTTGCCTGGGTCTTTGATACGTTGTTGCGTCCGTGGCTCACTGATATTAACCAACCGTGCTGCCTAACTCCAGGCTTTCTGTTATGCGGTATAATAAATCCTGGTGCAGCCCAAACTGCCCTGATCACACCTCTTCTGCAGTTGTAGAGAGTTGTTACTGGCACCTAGCGTGATCTTTACTGCTCATTTTGGTGTTATTGGTGAAATTGCCCTCCCACTGAGAATGCATTTTAATTTTTCACTGAGAATGCATTTTCTTTTTTTTTTTTTAAACTTTTTTTTAAAATTTATTTTTTTATATATATTTTTTATTTTTGGCTGTGTTGGGTCTTCGTTTCTGTGCGAGGGCTTTCTCTAGTTGCGGCAGGCGGGGACCACTCTTCATCGTGGTGTGCCGGCCTCTCACTGTGGCGGCCTCTCTTGTTGCGGAGCACAAGCTCCAGACCCGCAGGTTCAGCAGTTGTGGCTCACGGGCCTAGTTGCTCCGTGGCATGTGGGATCTTCCCAGACCAGGGCTCGAACCCGTGTCCCCTGCATTGGCAGGCGGATTCTTAACCACTGCGCCACCAGGGTAGTCCAAGATCTATATTATTATTATTATTATTATTATTTTACCATCTTTATTGGAGTATAATTGCTTTACAATGGTGTGTTAGTTTCTGCTTTATAACAAAGTGAATCAGTTATACATATACATATGTTCCCACATCTCTTCCCTCTTGCGTCTCCCTCTCTCCCACCCTCCCTATCCCACCCCTCTAGATGGACACAAAGCACCGAGCTGATCTCCCTGTGCTATGCGGTTGCTTCCCACTAGCTATCTATTTTACGTGTGGTAGTGTATATATGTCCATGCCACTCTTTCACTTTGTCACAGCTTACCCTTCCCCCTCCCTATATCCTCAAGTCCATGCTCTAGTAGGTCTGCGTCTTTATTCCCGTCTTACCCCTAGGTTCTTCATGACCTTTTTTTTTAATTTTTATTTTTCTTAGATTCCATATATATGTGTTAGCATACAGTATTTGTTTTTCTCTTTCTGACTTACTTCACTCTGTATGACAGACTCTAGGTCCATCCACCTCACTACAAATAACTCAATTTCATTTCTTTTTATGGCTGAGTAATATTCCATTGTGTATATGTGCCACATCTTCTTTATCCATTCATCTGTCGATGGACACTTAGGTTGCTTCCATGTCCTGGCTATTGTAAATAGAGCTGCAGTGAACATTTTGGTACATGACTCTTTTTGAATTATGGTTTTCTCAGGGTATATGCCCAGTAGTGGGATTGCTGGGTCGTATGGTAGTTCTATTTTTAGTTTTTTAAGCAAGATCTATATTATTTTAAATACATGCAATAATAATAATGTCCTTATGGTGATGTTTCCTGAATTCTCAGATTCTGCAGTTTTTTTCTATGATAGCTGGGTAGCTCACTGAATCTAAGGCAAGAAATTCTCTTTTCTTTGAGTTGTTTTCAGATGGGTTTCTGTTACTTGCAACCAAGGGTCCTAATGAATATAACTGTCAACATACTGAGTACTTGCTGATGTGACCACTATTTTGTATGTGGCAAAGGCGGGAAAGTGAGCCAAGTTATTTAAGACACATTTTTAACAGGGTTTGAAATAATATAAAGGGTTTATTCCACAAGCCTTGCACCAAATTTAATTTTTCATTTTATTGGCATCCAACTAAGGTTTTAATAATGAAAAATAAATATTAGCTGTAATGAGTATTCTAATTCCATCCTTGGTTTGCAAATGGTTTTCTGAGTGTGGTAACACAATCGTGACTTGCATACTGTTACGTAATTGTTGGTATGTTGCAGTAGGAGGCTAGAAAGGATGGTGAAAGACAGGTTCTCATGTAGGAACAGAAAGATGCAAAAGGGGCTAAAATGTGAAAATAATTCTTCTGCTTTTCTTTACTCAGTACTTGGTTTCCATTGCAGAAAAACAGTAACTAGTGAATCTGATTCTCAGTCACTATGCACCCACCCAGGAAGGGCTGTAACCACACCTGGGGAAGTTGCACAGACAAGATATGAATTATTTTGTGGCTATATAAACATGTGACTGAAAAGAGGTTGGACTCTAATTAATGCAATAGATGGTCAGACCTGCAACCCTAGTTCTTAATGGTGGTATATCCCCAGAGGGCCACCTCAGCCCCACTGATGGGGCCGACTGTGACCTGCAAAATCATAACTCCAGACACTCTACTCCCAAGTGTCAGACTCCTGTCTCTAAACTGCCTGCTTGCCCCGTATCTGTGGAGTACCCAAAGTATCTCAAATGCAACAAGTTCAAGTGGAACTCGTCACCTTTCTTCCTAAACTTCTGCTGTGTCTCAGTGAATCCCAGTGGCTAAGTCATCATCCACCCTCTTACTCGAATCAGATATCTTAATACCACCTATTAACTTTTCTTTCTCACCCAATCATTCAACCAATTCTACTTCCTAAGTAACTTCAAATTTGGAGTCATTCTTGACACCCCCCTTTCTCTCAGCCCTCTCAGTAATCCTGCACCAAGTCCTAGCACCTAAATAGCTGCCCAATGCATTTATCTTTTATTCCATCTGAGCTGCTGCCACCTTGTCTGAGCCACTGTCATCTCTTCCTGTGCAGTGGGACCTCCTTGAGAACTCCTCTGTATCTCCAGGGCCTTGCACAGTTCCAGGTACACCATAATTTCTCCAAAAACGCTTGTTAAGTGAACTAATCAGTCAATTAATTAATTAGTGAATATTCAGCCTTCAAAGTTCTCAGAGCCTAGCATCGTTCTTGGTACAGCACAATTGCTCCAGAATTGCTTGTTAAATGAAAGAAAAAAAGAATCTTTAGCCTTCAAAAGTCATCTTGATCTCAGTTTAGTTTAAATTGAAAATGTGTAATGGAATACTACTCAGCCATAAAAAGGATGAAAATTTGCCATTTGCAACAACATGGATGGACTTAAAGGGTATTATGCTTAGTGAAGTAAGTTAGAGAAAGACAAGTACAAGTTATCACTTATATGTGGAATCTAAAAAATACAACAAACAAATGAATATAACAAAACAGAAATAGACTCATAGATATAGAGAACAAACTAGTGGTTACCAGTGGGGAAAGGGACAAGATAAGGGTAGGGGATTAAGAGGTATAAGCTACTACGTGTAAGATAAGTAAGATACAAGGATATATAGTACAGCACAGGGAATATAACTGATGTTTTATAATAACTTCAAATAGAGTATAATCTGTAAAAATATTGAATTACTGTGCTGTATACCTGAGACTAATACAATGTTGTAAATCAACTATACTTTAACAAATGTTTTTAAAATGTGGATAAGTGACCTGAATAGCTTTGATATAAACCCAAATCTATGTGTTTTTATTTTCCTTTTATTTCTCAAAATGCAATAAAAAGGCAAGGCCCAAGCAAGAAAACAGAGATAGACAGATTTTAGTAAAAGTTACATTGATACTCAAAATGGAAGTCACATGCCAGAAATTTATCAAGTAGTGACTGTTCTTTAGAAAAAAAAATCAAAGCTTACCTTTTATAAAAAAAGAGAGATTGAGTCTTAAATGAAGCAAACTACCCAGGTAATGAATATTAAAGATATAAGGATAAAAACAATCATTGCAGAAAAAAAAAACAACAATTGTAGAACATTGCACTTAGCAGTGAATTATGGAAAGCTTTTCCCCTGAGACGGGGAATGAGACAAGGATGTTCACTATTCCTCAATCCTGTTCAATACTGAGGTCCTAGCTAGAGCAATAAGGCAAGTAAAGAAGTGAAAATAAAGCAGAAGTTTGAAAAGGAAGAAATAAAACTATCATTATTTTCGAATGACACCACTGTCTATATAAAAACAAAATCTAAAGCTCTATCTGTAGTCAAGCTATAAGAATTAATAAGTACATTTAGTAAGGTTGCTGCATACAAAATTAGTTCTATTTCTATATGCCATCAATAAGCAAGTGAAAATGAAATTTAAAATACCATTTACAGTAGCACCAAAAATGTCAAATTGGGACTTCCCTGGTGGTGCAGTGGTTAAGAATCTGCCTGCCAATGCAGGGGACACGGGTTCGAGCCCTGGTCCGGGAAGATCCCACATGCCGCAGAGCAACTAAGCCCGTGTGCCACAACTACTGAGCCTGTGCTCTAGAGCCCGCGAGCCACAGCTACTGAGCCCACGTGCCACAGCTACTGAAGCCCCTGTGCCTAGAGCCCGTGCTCCACAACGAGAAGCCACTGCAATGAGAAGCCTGCGCACCGCAACGAAGAGTAGCCCCCGCTCGCCGCAACTAGAGAAAGCTCGCGCGCAGCAACGAAGACCCAACGCAACCTAAATAAATAAATAAATAAATAAATAAATAAATAAATAAATTTATTAAAAAAGTCAAATACTTAGAATAAATCTTATTTTGCATCTTTTAATTAGAAGATATCGGATATCATGCCTTATTATAAAGCTACAGTATTTAAGATGCTGTGGTATTAATGTAAGAATAGACAAGTAGACAAATAGAACTGAATAGAGAGTCCAGTAAGAGACCCACACATGTCACTTGAATTATGTGAAATGGGCTGCTACAGTGTGGTGGGGCGAGGATAGTCCTTCTAATAAATGATGTTGAGTCAACTGCATGTCCATATGAAATAGGTATCTTGACCCCCTAACTCAACCATATGCAAAACCAATCTGAGGTGGATTGTAGACATATATGTGAAAGGTAAAAACAATAAACTATTTGGAAGAAATCTTAGGAAAATCTCTTCATGACCTTGGAGTTAGCAAAATACTTTTTAACACAAAAAGCACTAATTAAAAAGAAAAATAAAAGTGTACTACGTTGAAATTAAGAACTCCTGTTCATCAAAGGGCAGCGTAAAAATAGTGAAAAACCAAGTCACCGTGTGGGAGAGGATATGTGTAAAGTGATTGACTTCAGCAAAGATGTAAATTCAGGGAGATGCAAATTACCAAGATTTCATTATATGTCCTGGAGTGCCTTAAATGGAAAAGACAGATAATACCAAGTTTTGGCAAGGCTGTGGAGCAACTGGTGGGAGAATAAATTGAAACAACTACTTTTGCAAATTGTTTGGAAGACTTTGGTAAAGTTTAGCATGTAATAGCCTATGGCCCAGCTATTGTATTCCTGGTTATATGCTCTGCAGAAATGCATACATAAGTTTACCAAAAGACATGTATGAGAATGTTCATAGTAGCACTCTTTGTAGTAGCACCTAGACTATCAGCTATACAAATATTCAACTGTAGACTGGATACATAAATTGTAATATATTAATACAATAGAATACAGTATATCACAGAGAACAAACAACATAGATGAATCTCTCAAGGGTATGATTTTTTTTTCTACTTTTAAAAATTGAAGTAGAGTTGATTTACAATATTGTGTTAGTTTCAGGTCTACAGTAAAGTGATTCAGTTATATGTATGTATATATATAGATTTTTTTCGGATTATTTTCCATTGTAGGTTATTACAAGATATTGAATACAGTAAATTCTTCTTGCTTATCTATTTCACGTATAGTAGTTTGTATCTGTTAATCCCATGCTCCTAATTTTTCCCTCCCTTCCTTTCCCCTTCAGTAACCATAAGTTTATTTTCTATGCCTGTGAGTCTGTTTCTGTTTTGTATATAGATTCATTTGTATTATTCTTTAGATTCCACATATAAGTGATATCGTATAATATTTGTCTTTCTTTCTCTGACTTACTTCACTTAGTATGATAATCTCTAGGTTCATCCATGTTGCTGCACATAGCAATATTTCATTCTTTTTTATGGCTGAGTAACATTCCATTGTATATATACACACCACATCTTCTTAAACCAGTCACCTGTTGATGGGCACTTGGGTTGTTTCCATGTCTTGGCATTTGAAAATACGTATAACCTCGTTAGTGTTTAGGAAAGTGTGTCTTCAAACAACAATTATAAATTTCACATTCTCAAGTTGGCAAAAATGTAAAGTCTAGATAATACAAAGTTCTGGTAAAGATACTAAGAGATGAGAATTCTTAAATGCTGCTGGTAGGAGTACAAATGGGAAAAACCACTTTGGAGAACAATTTGACCATAGATGGTAAAGTTGAAGATACACTATCTTTGATTCACCAATTCCATTTTTAGGAAGATATCTAAAAAAATTCTTAACTTTATGTAGCAGAGACAAGTATAAGAATGTTCTTAATAGAATTGCTTGTGATTGCAAAACTTAGGAAAATTATTTAAATACATGATAAATGGAGAATGGGTAAAATATATAGCATATATTCATACGATAGAATACTATACAACAAATAAAATAAATAACATAGAGCCATTGCATCAAAACCATAATAACTAGTGAAATATAGTTTAAAAAAACATGTAAAACAATACTGTATATGATATTTGTATACAAATGCATGGAAACAGAAACAGTAAACTCATAATGATGGTTCTTTCTCCAAGAAAGGAGAGAAACAGGATGAGGGAAGGAGCACATATAAGGGAGGGGGGTTTCCAGTTGCATAAATGTATAACGAATTATTTTTTTACTTAAAAATAACTGAAACCAATAGGATACAATATAAAGAATTGATAAAACTGTGTGGTAAGTGTGCAGATATTTGTTATATTATTTTCTCTAACTTTCTGTGTATCTGAGATATTTCATAATGAAGTTTTAACTGTAATAAGAGGTGAAACACTGGGCCGTTGTCCACAAAAGTAAGCCCCTCTCAAAAAAAAGAGCTGGTTATACATCTGTGCTGATGACACTTGACTTGATACATCATTGGTCAATATCTTGTTCCTACATTCAAAAATACAGCCAAAAGCATGGGGAATTGTTTTCAGACAATAGTAGCTGACAGTTACACAATGCTTACTTTGTCAGGCTCTTCCTTTCTTGCTCCCTCCCCGTCGTTCTTTTTTCTCGCCCTCTCTCCCATCTTTCTACCCTTCATTTTTCAGCCTTTTAAAATTGTAAAATATTACATTTATACAAAAACTTCATTAAACCTAAACATACAGCTTAACAAATTGTTGTGAAACGAACGCTTAGGTAACCAAAACTGAGATCCAGAAACACAGCATGGTCAGCGCCCCGGAAAGGCCCAGTATGCCGGGTTCTGTTCTGAGAGGCACACAGAGGTGGAGCCTGTATCCTACCCCAGGTCATTTGGTTCCATAGTCCACGTAATGTGTGTGCACGCACACATATCTCAGTTTCCTCATCTGTAGATTGAGTAGGATATTCATATCTGACTCATAGGATTGCTAGACAAGATTAAATAATATATTGTAAAGTACTTCGCACAGTGCCTGTTACATATGATTGTTTGCTGTGATTGTTGTCATCGTCATCATCATCATCATCCTCAATGACTGCTTTACTCTGTTCCTTAGTTGCCTTATGAGCTTTGTCAAATGTAATCCCCCCCCACCAAATAGACATGAACCTATTTTCAAGACTTTCCTCTTCTGCAAGACTGTATGGGCCGGCAAACTCACAAAAGATGTGTGAAACAAGGCACCTGTACACTTTCCTGATTTAATACTGAAATGAACACATAAAAGTTTAGGAGAGGGCACACAGTTCAGAGCTTGAGAGTCCTAAAGAGACCTTCACCTTTTCTACCCCCAGTACTTTTACACAGTGAATTTGTAGTGTAAATTCTGCATTTTGAAAGAGATGTGCATCCTAGGAGAAACGCAGTCACGGAGAGACAACGAGAGTAGGAAAGGGGAGATTATGTAGTGCGGTTGTTGCTGATCACTAATTCATCTGAGAAGAATTGAGTAGGCACCAGATACTAGAGGAGAGACTAAGGAGATGAGAGCACAGAAGCACGTTCCTGGCCTCATGAAACTACAGACTAGTCAGACAGAGAGATGAGTTTACAAACTCAATGGAAAAAAATGTAACAATAAAGGAAATACAGAGGGCCAGAGGAGCAATTTCATGGCTGAAGGTCACAGAAGGGCCTTCTAAAGGAGACTGTGTGCTGAAAGAGAAGGAATTGGAGAGGAAACATTGGTTGTGGAGCTAAATGGAAAAGCACGTGCAAAGATTTGGAAGATGTGACCATAGCCTACTTTGCTTGAAGTCTAGACATCAGAGAGCACTTCAGGGTTTGCTTGATGCCCAGTGTGGCCTTTTTGACCACAGCTGACAATGGAAAAATGTGGTCAAGTACGTCACATCAGCTTGCCGTGTTTCCTAAATGCTTATATTGAAATGTGGCTGATCTAAGTCACTTATCTTATGAACATCTTTGGGTCTTCTCACTGAGATTGATAGATTAAACATGATAATTTTATAGTTTACTGTATTGAATCTTTTCTACCATTTTTTCATTGTTTATATCCCAAAGGAAAAATATACAAATAATACTGGATTCATTTTATAAACAGAAAGCTCCTAGATTCCCTGTAAAGACAGCATCTCTGACCAAATAGATTTGTGCTATCAAATTTCCCTTTTTTGGAAATCTTTAAAAATTTTCATCCAGCAATGTTTAAAAAACAGTTTTTAGGATTATAATAAACTGATGTTGTAAAATAGCACTTGGGACAAGTCATGCATTCTTTACTCGTTGTTTAAACTGTGTCATTTCAACTAGACCTAAATATTAATTCACTTTTATTAGTTTAATAACATTTTCCAGGCAACTTTTTTTTTATACATCTTTATTGGAGTATAATTGCTTTAAAATGTTGTGTTAGTTTCTGCTGTACAACAAAGTGAATCAGCTATACATATACATATATCCCCATATCTCCTCCCTCTTGCGTCTCCCTCCCACCCTCCCTATCCCACCCCTCTAGGTCGTCGTCACAAAGCACCGAGCCAATCTCCCCGTGCTTCACAGCAGCTTCCCACTAGCTATCTAAAAAACATTTGGTAATGTATATATGTCAGTGCTACTCTCTCAAAACGGCCCAGCCTCCCCTTCCCGCCTTGTGTCCTTAAGTCTGTTTTCTACGTCTGCGTCTTTATTCCTGCTCTGCCACTAGGTCCATCAGTACCAGTTTTCTAGATTCCATATGTATGCGTTAGCATACGGTATTTGTTTTTCTCTTTCTGACTTCACTCTGTATGACAGCCTCTAGGTCCATCCACCTCACTACAAATAACTCAATTTCGTTCCGTTTTATGGCTGAGTAATATTCCATTGTATATATGTGTCACATTTTCTTCATCCATTCATCTGTCAGTGGACATTTAGGATCCTACTGGATAAGCAAGCTAGTTCCTAGGAAGCTATGTTAGGTACGTTCTAAATTTCACTGAATGTGACTGCCCTGCCTAAGTGACTTAATTTCATTTAGCAAGCAGTATATAGGTATTTTAATCACAGCAGTTTATTAGTATATATGTATTAGCAGTATGTATGGGGCTCCAAAATGGTTTGAATCTTGAGAGACCCTATTTCTGGCATAAAGAGGTTTAATAAAGGGATTTAGGTGACAATTGAAATAATTGAAAGGGATGGAGGAGTGAAAGTCATGCAGTTTCACTGTAGTACTAATTTGAGAGTTACACAACCATAGACATGATCTGGAGTTGCAGAAGTTTTGGTTGGCATAGCCACAAGTGTCACTGCTGATTCATGTGAAGCTGGAGAGTAGATCCTAGGAGACGGAGGCCAGCAGCCTCACGGACTCGTGCCTGTCTGTCTAACTGTTTGCAGCTCATGCAAGGTCTTTTAAAATTAGTCACAATTGAACTTTTAAAAAAATAAATTTATTTATTTTTATTTATTTATTTTTGGCTGCCTTGGGTCTTCGTTGCTGCGCGTGGGCTTTCTCTAGTTGTGGCGAGCAGGGGCTACTCTTTGTTGCGGTGCGTGGGCTTTTCATTGCAGTGGCTTCTGTTGTTGCGGAGCACGGGCTCTAGGCACGTGGGCTTCAGTAGTTGTGCCTCGTGGGCTGTAGAGTGCAGGCTCAGTAGTTGTGGCACACGGGCCTAGTTGCTCCACGGCAGGTGGGATCTTCCTGGACCAGGTCTTGAACCCGTGTCCCCTGCCTTGGCAGGCAGATTCTTAACTACTGCGCCACCAGGGAAGCCCATAATTGAACTTTTATATCATATAACCCAAGGACTAAATGATAAAAACAACCACGATTTATACATCTTGGTATAAAATAGGGGTAGAGGGCTTCCCTGGTGGCACAGTGGTTAAGAATCCGCCTGCCATTGCAGGGGACATGGGTTCGAGCCCTGGTCCGGGAAGATCCCACCTGCCGCGGAGCAACTAAGCCTGTGCGCCACAACTACTGAGCCCACGTGCCACAACTACTGAAGCCCGTGTGCCTATAGCCCATGCTCCACAACAAGAGAAGCCACTGCAATGAGAAGCCCGCGCACTGCAATGAAGAGTAGCCCCTGCTCACCACAACTAGAGAAAGCCCGTGCGCAGCAACGAAGACCCAAGGCAGCCAAAAATAAATAAATAAAATAAATAAATCTATTTAAAAAATAATAGTAGAAAGGAGGAGAGAGAAAAAGGAATTTGGTTAATTTATAAAGGTGCATACATAAAATAACAAGGAAAAAAATATCTGTAGCTATAATATGCCTCAGTTTGACAATTAATCATGAGGTTATATTTGGTGTTTACAAATGTCTTTCTTCATTTAGCATTCCATGTTCCTTTTGCCTTTGAATAGTATTTCAGCTGGTTGGGTTTATGTATATGGTGGGATGATATAAGCCAGTTTGGTGATGAAGTTATCACTGCCATGAAAACCAAGCAGGTTAGATATCTTATCCCAGTTCTCCATCTTGGTGCGAAATACTGTTTTACTCAGAGTTACATGCAGAAAACAACAACAACTACAAAACACTCTAGATGTTTCAAGTAGAAAGGGATTTGCTACAGAAAATTAGGTGCTTGAAAACTCACTGGAAGCAAGTCAGAAGCTGAATTCAGGGGGTAACTAGTGGGCTAATGGTTTAAAGGTCACACCATAATCGCTATGATTAATAAGTCATGAAGCTGCTACTGTCGCTGCTGCCACCATAACTGAGCCTCTTACTCATGGAGCTCCTGAGCAGACCCTGGGTGTGGGGTGTGTAGCTACTGCAAATACTCATGTCCAACTCAATTTGCAGACTTCAGAGCATCGGGAAGATATCTCTTTTTATTTTAAATTTCATACACATATAGCTTACTGATGACATCTAAATCATGTCACAAATCCTAGCTGTATGAGAGTCTGGTAAATATAGTTTTCAGTCCTCTAAACCCCCATGAATACAATATAGGAACAAAGAAGGGCATGAGAAAGTTCTGTGCTAGCACACTTATTATGACAGACATTTATGTTGCTTACTGTCTTTCATTATTACACCCAGTCTTACAAGGAGTATTTTGTGCACACACCATGTCCCACATATGCAAGAATATAAGTAGGATAAATTCCTAGGAAGTGCATTATTGGTTTAAGAGGTACGTGCATTGAAAATGTTTATTAAGCGTTGCCAGTCGCACAGTGTGGCCTGTGGATCAGAAGTGTTGGCGTCACCTGGGAGCTGGTTAGAAATGCAGCATCTCAGGCCTCACCTCCAACGCATTGAACCAGAGTCTGCATTTTCACAAGATTCCCAAGTGATTTGTGTACACATTTCAGTTTGATAAGCACCGGAATAGGGGTTGTACGTATGGAATTTCCAGTGGCAATACATGTATGGTATTCTCCCAGTACCTTCACTAAGACTGTGCTCAGTCTTCTTAATATTTTTCAAATTAACATTTGAAAATAGCATTTCTTTTACTATGAATGAAACTGAACATCTTCTCAAATTAAATAAAATGATTTTATATCAATTTCTTTGAAGTGACGTTATACATCTATTGAATTACTGGTCTTAACAACTTAAGAATGTCTTTAACATGAAGAAAATTAACCCTTTATCTTTGCAGATGTTTCCCCCATTTTGTCATTTGCCTTTTTGTTTATGGATTAATTTCCACACAGAATACACACACACACATACACACACACACACGTAGTTTCATCTGGCTGATTTTGTTAATCTTTTGTTTCATGGGTTGGAGATTATTGTCTTATTTTTAGAAAAACTTTTATCACCTTGAGGTTATTTTAAAAACTCATGTTTTCTTTTTTCAAATTAATTTTTATTGGAGTATAGTTGATTTACAATGTTGTGTTAGTTTCTGCTGTACAGCAAAGTGAATCAGTTATACATATACATATATCCGCTCTTTTTTATATTCTTTTCCCATATAGGTCGCTACAGAATATTGAGTAGAGTTTCCTGTGCTACACAGTGGGTTCTTATTAGTTATCTATTTTATATATAGTAGTGTGTATATGTCAATCCCAATCTCCCAATTTATTCTTCCCCCCCATGTTTTCTTTTGTGAGAATCAAATCTTTGATCTATCAGAATGTATTTTGGTGAGAAGTCTGAAGTAAGGATCCAACTGGATATTTAGTGTAGATGACTATACATCAAGAGTTCTTAACCTGGCGTTCATGCATGTGTAGAGAGCACTTAAAGCCCTGAAATTGCATGTGGAGTTGTGTGTGATTTTTCATTTTTCTGAAACAAAGATCTGTAGGGTCCATTAGATTCTAAAAAAAGAGATTAAGAACCATTGCTCTATGCAGTGTCCTATCACCCGATATGGTTTCAGTTACTTTCTGTATCTTCATTACTCCCAAGTGTCTAGTCAGATCCTTCTCTTTACCTACAGACATGGGCATACCAAGGTGGATAGGGCCCAGTGTAATCATTGGGGTCCTTATAAGAGAGACAAGAAGGTCAAAGAAGAACGAGATGGAATGACAGAAGTAGAGGTTGGAATGATGCACTTTGAAGATGGAAGAAGGGGCCAGGAGCCAAGGAATACAGATGGCCTCTAGAAGCTAGAAAAAGCAAGGAAGTGGATTCTCCCCTGGAGCATACAGAAGGGATCAGCCTTGCGAAAGGAACTTTGATTTTAGCCCCTTAAGACTCATGTAGGACTTTGACCTCCAGAACTGTTTGTCTTATTTTAAGCCACTAAGTTTTTGGTAATTTGTTATAGTAGCAATAGGAAACTAATATATGGTATACCATTGGGAAGGCAGCAATAAAGTAGCTCCAGGAACTTAACAAATTTGCTAGTCTCATAACTGCTGCTATCATGGGCCCAGATGATACAGTATCCAAGCCCAACTTAATAGGATACATTTATATAAAGTTTTATAAGTTAAATGAAAAAAAAAAGAAAAACATGTTATAATATCCAAGCCCATCTTAATAGGATACGTTTATATAAAGTTTTATAGAGTAAAAAGAAAGAAAAACACAATGTACTTGCAGACCAGCCCTCTCCTATTACTTTAAAATTGAAAATGACTGGGGCATTACTGAAAGAGATGGAAGGAACGAGCCTGCCAGTAGAACCTTGACTCTTTGTTACCATCTAGCACTCTTACCTTCTTTGTCTTTTAGATTCTCGGTATCTTTTGGCATAAAACACCCTTCTGTGGATGTGTGAAATTTCTTGTTATGTCCTGTTTCTCAAATAGGGAAAAAAATGTAAGCAAAGATTCTCAGGCAAAAGGGAAAATGGCAGCGAGGCATGCCCAAAGGTAAGGAAATATTGGGCATTAGGGAACTGGAACTGAGTTTAACTTGGGGGTGGAGGAAAAAAGGGGGAGAAACATTGGCCAAGGCAGGTTTGAATCTAGCATGTGCTATGGTCTGAATGTTTGTGCCCCCTCAAAATTCATGTTTTACAAGCCTAATGCCCAAAGTGATGTTATTAGGAGGTGAGGACTTTGGGAGGTGACTAGGTGATGAAGGCAGAGCCCTCATGAATGGGGTTAGTGCCATTATAAAAGAGGCTCCAGAGAGCGCCGTCATACCTTTCACCACGTGAGGACACAGGGAGAAGCTGGTAGTCTGCAATCCAGAACAGGGCTCTCTCCAGAACCTGACCATGCTGGCACCCTGATCTTGGGCTTGCAGTCCCCCAGAACTGTGAGAAGTAGATTTCTGTTGTTTATAAGATGCCTGGTCTGTGGTATTTTGTTATAACAGCCTGAACAGATTAAGATACCCCCCAGCTCTTGAGACTGGGCACCTGGTATAGCTTAGCCCCATGCCATCTGAATATCTCCCTTCCAAAGCCACACTAAAATGGTGTGTCTGTGACGATATGGTGAGACAACCAGACTCCAGCAAGGCAGGACTCCGCAACCAGGGTCAGCTTCTAACTCCGCCCTCTTGCTGCCCAGGGGAATCCGTGGAGCTGAAAATGACAGACTCCTCCAAAGGCTATAGGAAAGGAGAACCTTCAGGCAACACTTGCTTCTGAAGATATCTCCCCTTACCCCCAGTCCCTTGGTCCTTTAAGCCAGAGAGTTCTATCATTCTCTAACTGTTGTCGAGGAAAGCATTTTTGAGAAGACATTGACAGACAGACAACATTAGTCAAGCCAGATGTATTTTAGCGTTTGGTGAGATCCAAATAGTAACAGACATTGCTAAAGGGATGTTGAAGAGTCCAAAATGACTGAGGACAGTCATCACCTCTGTGGAGAAGCCTCAGAGCGGGCATAGGTAGCAGGAATACCAAAGGTGACTTTGATTGGAGCTGTATGGTTGATCATCTTACAAGTGAAAACGTGTTCATGTAGTCATCACATAATTAAAAATAAATTTGTAAAGAAAATGTCTGTACTTGAGAAGCTGAATTTTGAGGAACTAAAGACCAAAACAACTCAACAACAACAACAACAACAAAACTGAGCGCTCAACTCAACTCAGACAAAAGGAAGCAAATGCCTTTACATGGACCTGCATGATCAGCCTGGATATGGATTATCAAGGGGAAGAGAAACATTAGACACTAAGATGATGAAAGAAGAAGAATCTGGAGCAGACTCAGGGCTCTGGTCCTAGAACCGTTCCTTGTAATTGTGCATGCCCTCATGTACACACACACAGTGGATCTGTTTTCTCTCTTATTCTATTATCATGTAACATATGATATAGGGACTCTGCATCATAGTATTTAAGCTATGGGATATCAAGGGAAAGAGTAAACATCACTTAAGGGCTTACCTCCTCTTCTGGGGAAGGAGTTAGTATGTTTTTGGTTGTACACAGGATAGATGTATCATGTTAGGTGGAATTATGACTTTGTTATTGTATTTGGAGATTAAATGTGGTTTAAGGAGATGCATATCAGTGTCAAGTTGACAAAGCATGGACTTGTGATGGGCAATTTCATACGTCAACTTGACTGGGACACAGGATACCTAGATATCTGGTTAAACATTATTTCTGAGTGTGTATGTCAGAGTGTTTCTGGAAGAGATTAGTATTTGAATTGGTGGACTGAGTAAAACAGATTGCCCTCTCTGATGTGGGTGGGCATCATCCAACCAGTTGAGGGTCTGAAGAGAACAAAAAGGTGCAGGAAGGTTGAATTCTCTCTCTCTGTCCAACTGCTTGAGCTGAGACATCAGTCTTCTCCTGCCCACGGGCTGGGACTTACACCATAGGTACTCTTGCTTCCCAGGCTTTCAGACTCAGGTTGGAATTTACACCATTAGGTTTCTGGGTCTCCAGCTTGCAAATGGCAAATCATGGGACTTCTCGGTCTCCATAATCACATGAGCCTTATAATAAATCTCATTCTAGATCGCTGTTTCTCTCACTCTCTCAATAGAGATAGATAGATATCTAGAATGAGATTTATTATAAATTTTACATATATATCTCCATATCCATTTCCCCTATTGGTTCTGTTTCTCAGGAAAACCCTGACCAATACAGAAGGGATGTATAAATACTACTTGGGCTTTTATAGTCGTTGTGGCCCCTGTGTGTCTATTAACTATTCCCATACCATTTATTCATTCACTTCTTAGAATTGAATCAGGTTCTCAATGAATCCTTTTGTTTATTTCATAAAAACACACCTTAAAAGAATCACATTCAGTTATACCAACTCTAACCCTAATAGCACACTTATGAAAAATAAAAAATATATATTGATTACAAAGTAAGGTTTAACAAAAGAACTGAGAGGATCAATCAGTAGAGAAAATGGGAAAGTATTTTGGACATGGTAGCCCTTTGTGCAAATGTGATCTGTAATTACGGTATTCAGTCTCACGTGACTTGCCAGTGTGCTTCGTGGCTGAGTCTGAGTTCCTGAACTGCTCGTGGTGGGTCCAGTTTCTGTAGCTGGGTCAGTTGTCCCACACAGCCTTTCATTCTGTTCCCCTTAAGCAGGTCCTACTTCTTTCTCCTTGGTGGTGTAGATGGACGTGAACTGGTCCTTTATATTCTCTTACAATGTGTCCTTCCTCATCAATGCTGCCAATTTACAAGAAGATGGGGAAGCTGAGGTGCCCACCAGCATATTGTGATCCTAAGTTTATTGAACTGAAAAATGATAAAAGGCCTAATGAGTCCTAACCCTGCCATTAATTATGCTTTTGTTTCAAATAATTAAAGGGCCCTATGAAAATGCACAGTTACTTGAGAATTATAAATAATTCATTATCACTGATCAACTTTTAGCTGGAATTGTCTCATCAGATTTTCTCTGCAGTTACTTAGAATTGTGTTGCAACAATGAGGTAATAAATGCATAAGTATCGATAGTGAGAAAAGGAAAGGAATGTCTAGAATAAGAATGGCAAATCTAAGTCATGTGTGTTCTCCTCTTGCACTTCCCATACCTATGGCCAACATCAGACTCTTACCAGTTTAAGCCTGATAGAGCCTCAGAATCCTTCTCAACGCAAAGTTCTAGGAAACCACTGCATATTCATTGGTGTTGACAAAGGACTTGAAGCCGCTTGCCATGTCCAGGAGGATGTAAGGGTACCATAGCCGAGGAACGTAGGCAGGGACAACAGGAAGGGACTGAGTAGCTGGTCATCCTGGTATTGCAAAGGGATGCAGCATAGTATCCAACTAGGTGATTGCCTTACCATATTCACAGAGCCGAAGAGCATCACTTCTCAAAATTTAATGTACAAAGGAATCAGCTAGAGATCTTGTTCAAATGCAGATTCTGATTCTGTAGGTCTGCACTAGACCCCCTGATTCTGCATTTCTAGCAAGCTCATAGATGTTGCTGACATTGCAGATCCAAGGATTACATTTTGAGCAATGATAATGGAAAGTTACTTAATGAGAATCGAAACTCGTCTGTTGGGCACAGGACTCTGTGCTCTTCCTCTATGTTGTAGAGGAGAGAGACTAGAGTAGGAATCAGGACACCCAAATTCAAGTTTGAGTCTGCCACTTATTTTGTGACCTCAGTCTTTAAGGCCAATTTTTCTTATTTGTAATATAGGAACAGAAACACATATATGCAATGCTCATGAGGATCAAATAGTTATTTATGTGTCATATTTATAGTAAGGGCTCAATAGATGTTAGTTAACTCTGAACCAGCTACAATCGCTAGTATTCCAAGAAGACTCAGAAGTTCTGGCTACACACCACCAAAGTATCTAGAAGAAAAATTTTATCAGCCTGCCAGATGGCTGTCGATATGATGCCAAGCATCCAAATATTTGGACTGCATTCAAAACATATTCGACAAGCATTTTTCTCCCTTTCAGATGGGTGTTTTGGCCTCAAGAAGACAGAGCGAGGGGATTTTATGTAGAAAGATGTTATCTATCTAACTTCACTGGCTCTTTTGTATACTTTGGAGCAGCTTACAGACACATCGGAGAACGGTAATGCATGCAACATGGATAATCTCAATTTTCAGAAAGCCTTTGATAACGTTCCATCTAATGGGCTGCTTAAACCCAAGACAGCAGGGATTCTTGATAGAACCATGGGAAAAGGAAAAACTGGCTAGAGAACAAAACAAAAAGTTTAGAATAAGACAGAATGGAAAATAGATAGAAGATGGGGTTACATTCGAAGAGCAGGGGAAGAAGTCCAGATGTTGCCATTGTGACTGTGACATAGATTGGTGTGCAAGTATGAGCTACAGGAGAAACAGCGAATAAGACTATGGCTTCACTGTACAAGAGCATCAAGCTTGATGGTGACGTGAACTTTATATAACAATCTCTTAACATTGTAAGACCTACATATTAAACTAGAAAGAGTGTTAAGGACACTTGAAATGATATGAAACCCCTTCTGATTTAAGAATAAAAATAGCCAGCTATAGCACAAGACCTTTAGTAGAAATTTTATATTTTTAATTAGTTTATTTTAACCCTGGAGAAATAAAAACTTATTCCTTTAAATCAGTGGTTCTCGACTGGGGGCAATTTTGCTCCCTCCCAACCCCCAGGGGCCATTTGGAGATATCTGGACATTCTTTTTCATCACATCTGGGGAGGAGGTGCAGCTGGAATCGAATGGGACAAGGCCAGGGATGCCGCTAAACAATCTACAGTTCACAGCATAGCTTCCTAACACAGTTTTGCAGCCCAAATGTCAACAGTGCCAAGGTGAGAAAGCCTGTTCTAAATCGTACTCTGAAGCGAACAAGAGGGAAAAATTCATAAGAGAAGAATGTTCTGTACAAAGCATTTGTCTGCAAAAATCATTTGTAGAATAAAGTATTCATTATCACTATAATAAAGATGATCTAAAACTAGAACAGGAGAAGGAGGAGAGACAGAAGAACAACAGAAATATAAGGAGAAAGAGAGAATAGGCGAGAACAGCAAACGAAGACATTTAACCTCTGCTGTGAACTTTCATGTGCCCCTCAACTGCTGTTCCTCTTGGGTCTTCTGCTCAATTTACTTCAAATGAATTGGTCTGGAGTTTGCTACAGAACAGGATCCATAAAAAAAGTCTGTTCCATTCTGGCATCCAGATGTTTGGGTCTGTATATGGCAACCAGTCAGTCTTACAGACATCATTCTCTTTTCGAGAAAAATGTAGGTCCAATGAGGGAATGAGGACGGTAGTTGGAACAAAGAAAGAATTCTGAAAGTTTTAAAAAATGTATAAAACTGCCTATTTTCCTTTTTTATTTATTTATTTATTTATTTATTTATTTATTTTTGGCTGTGTTGGGTCTTCGTTTCTGTGCGAGGGCTTTCTCCAGTTGCGGCGAGTGGGGGCCACTCTTCATCGCAGTGCGCGGGCCTCTCACTATCGCGGCCACTCCCGTTGAGGAGCACAGGCTCCAGACGCGCAGGCTCAGTAATTGTGGCGCACGGGCTTAGTTGCTCCGCGGCATGTGGGATCCTCTCAGACCAGGGCTCGAACCCGTGTCCCCTGCATTGGCAGGCAGACTCTCAACGACTGTGCCACTAGGGAAGCCCCCTTTCCTTTATTTTAAAAAATACAAGTCAGAGAAGAAAGTAATTCTTCTAACTGGATGTTCCTAGAGGTACATTAAAAATAAAAACAGTCCAGCTTTCGATAACCATATCCTAGGACCAGTGGAAGAGGCAGCTACCAGGTGGTGTACATGGTGTGGTTTCAGGGGTTCTGGGGGGACTCCAGGCCCTGTTGTCCACCCTAACTGTCGTTATTTCACCATAATGGCCACCTTCTTCAGAAGTTTTGCCTCCTATTATGACACAAACATTCTATTCAAGGTTCCTCCTTAAGTAACTTACTCAGCTAACTCTATTAGTTAACATGGAAGATGAACCAGAATAGAATGGAACACAGCTCGGGAGGTGAAGAGAAGTGGGAGAAAAGAAATCTGGCCAAAAATAGATAGCAGAAAAAACTGCCTTAATTTGCATTTTCCTCAAAATTCAGACTTATTTGCAAGAAGGAAGGGCCCTGAATTATTCAAAATTCCCTCTTATTTAATTCAGTGGAGAGCAAAACATACCTGTGTCAGGTCCTTGGCTATCAAAATGGTGCTTATTGACCTCTGGCTAATTCTACTTAGGAGATTATAATATACAGCCCAGGAACTCGATCTGGTATCCTAAAATAAAAGGATTCATCAGGAAAGGGGTGAATTATGTTAAGTAATGTCATGCCAGAGCTAAGGACCCTTGAAGCAACTTGAGGAGAACTCTATAACTAAGCCCATTAATATGCACAGATATTCATACAGATGGTATCAGCATCATTGTCATCTTTCTTGGTTGTATTATCTACAAAGATTAATAGATAGAACCCTGTAAATTAATCAATTTATTTTTTGAGTTGGTTTGTGAGATGTGTGTATGCATGCGAACACACACACACACACACACATACTATATATACCCTAACAGATGAATTTGAACATTATTTTCATCCCTTTGTTCATATGCTATTTTACATTTTATTAAGGTATTGGTGAATTTAAAGGTCTGTATTTGATATCAAGTAGGGCCAGGTATACTTCCCTTTATTCCTTACCTGTGGATCCCAGCTTATCATTGAAAAACCTGTATCTTTGTTAACAAATGGGAAGGAGCAAGAAGACAATCGTGAATCGGTGCCACCACTTATCCTCAACTGACGTGTTGGTGACAGGGGTAAATGCATCTCCATACACAAAGGGGAGGACATCTTATATATATTTAATATACCAAAATGATTCTTAAAGGAGACAGATGGTCAGCGTGAGTTTCTACCAGCCCCAATGCTAAGCAGCCAAGAATCTATCTAGGTGCTAGTCTGTCTGGCAAATGCTGCATGTAGTTTTATCAAAGTGGTAGAAGTGGGATATTGGGGTGTCCTGAGTATAAAGACAGTTCCTCTCTGGCTCTCCAAATACTAGTGGTCGTTCAGAAATCCATTTTGCATATACGCGAGCTTTGGGGCCATTTTCAATCACCTCTAAGACTCCGTTTTCTCCCATTTATTTCAGAACACTAAAGGGGGTCATGAGTAACATTGATAATGTGGGAACTTCACAAATGGAAGCTTGTCATGTTGTATTTCAGCCATACATCATCATCCCCGTAAAGCACCACTTCAGTTTCAGTGTGTGAAGATGACAGTTAACTTTCCACACGTGAGGGATTTATTCATGACTTAGAGTCAGCCAGTCAGAAGAAACGTAGAAGAATATTGAGGAAACATGCAAGAACGAAGAAGGGAGAGTTACAGATTTCAAGCAGCTTAATAAGGAAGATTAAATATTTATTTTGTGCCTTGTTCTTTATCTGCAATAATCATTTTGTAAGTGTTCTGTTGGCACTATCCATTATACATATTTTTGAAGTTGATGCATATGTTCTATGGAAGAAAATATCAGGGACCTACACCTGGATCATCCTCTAATGCAGTGTACTCATAGACAAAATCACATTGCATGCATCAGTATTACCAGGCGACTATCGTGTGTGATGTCCTGACCTTGGAAGGGGGCAAAAGATGCCTAAGAAGGAGCCTACTCTCAAGGAAACTACATTAGTGATGGTGGCAAGAAGACATACTTGAAAAAGTTAGACGGCAATAAAAATGTTTTTCTTATACACCAAGACATGTCATTGGTGACAAGTACAGCCAATACTTCCGTACTAGGCAGAAAAATGCACCCCCCTCCTCCCCAAAAGTTGTCTGCATCCTCATCCCTGGAACCCGTGAATATGGTACCCTGCATGACAAATCACACTTGGCAGGTATGATTGAGTTAAGGCTATTGAGATGGAGAGATTATCTTGGATTATCTGGGTGGGCCCAGTGGTATCACAGGAACTTTCTAAGATGGAGGCAGGAGGGTCAGAAGCAGAGAAGGAGATGTGAGGAGTGAAGTGGATCAGAGTAAGGCAGGGCCCTGAACCAAGGAACTCAGGTGACCTCTAGAATCTGGAAGAAGCAAAGAAACAAATTCTCTCCTAGACCCTCGAGAAGGAAGCAGTCCTACTGGCCCACTTTGGATTTGTCACCTCTACAACTGTAAGATAATAAATTTGTGTTGTTTTAAGCCACTGAGTTTGCAGTAATTTGTTACAGCAGCCATAGGAAGCTAATGCACTTGCTATAAGGATCCACCTCATTTCAGTGGACCCCAAAGTCCACAGCTGTCAAAGTGGGGAAGTGAGACTAAATCACTATTTTGTTAAATACTGACAAATCATACTCTTAACTATTTAAATATCTAAATATGCTGTCTTCAGAGAAGAAGACAGGAGCAGAGGAAAAGCAGCCAAAGTGCAGAGGGGAAGAGATGGGAGGCGATGCTCAGTTTCTCTCTCTGGGCCTCTACTGGCTGGTTTGCAAAGCAAGGAACGAAGAAGGTATGATTTTCAGGATTTCTCCAGCTTCAGCTCCATATGCAGTGAAGTGCCAAAGAAGTGAAGCCAAGGAGAATTGTGGCCCAAGTCTACCAAAGCCATTAATTGCTGGTTTGATTCTCAGTAATGAACAAAGGTTTTTACTGGTGTCAGTTTTACCCAAACTGATGTCACCATTATCAGCTAGAATTGGACTGTTATGGCACAGATTTTTTTCCTAATTATCAGTCTACAAAACTTTAGTTGATTTTTTTTTTTTGCAAAACAATAATCTTGATTTATAGAAGACCTTGGGGTGGGGTGGCAGTGAACATGAAGGATCAAAGTTGAGGTGCTAATCCAGGGACCATGACACAGTGAGGGCAGCCAGTTCCTCCGTGTGAGCCAGGCGTCCTTTCCTGCTGAAATTTGTGAGAACAAGATAGAGTAGTATTACCCCAAGCACCATAAAAAGAAAATAAAATAGGAAAGTCATTTAAGAGTGAGAAACCACTTGGTATTCAAAGAAATCTATTTTTATTTTTAATTGCTGTCCTAGGGATGGCTAAGTGACATGGATTTCTTATTTCTTAAAGGTCCCAGGAGGCTCTAACTTCAAGACCAGAGGGTAACAGAGAAAAGAACTCTGTACATATGAAATGCCAGATATCCAAGTGGCATTGGAGGATCCAAATGAATACCTCAATTATGATACAGTGACAGTTCTCACGAGGGAACCTGGCCATGATGGGCACTCAGTGTGAGATGGCAGGGAAAATAAAAAGCAAACAAAACACCCCCTCCGAAAGAAGAGAGAGAGAGAGAGAAATGAAGACAAATAAAAATGATTTATGCAGGAACATTGTAGAGGAGAAGAACAACACTTCAAGAACTGAAGTGGAAAAATCCAAGGTGCCACCTTAGTTCCTAAACCAGTTCCACACCCTAGCTGAGATCTTTCATGTGCTTCCCAGGTACAGTAATAGTGATGGCTAACAAGAGCCAGCCCCTCTGATAAGTCCCTCCTACATTATCTTCCTGTGGAAGGTAGATTGACAGATGAGAAAATCAAGGCTTAAGCTATTTGCCCACGACCTCAGGTTTCAAATATGGAATCACTATCAAACCAAAATCTTTCTGGTTCCAAAGTCCATGTTTTCAAACCCCCAAATATACTGAAGTTAAATTCACACATGGCTGCAAGAATATTTCCTGGAAAAATGTCGGCCGTTATCCCTTCCATTATTGCCTCTCTCCCTTCTCGCCGTCTTTCCAGCTGTAACGCCCATGAATTGTACTTTGGAGCTCACCATTTCATCTGTCTGGTTTCTTGGCTCCTATTGAGAAATTTGCAAATCTTTAGCCTTCCGCTCTCTGATCTGCTCTTTAGCTCTCTCTTCTAATTCACAACTATCTATTCAGCTGTGTCCACCCTACTGTTCAACTTATTTACTGAATCTTTTATTTTAATCATCAAATCAGATTCATCTATTATCTATCCTTGTTATTTCTCATGGAATTTGATTTCCTCACATGCTTCGTAAGTTTTATCTGTGAGCTCATTTTTAGAAGAAATGATCTTCTATAGGGGTCCTTTAATCAGCCTATTATTTGCCTTTCATGGCTGTCTTTGTCAGGGCTCTACAGGGTGCAAAATTTCTGGTCCAGATGGAACGTTAGTCTCACAGCCCTACATATCTTTCGTATGTGGAGACATGAACAAGAAACACCCAGGGCAAGTATGCAGTAGGTATCCTTCATAATCATCCTGAAGGAAGACTATGAAAGGGATTTGTAGGCTAGACCGGGAGTTGGCAAACTATGACCCATGGGCCAAATTCTCACTGCTGTCTGTTTTTACAAGTTGCATGAGCTAAGAATGGTTGTGGCATTTTAAAATGGTTGAAAAATGCATAATATTTTATGACGTGAAAATGACATGAAATTCAAATTTCGGTTTCCACAGACAAAGATTTATTGGAACACACTATGCCCATTTGTATGCATATTGTCTGTGGCTGCGCTCAGCCTACAATGGCAGAGTTGAGTAATTGCAACAGACACCACATGGCCCACAAAACCTAACGTATTTATTATCTGGCCCTTTATAGAAAACGTTTGCCGGGCTAGATCATCCCTGTTTGAAAATGAACGTACACTCCACAGATGTTTGTCAAAATTCTCTGCTTATGTAAAGAAAAACTCAGAGCACACAAGATAAAAAAGAAAGACTGTGATTGCCAATACCTTAAGATACCAAGGAAATATTTAAAACTCTCCCACTTTTACAAACTATCATTTCCTCAGGAAAACATGCCATTCCTTACTGTGACCACCAGATGGCGACTCCAATGATGCTTCAAAGGTTCATCTGCATTGACTTATAAGATACCTTATGTACTACTTATAAAGAACACTTTGTGAACAGCCTGAATTTAGATATGAGCTAAATCATGCCAAACTCAGTATAGCCTCTGTGGGGAAACAGGCTTAGGTCCAAGTCTTAGCTTTAGGGGAGGTGGGAGCACCCCAGGAGTAAGTAATCTATGTTTGATCTAAGGCAGTGGTCACAAACTATAACGTACGAAGAATCATCTAGAATACTTGCTAAAAAGTGTTTTTACCCCCAAGCCACACTGTTAGCGAGTCTGCCTCAGCAATTTGAAGACCCTGCGTTTTTTACCAGTGCTATATTTGATTCTGATGTGGGTTGTCTGAGGACCACAGATTTAAAGGGTGATTTTGGGAGATTTCTTGTTTTTATGCCTGACTAGATGGATGGATGATTATCCAAATTATAAGATCCCATGGGGAACAAGGACCTTGGGGCCAACTTTGGGGGCAGGAGTGGAGAAAGATTCCTCTCAAGTTTCAGTGCCCAGGGAGAGGGACTGAAAGGATTGTCAAGGCCCCATCCAAATGGAATGGTCCTCAGGCAGGACTCTCAGAGGGGAACTGTGGATGGGGCGTAACTTGGGGAGACGCTAGAGAGGCTGAGGACCTCTGCGTGAAGAGGCAGCACGAGCCATCCTAGGCCCATGTGATGGCAGACTAAGTTAAGACTGGCCTAGGTAGGGGTGGGCGAGGCTGAGCTAGCAGCCTGAATCTTGAAGTTCCTTTAACTCTTGAAGATGAGAGACGCAGGAACAAAACTTCCTGGTAGGTTTTTTTTTTTCACTTGTGATACTCTAATGGGTCTTTTCTCTCTCTGTTTTCTCACTTTATTGATTCAAAACAATACATCCATTCTAAAATCTATGTAACCTCTTGTTATAAAGTGAAGAGTAAATGCACAAATTTGTATACTGCACATATATTGGTCCACCAAAGTGCCTTCTTTCTTTTCCAAATCTAATATTCAAAGCAGCTTCCAAAACAAGGACAAACCCTTTAACCACCTGGTCTGAGACATTTCAAAATGATTTTTGTTTGCAGGATCCTAGATTTTCTATCTTAGAACCACTGTGAGGAACTGATATAGGTACTCAACAAATGGCCATTAAAATAAAGAATAAAGTTCTATTTTAAAAGGAAAAAAATCCAATATTTTTCTTGTCTCCTTGATCTTTCTTTTCACATCATTTCCTTCAAGAGCATAGGGAATAGAGAGGTTTGCGTTACTTCACTGCTCACTTCTTGGTTAATAATTCCTGCGTCTTTATTTCCATAGTATATGGTATCTATCCCTACAGCTTGTCCAAAGTTGGGATAACACATATACTGCTTTCCTTCCATTATTAGCTTAAAATCATTTTGGAATTTAAAGGTACATTTACCAGAATGTCAACGTCCATGAGAATGTAGTGAAAGGAAAACCTACTTTGAACTGACGAACTCAATTCGATCCACATATCATTGGTGAGAACTCATGGCATAGTCACATCTGAAGCAAGGGCAGCCGGAAAACATAGTGCCAGATGGGGCAGCTGCCTTGCAGTGGTCACACCTCACGATGCAAAGGGAGCACAATTGTTGGTGGATAGCTAGCATCCTGCCATAACGAATAAACGTCTTTAACTGAAAGCAGTTTGAAAAAAGAAAAGACTTAGTAATTGCTGTGGGTTGAGACGTGTCCCCTCAAAAGATATGATGAAGTTCTAACACCTAGTACCTCAGAACATAACCTTTAGAAATAGTCATTGCGGATATAATTAGTTTCCCCCAAAGCAAAAAGTCTGTATGTATTCCAGATACATTCATTATTTAAGTAATTTAAATTTAAAACTAATTTTTGATTACTTTTATACTGCTGTTAATAGTGAAGTAACTCACAGTCATTGTACTGAACAAATAAGGAGAAAATTATGGAGATTGAGGAGGCGTGCGTCCTTCATGGGTGTTTTCTTCTCATTCATCATTCCAACATCACGTGGTCCTGTCCTGGTTTTTGGAGGCGAACGGAAGGATGTTTTAACTTCCAAATGCACAGCCTTTCAGCCTTTCAGATATCTTTACTACATGCTCCTTTGTTCAATCCTATTGGCTCAGACATCTCTGGTGACTAGTCTGGCACCATCTGCATTTTAGGATCTCAAGAACACGAGGAAGCTTAAGAGACTTCTCAGGAGAAAAGGCAATCTCGCCCCTGTATGGAGATTTTAGAATAAAACACTCATGCCCAAAGGCTTGGTGATGACAGAAGGTCTTTATAAAGGAATATATATGTATATATTTTTTGGTTCAGACATATTACCTGGAGCAGAATTTCTCTACCTGGGGTGATTTTGTACCGCCTTCCCCAGGGGAGGTTGACAGTGTCCGGGGACAGATGTGGTTGTGACAGC
This sequence comes from Balaenoptera borealis, assembly GCF_965194805.1. NCBI lineage: Eukaryota > Metazoa > Chordata > Mammalia > Artiodactyla > Balaenopteridae > Balaenoptera > Balaenoptera borealis. The sequence continues at coordinate 9,324,903 of NC_138881.1, read as the reverse complement.
TGTGGGAGGAGTGCCACTGACATTTAGTAGGTAGAAACCAGGCATGTTGCTAAACATGCTACAATGTACAGGCCAATCCGCCAGCAGAGAGTTACGCAGTTCCAAATTTCAGTCATGCTGAGGTTGAGAAACCCTGACCTAGAGTAGCGCATGTAAAAATAATTCATATTTAGGTCCTCCTTTTATGGCATTTGCTTCATTTTCAAAGCTGAAGTTTCAAATAGAATAATCTTGAGAACTCTGAGAATAACACTGACTAACTTTCCGTGAAATCTGACCATGTGCCAAGTACTGTGATAACCACTTTATATAAGCAGGAGTGATTTATATCACGGATACATAGCAAGGAGTGATTTACAAATTCCCAGATCTAAGCTTTGCTTTTTTTTTTTTAATTTTTAATGGAGATATAATTTATGTATAGTAAAATGCTCAAATCTTTTTTTAAAAATTTATTTATTTTATTTATTTTTGGCTGCATTGTGTCTTCATTGCTGCGCACAGGCTTTCTCTAGTTGCGGCGAGCAGGGGCTATTCTTCGTTGCGGTGCGCAGGCTTCTCATTGTGGTGGCTTCTCTTGTTGTGGAGCACGGGCTCTAGGCACACGGGCTTCAGTAGTTGTGGCACGTGGGCTCAGTAGTTGTGGTGCATGGGCTTAGCTGCTCCGCGGCATGTGGGATCTTCCCGGACCAGGGCTCGAACCCGTGTCCCCTGCACTGGCAGGCGGATTCTTAACCATTGCACCACCAGGGAAACCGTAAGCTTTGCTTTTCATGTAGAAAATAGAGGTGAGAATCTAGGAAATAGAAAATTCAAGACTTTTTTTACATTAAATTTATAACTTAATTTAAAAATCATAGAAACACTGAATAAATCATCAAAGAAGCTTAGTTCCATGGTGCTAATGCTTTTAGAAAAAAATCCCGTAAACACAATTAAGCATAATATTACTCCAACATGAACAAGTTCAGAATACTTTATCTTTTTGAGGAATATTTATCCCTTTGAGAAAATGTGTGTGATATAATGTTCAATAAAAATTTCAGCTATAAAAGTATGATCCCAATTCATAGCTATGCTTTTTTGATAAATGAATGCATTGACAAAAATAGTGGGGAGAAAAAAATGCTATAATGAATGAAATACACTAAAATATTGTCTGTTTTTTGAGATGTTTCTTCTTTATTTTGGTTATTTTATAAATTTTCCACATTGAGCATGTATTATGCACTACAAAAGGGGGGGGGGGAGGAAAACAAAGAGGGAGAGACCAAATCTCCTTGGACGGAAACTATTTTAACACCATCAGTGAATAGAGACATGCTTTTGAGTAAACTATTTATGACTGTTAGTATTGGCTTCATCAATTGTACAGAACTAATTGTATGGAAAATTTATTAATTATATGGAATAGCTCTGGTGGGATAAATTACCTTCTTTCCATACATTTAATAGTAAAACAACTAAAAGCATTTTGTGATAGAAAATTTATTTTTTGAAGTTTTATTCAGAGTTATACTTGGTTTCTGTCAAAAGTTGAAAACACAGGCCACATGTTTTCATAGATTGCAGCGAAGTAGAAATATTCAACATCAGCTTAAAGTTCAAATCATGCAAAAGGAGATAGTTTTTTACTTTCACATTTAATAGGAAACAATCAAAAGCCTTTTCTGATAGTATATTTAATTTTGAAGTCTTATTCGAAGGAATCCGAGATTTAAAAAATCCACTATTTTAAAAACCAAGTGAACAGTTTTGCATGCATTCATACATCGTAGCAAAGCTGAGATATAGATGTCAACCTCTGAAAAAAAGCCAAGAGATTGTAAGTCAGCATATGAGATTCTTTTCCTATTCATCTTGATAAAAAGCACTGACTTTATATCATTTATACATTTAGAAATTATATCCTGTTGTGTAGAAAATAAGGAAATGTGGGGAGCAATCAATAAATTAGATGATGTGCCGGAAGGAACAATCCGTTCAGGTATTTGTTAAGTAGCATAAATGATTTGATCATGCTAATACGGGTTTTTGAGTAACTATTACCTATAATAATATACATTTCCAATGAGCTAGCGGGTGAGATGATCATAAGTGGATCTTTTACAATTTAATTGAGTGTCTGTTAGTTGTTTTCCATGTAGTACACATTGGCAAGTCTTGGGGGCCAAGCATGGCATGTATGACTTTTAAAATATTTCTGATAGTCACCAGAATAATCTCATTTAAAATCTAGCTTGATTTTTATTTTGTTAATTTAATTTTATTTTTTCTAGCTTGATTTTTAAATGCAATTGATTTTTCTACTTTTAGCAAAATGGCATGAGAGGTTGCTTTTGAGAATTGTTTCTCAATGTGGCCTCTGAAAGGAAATTTATTTTCTTTCCTTGGTCTATAGAGTAACACCAGTCAAAAGTTCCTCTTTTATTGCTCTTGTAACATTCCCCATATCACAAGGAACTTCTTCCTCAGACCCTTATAACTGTACCTTCTAAATGTTCATTAGTTAACTCAATCTATTATTCAATTTATATCTTTTCTAAAAGTCTGTTTTGTGAAAAGCCCTGTGCAACTTTCTGTTTGAGAAGCAAAGTGAAGAAAGTATGGTTGCTTAGTATATATGTAATAAAACAAAATAGAAACACATGAAAATTTAAATAATAACATATTAAATGGATAATACGAAGTGTACCAGTATAAGAGGAGAAGGAGAATGCAGGCAGAATATATATGATTGCCCAGTACACGGCGTGAACAGATACCACGCGGGGTTCAGAGAAGAGCAAGGTGTGAAGGTGTGTGTGGGTGGGAGTAGTTTGGGTGGCTTCACAAAGAAGGAAAGACAGCAATAGGCCATGGACAGAATTTGGGTGAGCAGGTCAGCAGGCACGGGGATACTCAGTAAGGAACCTTGGTGAGGAGGAAGTCCTTCTGTTTGGGGGCCAATGACAGAGCAAGTGTGGCCGGGGTCAAACGTGAAAGGAGGGAAATAGCAAGCCTGGGAAACTGAAATTGGAGTCAGCCTATGAAAGGTCTATGAGTTTGAAAATAGGGACGAGTTTGCAGTTTATTTTCTCTATACTGGACACCATTTATTCATTTACCAAGCATTTATGGAGTGCCAGGCGTAGTCCCAAGGAGCTGATCATGAAGCAATGACTAAGATGCTCAGAGCCCCTGCTGCCCTGGAGCCTTCGTTGTAGAAGGGGGAGATAGAAGACAAACCAGAAAGCAAATTAACAAGATCATTTTAGCTACTAAAATCATGGTGAAAATAATGAAACAGGATGATGAGAAAGACGATGACTGAGGGCTGGGGACACATTTGGATTATATATATTTTTTAAAGCAGGGAAATAACACTATCAAAATAATGTCTTAGGAAGTTCCGTTTATCTTGGCTTAATAAACATGCAAACACGAGTGGGAAAGAGGAGTTTCCTGGCCTCCTCTCCTCTTCTGAGTTTTATAAAACATTTACTGAGTGGAGCTTTTCTGGGGACTATTCTTCAACTTTGTTTTCTAAGTTAATTAAGAAGATCTCTAATGATAGAGATTTTGATCCAAGAATAGTGAGTTCAAGGCAAATTGTCACCTTCCCAAATTAGGTCAACAGGAAGTTTCTTTTTGGGTTTTGGTTAATGTTGCTGTTGCTGAAGGGGCCAACGCTTTTCGGAAAAGGGGCCTTCCCTCGATCCATACAGCGTCAGGTACTGTCCGTGTTCCCTTATGGTCATTTCCACTGAACATTATCATTCTTAAGGAAAAATAAATATTCCTAATGCTTGTTGATTTCAGTCTGTGTTTGCACAGGTTATGTGAATCAACACCATTTTAGGCAGTTCAGATTTGCCCAGATGAGCCCCCTGCCCTGCGACCAGATGTGCAATGCTAAGCCAACAGCATAGTCAGCAAAACTGCCTATGACTATGAGCATAAATGAGTGTTTCAGATAAGAAACGATCTCCTGGACATTGTGCCAGAAAACAACTGCGTGAGTTTAGAATTCTGGCTGTGGATTTCTAAAGCAAGTCAATTTCATAATGTTGGTTGCTGTTTTATCCTTGCCTGTAAACTGCCATTCACAATGTAAACTCCCTTCTCCCCATATTTCCCCATCTTGTTTTCTTTTCCTCCAGGAGCCTTTGATCTCCCTAATCTCCTAAATTCTGCTTGAAGATGCAGATTCCAGCAGTTCGTTCTATTGGTCCCTAACCATTCAAGCACATCTTCCTTTCCTTCAAAAGTTTTATTCATTTTCCACCTCCTTTCGACTTGTAGCCAGTAAGTCAGTGTAGTATAGCAGAAAGAGGTAGACTTTGAAGTCTGGAACACTTAGGTTCATAAGACAGTTCTGTCTGGATGGCTCTGGAGATCATTTCACTTTTTTTAAAAAAATTAATTAATTAATTTATTTTTGGCTGAGTTGGGTCTTTGTTGCCGTGCGCGGGCTTTCTCTAGTTGCGGTGAGTGGGGGCTACTCTTTGTGGCGGTGCGCGGGCTTCTCATTGCGGTGGCTTCTCTTGTTGCAGAGCACGGGCTCTAGGCGTGCGGGCTTCAGTAGTTGTGGCACACGGGCTTAGTTGCTCCGCGGCATGTGGGATCTTCCCGGACTAGGGCTTGAACCCGTGTCCCCTGCATTGGCAGGCGGATTCTTAACCACTGTGCCACCAGGGAAGCCCCATTTCACTTTTTAAAGCCTCATTTCCTCTTCCGTTTGGATCACTGACTAAATGATTACCGTATCTGAAGTTTAAATAATATAATGAATATAAACTGCAGTACGTATAATATATGTGTGTACGTGTGTGTATGTGTGTGTATAAATGAGTGGATGAATGAATAAATGAATGAATGCCTTGCACATAGAAGATGATATACAGACAAATGTTTGAAACTAATCCTCCCATTCCCCCCATTCCCCCTATAATTCCTTGTCTGGAAAAATTACTATTATTCTATATGTGTACACAGGGTATTTTTTTCTCTCCCTGTTTCCATAATGTCTTAGAACTGTGATTTTCAAACTTTAGTATGCATACAGATCACTTGGGGATCTTGTTAAAATGCAGATTCTGATTCAGAGAGTCTGAGGTGGGCCTGAGATGCTGAATTTCTTACAAATCCTAGGTGACACTGAGGCTGCTGGTTCATGGACCACACTTTGAGGGGCAAAGTCTTAGCAGGAAAGTTGACGAGTATGGTGTTAGGAATGCATTCAGCTGCATGTAATACAACAGCTAAGAGTGTCTTATCAAGATTTGTTCTCACACACCAAGAAATCTAGAGGTGGCAGATTGCTGCTAGCATTAGTTTTCTGGTTCCATGATATCTTGATTTTCCCTCATGTTTATTCGTGAATGGCCACAAAATGGATGCTGCTATTTCACACTTCATATTCACATTCAAGGCACTAATAAGGGAGACGCCCCATGCCAAGGTGTTTTCTTTAGTCATGAGAGCAGAAGCTTTTTCAGAACTCTCTGAAAATTTTGGCTTATGTTACAAGTATCATCTTGCTGTCACATGGCCAACACTTGCTCCAAGACAGACTGGGAAAATGAGTCTTCTGGGAAGGAGAGAGTGGGGATTGAGTGGGCAACTAGCAGAGTCTGCTCTATCTATGTTCATCCTACCTTTGTTAAATAACTTCTCTATAGCTCTTCTCTGACACCTAACCTCTTAATATACACTTAAAATATACTAACTGCTATAGACTGAATGTGTGTGTTCCCCTGAAATTCAGAAGTTAAAACCTAATACCCAATGTAATGGCATTTGGAGATGGAGCCTTTGGGAGGTGATTAGGTAATGAGGGCAGAGCCCTTATGAAAGGGATTAGTGCCCCTATAAAAGAGACCACAGAGAGCTCGCTTGTTCCTTCCACTGTGTAAGGACACAACAGGACAATGGCCATTTATGAACCAGGAAGCTGGCCCTCACCAGACACTGAATCTGCTGGTATCTTGATCTTAGACTTCCCAGACTCCAGAACTGTAAGAAATAAATTTCTGTTGTTTGTAAGCCACCCAGTCTAAGACATTCTGTTATAGTAGCCCTAAAGCACTAAGACAGTAACTCTTTGAAGATTTACTTAGCTGCTCCAATTGGTCAATTTTTTTTATAGCTCTTATAACTAATATGATCTAATATGATCTTCAATATTACACAAAATATAATTGTGAGTAAAAAAAGTCAGCTTTCAATTCTTTAAGAAAATGTTCAAATTCTTACTGAACATAGACCACATCACTTAAGTAATTTGGACTCTTAAATACTTTAATTTACATTTAATTAGGTCTCAGTGAAGGAATTAGATGCTAGGAATAATAGGTCAAAGGGAACATGGGAATGTTAATCTCTTGACTATAAATAGAAGACTAGTGATATACAGTAAACACAGATCAAAATTAAGTTCAAAAGGCATGCCTGAAATAGACTTTTACAAATGAGGCTTCTAAGGAGGAATTATTTTAGCAAAAGTAAGTCTAGCTTCTATTTTAAGAAATCATGCATATTATAGTAATGTATTTAGTGGCAAATAAATTAGTGGATGTCTAATAAAATTGCATGAAAAATAATTCTTAATATGAAAAGACAAGCAGATTTACTTTGTAAGAAAATTGAGCAAACTCTGGAAATGAGAGAAACAAAATTAATAATCATATTAAACTAATTTTAATTAGTATTAAATATCAACAGTAAAATCAGATTTCAATTATTCAAGACTATTTGACATTTTCACCAACTTTCTTTAATGAATCAGTCAGTCCATATACATGAGATCTTTAAATAGTCTATTAGAGACTGTAAAGTAAAATTTTAAGTCAGCGTAATTACCTCTGTGTCCTAGGATGGCATGAATCAAAAAAAAAAAAAAATCCATCTCCAGAGATGATGTGCAAAGACATGGCTTTGATTTTAGATACAGATTTGGGTTTAAAACATGCATCTGCCACCTCTTCGGCTGTCGTCTGACCCTAGACTATTTCCACACCCTATTGCCAGTGTTGACCACATAGGATTGTTCTGAAGGTGAAATGAGTGGATGTAGGTAAGGTGTCAAGCATGCAGTAGGCCCTCAAATTTTCTTCTTTCCTCCTCTGTACCTTTCAGAGAACATCCACTCTGCTTTCTGTTGTTGCTTGGTTTTCCGATATTAGACTATCAGAAAGGTGCTTTGAGGGAAAGCATAGTAGGCAAGACCATGAGAGCCTAATAGGGTGACTCCGTTATTTTAAAGTATTATAAGTCCCCAGGACATCTGAAATAAAGACTAAAATAACACCCAAAAACAAATGTAAATGAGTTTATAATTCTCCACTCTTTGATCCTTTGAAAGTCTCAACCTTTAGCAAACTTTGCCATAGTGCAGATACTTAAGAGCTGTTGAATTCCATAGACTTGATTAGGCTCAAGGGCAGGTGGTTTTGCTTCATACTTTGTTGAATAACGTGTTTTTAAAAATCCATGTCAATTAGTGTCTGAACTTAAGAAGTCTTATAGCAGAGAGAATTTGGACAGCAAAGATCATTTCCAAAGAAAATGGGTGTACCACTACTGTGGAAATGAGAAGCAATTTCCTACTTGATGTTTTGGAGCAAAGCTGGCACATTCACTATTATGGCAATATCACAGAGGCTAGTCTATTTTTCTGTGATATAGTGATCATGGTTGCCCATTATTTCTAAAGTCATAAAAATGATTGATCATATTTTTGATGCAGCATTAAAGCAGGCAAGGGATAGAGGTAGGGCCAATTTATTCATTATGTCCTATGAGCATGTGACTAAGGCTTTGGGGCTTTTCAGAGATGTAAAAAATATTCAAGACATGAAATAAAATTTATGGGCTCAAGAATATAAAGTGAAAACTGCAAAATAGAAGTGAATAAATATTTAATTAAATGTCCAGAAAGCCTAAAATTATGTCAACTTCAATAATTAATAAACTTAGTATCCATAAACATTTCATTACATTTGAAAACCATTGGTAAGTTATATTTTCTCACTTTTTGAGAGTTGGTGTGTATGCATGATGACTGCTGAGAAATTATAACCAGTTCATAAATCAGAAGTTACTTGTAGCCAAATATCGTAAAACATAATTATAAAATCCTTAAATTTTTTTGCAGCAATGAATTATTCTTCCTTTGGGATGTGGGTTTGTTTTAGTATTTTTTTAAAATAAATTTATTTATTTAATTTAATTAATTAATTTATTTTTGGCTGCATTGGGTCTTAGTGGCTGCGTCCGGGCTTTCTCTAGTAGCAGCGAGCAGGGGCTACTCTTCGTTGCGGTGCACGTGCTTCTCATTGTGGTGGCTTCTCTTGTTGCAGAGCACGGGCTCTAGGTGCGTGGGCTTCAGTAGTTGTGGCACGTGGGCTCAGTAGTTGTGGCTCACGGGCCCTAGAGTACAGGCTCAGTAGTTGTGGCGCACGGGCTTAGTTGCTCCGCAGCATGTAGGATCTTCCCGGACCAGGGCTCGAACATGTGTCCCCTGCATTGGCAGACGGATTCTTAACCACCACTGTGCCACCATGGAAGTCCTGTTTTAGTATGTTTTATATAGTGTAGAATGGGGACTCCAAAAGTAAGAGAGCATATTTAGACCAGGCCTGGTGGTAAAGACTTGACTGTACATAAAAAAGTATGAGTTGGTGAGCACCCATCTTATAGAAATCCTGTAACTCAGTGATATGATTAATATTCGATATGCAATTATGGCAGTTATTGGCAGAAGAAATCTCTAAGTTTTATGCTTTAATGAAAAATTCATCTTTAAAATCCTCTCTCATCACCCTTTCTTTTCCTCTGTCCTTACTGATTCCACATTTTAAGACTTTTCAAATATAAAATTCTAGGCTTGGTTTTTATGAAGTGTCATAATTTACTTCTAACTGACACAATTCTCTACACCTGTCAAACTAAGGCTTTGTCCTCCCGGCGTCAACATTGCCCTATCCCATTGCCCTTCTAAACAGTCCTTCACTGCACTGACGCTCCTTCTCCTTACTCCTCATTCATTTATGAGTTCATTCAGCATTTATTGAGCCTACTATGTGCCAGGCAGTGTGCTATGTTTTGGGAATGTGAAGGTGAATGGAACACGGTCCTTACCTCAGAGAACTAATAATCCAACTACCTAGAATTACTGTCATGCAAACATGAGCACTGTCCAAACAGACATACCCCAGTCCTGCTGAAGCACTGTTTATTGGGGGAAAACTGAAGGAAAGAGAAGCAGTGGCCAGTGTGCAGGCCTCTAGGGCAATGCACAGCAATCCGGCAGGACTGGACACTAGACCCTAGGAGAGGGAAATAAATAGAGAAGAAACTTAATCCAGAGGGCAGCAGGACTAGAGAAAAGGGAAAAAGAGAAAAGAAAAACTGGCACAAAGGAAGAGCATACAGTAAGATGGAGAAATGAACCCAAATAGTTTATAATCATAGTAATTGTAACTAACTCTCTAGTTTAAAAGCAATGATCAGGGACTTCCCTGGTGGAACAGTGGTTAGGAACCCGCCTGCCAAGGCAGGGGACATGGGTTCGAGCCCTGGTCCAGGAAGATCCACATGCCGCGTGGATCTAAGCCCGTGTGCCACAACTACTGAGCCTGTGCTCTAGAGCCCGCGAGCCACAACTACTGAGCCCACGTGCCACAACTACTGAAGCCCGCAGGCCTAGAGACCGTGCTCTGCAACAAGAGAAGCCACCACAATGAGAAGCCCATGCACCACAACAAAGAGCAGCCCCCGCTCGCCACTATTAGAGAGAGCCCACGTGCAGCAATGAAGACCCAACGCAGCCAAAAATAAATAGATAAATTTATTAAAAAAAAAAAAAGAAGCAATGATCAGCAGCCGGAAATAAAAAAAAAACTTTTTCTAAGTTATATTGTTTACAAGAAACATCTACAACGAAAGAGCACAGAAGTGTTGGAAGTAAGATAATTAGAAAGATTATATCAGATAAATATTAATCCAAATAAAGTTGGTATATCCATGGTAATATCATTTAAAATAGACTTTGAGGCAAAATATATTACTAAGAGGATCATTAAATATTAATAAAAGGTTTAATGAGTAAAAAATTTTGACAGTTTAAAAGTTGTATTGTACAGCATAGCTTCAAAATCTGTAAAGCATATTGATAAATTATAGGGAGAAATAGCAAACTTACAATCAGAGGAATCATTTTCACTTTTCCTTCTCAGTAATTCATAGATGAAGAAAACCATAATGATATAGAAGATGTCATAAGCAAACTTGAATATATGTATATACGTATATACATATATACATATATATAAAGAGAGAGAGAGGGAAAGATTGATTATACAAAACAACTGTACAATATATATTCTTTTGAAGCACATGTGGAACCTTATAAAATTTGAATATATACTGGAACAAAGAAGAATCTCAACAAATGTCGAAAAAACATTATCATATATCTCAACTTTTCTGATCACAACTACATTAGAAATCAAGAACAAACAAAACAATAGAAAACAAAAACGTACCCCACACTTTTGGAATTTAAGAAAAATCAAAATATATATATAATTCATAGGAGAAATCACATTGAAAATTTGAAAATACTTGTAACTTAAAGATATTAAAAATACTACATATAAATTTTGGGGTATGAAGCTAATGTGGTATTTAATAGGAAGTCTATAGACTCAGATGCTTATATTAGAAGACTAAAAATAAGTGAAACCTCCAAATTAGAAAGCTAGAAAGAAACACAGAATAAGCTCAGAGAATGTAGAAGGATGAGAATAATAAAGATAACAAAATTGAAAGAAAGACATAATAGAGTAGTTTAAAATAAAAGCCAAGTAGTCTTTTATTTTAAAAGCCAAATAATCTTTTATTTTAAAAGATTACTGTAGTGACATACAACTTACAAGACTCATTAAATAGAGAAGTCAAAAACCCAAAACCCCACAAAACACTATTAGGAATATAAAAAGGACTAACTACAGATGCCACAGAGATTTAAAAGCTAATGAGAAGCGCTGGATTAGAGTGTGGACAGCTCTTCTGCAAGAGAGGTTGGAAAGAAGAGTACATGGAATAGAGTTAGTGCTGAGGCAGAAAAGAGGAAGTCTGCTGGTTTTCTCAGTGAAATAAGAAACAAGGACCTCAGTGAGAATGAGGAAGGCAGATAGGGAATTTATAGCTCCCTAACTATCCTGCAAATCACTGTGACTGATCTTTTTTAATACATCTTCACCAGAATTTACTCCTCTAAAAAGAAGTACAAGTATTCCCTTTGACAAAGACTTTGGAGGCATTAAACTTAGCAGTGATGAAGCCTTTGCCCAGAGCATCTGGGCAACCCCTCTCATGCTTAGCACCATCGTGGTGAGTGCTTTGAGAACGTATTTAATTTTTTGACTTGGGTTAAAGCCACTTGGATCAACCGTGATAAGAAAGATGAGTCAAGGTGAAAAACATATATTTTGAACTAAAATAATATGTAACTTTACAGAAACAAGTGCTATTTGCTTCTTAAATAGCATTAGACACCCTTTGTATAAAGGATTTTCACATATTCTAAGTAATAACAGCATAATGCGCACCACCTCCGTGGGTGGTTATGTTGGAGAACTCGCTCAGCTGGCAGGTTTCTAAAATGAAAATCGGGTTACTTCACTCAGGATAATTACTCATTTAATGTTTTTTGGATTGAGGAAACATTAATAAACCCATTTACTTACTTATCAATGTTTAATATCTTTACTATAATACATATTATATGTTAAAGAGAGAATATGGTTCCTACTCTGAAGAGTATATTTCTCAATGATCCATTAAACAAAAATAGCAAGAGACTGGGGTATACACTGTTATCTTTAGTTAACTATTTCAGATTTAGTATCTGAGTGATATTTAAAGGATTGTACACACCTATAATAATCAAAAGATTCTCTAAGTTCAGTTAGATGATTGATCCCACTATTCTTTATTATGAGCTTTTTCTGTGTTGTCTTCCCAGAATTGGGTAACATCTCGTCAGTGAGTTGAATTAAATTCAACTGGGAATTGGGGGTTTAGTTTGCCTCATACTGATGGTAAGCAAGGAATAACATTAGTGGTACTAGAGCCCTAGATTTATCTAGTTCAATTTATGTCACTACTGTTCTTTTCCTGACGCTTTATAGTACAAAAATGTTTTTCTGCCGTCAAAATGTGACTGTGTAAATTGAGTGGAAAATAGCAGGTCTGTTAATCAGTTTAAGTTTATGGCATTATGAGGCTTGTGCACGGAAAGAGTGAACAGAACATTACAAGATTGTATATTCAGTCTAGAAACTGATATGTTGGAGTACCGTATGCATGTTGGTAGAATAAACATTTGCATCCCATCTTCCTTTTTATGCAGCCAATAGCTCACAGAGCAGTGCTTTTCCATTTGAATTCCTTCATTTATTTTGTTTATTGCTTCCTGGCCCTTTCCCACGGGACAACACCAAACTGATGACTCAGGTTTCAAAAAGCCACTCAATAGGTCAAAGATAAAGTTACTTCTCTTCTCTTGCTAGCCCCCTCCTCCTTGCTTTATCTTCCTGTGAACACTGTTGAACTGCATCACAACACACACACACACACACACACACACACACACACACACACTCAAAGACAAAAGAGCAACAAGCCAAGAGAGTACATGTTTAGCCCCAAGTCAGGAATTTTTGCATCAACCTTTTTTTGTTCCTACATAGACAGAATAATTGGTATCGTGAAGCAACAGGTTCAACCCAGGTTTCTAAGTTCAAGTCAGAGGCTTGAGTTCTAGGCCCGACTCTTGAAATGTGTCCTGTAAGTAATTTCAACATTTGAAGTTCTCTTTCTTTCAAGACTTTTTCCACCGGTCACTCACCAGCCCCCACAAAAAATGCGGTGTGAAACCGGTGCCAGATTTCCAGGAAGAAAGCTAATGAATGAGGCATCATCAGTAATAGCTCATGAAAAGACTTCGGTGTCAGTCTTCTTCAGTGTACGTCTGGAAGAGTTCATGTTTTTAACACAGCAGGTCAAGCTATTAATGGTTAAAAAAAGTATTGTTCTCTTTGAATACAAGTAATTTTGGAGTTTTAAAAAAATCAATTTTCCACATTTTATAAATATTTGCCTTCAGCCTAAATTATAGGACATGCTAACTGTAAATTGTGTCAAAATAGCAATAATATTTAATAAGTCCAGATGTGCTGTTTCACATAAAAGAATGAAGATTTTCCTTGTTTATGTTGGCAGATGAGCGAAACAGGTGACCCTTCCATTTGGTCCCACAAAAGCAGTTAACAATTTCTCTTCAATCAAAACAGGAAGGGAATTTTGAGGGCAACCCTCCTGCATGGGGACCATCTTGTCCTCAGGCCTTTGAAATGTAGGTCTCAGGCTGTTATCACATGACCTCCATCCAACCCCACTCTCCAGAGATGAAATGGGGACCAAGGGTGTCCAGTAATTGAGGAGGTCCAGGTTATATTAACCATACATATGCAGGATCCAGAAGATCTCCCAAAGACACACAGATGGCTAAGTGAGCTTCAACAGATCCAAAGACAACAGTTACGTGGGCTCATTGCGTTGGCCATTTCTCTTCCCTAGCGCTCTCCCTCCCTCCCTAAATCCAACACAGTGGCTGCGGGCTTCTGACAATGAGTAGCAGGCACCTCTATCCACCTGGGAGCCGGCATCCCTTCTGTTTCTTTATTGTAGTTAATATCTGGAGGAAAACGAGTTATTTGTAAGATGAAGTCCCTTCTGCTTGCTCTCTCACAGCCCTCTGTGGTATCATTATCTATGCCGTTCTGATAAGGCTCCGAGGAGTGGACTGGCCTGTTGGGATCACCCAGTAAGTCCCAGACAGACCAGCAACTAGAATCTTTGTCCACCCCTGGCCTGTTCTACATCACTGCCTTCAGAAAGGAACCAGCAATGTGATATCACACCATGAAGACGGATGCTCTGTTGCCCTACACATCCATTGTTTTATGAGACCAAACTTTGAATGCTTTTTTGCATTTTTTTAAGCTTTTAATTTCATTATTTAGACCTTAAATCCACAAATGAGTTACTTATATTCCTCAGTGCATAATACATGATCCTCTTCATTACCCATTTAAAAAATTTATTCTTTCCCTTTATTTTCCTCTCACACTACACTACCCTGACAGGTTCAATATATGTCTTTACATAGACATATACCCTTGAAAAATCCTCTTTCATAGTCCACTATTTTCATCAGCCCAAGTGATGTCTCTTTCCTGTTTTATTTTGTCAATTTTCTTCTTCATTCCCAACCCTGCCTTAGGCATACACCCTAACGTGGTTAATATATGTCTCTGAATAAGAATGTATTCTGGGAAAATATTCATTGTTATTTTGCATTTTTATATTTAAGATTTTAATTTATATAAATGCTGTTGCATGCAAGATCTGATTCTGTTTCTTATGATTTTACTTAACTCTATATATTTAAGATCTATCTATTTTTGTGTACTTTCAGTTCACTGCTTCTAAACACTGCTTTGTTTTCCATGGGCGACTTTCATTATGGGGTTTTTAATTCATTTTGAGGCCACTTTTACACAATGGTTTGAGATAACGGTCTGAGTTATTTTTCTTCATAAATAGAGCCAATTTTTGAAACATATTGTCATTGGTTTGGAATGAAATTAATCAGGCTCCTCTTTCTTCCCTCATTTTAAAGAAATTTAAGTTGAAATTAATTTAAAATGCTTAAATATCTTGCTTTATTTCTTCATATGGCTAACTAAAGCTAAGTATTCAATTCAATTAAATGAATATTTCTCAAGCACCTGCTCAGAGCTAAGTATCATGCTGAGTACTAGGAAAGCGAGATGAATTGAAGCCAGTGTTCCTTGTTACTTTGCAGTCTAGCAGGGGAGACACTTCCACACTAACAACATAATGTGGAAAATGCAGTAATGAAGGCATGTACTGAAGGTTATGAGAACCATGAAGGAGACTTCATAGAAGTGAAGTTCAAGCTGGGCCTCGATTCTTGAAGCAGGTGTAAGTGTTAGACATTTTTAAGGAAGTTAGAGGTCACATTCCAAAAAGAGGAAAAGGACTCTTTAAGATACCAAGATGTGACAAGAGGTGTGTTTTAATAGCAGCCAGGCGGTGCCATTAGGAGAAGGGAAGGGTGTGAGGATGAAATGCCAAGTCAGGGCTAGATTGTGACTGGTTAAGACCACATGCTTCCGAGAGCTGGTGATGGTCACGTGGTGCTTAACTGGGAGAGGGTCCTGATAAATTCTGAATTTTTGGAATAAAACTTTGGGCCAGGTAAATGCAACTGAAAGAGGAAGAAGCTGGTGTCAGGGAGACAAATTTAGGAGGCAATGGTCAGAGTCAAGGGTGAGATGGTGAGGGCCCGGTTCACAGCAATGGCAGCAGTGATGTGGAGGAGGGGATGGATTGGAGAGGTATCCAGGGATACCTTATTTCCCTTAAATGGGGGAATGTACCTCATTAACACCCCAAATCTTCAATCAATTGAAATTTTTTATGCAACCACAGAGAAGGAAATACTGCATTTTTAAAACCTCAGAATGGCTTAAATTGTCCACTTCATAGCTAGAGGGGGTTTAGTCCTCTTTTGCCAGGGGAGGCAGGCATGTCTCCCTGCGCTGACCAAGGCCTTGTAAGTTCTAGAATAAAGAACGTACCTCCCCACTCGGTTCCATTTTGAATGGATCGTGCTTCTCTATGACAGTCTTGGAATTCCTAGGCTGACCACTTACTTCTCCTCCAGTCCTTTGGGGCTACGGCTTTTTTCCCCTAATTGCGGACTTGAGATTGCTCTCAAAATAACTTATATTGTGAAGCTTATGTCTCTTGTCATTGTGCCAAAAGTGAGATGGGCAAAATATGTACTACTTTTATTTTCTAAAATTAAAAAAAAATAGCTGTAGAGGAAAAGTATTTGCTGGTACTTTTCTAGCCAGTGGTAGTTATATTCCCTAGGACGCTATATGCGCTGATGGGTGTTCATGAAAATAACTGGGACACATTACAGATTATTAGTTAGAAGAGAAATATATTAGTTTTTTCTTTAAATTAACCTGTAAATTAAATTCCTTTAATCTGTAAAAAATTATTGTAGCAAAACAATTATTTTGTTCACTTCCTTTGCTGAAATTTAGTACAATTCCTTTCAAAGTACTTTCTTTGGGGGAAAAATTGGCATTAAAGTATGTGTGAGGAAATATAATTCATCAAATGTAAATCATTAGCAGAATATTCAAACTGAAGGTGCAAGCATGCTGGGCAACTAGATAAAAGTGAGGTAGTGTAAGAAACAGGATAATTTCAAAGAGTAGTATTAACTTGAAACTATATTTTCCAAAACATGAAGAATAATAAAGCAGCTATTTTACATTTGGCCAAAACAATTTTTTTTAAAAAAATTTATTTATTTATTTATTTATTTACGGCTGTGTTGGGTCTTCGTTTCTGCGCGAGGGCTTTCTCTAGTTGTGGCAAGCGGGGGCCACTCTTCATCGTGGTGTGCGCGCCGCACCTCTCACTGTCGCGGCCTCTCTTGTTGCGGAGCACAGGCTCCAGACGCGCAGGCTCAGTAGTTGTGGCTCACGGGCCCAGTTGCTCCGCGGCATGTGGGATCTTCCCAGACCAGGGCTCGAACCCGTGTCCCCTGCATTGGCAGGCAGACTCTCAACCACTGCGCCACCAGGGAAGCCCACCAGAACAATTTTGAGTTAACAAGAGAAGTCTGGCTCCAACAAAGACCACCAGACTTGATGCTAAAGTTAGTGCTAAGAACACACTCAGTTCACTCAGCTCACATTTTTGTGGTGACCCAGTAACAAAGGAAAGCTTATGGCGTCCTTTATGTTGTTACAAATGGAGGTAGGTCTTAGCATCGAGGGCAAAGCTCATTTTCCTATATATTCTAAGATCACTGGTGCACATCTTTTATGGACAAATATATAAATATTTTGGTTTACTCTCAAAATTTTCCTGCTCTTCTCCATGCCGTGTTACTTATATTTTCCACAGAATGAATGTATTCAACTTCAAAATAGCACTATTCATTAGAAAACTTTCTGTAAAATCACAAATGGGAGACTTCCCTGGTGGTCCAGTGGTTAAGAATCCTTCTTGCAATTCAGGGGACACTGGTTCGATCCCTGGTTGGGAAACTAAGATCCCACATGCTGTGGGACAACTAAGCCTGCACACCGCAACTACTGAGCCTGTGTGCCACAACTAGAGAGCCCGTGTGCCTCAACTAGAGAGCCCGCCTGCCACAAACTACAGAGCCCAAGTGCCCTGGAACCCACACGCCACAACTAGAGAGGCTGCGTGCTGCAACTAATGAGCCCACATGCTCTGGAGCCCGCGTGCCACAACTAGAGAGAAGCCCGCATGCCACAACTAGAGAGAAGCTCATGCATCGCAATGAAGAGCCCGCATGCCTCAATGAAAGATCCTGCGTGCCACAACTAAGACTCGACGCAGCCAAAAAAAAGAAAAAGAAAAAGAAAAACTCACAAATGGGTTCTTTGAAAGCCCCGGTGTGAAAGAAAGTCAAGGCAGTTCACAGAGAAGGAAAAATTTTCAGTCCCTATAATGCATTGTGTGTACATGTTATGAAGGAAAAAAATGTTGGTTAGCCATGATGGATTAATCAACTTTCTGAAGACCAGTTTCATTTCAGAAAAAAAATTTGGGGGGGGGGATGTGGAAATTTCTATTAGAGAATTTTTCCAGAATTAAAAAATTGTAAAAATAAATGGAAATATAACAAGTTGCTCTTTATAAAATAGAAACACTTGGAAAGAAAGAAATAGAAGTATGAATTATGAGCAATCAAACTACTTACTGTTTTCTGTCAGCTGATACACCTACCAAAACACAGAATAAAAAGTGTTAGGTGTAACTGTACTTATTAATTTAAAAAACACTCATTGAGTGTTCACCATGTGTCAGGCACAGTTCTAAGCATTTTACAAGTATTAACTCATTGAACTCTCATAACAGCCCAGAAACAAAGATGGCTATTGTCCCATTTTTCAGTGGAGGAAATGGAGGCACAGAGCTGGTAAGGAGCAGAACCGGAAAATAAACCTGGCCCTGATTCTAGCATCTGTGCTCTTCACCCTTTGCTCTTTTGCCTCTTGGATATGCCTTTGCTATTTGCATGATTTGCTAGATGGTGGCCTATGAAGAAGAAAACAATGCAATCTCCCTAGCACTGCAGTATTCGATAGCCAGCAGTGCTTGTAACAGGGGAGCTGAAAGAGCTTTCTCATTTGTCGTCTCTCCCTGCATCCCTCCATACCCCTCCTGAGAGGGTGCAAATCCCTTCGCAACCTGTCAGTCTGCAATTTCTGACCCACCACCCTTTTTATTTCCCTCCCTTCCCATGTTTCTATTCCTAAAAACCCAGCTGGGCAGAGAGGAAACAATCTGGGTTGATGGAATTTCTCCCCCCACCCCCTCAGCTCTCAGTCTTGATTCTAAACTATTATCTTTCCAGGAATGATGAATTTATCTTTGAGTCTCATAGATAATCGGACTAAAGAACCTGGTCCCAGGAAGGATCCACTGATATGCATAAACTTTATATGTTCCAAGAGCTAGTATCTTAATTAATTAGTCTTGCTTGGTTCAGCCCCACTTTTTAAAAGAATTCTTCAATCATCTCTACAGTACTGCAATACTCAGGAAATTCATTAAAAAGCTGCTATTTTTCCATGTGAGTTATTTGTATAACTGCTCAGCTCTCTTAGTTAATTCCCCTTGTGGTTTCTGTGGAAATAATGAGGCAACCGGCTTGGAAATTGTGTTCTACAAAATTTCCTTCAAAGCCTAACAAGTAATGAAAGTTACATATTTGAGCTTTGCTTTGTAAGACACATGTTTATTTTCTTTTAAAAACTGATTTTACTACTATGGCATTGTCATTTTATACTTACATAGCACTCACTCACTGTGGATGAGCGAGTGAGAAAAGATGCCTGACTCATTAGTGGATTTTTATCACCATCCACATCATCAGACTAGCATTTGTTTAGAGATTTGACCAAAGTAGCATAGTTGGAGTCCGGAGCGGCTCCTTGAATCTTGGAGTCCTGTTTAATTAGTGCATCTACTGCTGATGGTTTGAGTTCTCTTGGATGTTTCTGACCAAGAAGTTGTGACATTGGGGCTGATCTTCATAGCCCAAGGTGAAATAGGCTCTAGAAAATACCTCAGAAGATTTGGGCAGATGAAGAATTCAGGTAACACTCATCGAGATCTCTATAATGAATTCCCCCCCAAATAGATACTCCCCTTGAATGTTTGTTTGTTTTCCTTATCCCAAATAGAGTGTTTTATTTCCCTGTTGAGTTATTGGGATAATTGTAGCTCTGTTGACCTGGCCTCAGAAAACTGGAGAGGATCCTGACTTCCATTTCAGCACCAGTTTCTGGATCTTGTCAAGTCTTGTGTTTATTTAAAAGATGATATATTTTGAGGTCAAATTAGTCTAAGCACCAAATTTAGGATTTTATGAAAGAAAAAAAGGCACAAGGGCAAAGGTTTGCAAAACCTAATATGAAGAGAAATGTTTGTGTAAAGTTTTTTAAGAATTAATGAAAACATGGGAGGTCATTGAAACACTGCCCCTGCAGGGCTGTGAACCCAACTGACAGCAGTGTCTGAAAGCATGAGAACTAGAAAGTGAACGCGCCCTTAAAGGCAAATGCAATGCGGGGGAGTCAGCCAGTGGCATATGTGCCAAAATTATATTTAGTTTTGGAAACTATAATTTGAGTGTAAGTGAAGTACTTTTACAAAGACACTTTTTAAATCACAGAAGTACTGTCTTTTCAGAGAGATTATAGATCTGTGGGTTGAACTGGAATGCCTGGCCCCCTGAAGGTAAATGCCATTGCCAATCAAGGCAATTGATTATTTAAAGCCTCTAACAGGTCCCTTAAGAGAAGCCAGACTTTGTTTTTCTTATAAGGACAGTGAAGTGAGCCTTTGGGAAAGCTTCAGGTCTATTAAGGCTTACCCTTTACATTTGCCTTGGTTGCTCAGAGTGTTTAAGGTCACCACCATTTGCCTTTTGGATTATTGTCTTAGTCTGAGTTCTCTACAGGCAAATAGATATCAAATCGGCTACCACTCCTCAGAAAGGTCTTTTTTCATCACTGTAGCTAAAGCAGCCCATCATTCCCTCTGTTTTCCACTCTTTATAGCACATGGCTTGAAATTATATCAATATATTAACTTGCTTATGTATTTGCCATGTGCCTCTCTTTACAATTTGGTAAGCTCTTTGAAGGCAGGGACACTTTCTTTTCTGTTTACTGCTGTATATCCAGCACAGAGGAGAATTCCTGGTGCATAAGTGGTTGCTCAATAAATACTTGCTGACTGTTTGAATATGCGTATAAAGCCATGATCACCCGCTTTGGGGTGAAATATCTCAAGAGATGCTTTGACTAGAACTTGAAGGTTCAAACCCACCTACGGAAAACTATTTGAGTTTGAAAACTATTTGACTAATTTGAGACAGGTCAGTCAAGAGATCTGTGCCGAAGTTTCTTTCTCTAGAAAGATCATGTGTGAAAATCAGTATTTCCAAGGTGTCCTGTGATTGCCACACAAAAGGGGCTACATTTTGGAAGAAGTTTCATTTCTGTTAGCAATAGAACAAAAAAGCTGACAAAGGAAAAAAAGAGGAGGAGAAAAGGTCTTTCTCACCAGCAGGTCACTTTCATTTGACTTTCAATCTTATCAAATGAAAGTGTCATTGAGTTCAATGTCTACCTTTAAAAGGTTGATAATGTTCTGCATTAGACTAATAGTTTGAGCTCTAGAAGAGAAAGAAGCTGGTTGACCATGGATTAAATCTTTTCAAATAAAGAGAGGCACCAACCAAATAGTGCTCGGAACGCTAGCTGTCCAGGGCTGCAAAAGGGGGCTCTAAGTCATCATTATCAATTACTTTGTCCCTCCAGGGTAGTTTGGGATTATGTTTTATCTGGCCCTTTCATTTCCAGTGTTTTTAATTTGCCTTTTAATACAAGAGTAAATGTCAAACCAGGACACTGAAGCAATCTATGAAAACAAATACTTTATCTTTCTGGAAATCGGTAGTAGTAAATCCATCTGGCTTCTCCTTAGAAGTCTTAGCCTCTGGATCTGGTCAATCATCTGAAAATCCCATGACTCTCTTTTGGAAGCTCTTTTTTTCTAGCAAGATTCTGACTCAAAAAAAAGCAATCTCCTCATCATTGTAATGATTTCTCCACTAAGTTAAAAATGTACCCCCAAAAAACCACCCCTCTTTTAGTTATAGCCAATATATATTTTGGAAAATATACTCATTTCTCAATTGGTGCTCTCAAGGGATACATTAACAAATAAATCAAGGGATGGATTCCAAAACTAGTTTTAGCTGTGTATATTCACGCCGTCTCTCAACAAATCTTGAAGCAGACTTTAAATACATATATATAACTCAGCACTGTTTGGCTAAGCTGAGTTAATGAACTGAGCTGAAAATGGTGACTCTTATGGTATGTGACGCATATCTCAATAAAGATGTTTTAAAAAATGAACTGAGCTAATTAATGTCACAGATGCAATTCAGAACAACGTTATAGAGGATGACCTCGGTGTGTCAGGTGGCAAGAATTCTAGCTCCAGTAATCTCTCATTCATTCACTCAAATTCATTCATTTTTTTTCATTTTAATTAGTGCCTATCTTGTATCAGGCATTGTAGAATATTCTGAGGCTAAGAAATGAATAGAATGCAATATCTCTTATCATAGGCATGTCACGTCATTTTTGTGCCACGGATTTCTCCATTTCTTAAGTAAATGGACTAGATACTGTGCTTTTCCTACTTGTATGAGTCTCATTGCTGGTGGAGATACTAACAACTAGGTCAAAGAAAGAGGCACAGATCTGAGGACATACTGAATGCATAAAATATTGCCTTGGCATTGCTGAGCTGTGTTTATTGCCAATAAAGGATATTATGCTTTTTAAAGAATTCAGGACTTTTTGAATAAAAGGTTTATGCAATCAAATGATAGTTGATTATTTCCTCAATCAGGCTCTCGAGTAGTTTAAGCATACTTTTTTCTATTTTCTTAATGATCCACATTTTGTCACGTTTGAGCCAAATAGATTCTTTCTTGGCCCGCCCTCCTTTATCAAATCAATCTCCATTTAGAAAGACACCATTTGCTCCAGCATCAATTGGAAATGCCTCAAGGATCATCTGGCTCAAGTACACTGACTTTTCCATTGATGAGAACCCATCTGGGCAAAAGGAGCCCTTCTGAATAATAAAAGGGAATTTAGTAACAGTAACTTCTCATAACCTTAAAACCCAGTTTGTTAGAATTGGCCTCCCTCACTTTATAAATAAAAAGAATTTGATGAGCTTACCACCACCCTAGGGACATCAGGCGAATCATAAAAAGCGAATAAAGGCCTTCTACTCAATTTCTTATTCAGTACACATGAATCAAACTAAACACAGCTTGTTTATGTCTCTAATAAGAGCGACGTGTCCAGTTTCAGGCTTTACAACTTAAGAGGAATATGCAGCAGGTGAAAAGTGCCCAAGAGCACATGTTTAAAGCACTAGATAGTGACATTGGGAAAAAAATTTAAAGATTTATCCTGGAAGAAAAAAGGCTAGAACTCTTTTAATAAGTGAATATATACACAAGAAACACAGCTCTGGCTGCCTAATTCCCGTCTGCATTCAGAAAGTATGAAGGGCAAGTTCAAATTAAATGTATGACATTCCTGTTCATGTTTTATGATGACCGTGATCTTTTGTCCTTCTTAGCCAGATTCAGTATTCATGAAGTGTAGTGGGAAGTAGATGGGTTTTGACATTGCACAGGTGTGGGTGTGAATCACTGATTTATGAAATGGGAATAAGAATATTCACATCACAGCAATATTGTGTAGAAATAATCTGCGTAAAGTTCTTGACATGGAATAGGTGCTTTTGAAATGTTAAGCCCTCCTTTCTCCCTTCTTCCACACCTGACCCCCACACCCAGACACCCCCAGTCTTGGCTTCGTGGTCTAGATAGTGTGAATGAGGAGATTAGCGTTTCTTTTTTGTTTGCCAGGCATCTTCCATAGAAAGCATATTTTAAAAACCCAGTTAGTATTGTCTGTTGGGACTAGCTTACTGGCTCCATCATTGACAAGCTAACTTGTATAAATCCTGGGTCTACCATTTACTAGATCACTTAGGCAAGTTTTTAACCTGTTAGTGACTCAGTTTCCTCATTTGGACAGTGAAGATAATAACTACCTCATCAAGTTGTGAGGACCATAGACAAACCATACTATGTGCCTTATTTCTATATTTCATGCTAATAAATTTTATTAATAATAGGTAACAGTTATTATGTGTTTGTTATATGTCAGAAAATGTACTAAATGCTTTATACCTCATAGCTATTAAGTCCATATATCAAAGAAAGTAATGAGTCTCTGAAGAATTAAATAACTTTACCCAAGGTTGGTTGGTCTCCCTCCCACCCTCTCTCTTTCTGTCTCTGTCTCTCTGTCTGTCTCTGTCTCTGTCTCACTCTCTCTCTCTCACACACACACACACCTAGGACTCAAACTTGATGTCCAACTCAAAGACCATGCATTTAATGAAATAGCAACAGTTTTGATAAGCAGATGCTTATATCATTATTGTTGTTTTAGTTCTTCCACAACAAGTCAAATCAACAAAGATACCTTCCTCTGGTGCCTGAGGATAATTCCAAGTTTTCTGAGACACAGAAGGTTAAGAGCCAGCAGGGACCTGAAAAGCCAAATTCCAGATGAGGAGACTGGGGCTGGGAGGTGGATTTATGATTATTGATTGAGCCCTTATTCTTATGTGATATGAACTGTTTCAGCACTGGGAATACAAGAGGAAACCAATCAGTGATGGCTCTTGCTTCATGAAACTTAAAATCTTGGCGATGTCAGAGCTTAAACATATATAATTGCATTAATAAATACCATATATAAGTGCTATGATGAAGAAAAGGTCTGAGAGTAAGAAAGCATATAACATCTACCTAATTTAGCCCAGGAAGGAGAAGTCAGGGAGAGCTTCTCAGCTTCCAGGTCTCAGTTTGAGCTGAGACCTGGAAATTGAGGAGGGATTTATTTTGCTCAAGGTTAGTTGACTGGGCTAGTTAGTAGCCAAGCCTGGATTAAAAATTAGATCTATGATTCTAATTTCTCTGTTTCCCTCACTGCACTGTAAATCTTCAACAACTTCTGACAGTTTGCATTTGCCAACTCCATGACATTGCTTTATAAAAACCATTTCTATTTAAAAAAGAAGGAAATCCCTTAAATTTGGCTCCCTGATTCACAGCCTGCTTATTACAATCATTGAGTGTCTTATTTCCATTCCTATATCTTTAAAGGGGGGTGGGAGTTCTTTGGTATGTCTCTAATCTTTGTCACGCCACAAAGCAGTGAACTGTGAAAAATACCCAAGGAATTCCCAATAAATCGTACAGGAGGCAAATGAAGGGCATCCAGCTATGAACCTGAGCAGCTCTCTTTTTTCAACTAGATCCCTGGAGGTTCTCTCTAGAGCAAACCTTACCAGGATTTGGTTCTCCATGCCTGTTGAGTTTGATCAGCTCCCATCTGTCCTTTCAAAGGCATTTCTCTTAGGTCCATTCTAGCATTTGCGCCTGATGTGTGTGCTCAGCCCCTTTAATGCAGAGTGAATTAAACACCAAAAAAGGTACCCTAAAGCGTCACAGCCCTCTGGACTTTAGTGTCTCTCTCTAGCTTGAGCCTGTGATACACTTCTCTGTGTTGCTGATCAATTACAAAACCAAGCCCCAAGTACCTTTCATGAAACAAATGCACAGAAGGGCAGAAGTTTCCTGAGGAGGCAAAGTGAGCTTCATCTTGAAGGAGGGCTGGAACCATGTGGGGGACCCACCTGCAGCTCAGCTGCTGCTATGACAATGATGTCAGCATGCTTAGCACCTAGGCAGGATGTGCCATTGACCGTTGTTCTCCTTTCTTTTAAAATGAAACACTGAAAAGCATTCATTAGCCATTCTCTTGCCCTGTTTTTAAAATCTTTGGGATTGCTTTTTGCTCAATGAATTCTTGGCTCTGGGTTTTATTAAAATGTTAGAAAGAATGAGAACCAAACTGTGACATATTATGCTTAAGAAGTGTAACAAAGTTCTACAAACTGGGTGGTTTAAAACAACAGAAATTTATTCTCTCACGGTTAAGGAGGCCAGAAGTCTGAAATCAAGGTGTCAAGAGGATTGGTTCCTTCTGGAGGCTGTAAGGGAGAATCTGTTTCATGCCTCTCTCCTAGCTTCCTGTGGTTGCTGGCAGTCCTTGGTGTTCCTTGATTTGTAGACACATCACTCCAACCTCTGCCTCCATTTTCACATGGCCTTTTCCTGTGTGTGTGTGTGTGTGTGTGTGTGTGTGTGTGTGTGTGTGTGTATTCAAATTGCCCTCTCCTTTCTCTTATAAAGACACCAGTCATTGAATTTAAGACTCACCCTAATCCAGTCTAACCTAATCTTAACCTCATTACATCTTCAAGGACCCTATTTCCAAATAAGGTCACATTCATTGGTTACAGCAGTTAGGACTTGGACATATCTTTTGGGAGGAATACAATTCAACTCAGTACAAGAGGTAAAAAGCCCTGCTCTCTATGTAATTCTCCTTGCCTTTCTATACTGACTGAAGGCACAATTCAACCATTATACAGTGCAAAATCTAGTGGTTAATGTTCATGGAACGTTAATAAAAGCATACCCAGGATGTGATGGGAATGTTCTGTATCTTGATTGTGGTGGTGGCTTCATAGGTACACACAGCTATCAAAGCTCATTGGTGCAGTTTAGTGTATGTAGATTACTCCTCAGTAAAGTAGATGAGAAAAAAATGCATACCTCAATCACAGTACCAATTGTTTTTCTTTTCTCCTCTCCCTTCTATACACCATCCCATCTTGTCATTAGAAAAACATAGTGGGCAAATAGGTTCTCCCATTTCCATTCAATATAGAGAAGTGAAGATTCTGGGGAAAAAAATAAAGTTTTCAGAGGAAAAAAATCTGTATTATTCAGTTACTTTAAAAATCAGACATATTGAAAAATGTTTAGACTGAAAATTTTAGAGTAATAACAAAATATTAAAGCCTGTTTACATTATTATATAATTCTTCATCCTCAAAAGTAGTTCTAAAACATACGCTATGGGAAGGTTTTAAAAACTACTTTAAGTAACTAAGTATAGCTGAACCATGTACCAGGTTCAGAAAAAATTAACTTACTTTGAGACTCCAAGGGCATCTTCACCCACAAAGACAGAAGAAAGTAAAACTAACAAAGAAGGAATGCCACTGGCACAAAACGCATGTTCAAAAATGTTTATAAACCGAAATTAAATTTGGTTGTCAGCCAACTTGTATTATTATTAAAAATCTCTTGAGATCAAGTTTCAAAGCCAAAAACAAAAGTGATGATGGTCACATATTTCGGATTTAGTGTTGGAAGACTCTTTCAAATGCTGGCTGCAGGTAAACAACAATTGTTTGTTTCATGCTTTGGTCCCTGAAACTCTGCTATGCACATCTAAACTGCAACCTGGCTTAAGATTTTTATACAACCTTGCTTTTTACCTGCCTCATTAATGAGTATCCTGAAAACAGAAGAGTTGATATTTAGAAATACTGTACTCATACCAGCTAGAAAAATAAACAAGTAATAGGGTAGAACAATGTGTGTATGCAAAACTGCTTTGTAAAGTTGAGAAGATAAAGATGAAACACTAGAAAACATAGAAGACGTTGCTAATATTTGCACAGAAAATGAGAGAATGAATGGTGTTGCAAGTGGCTTTTTGCGTGTTCATTGTAGGTGCTAACACAGAAACAGGACTTTTTTTCTCTCCATTGATTTTGCTTTTTTTTAAGTTCATAATTGGTAAGGGATGGTGGAATTAGACACACAAAGTAGGGGGAAAGTGAGAAATACGAATAAGAATAGTCATTTAGGTTTCTGAATATAGTACCAGAAGAAATTGTCACAGATCTTGAGGTTAACTAGATGAGTATGAAAACCTCAACTTGGTGCCTGCTTTAAAGAGAGAGTTCATGGTTCCAATTCTGGGAAATGTGAAACTGATCCAAAATATTGAGTCAAAAAACTGACCTGTTGGTATATAAACGTAACAGAGGGCAAAAATTTTCTACACGCTGATCTGAATATAGAGGATCCCAAACTTTCACTTGACTCAAAAAAGTGCCTTGCCTTGAAAGAACATATTGGTATTATTTAGTTGGTATTGACAACACCTCTAAAACTTGGGGAGGGTGGTGAAAATCCCAGCTAGACCATTTACTGGGTCGACCACGGGCCTTTTACAAACAGTTTTAAACAAAGGATTCATTAGCAAATTAGAAAGGTTTGACTAGATCTTTTGGGTGTAAGACCAGGTGAACTCGCATTAGGGATGGTCATTTAGTGTAGCTGGATTCGTAAAGTAATTTTAAAATTATTGATTTTGTATAGATTATAGTAATAACTCCCATCACTGTGCTTGTTCTCTCCAGGATGCTCTGTGCTAAGCATGCTGCATACATGAGGTCCTTTACTCATCTCGACAGCCTTCTGAAGTGAACATGATTTCGTAGACTGGGAAGTGAGGATGAGAGTTGTGAAGTGATGTGCTCAAGGTCACACAGCTAGATAAGAAATCAACAGATTGAAATCCATTCAGACATGGTCCCAAAGCACTTCCAAATGGAATGGCTTCTTAATCTGCAATTCTAGTCCTGCAAGAGTTAGAAGTCAAGGTTAGATCACATGGATCTGAATACTAGCCACTTAACTAGGGGTTTAGATGCTTCTAGATCTTGGTTTTCTTCATCTGTAGAACCGGGGGTTAAGTATTATAGCGCTCTTTCTCTCTCTCTCTCTCTCTCTGTGTGTGTGTGTGTGTGTGTGTGTGTGTGTGTGTGTGTGTGTGTGTGTGTGTATCTGTTGATTTGGATAGTGCATGCATATTTTCAGCCCAGTGCCTGCCATATAGGAAGTTCCAACAAGTGTTAGTTGTTCTTATATTGTTATATTAACAATTGATTGAAGGGTTAGGACCAAGCTGTTTGAGTAGATAATCTTGAATACAACACTAAATTCGAGTTGCCAAATGGTATGGACATGTTTGGTGCTTTTTCCCTTTAGTGTTGGCATAAATATTTTTTTTTCTGGATATTTCTTTAGGTATTATAATATTAAATTGTTCTCTAAGGTAGAGAGTTGAACTTATATCTTAGTCTTTTCACATCACAGTACCAGTTAGGACTCAATCTCTCAAATACCCTTTTATCTTGCAAATCATTATATTCACCATCTAGAGAATAACTATGGCACCATTTCCGTCTTTGGAAAGTGATCAGTGTTCCTCAGTGCTGGGTTGGTGTTTAACAAAGTGAGTTTTTGCTAATCTTACTCATACAGGATTATCCTGCGACTTGAAATTTACCTCCACTGTTATCTGTCATTTGTAATTTAAGTTCTTGGCTATTATATTCGTTCAGGGAGATCCTAGGATAGGAATTTAAAGAAACACTCTTGGTTCAGCTGCAAAAAATTCCTAGCTTATAATCAAGAAGTAATTTAGGCATGGGACACTATTGCTATTTAATGTAATTAGAATTCTTTTTTTTTTAATTATTTATTTATTTATTTTATTTTTGGCTGTGTTGGGTCTTCGTTTCTGTGCGAGGGCTTTCTCTAGTTGCGGCAAGCGGGGGCCACTCTTCATCGCGGTGCGCGGGCCTCTCACTGTCGCGGTCTATCTTGTTGCGGAGCACAGGCTTCCGACGCGCAGGCTCAGTAATCGTGGCTCACGGGCCCAGTTGCTCCGCGGCATGTGGGATCTTCCCAGACCAGGGCTCGAACCCGTGTCCCCTGCATTGGCAGGCGGACTCTCAACCACTGCGCCACCACGGAAGCCCAAATGTAATTAGAATTCTTAAATCCTGTAAAAGTTCTCCACCCGTTTCTCATATATTCCACATCACACAGATTAAAATCATGTCCTCCTTTTCATGTTTCAGTAGCTTGGAGGCAGAACCTTTGACTTCTTCTGTGGGAGAGTGAGATGCTGTGAATTGTTTACCCCAGATACCACTAAGAATGTAGAAATGATATCAGAGGGATCACAATCAGTTTGAGAGACATGGGCAGGATGAAACAAAAATCAGTGATGTTGCCTGACTTGGGAGCCAATCAGATAGAGGTCTGAAATATTATATGGCAGTCAATCAGGAAGTTCAATGTGATTTGGGACTATATAAGCAATGGGATTATATAACAAACAAGGGTAAAATAGGATGCCCTAACCTGGAATATTGGACCTCAGGACTATAAAGAAATAAGCAACTGGAGGCAGTCCAGAGGAGATCATCTACAATGATGGTTTTAAAGCAAAATATGAACTTTATAGTATAGCCAAACCACAAAGTCAGACCCAAGGGGCATGATAGAAATCTACAGATAGCTTGAGGGTCTAGACACCAAGGGGAAAGAGGAATTTTGGCTGGAGATAAGAAAAATTTCAAGGGATAAAGTTAAGAAAAGGGAAATTTAGGTTTAGCAGAATATATTCTTTGGTAGTAAGATGTATGTGTTTGTAGAACAGTGTCTCAAGGGAATAGAAAGAACACTGATGAATTTTCGAGGATCCTTGATAAGAGGATACCTTGATGTCAAGGTCTGTAGAACTTTCATTAGAATATTCTTGTGCCATGACCAGATGGAATAGATATATTTTTTATCCTGAGTTTCTAGGATAATTACAACAGGGAAGGAACAGTGAACACACTGTTCTGCCCTTTAATAAAAGGTATCCTTAGGCTTTGATTAACTTCGGCTCTGAGGAAAAAAACAAAACCAAAAACAAATATGGACACTACTTTTCAACATCAAATGCCCTAATAAAGGAGCAAAGTCTTAGACACCTGATTTTTAAAGTATATGCATTCAAAACCATCTATTTCTAAACTACCAGTTATATTGCTTCTGAAGCAGGCTGATGAATTGTAAGAAAGATTCTGGGGATCAACATAACAAAACCAGTCATTTTTGAAATTGGTAAATGAAACCCAGACCTTCCTTAATCAAGTCTGGCATAAAATGGCAGTCAGTCAGAAAGGCCAGTGTGAGCTGGGTCTGTATAAGCAAAGGGATTATATAACAAACAACAGTAAAATAGGATGCCCTAACTAGGAATGCATAAATAAGCCATACACCAAAATGACTGCAAAATAAGCCTAATAGCAGTCAGATTGGAAATCACAATAGTTTTAAAAATACCATTTTAAAAATCCAAATAATTTTCTTATAAAATCTTTCTTTCCAGAAGTGCCATTACATTTTCCCCGTGTGTTTTAAAAGCATATATACTTACACCGGGTTTTTAAAAAGGAGCCAGAGCTTAACTTTATGGATATTCAAAGCAATTTATTCATTATTCCCTATGCTGAGGCAAGCTCCAGGCTAATGGAGAGTCAGGACCTGTTGGAAATAAGATGATGAATGAACTGGATGCGTTTGCTCTAAGCCTCTGCTCACTGGCTCCCCAATATCCATGACCAAGCATGTGTGACTTCCTGCCTGGAGGGTATTCTTATTAGCCCTACGTCATTGTGGCAGGGTTGCATTTTCAACCCCATGGTCATCTTTTGGGCTTAGAGAAATAGCACATATATAAATTATAAATTACATTTGCTTAACCACCTGAGTTGTAAGTGGTCCTGTGACGTGTGACTTTGCTAACCATCTACTCCAAATACCAAAATCCAATGAAGCATAACCAGTTCCATGCACTGGTATCCAAATGGTAGAGACATTAAATGTTTACTAGTGACAAGTTACATGATATTGTTAACTAAGGAAAGGGCAGGCAAGACCCGCCCTCTTTTACTTCTACTGTGACTTGTTTGAGGAGGGAAGGAAGCAAATGACAACAATCCCCCAAATGTAATTTGGCGTGTGTAGTCATGCAGGAAAGTAAGCAATTTTACAGGCTGTGTCTCTCCACAGCACATCTAATCGTCAGCCACTGAAAAGAGTACTTATGTTTCAGGGTGAGAAGAGATGGGCGGCATTGAGGGTGGTGGGAAATTTGTATCTCATTTTTGTCTTGTGGCAGCAGATAGGTCATAAAGTTACAGGAGGGAACTCCCTGAGCGCAGTGGGTTCCGCTGCGTTTACAAAAACGGGTAGGTCAGAGATCCTGGGGTCCGAATGAAGCCCTTTATGGAGGTATCGAATTCTTCTGTTAATTAGATTTCATGACGTGACCCCTCCTA
Organism: Balaenoptera borealis; assembly: GCF_965194805.1. Lineage (NCBI taxonomy): Eukaryota > Metazoa > Chordata > Mammalia > Artiodactyla > Balaenopteridae > Balaenoptera > Balaenoptera borealis. The sequence goes on along the minus strand of NC_138881.1, from coordinate 9,293,472 downwards.
GACAGTCAAATACCTAGGACCGTCGAACACGTTTTTTAAGAAGAGAAAGACATTAAATTTCCCCCTGAAAATTTTATAGGGAATGAAACAAGCCTTCCAAAATCAAAGTTGGACAATTCTGATGTTATACGCAACACGGCGAATGTTTGTGTCAAACACTTGTATTTATAAGTTCACTGTAAGTTTTTTTTTCTTTAATAAAAGTAATGGTAAAAGAAAGTCACCTTTACATTTGTATAAAGTTCTCTTCACCCAGAAGTGGTAAAAGAGGACACACGAACACAGTTAAATAAAGTACGCAGGCATTTCCAACATTCTCTCTGCTCCACTGCTGAGATGGTTGTGAGATGCGTCGCAAAACTTAAATGTTACGTCAAAAAGCCCTCCGAGAAGCGGGCGAGGCTTCGCGCTTTATAGATTCTAGGGGTGGGACAGTAGCGGGGGAAGGTGCTCCCAGGCTTGTTTTCAAGCAGGGAACATTGACATCGCCAGCGTTTTCCAGCTTCCCAGGAATGAGGCCGCTGCGCGCTGCGCCCAAAGGCGTCCCACAGCAGAACCCGGAGACCGATCGCTTTGTGAGCGCCAATCTCCGCAGCCTTTGGGCTGACGCTGCGCCGGGCGCCTGCCCCCTGCTCGGCCTCACTCACCCCTCCTCCTCGAGTACAGTTACTGCACGACCCTTACATGGCGAGGACCCCTCCCCCTTCCCCTCCTTTTCTTAGTAGGTCCCCAGCTCCAGCCCATTCATCGGCAGCCACTACATTTGAACTGAATCTCTATCCTCCCTTTTAAAAAACAAAAACAGCAGGGCGGAGAAAAGGAAGGCAGGAGATTTATCTCCAACTTCAGAGCAGCCGTCTCGGGCTATCCATCTGACACCAGTGGGTGGGGTGCAATCTGACACTTCCCTTCCTTTCCAGAAACGTGAGCGGAGCTGGCGCCCCCTTCGATTTGGGGGAGGGGAGACGGGGGAGAAGGTCCGCACTTCCGTCCTTGGGGCTTTCTCCCCAGGAGACCCGGTACCGGTGGTGAGCGGTGCTCTCTCTGCGCCGCTCCCAGGTTTGGTGCCTGGAAAACTCCACGTTCTGCTTTCTCCTGCTCCTGGCTCCGCCCCAGCTCCAGACCTGGCTTCCCTCCCGCCCTACCCGTCCGGGCCGCCCCCTTCCCGCTGCCTCTAGCGCGAGCGTGCGGGGACATCTCCGCGCCTGCCCTGGGCCCAAGGCTGGGCTGAGAATATCAAGAGCCCCTCTCCGGCGGGTCATGGACAGCCGACCCTGTGGTTGTCCCCTTAGCTCCCTGAGCGCAGCTGGGAATTCTCTCCCACCCTAGCCGCTCAGCCCTTGGAAGGCCCTGGGCGCTGCGCGCTCCGTGTCCCCACTTTGTAGCGAGACCGGCACCTCGGGGGAACCTGGAGCTTGGAGACACTCTTGCGCCTAGCCAGTCAGAGGAGTGGGCGCAGCAGCCAAGTGGCGACCAGACGCGTAGCTTCAGAGGCCCGGATACGGCGACGGTGCACGGGGGCGCAGCCCGGGTGCCCAGCTCCAGCGCGGGAGGAGGAAGTCCCTCTCACTGCGCCGAGAGCGCGAGGGACGCGCCCTGGGCGCACGCCCAGGAGGCCTCCTCCCCAGCCCTCGGGACCGTCCTTAGGGCGCGAGGAGGAGCTTGCTGGAGACATCGAGGCTGTCCAGAGCCTGGGAGCGGGAGCGCGGCATCTCCTGCCTCAGCTGGGAAGGGGGAGTGGCGTTGGCCGCCGGAGCTGGGAACCCAGCGAGCGCCTGACCTTCCTCCTCCTCTTCCTTACCCTTTTCGTGACTTAGGCTCTGGGAGAAGGTTCTGGCGACCGAAGGAGCCCTCCCTCCTCACCCCTTTTCCTAGAAGGCTGGTGATGAATCTCCTGCTTCTGCCCCCGCCGGGGCACTTGGAGCGCGCTGGTGGCGCGTGAGCCGGGAACTGCCCTCCACCGGCCTCGGCGAGCCTTGGCCCGACCCCGCCTGGCAGCCTCGCCTGAGCCCCCTTGCTTTCTGCGCCCCAAAGCGCTAGCAGTTCCGAGAGCTGGAAGAGGGTGGCCCTCAGGCACAGCCCCGCCGAGATGTCCGCGCAGAGCCTCCTCCACAGTGTCTTCTCCTGCTCCTCGCCGGCCTCGGGCAGCGCGGCCTCGGCCAAGGGCTTCTCCAAGAGGAAGCTTCGCCAGACCCGCAGCCTGGACCCGGCTCTGATCGGCGGCTGCGGGGGCGAGGCGGGCTCAGAGGGCGGCTCGCGGGGGGCCACCGGGGGCCGCGTCTGCTCCCCGCTGTCCCTGGCCGAGGGTCTCGGCTCTCGCTTGGCGTCCTCTCCCCGGGGCCCGCCTCCCCGGGCCAACCGCCTCCCGTCCCCTAGACCCCTCTGCTCGTCCTTCTCCACACCCAGCACCCCTCTGGAGAAGTCACCTTCTGGCAGCTTCCACTTTGACTATGAGGTCCCCCTTGGTCGCAGCGGCCTCAAGAAGAGCATGGTATGGGACCTGCCTTCAGTCCTAGCCGGGCCGGGCAGTGGCCGCAGCACCATCCTCTGCTCCTCCGGGGGAGGCCCCAACGGCATCTTCGCTTCTCCCAGGAGGTGGCTCCAGCAAAGAAAGTTCCAGTCCCCACCCGACAGCCACGGCCAACCCTATGTCGTGTGGAAGTCCGAGGTAGGGTCCGGTGCCTCGTGTCCTCATGGCCCAAGGCTGGACACCTGGGCAGTTCTTTAATTCCTTCTCATTTACAGAGCCAGGGACCCACTGCGGGGTTTTCCTGGTGTGGCTGTTCCTCTTTGGCTGGTTAAATGGTGTCTGCAAATGGGACGTCCCTAGTGGCCACCCACACGTGTCTCGTTAGGACTTCTTGGCTCCACTTTGGAGCAGTGGTAGGAGCTAGAGGAAGAGGTGCTTTCCTTTTTGCGCTGCAGGTGATTTCCAAGGGTCATCTTATCCCTTCACCCAATGTTGATATTTTTTTGGAACTCACATGATCTATTTCCAAGCTGTTTATCAGGATTGGAGGAAATATATTTTGAAATGTTTCTGCCATCTGGTTGTTTTACAGAGAATTCAGGAACATTATTCTTGAGGGTGTTGATATGTGTGTGTGTAGGTCTGTGTGTTTGGGGGAGTAACTACTAGAATTCTCTAGTTTTGATCTTTTCTTCTCCCTAAAGGTCTGCTTTCAGAGAGCTATGGTACTGAGTACTAGTTTAATCCTGGAGAAAAAAAAAAAAAATCTCTGCTTAAGGCTATGAAAGATCATGGAAATATGCCCAAATTCCACTAAGGGCTACTAGTAGTTAGTGAAATACACATGAATCAGGAATCGTTAGTAAATAGAGAACTCAGAGGGAGGTATTTGGTACCTTTAAAAACGTTTGCTCTCTGGTTTAGAAGAATGGAGAACAGAGCTAATGGGAAACTGTGGTTGATGGGTACTTGGAAAGCTGCATGCTTTTAGAGAATAAATACTAGTTGTTTTAAAAATGAACAACTCCTAATCTCTTTCAGTCCACAAACTCTATAGATTTGCCTTGGATCTGTTTCTATAAGGAGAGATTCCATCCACTGTAATTAAATGTTTTAAAGTACAGTTAGAATTACAGAAATGAAATGAAATACCATGTAATTGCTGGAAATTTAGACTAAATAAAGGAAACACAACCAAGAAAAACAGCTAGAAAATAGTATCCAACATCATACCTTGCTCTGTTAACATGAGATGACTGTGAAATTTTGGCTTTTATTAGACTGCCTTAGAAAAATCAGCAGTATTTATCAGAAATACTCGTATCACATATTAGTAAAATATTAGTTACTGTGTCAAAGTAACTGCTGCTGTTGAGTGGGGAGCATGGATTACAAAAACTAACAAACACTGCTGACTGTTCTGCCCATTTTCTTGAGGAAGATAGGCAGTAGAGAGAAAAGTCCAGTAGGAGAGCAAGAGATTCTCTCCAAACCAGGGAACTTAGCATTAGAAAGAGGGTCAAGAATCTAAATATTGAATTTCTGTTGGTCTTTAGAAGGGCCTGGATTCCTTCTCTATATCAGAAGCACACGTTATCTGATTAATCTGTAGGAGTTGAGAGAAAGAGAGAGAAATGCAAAAGCAAGCCAAGTTCTTGGACTGGATAGCCACTGACATTCATGTTTAAACCAATTACATCACTAAGAATGTCTCTGCTTTTTCTTAGCAACTGTACATACTTGGAATATAGTATATAGATGCTGTTTGTTGCTCTTATGACCGAAAGGCAGTCTACTGTAGATGATCACAACTGGTTAGAAATTTTCTTCTTATCCATTAAAATTTCATAATCAATGGACAAGTATCTGAACTTCATCAATACTGGGTGGCTTCAAACTGTTCTGTGCAGTGTTGGGGCAGTCTGCAAGCTAACCTACCATGACTTTCACCTCTTTTGCAGTGGTTAAAACTAAGTACATAGCCATCTAGCAAAAGAACAACATTTTCTCATAAAATGTTCGTGTGTGTGTGTGCGTGTGTGTGTAATCCCTTTATTCTTGAGGCAGACATGGAATGACTGGATGGAATCCTGGCATGAAGGTCCAAGGCTGGTTTTGTTTAATAGAGTCCCAGATATCCTAACATAACCCCGGGGTCTGGAATTTAATGGCTTGGATTACCTTTCAAAGGTTTAATGCCCTGGAACCCTCTCAAAAACCAAGGAAATTCATCCTATTGAGCACTGCTTGTCCTTCTCGTTTGAAAGCAAGCTAGGTCCTTTGTCCTAAAAGAGAATCTTTACTAATGATGTCAAAAGTCCAGCAGATGAACACCTTGCAAGGTTACTTATGGGCCCTGGAGGGGAGATTTGGATCGTACAGAATTGGTTCTTAGGCTTTTCTTGGTTGCTCTGGTTCAGGATTTCTCTGCCTCTGCACTATTGACAGTTGTGGCTGAACGATTCTTTGCCTTGGGCACCGTCCTGTGCATTGTAGGATGTTCAGCAGCATCCTGGGCCTCTACCCACTAGATGCGAATAGCAGCCTCCCCACCAGTGTGACAATGAAAAGTGTCTGCAGGCACTGCTGGATGTCCTCTGAGGGTCAAAACTGCCCCAGTTGAGAACTACTACACCAGTGAGTTGAATGTAGCCCCCCTCATCATGGCCATCTTGACTGCCCACAGAGTGCTTTCAGCTGGCAGAAAGTTTCCTTGGGGACGTCTTCCCATTCCAAAAGCATGTGGATCCCTCTTGAGTGTTGCCTGCAGATTCCGCGGATCTCTTATGGTTTATTCAACTTTTCAGTTTCTCTTCCATTGAATCCATAGGCAAACCTGAGAATTCACCTTCATTCAGGTGTAGCCAGTAGTGGATCACATCCATTTCTACTTAGTTCTTTCAGCAGATTCTCTGGTTTTAAACTAAATTGTTCGTACAAGGGCTCCTGCTCCCACAACTCGCATAAATGCCTGTAGCTCTATGCCCTGTGCTCACTCAGAGCTCACAAATGGCATTTTTATGGCCTAAAACCAGGAGGTGTTAGACAAAGTCAGCTACAACTCAACATTTCCTTACTGTGTGTTTTAGGATTGCTTTAACAAAATCTGATTCATGGACATGCTGGGTAGAATATCTATTGAGTAGAAAAAGGGAGAAGACAAAGGGATAAATGGTACATGGTAACACAATTGGTATATACTTCTCAACTTTGTTCTTAGCAGCCAGGCTCTGTCCTTGACTCAGATCATAAACAAGGGAGTAAGGTCTCATTCTAACTCTGGGGTTCTCCTAATTCTTTTGGATCAGAGCTGAGATTATGCTCATAGCTGACATAGAGTTTGCCAGCCTCGATAACCCATAACTAAAATTATTTCTCTCTTCATGACTTCTTTTCTTCATTTACGCCCCAAGAACTTCTTGAGCACAAGCATTTCTCTATGTACCAGGAATGCCGAGAGGCTAAAATATGGTGTCACCCCTTAAAGAGTCTAAGGAGGAGGATGGATGAGTCAACCAATAGCTGCAGTGCAGAAGGGTCAGCACAATGAGGGACTGGGGGATGCGATTCACCGTGCTTTGAGGAGTCTTGAAAGGCTTCACTGTGCAGAGAACATTTGAACTTGATCTTCAAGGGTGACTGCCACTTATAAGAAGAAGAAGGGAAGTGATTCCTTGATGAAATAGGAAGGAGTGGACCTGCAAAGGCACAGAGGTGTTGGTGACGCTAGAGTTTCCAACAAAGAGGACTTAGAGGGGCTTAAGTGCAATAATTTGTTTGGAGGAGGAGGTTAAGATGTCTGCAGTTTAATGTATGTAGCAACCACATGGCTTTTTATATAACAACCTAATGAAACCAGAAATTAGACACCTGTTTGTGGAATAATAAGTAACTATAGGCTCAGGTAAAAATGGCAGGAGGACCAAAGCACCTCTTGACATCAAATCTGCAGGGAAGTGAAAGGATGTATTGATAGAGTGTTTTTGAAGTTAGAAGTTTGGTGTGCCTGGAGCATAGGCTGTATCTCACTGTGTGTTGGATAATAGTATTCAACAGGTTGGGTAGCATTAATTATGAAGAGCCCCACTGTGCATGTCTCAGGAGTTTGGACTCTGTTTTGTAGAGAAGTGGTTCTCAACCTGGAGACAGTTTTGTTCCCAGGGGACATTTAGCAATGTCCAAAGACAGTTTTGGTTGTCACAACTGGGGGTGGTGATGTATTAGCTTCATTTTGCAGCTGTAACAAATTACCCCAAACATATGGGTTAGAGCAACACAAATTTATTATCTTATACTTGTGGAGGTCAGAAGTCTGAAATAGGTCTCCTTGGGCTAAAGTCAAGGTGTTGGCAGAGCTATGTTCCTTCTGAAGGCGCTAGGGTCTGTTTCCTTTGCTTTTCCAGTGTCCCCCTTCCTCCATCTTCAATGCCAGCCATGTTGCATCTCTTTGACTCTTCTTCCAGTCATTTCTTCCTCAGACTCTGTTAAGGATGCTTGTGATTACATAGGACTCACCTGGATAATCCAAGATAATCTCATTTCTTTTTAACATCTTTATTGGAGTATAACTGCTTGACAACGGTGTGTTAGCTTTTGCTGTATAACACAGTGAATCAGCTATATGCATACATATATCCCCATATCTCCTCCCTCTTGCGGCTCCCTCCCAACCTCCCGATCCCACCCCTCTAGGTGGTCACAAAGCACCGAGCTGATCTCCCTGTGCAATCTCATTGTTTTAAGGTCAGTTGATTAGCAACCTTTAATTCTACCTGCAGCCTTAATTCCCCCTTGCCGTGTAAGCTAACATATTCACAGGTTCCAGAGATTAGGACGTGGATATCTTTGGTGGGACATTATTCTGCCTACTAACAGGGGAGGTGCTAGTGGCATCTAGTGGGGGAGAACCCAGGGACGCTGCTAAACACTCTACTAGGCACAGGACAGCGCCCACAACAAAGAATTATCTGGCCCTCAATGTCAATAGTGCCCAGGCTGAGAAACCCTGCGGTGGAGAATGGGATAAATTGGTGATTTTTAAGCCTGAGTGTGTAACAAGACTGGATATGTGTTTTAGAGAGATCACTCTAGTGTCTGTGGGGGCCATGCATCAGTAGCGTGAAACAAGCAGGAGGACAGATACTCAGAGGAGGTAGGCATGGGGAAACCATGCCAAGCATCCTGCAAACAAATGGGGGTTGCCATAGAAACATAATACTTCTGTATTTCTTACTTTTCCACTTTAGCAAATTGTTTTCTTGCACTGTTGAACTACTTCGAATAGGTTGGTGTCTATAGACCGTTGGTTTTCAACCAAGGGGTGTTTGCAGCCTGGACACATTTGGCAATACCTGTTGGCGTTTTCGATTGCCAGAGTTGAGGCAGGGGGTGTGTGCTACCGGCATCTGATGGATAGAGGCCAGGGATACTGCTAATCATTCTGCAGTGCACGGGACAGACCGCCACAACAAATAATTATCCTGCTCAGATTTTCAATAGCACCGAGGTTGAGAAACGCTATATAATTTATTACTTTATACAAGAAACTGAATTCTAGGTTTTGCTTTCCGGTACCATTTGCTCTCATGTTTCTAGCTTTACTCTGTCATTTTTTTCTTTTTTCCTGGTATATGTCAACCAAGACTTTGAATTGGAAAAAGTACCTTTTTGAAAGGTATTGAGGATAGGAAAAAAATATGGTGTGTCTCAATATATGTGTAAGAAAGAATTGAATTGTAAATATGTAATGACAGAAACTGGAATTAAAATTTAAAACATGGGCAGAGAGGAATGTTGTGATTAAAAATAGAGGCTCACGCATGTCACCAAAGAGGAAGTAATTAGAGTAAGGCAGCTTCAAACAGGAAATTGACAAAGGGCATTTTACAAGGAATTATGTCTGAAATCAGCATAATGGCCTAAGAATTTATAACTTAGGAAACTAGTTATTCAGTTTTCATATGCTTTCTCTTGGAGTATTTCTCTGCTACAATTCATTTCTAAGGTAATTTTTATTTTTACTAAAAAAATTTTTTTAACATCTTTATTGGAGTATAATTGCTTTACAATGGTGTGTTAGTTTCTGCTTTATAACAAAGTGAATCAGCTATACATATACATATGTTCCCATATCTCTTCCCTCTTGCATCTCCCTCCCTCCCACCCTCCCTATCCCACCCCTCTAGGTGGTCACAAAGCACCGAGCTGATCTCCCTGTGCTATGTGGCTGCTTCCCACTAGCTATCTATTTTACATTTGGTAGTGTATATATGTCAACGCCACTCTCTCACTTTGTCCCAGCTTACCCTTCCCCCTCCCCGTGTCCTCAAGTCCATTCTCTAGTAGGTCTGTGTCTTTATTCCCGTCCTGCCCCTTGGTTCTTCATGATCTTTTTTTTTTTCTTAGATTCCATATATATGTGTTAGCATACGGTATTTGTTTTTCTCTTTCTGACTTACTTCACTCTGTATGACAGACTCTAGGTCCATCCACCTCACTACAACTAACTCAATTTCGTTTCTTTTTATGGCTGAGTAATATTCCATTGTGTGTATGTGCCACATCTTCTTTATCCATTCATCTGTCGATGGACACTTAGGTTGCTTCCATGTTCTGCCGACTGTAAATAGAGCTGCAGTGAACATTGTGGTGCATGACTCTTTTTGAATTATGGTTTTCTCAGGGAACATGCCCAGTAGTGGGATTGCTGGGTCGTATGGGAGTTCTATTTTTAGTTTTCTAAGGAACCTCCATACTGTTCTCCATAGTGGCTGTATCAATTTACACTCCCACCAACAGTGCAAGAGGGTTCCTTTTTCTCCACACACTCTCCAGCATTTATTGTTTGTAGATTTTTTGATGATGGCCATTCTGACTGGTGTGAGGTGATATCTCATTGTAGTTTTGATTTACATTTCTCTAATGATTAATGATGTTGAGCATTCTTTCATGTGTTTGTTGGCAATCTGTATATCTTCTTTGGAGAAATGTCTATTTAGGTCTTTTGCCCATTTTTGGATTGGGTTGTTTGTTTTTTTGATATTGAGCTGCATGAGCTGCTTGTAAATTTTGGAGATTAATCTCTAAGGTAATTTTTAACTTAAATAGAGAATAATATGAAGACAAGTTCTTCTCAGATTGAACTGAGCTTCCACCAGAATTTTGGGATTTGAGGGTTGGCAAGAGCAAATTTTAGACTCTAAAAGGACCTTGGGTAGCATCTAGTTGCAACCTCCTTACTTTACAGTTAAAGACAGGGACTGAAAGGGTTAAGCCCAAACTCAGACAACAAGCTGAGGGCAGAACCAACCCTAAAATCCTTCTTGACTCTCAATATTAACTGCAAAACTTCTGGAAAAAGTAAGCAACCATGAAATCTAGAACCTTGGCAATCTTTTTTCTATCCCCATTACTTAATGAAACAATTTTCTCAAAGGTGCCCAAATCCCAGGACTTTCTTAGACCTCCTTTGGCTGGACTTCTGGGCAGAACTGACAGCACTGCTCTGCACCATCCCCCACCCCCTTTCCCCACCACTCACAGAAGAGTCTCAGCTCCCTCCCCGTTGCCTGCTTCTCAGTCTGCAATGTCTCTTCCTGCTCTTCTGTCTCTGTGCTTGTCGCCCGTGCATCCCTGCAGTTCTGTGTTTCCCTTCAGATCATTCTCCCTTGATGACCTCATTCACTTTTGCGACTTCAGCTATCATCCCTCTTGGGGACACTCGTAACTCTGTGTGCTTGAGCTCCTAACATCTATTTCTGATTTCTTGCAAGACATCTGCTCACGATGCCCACTGGACTCCTCCTAGTCTACATGACTGAAGCAGAACAAATCAGTCCCCCTTTCCTCTGAGCACATTACATTTTCCGTATTCCTTATTTCTGGTTGGTGTCACCATTCTTAGGCCGGCTTAGTTTTACCAGGCCAGAATGTCTTCAGTTTCCCGCCCCCCTTTTTTTTTCTCCTGTCGTCTCCAATAAGTTATCAAATCCTGTTGTGTTTACTTCTCATTTGCTCCATTCTAGAAAGGATTTGAAGAGGAATGTGTCCAAGGTCTTACATCTCTCTCCAGCTGTTTCTTCTCATTGCCACTGCCTAGTTTGGGTGCTCATTTGCTGTGGCCTTCCGCTTGGTCACCCTGCCTTCAGTTTCCCCTCTTCCCATCTGGCTTATGGGCTTTCTACTCCAAAGACACAATTGTAATCATGTTAACTCCCTGAGTAAAAACCTTTGCTGGGACTCGGTGTGTACAGAATGAAATCCAAACTGCTTAGCCAGTCATTTCAAAGCCTTTCACGCTATAATCTTAGCTGACCTCCTCCCGTTTCCCTAGGAATTCTTGTCCAACAAAACCAAACTGGCCACTCAGCCAGGTTGTCATCAAATATTTATCAAGTGCTGGCTATGCAGTAGACACTGGGGAATGTATGCAGAGTAAACAGGCACGGCCCCACAAGGTGCTTACCAGTTTGTGAAAGCAACACTTTCCAGTAAATAAATCCCTGCACTTCCTCAGAATGCTGTGGCACTATGACAGGAGGACTGTGGTACAGAGTAATGCCCCCCCAGAAGGATGTCCATGTCCTAATTCCCAGAACCCATGGATATGTTACCTTTTATGGCAAAAGAGACTTTGCAGATATAATTAAGTTAAGGATCTTGAGATGGGGAGATGATCCTGGATTATCTGGGTGAGTCTAATGTAATCACAAGGATCCTTATAAGAAAGAGGCAGGAAGTTCAGAGTTAGAGAAGAAGATATGAGGACAGAATCAGCCAGAGAGAGAGACAGACAGACAGATGTAGAAAGAGAGAGAGAGAGAGAGAGAGAGAGAGACAGAGGGACAGAGAGAGACAGAGACACACACGCAGAGATTGATTTTGAAGATGCTACTCTCTTGGCTTTGAAAATGGAGGAAGGAGCCATGACCCAAGGAATAGGGCAGCCTCTAGAAGCTAGCAAAGGCAAGGCAACAGATTCTCCCCTAGAATCTGCAGAAGGACAGCAGCTCTGCCAACATCTCGATCCTAGCCCAGCGAGACTTCTGATCTCCAGGACTGTAAGAGAATAACTGAGTGTTGTTTTAAGCCATGATGTTTGTGATAGTTTGTCACAGCTGCCATAGGAAGCTGATACAAAGACTAAGGAGGTCTGGGATGTCTCAACTGAAGCCAGTGGGTAAGGAGGCCTTTGCCAAACAAAAAGAAGGGAGGTGGTAGAAAGAATGGCCTGTAGTTAAGAGGGGCGTAGTATGCTTCAAGAACTTAGAGAAATCCAACTGGAAACACCTATAGGAGCAGGATGATGGCAAAGAATAAGTCTGACTGGGCCTTGGGCTTCATGATACAGCTCAGGATTTTATGATTTAATGTAAAGGTTCTCTGCAGAGATTTTTTTCTCTCCTCATTCTGCTTTTGATCACCTGGTCCCATATCTATCTGAGAAAAATCCACCATACTTTATGGCTCAACCAGATATCATCTTCAAAGAAATGTTTTGACTATCATACATGTCATGACATATTCACGATTTATGCAAATGTGAGCTCAGCTTTCCATAGCTAGATTCTGATTTTTCTAATCTGGTGTCCGCATAGGGGAAAGTGTTTTATATCAGACTCCATTCAATAACTGAGGGAATCTGTGTTCTGACAGTGGTTTTCTAAATCCCGGGGATACACTTTGGGGCATGATGTCTTTTTAAATTTTTTTCCTGAGTAGATATTCTTTTATTTTGTCAAAAGAAGGTTACAATTTTCTGTAACTTTCTACATTCACAGAGCAGGTTAACACACGTAGATTAAATTAATTCTGTTTTATTAAAATCTGCATTAGGGGGCAAACTGGAATTTATGCAACAATGTCCTGATTGTTTCAGATGTTTTATTTTTAATTTTTGCAGACAGGAAGACAAAAGTCATTCTTACCTTTGCTCCCCTTTCTGTAAGGGGCATGATGTCTTGGTCTAAATTTTACTGCATCCTCTCTGGGCCATTGCTTATGATAAAGAGACTGAGACTATAATTGCAACTATGTTACAACATGGCAAAAAATGGAATGTAATGTGTGAAAAAATGGAATTAGTTATTGTGTTAACTAGTAAATAATGATGTTTTCATTAGCTACCAGGGAAATACAAATCAAAACCACAATGAGATACCACTTCATATGGCTATACCATAGCATATAAATGGCTATAATAAAAAGGACAGATAATAACAAGTGTTGACAAGGATGTGGAGAAACTGAAACTCTTATACACTGCTGGTGAGAATGTAAAATGCTGCAGCAGCTTTGAAAAATAGTTTGGCAGTTTCTCAAAAAGTTAAACATTGACCATATTACCCAGCAATTCCACCTTTAGGTATCTACCCAAGAGAACTGAAAATACATGTGTACATGAAGACTTGTAAGTGAATGTTCATAGCATTTTTCATAATGGCCAAAATGGTGGAAACAACCAAATGTCTATCAACAGATGAATGGGTAAACAAAATGTGGTATACCTATACAATGCAAGATTATTCAGCAATAAGAAGGACTGGAGTACTAATACATGCTACAACATGGATAAACCTTGAAAACATTATGCTAAGTGAAAGAAGCTTGTTACAAAGGGCCATATATTGTATGATTCTATTCACATGAAATGTCCAGATTAGGCAAATCTATAGAGACAGAGAATAGATTAGTGGTTGCCAGAGGGTGGCAGTAGAGAGTGATGAGAAGTGACTGCTAATGGATACCTGGTTTCTTTTTGGGGGGATGAAAATGTTCTGGAACTAGATAGCTGTGATGGTTGCATAGCCTGGGGAATATACTAAAAACCTCTGAAGTGTACACTTTAAAAGGGTAAATTTTATGGTATGTGAATTTTTAAAAATTAATTAATTTATTTGTTTATTTTCGGCTGCATTGGGTCTTCGTTGCTGCGCACGGGGTTTCTCTAATTGTGGCGAGCGGGGGTTACTCTTCGCTGGAGTGCGCGGGCTTCTCATTGCGGTGGCTTCTCTTGTTTCGGAGCACGGGCTCTCGGCACGTGGGCTTCAGAAGTTGTGGCTCGCGGGCTCTAGAGCGCAGGCTCAGTAGTTGTGGCGCACAGGCTTAGTTGCTCCACGGCATGTGGGATCTTCCCGAACCAGGGCTTGAACCCATGTTCCCTGCATTGGCAGGCAGATTCTTAACCACTGTGGCACCAGGGAAGCCTGGTATGTGAATTTTAATATCAATTAAAAAAGAACAGGGCTTCCCTGGTGGCGCAGTGGTTGAGAATCTGCCTGCCAGTGCAGGGGACACGGGTTCGAGCCCTGGTCTGGGAGGATCCCGCATGCCGCGGAGCAACTAGGCCCGTGAGCCACAACTACTGAGCCTGCGCGTCTGGAGCTTGTGCTCCGCAACAAGAGAGGCCGCGATAGTGAGAGGCCCGCGCACCGTGATGAAGGGTGGCCCCCGCTTGCCGCAACTAGAGAAAGCCCTCGCACAGAAACGAAGACCCAACACAGCCAAAAATAAATAAATAAATAATTTTTAAAAAAAGAACACTGTTTATGACTTTTAGAAAATATATCAATATTGTTGCTACATCATCTTTTCAGTAAAACATAAACATAAATGTAGATGAGCAGAGCTATGTTGTAGGCCCAGGCCTAATGTATATTAAATGCTGTCCTTGAAGATGCAACAAGGAGGTAGTAATGACTCTGGCAGATTCAATGGAGGAGAGAACAGTCAGCCTGGGATTTTCTGAGACTGGTTACCGTGGATATTCTGTGTCCTGATTATTATGCTTTGGAAGCAAGTGCAGAGAAGCTATTAAAGAGATTGTTTTTCAGAATAGGCAGAGACTTTAAAAAGTACTTAAAATCTTGAAAAATTGCCTGGCCATATCACACCAGAGCTATTAAATAGCCAAAGATTTTCAGGAGCCATGAGAACTAAAAGCAACTTGAGAAACTACCCATCAAGTCATGTGCTAATGGACAAGAGGAGAAGGCTGAGCTTAGAATGTCTTTGAAGAAAGTGGAAATGAACTGAGTTGGGTGACCCATGGATCAAGGAAAATAATGTGTTTTTGCTTCTGTATACCTGGACACTCATGGAAGCAGGTGAATTAATACTACCTACAGGATCTGAAGTGTGAATATGCATCAGTTCAATTCTCAGCTTGCATTGCCAATAACCTCATCTCTCAGGGGTTGAGAAACAGTTAGGCAAGCTGGTACTGAGACCCAAAAGTGGATGGGGAAGGGGAAAGGTAAACCTTAGGTGACAGTAGGCACGTTGCGTCGGGGTTTATTATAACAAGGCCTCTACTCTAGTTAATAATTTGGTCCATGGAAATCCTGAACTGGGCCACCAGGTTTTCTGGCTTTTGAACAAAGTAGCATTCTGCTTATATTGGAACTTCCGATTGATTCCTTGCCCACTTATTTCAGTTGATAGGTGATGATAATAATGATAAGCGAAATAACAATTAGTATTTGTAGAATGCTCAGCAGTTTTTTGTTATTACAACAGCTCTGCGGGGTGATAGTATCATCCTTCATTTTGCAGGTAAGGACACTGAGACTCCGATTAAGAGGCAGCCAGACTTAGTTGGAGAAGAAATGAAGTCAATGAGTTAGAGCTGGACTCTGATCCAGACCACCTGGATTCAAATCCAGGCTCTGCTCTGTGACCTTGAACAGATTACAAAGCATCTTTCTGCCTCGGTTTCCTCATCTGTCAAACGGGGATAATTAAAGTCCCTACCTTAAAAAGTTTTGTGAGGACCTCATGACCTGATTACTTGGAAAGTGCCCAGCACATAGGACGTAATAAAAGATACTAAGCAGAGTAAGGTTAAATAAAATGGAAGACGTGTCCAGGTCATACAGCTAGGAAGCAACAAAGGTAGGACTTGAATTAAAGTATTAGTCAAAAATATTTATTCTGCACCTACTCTGTGTGCCAGGAACCTTGGTCTTTCCACCGAGGCACTCAAAGAGGGCTTAGGTGATCAAGTGAATGAATAGACCTGGCTGAGTTGGACAACAGCAGAAGGCAATTGAAAATTTATTTTGCAAGCTGTTAAGTAAGGTATAATTTTCATGATCGGCATTGGAGCAACAGCAGGCTGTCACCCCAGGCATTTGGACTAGTGACTTGGAACACAGGAATTTACCAGACTTGCATTGTGGATTTGGTGTAACACAAGACATGCCGACAAGCCAGGGGGTAGCCTTCATTCCCACACACTAGTCACAGTAACTTCATTGCATCAGACACTTTTTGTTTGGAGAATCCTTAGCATGTTGGGAACTGGATAGCTCCCAGTCCAGCCCTGGTTCTCTAGCTGGCAAATGGCAGTGTGGTTTCTCACTTCAAGCCGGGTGTTCTTCTCACTTCCTCATACTACCACTATCTTGTGAGATCAAGCTGACTGTTGTTCACGGCGAATGTCATCAACATCTTTTCAGGGTAACAAGGCAGCATCACTAAATTGAAACAGTACCATCTAAACTCAGATGCTTTTTTTTTGCTCAAAATCTAACCATAACTCCCATTTCATTTCTAGTCTGACTTCAGCATTCTATGAACAAAACAGAATATTGGGATGGAAAAGTCCTTAAAGGTCTTCTCTCTAGTCCAGACATCCCTGCGATACTTAAATCCTATCTACGACATCCCCAGTTTATGCCCAGCACTGCCCCCTGGCCCACAGTGGAGACCTTCACAGTTCTGCCTTTAGATAATAATGGACATGGAAATTCTTCCTGGAACTGTGTTCAAAACAAGCCTCCCTGGGACTTTTATCATGCTACAAACGAATTCTGCCTCTCCTGTCATACCGATAATTACCAATATCGCGTTATTATTGTCGGTAAGGAAGTATGCGTTAGCTTAGCTTTCATTCTGAGCGTCCACACAAAGTTTGGTCATGTTTTCTCTTTGGCAGAGAAAAATTATGAATATATTAAACCAGAATTGAGGAACAGTTTAAACGAAAGTTAAACTATTGACCCGAAGTTATCTTGCAAACTACTTAGAGAAATCCAGGATTAGAACTTTCTGTCTCTAGGTTCTTGCTGCCGACCCAATGAGTCAGGTTTCTTCCTCTGATGATTTATAAGAGAGCTCAAAGACAGGTGCAGTTTTTGTATCATATCACAGAGGATGGCTCTGGGTCTTTCTGCAAGCCCCCAAAGAGGCATGTTGAATCTGGCTTCTAATGGTAATATATTGTCAAAAAATGGTGTTGTCAGAACGTGTTTGTCAAAATGCCAAGAAAATAAACGTGAAAGGCGATATGGAGATGGTAAGCAGGCTTGAAGGTCAAGGAGTGTGATATGAGTCTCAGACTAACTTCAGAAGCTCTGAGTCATGAACTCAGCAAATATATTGTCGTTCTGCTGCAATGGCAATATTTTAATCTTTTAATTTATGATTAAATTGGAAATAAATTACTTTTTCCTGTATAACTGAAAGTGCACTGTTAAAGATCAGTAAAGTGTTATGCAAACGATCAGATATTTAGGTTCTTGTTCAGGGTTCTTTTAATTGAAATGGGTTATTCAGAGTTACAAGTTTCTTTAGAAAGTGAAATAGTTTATCTCTCTTTGCAATATTATTCGGAGTTTTGGTTCTCCCTGTGGGAGAGGGATGGGAGCTAGATGCAGAAGAGTCAATGGGTCACGATTGTCTAATTTGCCTTTCCTCATCTAGAAATATCCCTTTTATAGGAAATGTCTAAAATTATGCTATGTATTTTACTGTCCCCATAAGGTATCATTTCTAATTTATATAAAGATATGGAAGACATAGCTTATGTAAATGTTCATTTGAATCTAAAACCATTCTTAAAAAGTAAAATTATTTTTTTAAAAGTTCACTGAATAAGAAAGTTAATGGTCAAGAAGAAAATTAACTTAGCATACCTATAAAAATTCCCTTTGAGTCATTAATTAAATGTTTCTATGCAATATTTTTACAGTGCAGAAAGATTAATTTTTTTCTTTTATTTGGAATGACTTCTGTGGAGTTTTAGACCACAATCTATTAGTGTAATTTTTCTGACTGTATGTCTATTCATAAACTTTTAAATTCATGATAACATCTTGCTTTAGAAATAAAAATGGTTGGTTGGATGTTACCATATATAATTGGAACGATATGGATAAATTATTTTTATGAAAATAAAAGCTTTTAAAATTTCATGAAAGAATTGTAGGAAGGGCACAAGCTCTGTGTCTTAGTTTGAGTTCCTCCAAAGGAAGGGCCTGGGTGAGCGCAGTTTATTTGGGAGGTGATCCGGGAAGCAGGAATGAAGAAGAATGAAATGCCATTATAAATTTGTGTCATAAAATTCACATCTGTGGACAAAGGAATGACCAAGGTTCCACCAGGATCACTGGAAAACACATAGAATGCCTCCGAGGATCTTCTACCCATGTTTGCATTATCTACTGCTGTATGGCAAACAGCCCCCAAACTTAGTGGCATGATTCTGTCAGTCAGGAATTAGATCAGGGCTCAGCTGGGCAGTTCTGCTGCACATGGCATCAGCTGGATTCACTCATTTGGCTGCTTTTAGCTGGTGTCTGGGAGGCCTGGAAAGTTCAGGATGTCTTCACTTATATGTCTGGTGCATTGGTGATCCTCCATGTGGCCCCTCTCTCTAAGAGGATAGTGTGGGCTTCCTCACTGCATGGTAATCTCATGGTATTTGGTCAGCATGAGTCACAGGGCCAGCCCAGAATCAAGGGCAAGGGAAATAGATTCCACCTGTTGATGGGAGAAGCAAAAGTTATTTGTGGCCTTCTTTGATCTGTCACAAGCTAAAATATGGGGAGCTGGAGAATGTCTCCATTGGTTTCCATCCTCCATTGGTTGAAATTCCTTCCAGGCTTTTTAACTACCTTGTAACCTCTTTCACACGACCAAGCGTTCACTAGGGATGGATTACTAGCAGCGCAAAGGTCAGTGTGAGCTTGAACAGAACTTTCCAGCACAGTTCTAGCTGAATTCAAAAATTTTAGCACGGGCTCATGGGGGGCAGCATTTAGGATCAGTCACCCACAATCTTAGCTAACCGAAAGCATAACTGAAGGATGGTATAATCATAGATTTTGGAGGTGTATTAGCCCGGGGTCAAATCCCAGAGTCACTACTTATAAGGTGTGAATTTCAGTTTCTTCACCTTTAAAGGGGATATAATTGTATTCACTTTGTAGGAGGTTGCGAAATCAATTGGTGAATGTACTTAGGACCCATGGGCTATGAGGTGTCATGCAGAGGTGTCTATTTATTACTCCATCTGCTTCATTCTAAAATGCTGTCATAGGCAGGTGAACGTAGATTTTATAATGCTTTCAGAGGAAAAAAGGCAACAATACTATGGTAAATATAAATAACTATTGTTTAAGACAAAATTTTAGGCTTTTTAAACTCTAAGGAAAATGTGCAGTACTCGAGGAAACTATGATACAGTGAAGTTTTTCCTCTACACTTTAGGTTTTAAGATTTGTGTACAATAGTTTAAATTGTATCAAACAGTGCTGTTTGTTTCCTGTCAAATTTCACATGCATACACCCATGAGTAAATGGCAAAATAAGCCCTTTTTTATGCAGAGTTGGGGCACAGAAGTTAAGACTATACATTCAATCCTATAGTAGTTGTTCATTAGGTAAGAGTTATTACATTGATTTATCTGCCACCTTTAGGGAATTTCCACATATTCTTCAGGTGGCAATAACTGCAGCTCATAACCCCCACTGGCTATTGAAGTATCATTATGCAAAACAGCTTGTTCTTAGAACTTTTCAGTCCACTCCATGGAGATCCTTCCAAATGACTGGATGTTAATAGAACAGAGCAACACAAACAAGTATCTTGGGTTAGAACTGGCTTTCTAAAGCTTAGAGGCATGGGGTGTCAAATGAAGAAATTTAATTTTTGATATCATTAGTTGATAATGATAATTGATATCAGCTGCTGGAGTAGTGTCAATCATTCTTACCAATTACTTCGCTCATTCATCAAACAATTCAACATATCTTAAGTGTCGAACTCTGGGTTTAGCAAGACGATAATTATAACAATTAATATTTTTGAATGCTTGCCTTGAGCTAGCTAGCCAACTACATGCTTTAAAAAGCAATGGATCACTAAATCCTCAAAATAATCCAGGGAAGTCCAAAGCCAATAAATGGCAAAGGTAGGATCTAAATCCAGCTCTGAGAAAACCATAATTCAAAAAGATGCATGTACCACAGTGTTCACTGCAGCACTGTTTACAATAGCCAGGACATGGACGCAACCTAAACGTCCATCAACAGATGAATGGGTAAAGAAGATGTGGCACATATATACAATGGAATATCACTCAGCCATACAAAGGAACGAAATTGAGTTATTTGTAATGAGGTGGATGGACCTAGAGTCTGTCATACAGAGTGAAGTAAGTCAGAAAGAGAAAAACAAATACTGTATGCTAACGTGCATATATGGAATCTAAAAAAATGGTACTGATAAACCTAGTGGCAGGACAGGAATAAAGACGCAGATGTAGAGAATGGACTTGAGGACACAGGGAGGGAAGGGGAAGCTGGGACGAAGTGAGAGAGTAGCACTGACATATATACACTACCAGATGTAAAATGGATGGCTAGTGGGAAGCTGCTGCATAGCACAGGGAGATCAGCCCGATGCTTTGGGACCACCTAGAGGGGTGGGATAGGGAGGGTGGGACAGAGGCTCAAGAGGGAGGGGATATGGGGCCATATGTATACATATAGCTGATTCACTTTGTTGTACAGCAGAAACTAACACAATATTGTAAAGCAATTATACTCCAATAACGATGTAAAATAAATAAATAAATAAATCCAGCTCTGAGAATTCCACCCAGAAAAGAAAATAACATGTGGTCCTTGTTCTGAAGGTCCTCAATCTAGTGGGATATGTAATAACCATAATAATGGCTAACAATTATTGAGCACTTACTTGAGTCAAACTCTCTTAGAATTACTTTATTTGCATGACTTCATTTAGTTCTCATATCAACTCCATGAGTTGTTATTATTAGGTTGGCCAAAAAGTTCCTTCAGTTTGTAAGTAAAAATAAAAGACATTTTTCATTTTCACCAAGAACTTTATGGAACAACGTATTCACCATTTTGTTCCACTACCTTCTGCCATTTTCCAGACAACTTCATAATTCCATCTTCCCAAAGCTTTTTATCTTTTTGAGCAAGGAACTGTTCCAGGTGCCTTTTACGACCTTCCAGGGAATTGAAATTTTTTCCATTAAGAGAATTTTGTAAAGACCAAAATAAATGGAAATCCGAAGGTGCAGTGTCTGGTGAATACGGCAGATGAATCAGACCTTCCCAGCCGAGCTGTAACAGTTTTTTGCCTGGTCATCAAAGAAACATGCGGTCTTACATTATCCTGATGGAAGATTATGCATTTTCTGTTGACTAATTCTGGACGCTTTTCGTCAAGTGCTGCTTTCAGTTGGTCTCATTGGGAACAGTACTTGTTGGAATTAATCGTTTGGTTTTCCGGAAGGAGCTCATAATAGAGGACTCCCTTCCAATCCCACCATATACACAACATCACCTTCTTTGGATGAAGACCGGCCTTTGGTGTGGTTGGTGGTGGGTCATTTCGCTTGCCCCACGATCTCTTCCATTCCACATTATTGTACAGTATCCGCTTTTCATTGCTCATCACAATTTGTTTTAAAAACAGAACGTTTTTGTTACGTTTCAGTAGAGAATCGCATGTGGAAATACGGTCAAGGTTTTTTTCGTTTAACTTATGTGGAACCCAAACATCAAAGCGATTAAAATAACCAAGCATTTATTGTTTGTAGATTTTTTAATGATGGCCATTCTGACCGGTCAGAATGGCCATCATCAAAAATTCTTCAAACAATAAATGCTGGAGAGGGTGTGGAGAAAAGGGAACCCTCTTGCACTGTTGGTGGGAATGTAAATTGGTACAGCCACTATGGAGAACAGTATGGAGATTCCTTAAAAAACTAGAAATAGAACTACCATACGACCCAGCAATCCCACTACTGGGCATATACCCTGAGAAAACCATAATTCAGAAAGAGTCGTGCACCACAGTGTTCATTGCAGCTCTATTTACAGTAGGCAGAACATGGAAGCAACCTAAGTGTCCATCAACAGATGAATGGATAAAGAAGATGTGGCACAGATATACAACGGAATATTACTCAGCCATAAAAAGAAGTGAAATGGAGGTATTTGTAGTGAGGTGGATGCAGTTAGAGTCTGTCATACAGAGTGAAGTAAGTCAGAAAGAGAAAAACAAATACGGTATGCTAACACATATATATGGAATCTAAAAAAAAAAAAAGTGGTCTTGAAGAACCTAGGGGCAGGACAGGAATAAAGATGCAGGCGTAGAGAATGGGCTTAAGGACACGAGGAGGCGGGAGGGTAAGCTGGGATGAAGTGAGGGAGTGGCATGGACATATATACACTACCAAATGTAAAATAGATAGCTAGTGGGAAGCAGCCGCATAGCACATGGAGATCAGTTCGGTGCTTTGTGACCATTAGAGGGGTGGGATAGGGAGGGTGGGAGGGAGATGCAAGAGGGAGGGGATATCGGTGTATATGTATGCATATAGCTGATTCACTTTGTTATAAAGCAGAAACTAACACATCATTGTAAAGCAATTATACTCCAATAAAAATGTTTAAAAAAAAATAACCAAGCTGGTTATGTACCAAATGATTTTCAATTCTTTATTTTTTTAACAGAGTATAATTGCTTTACAATGGTGTGTTAGTTTCTGCTGTATAACAAAGTGAATCAGCTATACATAAACATATATCCACTCTCTTTCAGACTCCATTCCCATATAGGTCATTACAGAGCACCGAATAGAGTTCCCTGTGCTATACAGTAGGTTCTTACTAGTCATCTTTCATATATAGTAGTGTATATATGCCAGTCTAGTGGGTTCATATTTTTCCCCATTAAAAGTGGCAAAGACAAAAATGATCAGTTCTCAAAGTTAGCAAGTTGGTAGAAAAATAAACACCTTATAATTTGGTATCAAACTTCATAGAGTAATTTGGCAATACGTACTAAAATATTATCAATGTATGTACTTAAAAAATTTTTTATTTAAAAAAAAATTTTATTGGAGTATAGTTGATCTACAGTGTTGTGTTAGTTTCAGGTGTACAGCGTGGTGATTCAGTTATACATATATATATATATATATATTCATTCTTTCTCAGATTCTTTTTCCCATATAGGTTATTACAGAATATTGAGTAGAGTTCCCTGTGATATACAGTAGGTTCTTGTTGTTTTATATATAGTAGTGTGGATTTCACCATATTTTACATGAATGTTCTTTTTCAGTTCCAATTCCAAGATCCCATCCAGGATCCCGCATGGCATTTAGTTAGCATGGCTTCTTAGTTTCTTCCAAGCAGTCTTTCGTGACCTTTCCACATTTGAAAAGTACCAGCCAGGTATTTTGTAGAATGTTCCTCAATTTGGTTTGTCTGATGTTTTCTCATGATTAGAGTGGGATGATGGGAAGAATACATGCAACATCATTTGAACACCAAGGGTCACTGTTTATCTACATTAGTAAAATATGTGTCCATTAATGGTGATACTTTTCACCCAATCAGCCACATCCTCCTGTCCTGCCTGTGTAGTAGCATGGTCATATGCTTGTTGAGCAGAAGCAATGCTGAGGGTATAGACTGGGGCTAAGGCGCTGAAGAAGGCCACTTCATAACAGTGATGGCACTAGCAACCAACTGACTTGATTGGCCCTTCAGCCAGATTCTCTCTCTGTAATTTGGATTTTCCCACCCTTCTTCTCCATCACATAAGAAACTCTCATAGGGTACTGTTTTGTCTGCCTTTATTGCCACCCTGGGCAATCAACAAGCATTTCTTTGGGTGCTGCGTTTGTTGGCGTGCGAGGCTGGGAGAAATCCAAGATCAAAATGCTCTTTGTCATCCCCCTATCAGAGGCGGTTGGAAGAGCTGAGCTTTGAATAAATATTCATTTACATCAGCAGCATTCCTCTGTACTTGTTCAGTGCTTACTTCTCTCTTGTTAACCGTGCTAGAATAAACACATAATTCTACCAAAATATTAGCAGTGTGTGCTGTTTTCTTTCACTTGCCAAGATTGTTTTATAATAAATACCATTGGAAAAATTACCATTGGCCAACATCCTCAGCAATTACGTTAATATCTCCAGAGAGCAAAGTATGGATTTGGGAGGTGCTTTGCAAAGAAAAGCAGAATATGCCTGATTTATACTGCATTCCTTGAATATACTGATCTTGTTACATTTGAGCTTGATTTTCACTTAAAATATTTCTCTTGGTTAAAAGTTGATGTCATTATTTCCTATGATATTGACTATCTTTCAGAAGGTAAATCCAATGTAAGGTTTCTTTTAAAACTGAGCAGTACTAAAACAGATGTTTGTAATATGCTTTCATGATAGAAATTTGTAG
This sequence comes from Balaenoptera borealis, assembly GCF_965194805.1. Classification (NCBI taxonomy): domain Eukaryota; kingdom Metazoa; phylum Chordata; class Mammalia; order Artiodactyla; family Balaenopteridae; genus Balaenoptera; species Balaenoptera borealis. The sequence continues at coordinate 9,269,485 of NC_138881.1, read as the reverse complement.
ATTAAATTGGATATTCATGTTTGTCAAATATAATTTTAGTCAAATGGAAGAAATGCGTTTTCTCACCATTTTGTTCCCTTGGCTAATACTGTGTGTTAGTTTCAGCTATCACTTCTATCCTTTAGAGATGCAAACTGTTATTTCCCTCCTCAGTTGAATCCTAGTCCCATATTTCCATTTGCCTACAGGATGGTTCTCCTTGTAGGTTCCATCTCACTTCAAACTCTAAATGTTCAAAATAATTAATGATCTTTTCTCCCTGAAAGGAAAATAAATGAATAAGCATATCACAACCAGCTTTTTCTCTAAACTTTCCTGTTTTCTTCCATGATAACCATTTTTTGCAGCCTCAGAACCTTGACAATATTTTTGACTGTTCCTTCTTTTTTATATTCTGTATTCATATGGCCCCGTATGAGGGAAGACTTATCCCTCTTTCTACACAGTCATCATATTTATCTTTTTCTCTCTGTCCATCCTGGCACTGACCCTCATCTCTCATGCTGGGCCTTCTAACTAGTTTCCTGAATGACAGATTTTTCTCATTTTAATTCATGCTTTCTTCTTCCTTAAGCACTAATATCATCATTTAATTTCCTGTTTGCAGTCCCTGTTACCATCAAGACAAAATATCATGTCATATAGACTCTACCTATAGTCATCACCCATTATCAATACTTTGTTCCTTTTTATTGCTGAGGAGTAAATTTCATGGTATAGATGTACCATAGTTTATCTATTGACCTGTTAAATGGTATTTGGGTGATTTCCAGTTTTGGGTGATTATGACTAGAGCTACTATAAACATCTGTGTAAAGGTTTCTATGTGAACATGAGTTTTCATTTCTCCAGGATAAATTCCAGAAGGGGGATTGCTGGATCACATGGTGAATATATGTTTAACTTTATGAGAAACTGTTAAACTGTCTACCAGAGTGGTTGTACCATTTCGCATTCCTACCAGCAACGTGTGAGAGTTCCAGTTTTTCCACATCCTTGTCAGCACTTGGTATTGGTGGTGGTTTCCATTTTTATCCATTCTAATAGGGGTGGTGTGGTATCTCATCATGGTTTTGATTTACATTTCCCTAACAGCTAATAATGTTTAACATCTTTTCATATGCTTATTGGCCCTCCTTATATCCACTTCGGTGAAGTGTCTGTTCAAGTCCTTTGCCTATTTTTTTAATCAGCTAGATATAATTTTTATAGGAGAAAATGCTCCTAGGTTTCTCTAGGTAAGAGCATAACGAAAGCATCCATTTTCTAGCAACAGTGGAACCAGAAGCTTCTAGCTTTTGGTGGCAGCAGTGTCAGAAAGGTTGAGCTTCTGGTGAGGGTGACGTCTGTCTGATGATAGTGCGGTTGTAGCAAAGTTGAGATTTTGGAGGCAACATAAATGTTTGAGAAGGGTCAAATGCAGTTTAATTATTAGGTCAGCTCTATGATGTGGCCTTGGAAATTGTTCTGGAAACTTTGTTCTGAGCCTCTCCATGATCCTTGACTGCCCAATATCCTCTCAACTCCCTTTCTGCTTAGCTAGAGTCAGCTTCTAAGAACTTAGACAAGAATTATATACTGCATCAGTTATCTATGGCTAGAATAAAACTGTGTAACAAACAACCACAAAACTTGGCTTTGTACAACAATGAATTATTATTTTTCTACATGCTTCTGTAGGTTGGTGGAGTACTGTTGATGTGGGCGGAACTTGGCTGATCTCTACTGGGCTGCTCATGCATATGTGGTCATGTAGCATATTGGCAAAAGATAATTCATCTCGGGTCCATGTAGTCTCTCATTCTCCAGCAGGCTAGCCCAGGCTTGTACTCACGGTAGATGCAGGGTTGTAAGAGATGGAAAAGATGCTCCAAAGCCTCTTGAAGCATAGCCTGGAAACTGTATACCATCACTTATGCTGTCTACTATTGTTCAAGCCACAAGGCCAGCCCAGATTCAAAGAATGGGGGCATTGACTCCACCTATTAATGGATATTTCTGCCACATTGTAAGGGCCCAATTCAGTAATCAATGTACTTTATATATAAGTGACTTGGAATTTTGAAGTGTGTGTATAAAAAGAGAATTCAGAAGGAAATACATCAAAATATTAAATTATAATCTCTCCAGATGAATTGAAATCCTCTTTTTGCATTTTTGTATTTTCAGTTCTTCTCAAATAAACAGGTATTACTTGTATAAGTTAAACAATAGTTGTAAAAATTTTTTATTGGAGTATAGTTGATTTATAATGTATTAGTTTCAGGTGTACAGCAAAGTGATTCAGTTATACACACACACACACACACATATGTATTATTTTTCAGTTTCTTGTCCATTATAGGTTATTATAAGACATTGAATATAGTTCCCTGTGCTATACAGTAGATCCTTGTTTTTTATCTATTTTAAATATAGTAGTATGTACCTGTTTTAAAAGTATGTTAGGAGCATAAAAGACAGAGTGGTTACTTCTGTCTCTGAGGAAGGTGCTAACACTTCTTCACAAATAGCAAGAACTGTAAATAGTAGCCCTGTGGGGGGTAAACTTGTTCAGAATTTTTTGGTGTAAAATGTTAAATGCAGTATTTTTGGATGGGAACCTCTGATTTTAAACCAAACCTTAAGAGTTTTTGTACTTATTTTTCACAATAGCTGTCAAGAAGTAAGAATGTAGAAGGGGAGACATTTTCCTCTTAGCTCTTAAGTTTGGGAGACTGGAGTCATGTGGGAGAAGGAACTCTGTGCTGTGGACTGTTCTGTTTGACTGTTGTTGCTGGATGGCTGGATGGTGGGTCCGTGGTTCAGGCAATAGCTAAGAAAACCGCTTTTCTTTATCAGTGCTTTCTGGAAAATCTCAAATGTGTTCTTCACAAAAACAAAAGTAGGGAAGTACAACAGGAGAACCCCTTTATTAAGGAGATTTCAGTTATAGCCATTATTCCCTTTAATTTTTTTTCGTAAGAGCTTTATTGAGATTTAATTCACACATGATGCAGTTCACCCATTTAAAGTGTAGAATTCAGTGGTTTCTAGTACAGGCACAGAATTGTGCAACCATCAATTTTAGAACATTTTCATCACCCCAAGAAGAAATTCTGTATCCATTAAGCAGTCACTCCCCATGAGTGGTTACCCCAAGCCCCTGGCAACCAGTAATCTGCTTTCTCTTTCTGTCTCTTTGGATTTACCTATTCTGGGCATTTCATATAAATACAATCATACACTATGTAGCATTTCATCTCTGGCTTCCTTTATTCAATACTTAGCATAATTTTTTCAAGGTTCACCCATGTTGTAGCATGTATCAGGACTTCATTTCGTTTTGTTGCTGAATAATATTCCATTGTACGGATAGAGCACATCTTGTTTATCCATTCATCAGTTGATGGACATTTGAGTTGTTTCCACATTTTGGCTATTATGAATAATGCTGCAATGGATTCTCTTTACAAGTCTTTGTGTGTGGATATATCTAGAAGTGGCATTTCTGGGTAGACTAAGGTTTTAAAAAATTCACTGCTTAGGCTCATTTGGAAAATATGACAGTGGATATTGCTGGAAATGTAATTTTTTTGCCTAACCAAGGTGTGACTCTACGGCATGTTATGTGTAAGCATCTGAGGAGGGTTTCCAAAAAGCAACTCTACAGATGCTTTTGAGGAACAGGACCAAAGTTGGAATAGGTGCTCATTGTCTTTAGGTGAGTATTTGAAGCGATTGTGCAAATCCTGCCGCTTGTTTCTAAGATGTACTACATATATAAGAAACGAAATCTTATATTTAATATTGAATGTATGGTATATTGCATATACTTGTTATTATCATGCATACATGATGAATTAGAAAAGGTGAAATGGCCCTGTGCCCATGGACTGAAAATGAGTAAAAGAAAGGGTAAAGTTATAAACTATCCATTGGCCTGTCAAGAAATGTAGGAAAGATTTGGATTTTTTTTTTTAAATGGTATTTTTCTATAGGGAGAAAAGCATAATGAAAAAAAAGATGAGAAAGCAAGTGATGTTGTCAAGCTTTTGCCAGAATGATATGATTGATAATTACCTGCAGCTGAGCAGAAACCACGTGGGCATGCTTAGAATCTGCTTCAGCAGTTTCTAGGCTTTCTCCCTGTGGGCTGTTAAAATTCTTCAGCTTAAGAGCATTTATTTGAACAAGGAGAATATTGCCCTGTTCTGACTATGGAGTCTATTCAAGCATGCAGAATGCTTGTTTTGCTGAAATGCTCCAAAGACAGGTCATGGAAATATTTATATTGTACACATCAGTTTATTCACATAATTTAAATGCATGCTTTTGTAATTCTTGTTTTCTCTCTGAAGTTTTTCAATGTCTGTAAGACCAAATTTATTGCATCATCCGCTACTTTACTAAAATGTCACATGTGGTGTGACCTTCCTCAGGCTGAAAGCAACCATTCAGCATATCACAACTAAAAGGTTCTCCTCCTTCTTTTTTTTTTTTTTAACATCTTTATTGGAGTATAATTGCTTTACAATGGTGTGTTAGTTTCTGCTTTATAACAAAGTGAATCAGTTATACATATACATATGTTCCCATATCTCTTCCCTCTTGCGTCTCCCTCCCTCCCACCCTCCCTATCCCACCCCTCTAGGTGGTCACAAAGCACCGAGCTGATCTCCCTGTGCTATGTGGCTGCTTCCCACTAGCTATCTATTTTACGTTTGGTAGTGTATATATGTCCATGACACTCTCTCACTTTGTCACAGCTTACCCTTCCCCCTCCCCATATCCTCAAGTCCATTCTCTAGTAGGTCTGTGTCTTTATTCCCATCTTGCCACTAGGTTCTTCATGACCTTTTTTTTTTTCCCTTAGATTCCATATATATGTGTTAGCATACTGTATTTGTTTTTCTCTTTCTGACTTACTTCACTCTGTATGACAGACTCTAACTCCATCCACCTCACTACAAATAACTCAATTTCGTTTCTTTGTATGGCTGAGTAATATTCCATTGTATATATGTGCCACATCTTCTTTATCCATTCATCTGATGATGGACACTTAGGTTGCTTCCATGTCCTATACCATGTTCTTGGATTGGAAGAATCAACATTGTGAAAATGACTCTACTACCCAAAGCAATCTACAGATCCAATGCAATCCCTATCAAACTACCACTGGCATTTTTCACAGAACTAGAACAAAAAATTTCACAATTTGTATGGAAACACAAAAGACCCCGAATAGCCAAAGCAATCTTGAGAACGAAAAATGGAGCTGGAGGAATCAGGCTCCCTGACTTCAGACTATACTACAAAGCTACAGTAATCAAGACAGTATGGTACTGGCACAAAAACAGAAATATAGATCAATGGAACAGGATAGAAAGCCCAGAGATAAACCCACGCACATATGGTCACCTTATCTTTGATAAAGGAGGCAAGCATATACAGTGGAGAAAAGACAGCCTCTTTAATAAGTGGTGCTGGAAAAACTGGACAGCTACATGTAAAAGTATGAAATTAGAACACTCCCTAACACCATACACAAAAATAAACTCAAAATGGATTAAAGACCTAAATGTAAGGCCAGACACTATCAAACTCTTAGAGGAAAACATAGGCAGAACACTCTATGACATAAATCACAGCAAGATCCTTTTTGACCCAGCTCCTAGAGAAATGGAAATAAAAACAAAAATAAATAAATGGGACCTAATGAAACTTAAAAGCTTTTGCACAGCAAAGGAAACCATAAACAAGACCAAAAGACAACCCTCAGAATGGGAGAAAATATTTGCAAATGAAGCAAGTGACAAAGGATTAATCTCCAAAATCTCCTCCTTCTTAAATGCCGAGGCTTTGAGCTACTTGCCGCTTGTCGGTGTGTCAAATCCCAGGCTATGTGCTGCTGTTGCCAAAGAATAAGATAAACGGCTTTGGAAGTTTTCTCCCATCTGGGCAATCTTCTCGGAGCCACAAATGTCCCCTTCTTCCATGCACGGGAATAGGTTTTACTCTCCCCTCTCCCTATACTTCCTGTGAGTATAGTTTCAGCAAGTCCTTGTCATGGCTGTTAATTCAGGGGCGCTGCCAATTTGAAGGATGTGGTGAATGTGAAAGCAAGGGGCCACTTTTGGCCTCTCCTTTCCTAGGCATAATGTGATTGTTATGCCTTGATCCTTTGTGAAGTCAGATAATTAGGTAACTGCTTATCCCAAGGACAGGTCTTCTCCCTATACTTTCTTCCACTTACCAGCCAGGAAAAGAACTGGTCCATCACTCCATCTACCAGCAAATATTTGTCAAACATCCATGCCTCTGTCGCTGTCCAAAATCCTGTGATGTAAAAAAACTGCCTCAGCCTTCATACAGCTTACTGTTCTAGTTGGATAGGACACTGGGGGGTGGGGGTCAGGTACCTTGAACTGGCTCTAGAAGAACATAGACTGTCACTATGTGGTGTAGAGACTCTTCCAGGCATCTGAGGTTGGGGAAGAAATATGAATAGCTCAGAGAGAGAGAAGCAGTCTAAACAACAGCTCCAAGGATGAAGCAGTCAGTGCATGTGTGAGATTATGATTGGAGTCTCAGTTATAGGATAAAGCAGGAAAGAAAGCTAGTTTTTAAGCGCCCGAGCAAACCTTTTATTTTCTTGATGTTTCCTTGTTTGCCCCATCACATGCTTTATAATAGGAAGTCCTCTAAGGCAAGGACAGCACTGTTCTTCACCATGTTTGCATTTATGTGTTCAATTTTAAAAACACCATGAAGCAAACAAAAGCAGAGTTGGGATAAACACCCAATTCCAGTGTAGAAGAAGCTTCCTTCTTCAATTCAATGAAAAGATTAGTCTTTTTAGGTTTTTGTTATGTTCAGATGGGAAGCAAAATGTAGACACAAACCTAGAAGATAATGCAGATGACAGGTTTATGTTTTCTTGGGCAATGGATGTGGAATCAACAACTTTAGCCTGATGAGAGAGCAGTGAGGATGGATTAGAGTGGAATATGGACGTTCACTTTCCCAGGGCATTGCTCTTGTCTCCTTTACATTTTATTGGATTTTAAAATTATGGGTTCAGAAGCTTATCAAAAATATTACTGTAAGAGAACACATTGAATAAAATAGTGGCGACAGGATTCATTCCTCTGTTAATATCAGCAGTCATCCAAACGTGTATTTTTTTCTAGCATAAAATCGTAGCTGTAGGGATGACCTTCTTGCTTATTCAAAATCACTTAAAATTTTAATGTAAATTGGCTTAAACTTAAAAGGAGGTTTTAAAAATGTTAATTATGGTTCACATCTACTTTTAAAACTCAGTGGTATTTAGGAGTTGATGGTGCAGCAGGTTGGTGGTGATCTCTCTCAGTATCTCCCCCCTCCCTTTTCTCTCTCTTGCTCTCGCTCTTACACACACACACTCTAAAATATATGACAAAAATAAAATCCTGTGAAAATTTATTTCTAAGCCACAGTATCATACAGTTGTCTAATTCAGAAGGAGTGTCTTAAAAATAATTTATATTATTTTTATAATCTGTACCAATGTCCCTTTTTTGTTTCAGTCTTATGTTTCTGCTCCCTTCCACTCCTGCTGCCTTGTCCGTCTTTTACCCTTTCACATTTCTTAGACTCTGGGTTCCCATTCCTGATTTTTGGCAGTCAGAAATCCCTTCAGATGAGACTTTCAATTCATGCTTCCTGAAACCTCTAATTTTCAGAATAGCTAAATTATCAACTTTCCTATTTACAAGTGTGGCATTCCTCTGCAGCCTAACATTTGTCTAAAAATAGTGTTTGTTATCCATTAGATCGTATTCATTCTAGTATACCAAATTAGTGCTTTAACCTTTCTTTCTTACTAGCTAATAACATTTTCAACTTTAAAATGTAAGTCTTTTAGTTAGTCTGGGGCTACATATGATTTTTCTTTCATCTGTTGAAAATGAATATTTTCTTCTTTTGGGTTGGGAATTGAAACTTGAATTTAATATCAGGGGAGTAGTAATTTGGCCCTGTTTTCTCTGTCTGCCAGCTGACTCGTTCACTGGACAGATACCAGGAAGAGTTACTGTTACAACTGAAAACAAGTGGAGATTTTAGTGGAGGGTACAGAATGAATTTTAGATGATAATAATCACTAAAAATATCTAAACAGTTCAGTCAAATTAGTTGTGTGGTCATGTAGACAACTCATTTAATGCCTGAAATTTGGTTATTTGCACACAGAGCCAGAACATTATTTCAAGCTTCAGTTTTTAATGTAAGCCAACTTGCCAACAACTTTCAAAGATTTTAGTTCTGGCATATTTGCCTCAGACCACTTAATTTGCATTGCTTCTGCCTGTATTTTTCAGTGTTATGCTTGCGCTTTTTTGACTTTACCATATTCTTTTTTTTTTAATTTAATTTTATTATTATTATTTTTAACATCTTTATTGGAGTATAATTGCTTTACAATGGTGTGTTAGTTTCTGCTTTATAACAAAGTGAGTCAGTTATACATATACATATGCTCCCATATCTCCCATATTCTTTAATCCAACTGTAAACATTATTCAGGATTTATTTTGTGTTGGAGTAGATAGTCTTAGATACCAATTGCCTAAAACAGGCTCTCCTTCCCACTTTTTGTTTTTTCTCATTGTACTTACTTGTATTTTGCTTTCAATAGCTGAAAAACTTGGTGCTAATAACTGTCCCTATCTGCCTAATCCTCTGGTTTGCTTCCTTACGGGAATTAAGAATAGGTTTTTCCTGATTTCGTTGAAAATTGTTGTTCTTATAGCTCTGGCCATATTGTTTTGACAGGAAAACAACCTTATTTGTATTATTGAACATTGTCATGTTTCTTTCTCTGTAAGGAGAAATTAATCACTATTTATTACCTGAACATTGATGAAACTACTCAAAGACTAACTTCAGGTAGTCTCAAAAGAATCATTTTAATTTAAGCCACCCAGCCGCTGGTAACTAGGAAGATTAAAAAATACCAATAAAAGCATTATCAAAATTTGCATTTATTATAGCTAATACTTCATAGGAAAGGGTAAAAGCAATTACAGAAAATTTTAATTAGGTTTGGGAAGAACTTGGGAAACAGAAACATATTTAAACTCAGTGAAGTGACTTTTTGAGCCTTTCACACTGAGACATTTGAGTTAAAAGTCTGCTTATTATCAAGAGTTAGTTTTGTCTTTTTTTCTCTATTAGTGTAATAGGCTTTTCTCTTGAATAGGAGTTCAAATAATTAGCCTAATGATTTTTGCTTCCATACATTATTAGAGGAATAATCCAGATGGAATGAAAGTGAAAGCAAAATTTAGAATAATTTTTTTAAAGGTCGGAATTGTTAAAATTAATTTTTGTGACCCCAGCAGAATCTTGGATGATGGCAGGATTTCGCATCAAATATTATCATTGTTGCTTCTTGTCATATTTTAATGGAACTGCCTGCCCTAAACATTAACTTGACTGTTTCAACTCTTACGTTTGAGGTGTGCTGCCAGCACAATCAGACCATGATAAAACCCATGATGTACTGAGTAACGAATGCTATGCAATAAGGACTTTTTAAAAGTGACTTTTCTTCTTCAGAAAAATCTCTATCTTGCTAACTGTTGATTGCATATTGGTTAATTGATTATTTTTTTCCCTTTGGTCAAATTTTTCTGCTTAAATTTACAGCTTATAAGTTTATTAATAAGGTACTACCTTGAAGCCACATTTTTTGTTAGAAAGTAGTTCAATTTTGGTATTATAGAGCCTTTTAATTTCACTTTGCATAAAGGGAAATTATGCAGATATTTTTATCAAATTGATCATGGCTTAAAATGTTCTGTAACATATTTGGCTGACGAAGGTTATTGTTAAATTTGGCCTGACCAAAATTTGGATTTCATATTCCATGGTTACTAGTGAACTCTCTGTAACAAGCTGTGATTTTCTTATGATGGTGCAAGAATGCTGAATGATGGTGGCTTTTATCTGGTGCCAGCCATTCATATGATTTAGTACTTCCAATTTCACATTGTGTGGAGAAATGATGATGCCCAACTGGGGTTTGGTTTGACGAGTATGTAGGTGGCAGCCCCTTCCCCGAATCTCAGTTGATTTCAGACCAGCAAGTCATTTAATTCTGTGAGCCTTATTAAACTCTAGTTCTGAGGAGAAACCTGGGGAAAAAAACCTTATCTCAATCCCTGTCCTGAAGAATCCTGGAAAATCTACATAATCTTCTTCCCTAAGCCATTGGGGACCTTTGTTCACTCTACAAATTCTAGATATGCCTGTTACCATGAAGCTTTAGGAATTTTTCTGATATCTCCCCTAGTATCCTGATAGCTGTACAGAAGGAAAAAAAAAAGGGAAAAAAATATGCAAAAAAAAAAAAAGGCACTCTCATTTACAGTCCATTCCTGTAATTGGCTCTCATTCTGCACTGACAGAAAAAAGTTAAAGCAAATTACCCTTTTATAAATTCACATTGAAAAAATGAACAAATAATCTGAATGAACAAGTGTTCTCTTGCTGGTGCTGGTAAAAATTATTATCTATTGAGCTGACTGACTCAATTTAGTGAACATGAATGCCCTCTACTTAGGGTATTTTTGCTTAGGGTGTTCATATAATTTATCGTAAAAATTGGGACACTTTGGAATGTGAAAAGGGGCACTGTTAATAATTACACCAGAATAACAAGCATAACATTAAATTGTACTGGTCAAACCTCACCCGGAATGTCTTGTTCTTCTCCCTTCCATGTGCATTCAAGTACTACCCACTTTGGAAGGCCCAGATCAACTCTCTTCCAAGAAGGATCTTTGTAGTACTTTGGCCTTCCTTTATCTGAATTATTGAGACATCAGTGGTGCAAGCATGTCAGAAATTAGAATGTTTTATGTACCTCAAGAAAAGAATTACATGCTGTTATTTGATGTGTATTTGCTCTCTTACCATTTAGAATGTAACCTTCTTGAGCACAAAGACTGTGTCTCCTTGAAGCACTGATGACATTGCAGTGCCCAAAGTGAGGGGAGAGGAAATTCTTGTTGAGTAGTTGACTGTAAATTACGCTATGGTAAATATCCTCATATATCCATCTTTGGCTCCACATCTTATTATTTCACTAAGAAGCATTGCTAAAAGAGGAATCAATGATTCAAAGGGTGTGAATAACATTAAGGATTTAGGAATATTGCAGAATTACTTTCTGGAAAGGTTAGGCCATTAAACATGCCTCTGAGTATTTCACTTGGCAACACCAAATAGTTTTAAAAAATTAGCCAACCTGAGAAATAGTATCACTTTGTTATTTTAATTTTTATTTATCTCATTATATTTTCACACGACTATTAGTTGGTTAAAGCTTACTCAACATTTAAATAAAAATAATTGGCTGCGTATATAGCTTAAGCCACCAGATGTACAAATACATATATAAATATGAGGAAGCTTGTAAGTGTACATTTATAAAGTGTTCCTTGTATGCTTTATGAATATTGACTTATTTGATCCTCATGACAACTCCAAGTCAGGTACCACTATAATCCTCATGTTATTGAAAATAGGCAATGAGCAACGTACTGAGGGCAGCACAGCTAGAGAAAGCATGTTTTAAACTATGCCTAGCAATGCCATTGTCTTAGCTTGGGCTACTACAACAAAATACCATAGACTAGGTAGCTGAACAACAGACACTTAGTTCTCACAGTTCTGGAGGCCGGGAAGTCCAAGATCAAGGTGCAGGCAGATTTGGTTCCTGGTGAGAACTCTCTTCTTGGCTTGCAGATGGCTGCCTTCTCCCTATGTCTTCATGTGGTAGAGAAAGAAAGCTCTGGTCTTTTCCTGTTTTTATAAGGATACTAATACCATTATGGGGGCCCCACCCTCATCACCTCATCTAAACCTAATTACCTCCCTAAGGCCCCACTTATAAATACCATCACACTGGGGGTTATGGCTTCACCATATGAATTTGGGGGGGGGGGACACAAACATTCAGTCCATAGCAACAATATATCAAGAGAATGAATTGTATCCATGTAAATACTGCTTCCATGTATTTGTGAAGACTGGAAGAGTTTTTAATTTGACAGTTGAGCTGCAGTTCCTGCTGAGTCTTAATGTACCAAACAGAAGTGGAGAAATTTAATTCTTTACACTGTGATCATTTATGCAGAATCTGTGGGAGTTAGGTTTAGGTCAATTAAAAACACAATTTTCTAAGGGAAAATAAAGAAGAAGATAAATAATTCCAAGTCTCTAACTTAGAGGGTTATTGTTCAAATCAAATTGGAGCTTTGCAAATGATAATAGTTAACCTGTGATTGGGGCATTTCAATTCTCTGCCCCCAAAGGCAGGTTTTAATAAGTCACAGAAATAATAATCCCAAAGGTTTTCTAACAGCAGGATAGAAAATCGCTATGTATTATATTAGGAAATGAAATATGCCTTTCCAATTGTTATCACCCTAAAACACACTTCAACAATCAATTAAGCAAAACCAGAAGAAAATTGTTTTCTCTTACTTTTATTTTCTTAACTTGTTGTCTTTGCTAGAAAACATAGATGTTAGCTAATATGCCCATCAGCAAATGTCTGCATATTTTAAGTATTCCCAAACTTCACTAATTGAGTAGCTTGAAAATAGTGCTTCATTTCTAGTTAAATATTAATTATTTTAACCTTTAACATTGGATCATCAGGAGAATATCAACGTCATATTTAAAGTAAATACTCCTGATTCATTAGAGGACTCCAGTCAGGTATTAAAGTAACTGCTTGCTTTAGACCAGTAGTCAGTAAACTGTGGTCCATGGGCCAGATTCAGCCTTTGATGCATTTTTTTTCACAACCCTGAAGAATATTTTGTGACACATGAAAACTACATGAAATTCAAATTTCAGTGTCCATAAATAAAGTTTTATTGGAACAGACACACCCGTTTATTTATGCATTGTCTCTGGGTGCTTTTTTGCTATAACACCAGAATCGAGTAGTTGTGACAGAGACCGTACGGCCCTGAAAGCCTAAAATAGTTACTATTTGACATTTACAGAAAACGTTTGCTGACTCCTCTTCTAGACTTTTGTGCCTCTATTTGTCCATACTTTGTGATCCTTTAAATCAGCACTAGAACACACACAACATGGGGAATCATGCAGTGTGAAAGTAAAATTCATTAATTCATTTTACCTTTTTAGGGAAGAGATGATTACAGTTTATCTTGATGAGCATTTTACTTAGCGACATAATGCTACAACACAGACACAGCATAAGATCTTTTATCTATGCATATTTAAAGTGATCATAGATTTCCAGGGGCCAGAATTATCTGAAGTGTTATCTCTGTTCCCTGTATGTGAGTAACATGTCCTTTAGCCCAGAGGTCGTCATCAACTCTCTTCAATTTATCTGTTTCCAGCATTTTAAAAACACAGTACCACGTAGTTCAATGAGCTCTTTCATTGTTATTTCATTTAATCCTCTCAACAACCCAAATAACTTTTTCTTATCAATTTTCGTGATGAGGAAATGGGCCCCAAAAGGTGATGTTATTTGTTTAAGATTGCATAGCTAATCAGAGGTCACTCCAGGATCTACACCTTAATTCACCTAATATCAAAGCTTTGCCCAGAGTATTTTGTCTTATTGCCAAAGGAAGAATGTCATTAATATGGGTCAGAAATCTTGCCCCAACTCATTTTTTCTACCCCTAACTCTTCCTCCACCCATCCAAATAGAGAACAATATCTATGCATTCATCCATCTTTCCATCCATCCATCCATCGATCCATCCATCCTCTCATTCACCATTAATTCAAACATCAAATGTTTATTGAGTACCTAGTCCATGCCAGTCATCATCCTAACTGTACAAGGCATTAGGCATAGAGTTGTGAACAGAAGAGAACCACATGGAGGATGAGTTTTATTTGCCCACAGATCTCTAGGGCCCAGGCATCCCCATCACATGTGGAGTTTGATGTGTGCAGAGTTCACAATCTGCCCTTTCAGAAGTCACTTGAATTGGACTTCTTGGATATTCTGCTTTTACAAATAGTCTGAATAGTGGAATGAAGATGTTATAATTTAATTTTTAATTAGAGGATGAAAAATATACCAGACATCAGCTTTTTTGAAAAACCTAAGTGTAACACCTTACATAAATATTTCCCTCAGAGCTACCAAACACGTGCCAAATTCTACTACCCACCACGTATATATTTGGTTATCCATTTTTCTTGAGCCTATCCCAAAATATGTTCACCTGTTACTTGTTTTGAGAGAACAGAAACTCGCGGGGGGTAATTAAAAGACTTGACCTCTAGGCTGAACAGACATACACACTGGTTGTGGGAGCCTCAGATTCTTTTCAAAGAACTTTGCTGGTAAAACTTGGAAATGCCGTGTGGCTGCTGGGAGAAGTTTTGTTTTGGTAGTAGTTACTGGTTAGGCTCTGTAAATTTTCCTTTCAGATGTTTGGCTGGTTCTCAAAAACTGCCTTTAAGAATTGTATTTTGTAAGTTAAGAGCAGAAGCTATTATTAGCTGTGTGTTTGTGGTTGAAACATGAGGTCAGATTTGGCAGGGAACTCTTAAGAGTGTGTGAAGGGGAACCTCAACCCAGCATCCTGCTGCCACTTGGTGCCTTGGGGAGTAGCTTACTCCTGGGCACAGAAAGAATGACTTTGCCTTACAATTTGTGGGAGTATGTGCTTTAATAATGAAATGCTGCCTTTGGGAGTTAGGAGTGACTTGTAGCAATTTTTTCCCAGAATTCAATGTCCTAAAGAGGATATATATACACACACACACACACACACACACATATACACACACACACACACACACACACATATACACACACACACACACACACACACACACACACACATATATATATATTCATAAATGCCTTATTAGTTCAGTGACCATGTTGGTCTTATTCATTATTGTACCCCCAGCTCCAAGTTCAGTGCTTGGCATAAATAATAAATATTTGTTGAATGAATGAATTAAAAATGACAATAAAGAGAAGGTTTAGAAAGATTAAGGACATATGCTAAGTGGAAGAACAGAAGTTTGTAGTCAGAGAACATTTGTAGGTTAAGCACTCCCAAAAGATGGCAAATACCCAAGGTGAGGTGACCTTGGAGTAAATACAGAGTTTTCTGGACCAGAGGAAATTGAGGAACTATGAGGTTATGGGCTTCACTGATGCTGAAATCATTAAAGGTAATGGCAGAGAAGAAGGAGGTGGAGATAGAGGAAGGTAGGCAAGTTCCCTCCTTTCCTAGCTCTCTTGGGATGAATTGACTAATTTTGTATAGATGTGTAAAAATATAAGACCTGCAAGACCTGCTCTCCAACTTGTATACACACACTGTAGTGTCTGAAGCATCTGAAATGATCACATGACAATAATAATAGTTAAACACTCATTGTAGGCAAATGACCAAAATTAGTCATGGTTGGGAGCTATGGAATGATTAGTACACATAATTATTTTCTGCTGATAGCAAAACAGAAAATATTTATACACATCTGAAATATTTAAACAGGGAAAAAACAATTCTAGTTTTACCAAACTATCTTTGTATCCATTTTGTTGAAAAGCTTCCATATTAGGGAAGAGGAGTTCATCTGTTCATCGCCTGCCTGCTTTGATGTAGCATATTTTTGTTGGCATTTTCAGGGGAGTTTTGGAGGAAATGGTTATCATTATTCCAGTTCACAGTGGTACCTAAAATTGCGTATGGTTAGAATTTCTTTATGCTCTCATAATCAGCTTGCTGCAGAGTAATAGTCTTGCTGCTGTTTGCACAGATGCAGAATATACAAAGACTATCACTATTTTAAAAGGAAGCTTTTGTAAAAAGAGATTCGTAAGGCTTTCAATAAGAAATCCTTTAAATCCTCAATAGTAGACAATAATGCAATTCCTTTTTTACAGATTCACTTATATCTTTACTAAATTAGAAGATGATGTTAGGGGACAGTTGCTTTTCCATTGTAACAGTAGTATAACTTTCGCTCTAGATTTCAAATAATTGTCTGTGAAATAATTTTGTGATTTCTATTTCAGAAGCTTAGCCAAGACAGCAAAATCATAATATTTTCCCCTATGTCAAACATTTTAGGTGACAGTCGGATCCATCTAGTACATTTTGTTTTCCTCTAAAATCTCAAATATTACACGAGCCAGTCCTTTTCAAAAGTTGTGGCTTAATAAACAATTGGATAGCGAAGTGATTTATTGCAGAGAAAATGGCTCATCTTTGTTTCATTTTTTTCTCAAATTTACAGTGGCATTCAGTACACTTTTATATCATGTTGTTAATGAAAGTTTACCTATGGGTCTAAAAATAGAAACAAAAGACAGTGAGTTGACTGGAAAAGTAATCTTTAGAATTTGAATTTTGTGGAAATACTAGCTTTGTTCTAAATGGTTGGAGTGACAGTGGTGAGCTGACATTTTGTCCTAGGTTTTGTTTTTTTAATGCTTACCAGATTAAGAAGGTCTCTTTTAATTCTTGTTTGCTAAGAGTTTTTAAAATAATGGATGAGTGATTAATTTTATGGATTTTTCCCTGAATACAGTGAGATGCAGATATTTAATGTATCTGCATCTCATTGTATTAATATATCATCTTTAATATATTAATATGGTATATTATATTTTTAGCTTTTTAAAAATTTTGAACCATCCTTGCATTATGGATATACATGCCAGATTTTAAAAATTCTGCTATATTTTCTTTCAGACTTCGGCATCTGTGTTCACTGTCAGGTAGGTCTACAATTTTCATTTTTCATACAGTCCCTATCAAATTGGTATAAAAAATATTCTAGCTTCATTCAGAGAATTGGGTAATTTTTCCCATTTTCTGAAGTTGTTTGAACAAACTACAAAACCATCTGGGCCTGATTGTCATTTTCAAGGGCACTCTTCTAATTGCCAATTAAATTTTTTTAACAGTTATTTATATGTTCTGATTGTTTCTTCTTGAGCAATTTTCATAATTTATACATTTCTTTAAAATTATCAATTTTACCCACATTTTAAAATTTCTTTCATGATGTTTATATTATTCTTTCATGATTTAAAAGCTTTACTGTATTTAAATTTACTGTATTTAATTATTGTTTGTATTATTAATTTTATTATATTATTAATTATTAACATTTGTATTATTAATATTGTATTTTCTCTTGGTGTATCTTACTTAAGATTTTCCATTTTATTTGTTTGTTTTTTAGTAAAAAACAAACTTTTGGTTTTACATATCTTTCATTATATCTTGTTTTCTATTTCGTCAATTTCTACTTTTCTCTTATAGTCTATTTTTTCCTGTAATTTTCTTTTATTTATTCTTGAAAGTGTATTGAGAATATACCATGGGTCAGGCACCATTGATATGTCTGGCATACAATTAGTATTAGTACAACTTTAGGAGTTATTGGAAATTGTGTAGTTCCAGGTTTAATGACTCCTCTGCAATTTTGTCAACAAATGTCAAAGGTAGCACAGAACATGTTTCTGTGGCTTATAAATATTAAGATTTTATCTGGACTTTTGATAAATTCTGTGGTTTGGTTCCATTGTCTATATTGAATATCTAGTTTGAAAAACTTGGCAGAGAGCCATGGAGAAAATGTCAAACATTTTCTTGGAACAGTTAAAACTTTAATTCATAATATATTACAAGGCTAAGGTTTTACACTTGTGGCTGCTATATAATTTTTGGTAAACAATAGAGCAAAAAGATACCTTAATTATCTTTTAGATTAACAACTCCTTTGGTCAAGGATCAAGGATGTTGATGTCCCTCAATCCCTTATTTTGTAGACTAAGCAGTTGAAATGCTCTTGGTTTTGTGACAGAGCAGGGTTCAGGATACAACAGTTCTCCCCATTCCCAATTTTTTGATGGTTCTATTTCCTATACCTTCTCCCCCCAACCCTGATGTTTGGTAACTATGTTTTTGAAGAGTGTTTTTGTTTCTTTGGTACATTGTGTCTATATATAATTGATTTATTCTGGTCATTTAAAATTTCTATAAGCATGTTCTTGCCAAAAACTTTTTTGGTCTCTGTACTTGAGAATAGAATTTTCTCCTTTAGTGAAATTAAAAGCAGTATATTAAAGTAGAGAGTGTGAGATGAAATATTAAGATTACTGAACTCAAGGGCATTTGGCATTTTTGAAAGTGGTACAGCTTCACCACCACAGCAATGTTACTTGTTTTTCATTGACAAGAAACACAAATGCTTTGTTTCCTTTGCCCCATGCCTTTCCTCTGAATTCACATTTCTTCTTGCTGGAAGAAATCCTTTATTACTTCTTATTAGTGACTGCCTGTGAGTGTTAAACACTCCAAAAGTTTTATGTTTTATAATATAGTTATTTTGGCTTCAATGTGGCATGGTAGTTTATCTGGGAATAAAATTCTATATTAATAATTATCTTTCCTCATCACTTTAAAGGTGTTGTTCCAGGGTCTTCTACTAACTTTTGTTGCTGATAAGAAATCTGCTCTGAGTCTGATAGTCACTTCTTTTTAGGTTAAGCTACCAGTTGTCTCTACTGGCTTTTGAAGGTCATATTTTTCAGTTTTACTAAAATATGTCCAGGTGTGGGATTTATTTGTATTTATGCTGCTGAATACTTACAGAGCACTTTCAGCTGAGGATTTTCATTTTTCTTTGATAATGGAAAGAAAACTTTTGTATATTTATGTACATATGCTGCTCTTTAGTTGATCCAGCCTTCTTTTTGGAATCTCTAATAAGAGGTTCTAAATCTCTAATAAGCCTCAGAAGTTGGAGACTCTCAAACCATCTGCCCTGATTCTTAAATGGTCTTTCACAAGTTTTAATTTTTTTTCTCCTTCTTCTGGCTTCTGGGCAAATTACTTGCTACCAAAATATAATTTACTAATTTACTTTTCAGCTATTTCGGGTCTAAAGATGATCCCATCCTTTGAATTTTTAATTTTAAAAACTATATATTTTTCAAATTTTTAGTTGATTTCTTTTTATATTTACCTGTTCTTCCTCCCTTCTGCCTGATTATATGTCATAATTTCTTCTATTTTTGCAGATGTGATTTCATCTATTATTTTCCTGAACATTTAAAACTTACTTCTTTTAAAGTATTTGTCAAGCTATTTTATAAAATTAATTTCATCAGAGCGAACTCATATTCTGAATATTTATATTACTGGCTGTCTTTTTCAGTGTTATATTTCTTCACATGTTTCATAATTTTGGTTCATAGGCTAATTTTGAGTGGAATTTTTTGTTTGTGTTTTTCTGGCTCTCTCTTGCTCATTTGTTCTTGTACTTTCATTCTCTTTACTCTGTCTCTCTCTGTTTTTTATGGGCATCTCTTTGTGTCTGGCATTTTTCAGTTGACTTCTACCTGGGCCCCCAGAACAGAACCACATTTAGTATGATGGTTTGAAGCTCCTGTCCTGTAATGAAATTAGAAATAATGCAGAGCCAGTCTCCAAGCCAGTAACAGCTTGGTTCAGATCTTGGTCTAGGCAGACTGTGTTGATGCCACCTGCTTCCATTGGTCTTCAGCTTGATATAACCAAGGATTTCTCAATAGGAAAACTTTTGACATTTTGGTCCAGATGCTTCTTTGTTGTGAGGGACTGTCTTGTGCATTGTAGGATGTTTACCAGCATCCTTGGCCTCTACCCACTAGATACTCATTAGAAGCACTTCTTTCTCTCTAGTTATGACAACCAAAAATGTTTCCAGACATTGAGAAATGTTCTTTGGGGAACAAAGTAATATCCTCCTCCTTGATAACCAGTGGTATAACCTGTAAATCCTGGAATCAATTGGCAATGATTGATTTAACTTCCTTTAACAAGCAGAGTGTTCCAAATCCTGTCCAGCTTTACACCTAGAGCCCAGGTTCAGTGCTTAAGGGCCCAGCATCCAGTAGGCTGTGACTTCACACTCACTGCTACTGGTTCCTGAGGATGTATATCTTAGTTTGTATTTTGCTGTTGTCTTTTGGTGTTTTTCTTTTATATTTCACTTATCATAACTACATATATGGAACAGAGGGGACACATTACAGCATAAACTTAAAACTCTTTCTTACCCAGAAGTCATAGAAGAAGGTTTTACAAAAAATGTTTGAGATTTTTTTCATTGAGTTTGAGTTTTTTTTCTTGCTAGTTTAATTCCTTTAGATGCTTTTTTAAAATTACCTTCCTGCCCCAGCAATGATTTTATTTTGTCCTTTTTTTTTTTTGGCGTTTACAACAAAAGCCACTATAAACCTGCTTTATTTTTAGCCAAATCCTGTATTTGGAGCATTGCTCAGACTAACTGAAACCTCTAGACATTTTTTTAATGACTTGTACATCATCTCTCTATGACTTTATGTGTTATCTCTTTGGGACCGAGCATAGGTATTGCATGTTGCAAATCAAGAAAATGAGGAGATTGTCCTACAAAGTAAGGAGTAGAGTAAAGGAAAGTGCTGCCTGTAGTTATAATGCAGAAGGACATTGAACACTGTGAGGGAGAAGAGGGCAGCAGCAGGAGATTTAGACCTTGCTGGAAAATCTTCAGGAATGAAGCAAAATGTAGCCAAGTTGGAGCCTACTCAGGCCCTGTCCCTCTATGTTAAAGTTAGTTAAGTCAATTCCAGCACCTATTTATAGTTAAGCCTTGGTTTTGATGTTGGACAGGGATAGGAGGGTGGGGGAGGGGACTTCTAGGGGGAAGTGAGGAGGCAAACCTGCCGAAGCTGGTATGCTGATCTGTTGTTTGGACCCTACCCTTCATCGCACACAGATTTCTAGCCAAACATAATGAAAATTATTTTTATTAGTGGGCAGTAATCCATGTCAATATTTTCACTACAAGCCAAGTGAAGACATCAAATCCCTAAAGACTGAACAAACTGTAGGACAAATCATGCTGCTCTTTTTCATTGAGTCACCAGACATGCATTGTCATGGATACAACCTGAGGTTTAAATGTCTTTATAAATTAGGCTTTTATATGTTAACAAAATGAAGTTAATAAGACAATCCTGCATTGCTGTTAAAGCATAGATTGTTTTTGAGCTGTAAAGAGCCTTAGAGACACATAACTGATCCAACATTTCGATATCGTAGAGGAGAAAACCAAGATTTGAGAGCCCAAGGAACTTTCTTAAAGCTGCATAGTATCTTGGTTCCGGAACAGGGACTAGATCCTTTGTATTCCGCCTAATCCAGAGCTCTTGCTACTTCTGCCCAAAAGAGAAGCAATTTTAATTTTGGTCACTAGCCATAAATACTTTTCTGGTTGACTTATGTTCTCTGCTTTTAAAGTTGGAAATAGATTAAAGTTTATAGTTCTCATAAATTAGCTTCAGTTACTAAGGAGATTAGTGTATTATTAATCCCTCCTATTTAAAAAAATTCTTTACTAAAGCCCACCTTCCTTGAAAAGTGATATTATCCAAAGGATTAACCCTCCAGCTATGCACTCAAACACAGAGGATTGTGAATAGGGATGGTCTGCATTTTGAAAATCTTTGTTTGCCCGGTAATCACATGAGTTTATTATAGAGAAGTAGAGGGGCTTACAATGACAATGCTTGTACTTCCACTTAGGTGTGTAGATGAAATGTATTCTTCTTTGTATATGTAATTGCGGTTCACTCATAGCAATTTGCTTTTATGTTGGAATTTCAATAACATGGGTTGCATAATGGCCATCTATTTATTTATCCATAGGACATAATATTGTGTATGAAGAAAGTATGTTATATAGGACAATCATTTTATATTTCTTTGCTTCCTCTTCTTTTTCTCTTTAGTGATTTCTACTGGTGGCACCATGTATGCTGTGCACATCAATTAACCATGCATGGGACCACTACAATACACAATAATTCATTGGGTAAAGTGTTTTAGAGAATACATGATATTATAAATGTGGAGATGGTATAAACCCCCAGAATATATCAGCTATCAGTGAGTGTGCTTAGTCATAATTGTGTAGATTTCTACTTATAAAGATGGAGTCATATGCTTTGGTAGAATCTCCAATTTTGAAGGAAAGCTGATGTGCAACATAATCCTTTTGTGTGTGTGCATAATGCTATATTAGTTTCCTATGGTGCTATAACAAATTACCACAGACTTAGTGGCTTAAGACAGTTATTATCTTACAGTTCTGGAGGTCAGATATCTGAAATGGGTATCAATGGGCTAAAACTAAGGTGTCGGCAGCTCTGTGGCCAAAGCCTTTATAGCTCCCTACCCATTTAAGAGCCACGTTGTCCACTCAAAGGAATGTATTATTATGGCTAACATGTTAGACCCGACCAGAGTTTCTCAACCTCAGCACTATTGACATTCTGGCCCAGGTATTTCATTCTTGGTTATGGAGGGCTGTCCTCTAAATAGTAGGATGTTTAGCAACATTCCTGGTCTCTCCTGCTAGATGCCAATAGTACCTCTTCCCCAGTTGTGACAACCAGAAAATGTCTCCAGGTATTGCCAAAAGTCCCCTCGGGGGCAAAACTTCCCTGCCCCTCCTTAAGAACCACTGGACTAGGTAGGCATAGAAGGCTTGGGTTTGAATTCTGTTCTCCATACATTACTCTGCAACCTTGAGGGCGCCTCTTGAACCTGTTAAAATATTTTCATCCTTTTTAAAATGAGTAAAATGTTATTTAGGCTGCCTGAGCCTCAAAAGAGACAGTATAGATAAAACAAGTCTGTAAACTATAGATACTCTGCAAGAAGAAGTCAGCATTGTTTATATTTTATTTATGTTTAGCACTTGAACTTAAGTATAGCTATTTCAGTACTGATACACTGTCTCATCATATTTGACTTAACTTTTAAAATGTTCTATTTATGACACTTGGATTATAGCTTGAAAAGGATGTCTTAGGTATTTTTTTTCTTGGCTATTGGTGCTTGTAGGAATGCAAAAATAAGTGGAACTGGGTCTTTTTAGTGGAGGACCATCTCTGAAATAACTTGGAGTTGCTTTGTGGCCTTCTTAGTACTTGCAGGGTGCAACCTACCCAAAGAACTTGCAAAGATGTTCTGTAAATTACTTTGATCAGTCTGGCAGTTATTGAACATCTGTTCCTGCTAGGAACAGTGCTAGGTCCTGGGAGTAGAAAGGAGAATGAGTCAAGGTTATATCCCTCAGAGTACTTACAAGAGTAGTAGAAGAAAAAGCATTGACACTATTGAAGAGTACTCAGAAGTGCTTAGAAAAGAGTCGGGGAATATAAAGAGAAGGTTGAGTTTGCAAAACAAACAGTGAGTTGCAGGAAGGTCTGAGAAGGGTGCAGAATGAAAAAAATGCATGGACCAGATCAACATTCACAGAAAGGGAGCATAGTATGGAGGAAAGAAATAGAAAAGGAGAAGGTGGGAGCATAGTCTCCCTGGGAAAGGTGGGTCCCCTTCTGGAAAGGGCAGTTCTCAGGAGGAGTCAACAGGGAGTTTTTAGCAGTCAGTGCACACAGAGCTGAGAATGGGTTGACCAGGGCGAGGGAGCCTGGAAGTGGTACCACAGCAACCGCTATAGGCTCCGATGTCTCTCAGCTGTTTTTTCTAAGGAGGCTTTAAAATAATAATAAAAAAATTTTTTTATTGAAGTATAATTGATTTACAGTATCATATTAATTTCAGGTGTACAGCACAGTGATTCAGTAGGGCCTTTTTTAGACATTTTTTCCCTAATTGACGCCTCCAAGAAATTTCAATAGTACAGATATGCTGTTTATTTATTTATGTAGTATATGTATCTCTGCCCTTTATACATAACAAAGAGTAAGTTTTCTTCTCCCTCCAAAATCAGTTTTTACCCCCTTGGTGACGATGTCGCCCCACTGAGAATGCATGCACTAAACCCATCACTTATGAATTGTGTTCTTATTCTTGGTTCCCCTGATTCATAAAGGCCTTAGCAATAATTTTGTGTTTCAGGGGCTGCCCTGAAAACAATCCCCTTATCAGCCCTTGAGGGAAGAGACTGGAACTGGAGAGTCTGAGAAGTACAGGCGCTGTGATTCTGCTTGTATGCCTTGTGTCTGCCCAACAGGTCCTTGAGGTAGGGGTTGGAGTGGAGTTGGCTATGTGGGCCATGTAGAAGGTTCTGCTTGCCGAATTTGACATATAGGGAAGTGGGTGCTGCCAGCAAAGTTTCCTGCGCTCAAATGGACCATGTGTGCCCGTGGTACATGAGCCATGGGTGAGGGGCCATGATGCCCTTGTGACCAAAACCCTTCTGGTTTCTTGCCAAGTACTCCTGGCCTCATCTGGGGTTATTAGAAACAGTTCCAACTAAAAATAAAACGTACAATCTTATTTTCTCTTTTGCTATTTTTCTTCGTGCCTGGAGCTCTCTCAGAAACCTGGGAGTGGGGGATGGAGGTGGATGGCAGGCAGGATTTAGCCCAGAGCTATCATACACCAGCAACCACAGATTCTTCCTAAAAGTGTTATTCTATTTCCTCTTTTCCAAAGAATGGCACCCTGGCCACAAACTATAGTGCCAGAAGTATTGATATGATGGGACTGATGCTCAAAAGCCTTTTAGCTTAATTATAGATAGTGAAATGCCAATTAAGAAGTGTAGGGAACCCTCAAATTTATCCTTTATCATCCACTATAAGAAGCTCTGTTAGGGCTTCTAATAACTTTATGTGTTAGTTAGGATTTTGGTTGCTTTTAACCTAAGCTGACTGAACTAGCTAAAGGCCATTTCGTAAAAGTATATAGGGGTACCTGTGGATCCCAAGAGCAGGGATATAGCCAGGTCTCAGGAAAAGGGTGGAACCTAAAATTAGAATTATACATGTATTATTCTGGATACTCTCACCTCTGACATCTGCTTCATTCATTTTTCTCTGTTCACCATCCTTCTCAGATTCTTGGTACCAATGGTGGCCAAAAGGTAGCCTACTGTCAGAGGTTATGTCAGATGGGCCCAGCTGCCCCAGAGAACCTGATGATAGCCCTTTAGCCTTGCAGTCCCTATTCCCAGATGCAGGGATACGATTGGCCTTGCTTAGGTGGAGTGAATGCTCCAATTTGGTCAGCTGTAACCAAACAAATACGGCTGCAGGAGGCCAACTCCTGAAGTGGGAGTGAGGTGCATAGGCAAGCAGATGGTAAGTCCCAGAGAAAATAACGGATTGTTGGCTCCTGAAGGTGTCTGCTTATAGGGAGTGATCACTGATTTTTTCACCTGGGATAAACCATTCAATTTCAGGAAATTATGGGCATTTTGAATAATGGAAACTTTAGTGTTTACACTATGTTCTTTCCTTGTTTTAAGCCTACAGCTGGTAGGCTTAGTTGGTTGGTACGTAACCAAGGAATAATAACTTGATTTGAGTTTAAGTTTTGGTTGCAGACTTCATTCTTAATTCTTAGACCAGAATTCTTATACATACCTACTATGGATCCAAAGGGGAATGAGTGAGAATGCAGAAGGATTAGAAGCAGAGTTGAGTGGTGGTTACCGGGGGCTGGGGGTGGGGGAAATGGGAAGATGTTGGTCAAAGTGTACAAACTTCCACTTATAAGATGAATAAGTTCTGGGAATCAAATATCCATTGACTGCTAAATGGATAAATAAAATGTGATACATCTGCGAAATGGAATATCATAGGGCAGTAAAAACCAATGAAGTACTGATGGATGCTATGACATGGATGAACCTTGCAAACATGATGCTAAGTGAGAGAAGCCAGACACAAAAGATGACATATTGTGTGATTGCATTTCTATGAAATGTCCAGAATAGGCAAATCCGTAGAGATGGAAAGTAGATTAGTGATTGCCGGGGGCTGGGGAGAGGTGCATGGGAGAATGGGTGTAACCGCTAATGGGTATGGGGTTTCTTTCTGGGTTGATGAAATGTTCTTAAATTGAGTGTGGTGATGGTGGCATGACTCTGTGACTATACTAAAAACCACTGAATTGTATACTTTAAGTGGGTGAATTATATCATATGTGAGTTATACCTCAGTAAATCTGTTAAAAAATTAAAGGCATATTTCTGTGTGTGTCTATCTATATGTTTCTGTGTGCATATATTTACATGTATTTGAGACCTTTCAGATTTTGGCAAAAGCAGCAAGAATCATTATAGTGGGCCTTTATTCCATATGACTGCTGGAGGAATTCAGAATGTGTGTAAGAATCCTGGGCTCTGCCATTGGTCTTGTGAATTTGGATGGGTCATTTCACCTTTCTTAGCCTCAGTTCCTCATCTGAAAAATGGGGATAAGAAATCACCTTTGCGTGGGTTTTGTAAGAATTAAATGAAATAATATATGAAAGTCAACTGATCCATTAGGTACAGCAGGCACAGTGCCTGGGGCCCACAGTACTTCAGGGGCCCACAGAATGTTTTAATTTCTTTTGCTCAAAAGAAAAAAAATGTACTTTTAGGTCCAGGAAAATGCCTTTTTAAAAAATTATTTATTTATTTATTTATTTTTGGCTGCGCTGGGTCTTCGTTGCTGCGTGTGGGCTTTCCCTAGTTGCAGCGAGCGGGGGCTACTCTTCGTTGTGGTGCGCGGGCTTCTCATTGTGGTGGCTTCTCTTGTTGCGGAGCACGGGCTCTAGGCGCGCGGACTTCAGTAGTTGTGGCGCGAGGGCTCAGTAGTTGTGATGCACGGGCTTAGTTGCCCCGCGGCATGTGGGATTTTCCCGGACCAGGGCTGGAACCCGTGTCCCCTGCCTTGGCAGGCGGATTCTTAACCACTGCGCCACCAGGGAAGCCCGAAAATGTCTTAATGTATAATATTAATATACTCATTTTATACCAGTGTGGTCATAAAATATGTGTTATATATTTTTTTGTGGAGGAAGGGGCTCGTGAAGGCAAAAGTGCCTTAGGCCCGTGCAAGGCATCATGCGCACCTGAATGTGGCAACTCAGTGACACAGGCCGGGTCTATCTTATTGCTCTGAAAACTCAACAAAACCTTCCTCTAAAACCGCAGCAACAATTTATCAACAGCGTAGGCAGCCTATGCAGAGCAGCTCATCTGCACACACCTAGAGGTGAGGAGGAGCTCTGGATTGGCCAGACAAGGTTGCTGGCAGGTTTTTCAGTTTGGTAATGCCCATCCTCCTATTGTAGGGCATCTTTGCCACTGTCGCTCCCATTTCCTGAGTCCCTGTTATGAACCAAGCACTTTACATTCCTGTCGCTGATCCTCATGATGTCCTGGAAAGATAACTTGCGTTGTCCTGAGTGCAGTCAGGTGCAGTCGTGCCCTTCCCCATGTCCTCTGTAGCCATCTGGTGTTACCCGCAGCTACAGTTTGTGGCTTGTACAGTTTGCATGCTGATAGGTTCTCACTGCAAGGGCCTGCCACTATCATCTTTGTCGTCTCCTCCTCTCTTTTTCCCCCTCCTTCTTGAAATCTGCTGGGGGGCTTCCTTTAGCATCCCTCAAGCTTGTTTTGTTGCATGTGGACACAACCTGGACGTGCCAAGGGGGAACTGACACTCCACAGGGCATCCCTCAATCAGTGGTGTATAGAAGTAAGTAGAAAAATGCTACAGTCTTCCCCTTTGTAGGAGGTGATTCTCAGATGTGTTCCTTGTGGGTTTTCAGAGTGTCTCCGACAAGATTGAGCCCCACCAGTCTGTAGCAGGGACCCACTTGTTGATGCACCTTTCATTGGCTTTTCTGCCTTTTCTACCTTACTCTCCCCACTCCCTCCCTAGGGCTTCTTGAGATCACCTCCCATATATACTATCTGCATCCCCATTTTTCTGCAGAGTCTTCTTTTGGTGGAACTCAAATTAAGATAACAAGTCTGTAAATGCAAAAACTAACATTTGGGAGAAATTGGGGAACTTGCCTTAGGCCCATTGGCTATAAATAGTGGAGGCAGGTGTGCAACCCAGGTCTATCTGGTCACAGGGCATTCTGTCTTCCAGCCATTACCATGACTACTATTAAAGACCAGGAGTTTCTTTCTTAATTATGATGGAATCTGCCATTCATGATGCCGCATAGATATCCAGCTGTGACCTAGATGAGCAAAAACCACGTAGATGAAAGCACAGGAAATCATGATGTCTCACAGCCAGACTTGTCTAGCTCTGAAGACTGGGTCCCTTCTCCTAGGACCCCGTGCTTCTCCTGGGTGTTTATGATGGTGATCATGATGATGATGATGTTGATGATGGTGGCGGCAGCTTTGGTGGTCATGGTCTACTAGCTCATCAGTGTCCAGTGTACCATAGCCATGTTCTCATATTTAATACATTTCACAGTTCAATTTTATAGAAAAGAAAAATAACATCTCTTTATATTCTGAACACTGCAATGTACCAGAAGCATCACTTTCTCATTTATATTATTGTTCTGTTACTTAAATCTATTTATATTCTGCTCACACAGCCCTGCCACTTTTGCATGATAGTCCATGACTTTCTCTAGAGTTTTAGCTGTGAAATATCACTTCATAAAGCTGAAATTTATTTATGAAATGGTAGTAAATGGGAGATTAATGAAAACCAGGCTTATCTATCTTTTTCCAGTGAGGAGGACAAAACATCTCTAAATAATAGTCTGTTTTATACACAAAATATGATTTCATACAGCTTGCAGATTTAATTATTGAATTAGTGTTTTTGAAGTAAATACCCTAAGAAGAACCAAAATGTGAATATTTCCCCTTATTTTTCATTGTAGCCTGTAGTGTCGGTTGTGCTGTTAAGGTTTTGTACTGGTCCACTCAAAACTTAGTTGAAAGAAGCCAGAAGATTAGAAGTTATTTATTAGCCCAGCTTCGGGGCTACGATTAAACATAAATTTAAAGTAGAATATAAGGTCATTGTGACAAGTATACTTTCATACCTCATTTAACAGTAACCAAGCAGCCAGCAATAAGAACTAGATTACATTCCCTCATAGCTATTTTTAAAATATATATTTACAAAGGAAGATGGAGATTTTAAAACCCTGAACATAACCTCAAATTGTCAGTTACTTTGCCTTTAATTCTAATTTTGTTAGCTTCATGAATTTTTCCTCTGGGCAACTCAAACATCACCTGACCTGTCTCTGAACACTAAATACCGGTGGGAATATCCTGCTTGCTTTTATTTAAACAGAGTGTGGAACCATCTATTGTGCTGTAATCACCACCAGTGATCCTCCTTTTATATCCACTCATTTCCAGATCTGACTTTTTCAGGGAACTCTGGTTCCCAGAAAATGCTGCCTATAAATGAGCTCTGTAAATTGTGCATATTCACTGTCTGCCATGTCTTTAGACTTCTGTTGATATTATCACTTAAGGTGCTGGAAACTATGATAATAGAAATAAGGTTTTTTAGAAAGCAGCACTGAATGCAGGAAGAGGTGAGAATTGTACGTTGTCAAAATGCAAAGGGGCAAAAAACCCCCCAAAAAAACCACAGTCTGGGCTTCCCTGGTGGCGCAGTGGTTGAGAATCTGCCTGCCAATGCAGGGGACACGGGTTCGAGCCCTGGTCTGGGAAGATCCCACATGCCGCGGAGCAACTGGGCCCGTGAGCCACAACTACTGAGCCTGAGCGTCTGGAGCCTCTGCTCCACAACAAGAGAGGCCGCGATAGTGAGAGGCCCGCGCACCGCGATGAAGAGTGGCTCCCACTCGCCGCAACTGGAGAAAGCCCTCACACAGAAACGAAGACCCAACACAGCCAAAAATAAACATAATAAATAAATAATAAATTAAAAAATTAAAAAAAAAAAACAAAAAAAACCCACAGTCTGCCAGGAACACATTTATACAGATTATAATGTTAGCTGTCCGTAAGTGACAGCTACAAGTGTTTAAAGATCATAATGAAGATGCTTCCAATGTTCTAAATGTAATACACAAAAATTATAGGAATTATGAATATACTTCATGAATTAGCAACTCTAAGAACAAAATCCCACTTAATCAAATTAATACTTACTGAGGGAGAAGTATTTGAGCATCTTATTATGGGAAATAGAAGAACAAAGGAAATAAGAAACAGATTGGAGAGAATGAAGCATTGAATGAGGTGATTTCGCAATTTGGCATTTTTAATCACTGTATTTTGAGCAACATTTATGTTTTGCTAAGTGTCTTTCTAACATATTTAAGCTATTAAATTACTACTGATAGACAGGTTTCATTTGAAAGTGAAAGTGACACCTAAATTAAAGAACGACTAAACTTACTTGGGCTCAGATGGAGATTTTAAGATTTTAAAAAGTAAAACCGAGGCTCAAGAGGTCTAAAAGCAATTTGAGAAATTGGTGGTATCTTTCACACTGAAAAGATGCTCCCACTGTACTTCCATCTAATGTTCCTGGGCTGCCTAAGGGAGATCCTGGTAATTGTTTTCATTTTCACTTTAGCTGATGATGTGACCCCATCAGGATCCATCCACTCATTCTCTCGGATTTCATTCATTGATCCTGTGCTCTCCAAGGTCTGCAGATCACCTTGGATCTACATGGACAGCCCTTGCCCTCAAAGAGATCATAAAGCATGCACACAGTATGAATAAGTGGAAGCTGCAGCCCCTTCTTGGGGTTCTCAAAAGTCAATAACACAGCAAGGAGCTTCATGAAATGCAAAACAACTCTTTGAAAACCATCACAAGGACATCCACTAAGTGTCGCACCTCCATTCTTGCACACTTTTATTAGTTCTCTCACTTCGTTTATATAACTTGGATAAAGCTAAACCACCTCCTATCCAGTCCAGCTGGGTGTCACATTCAAATAAACACAAATGTAGCAACCTCCAAAAGTGGAGAAGCAACTTAAATCTTTGTTGCATTCAAAGAATTAAGTTGCACTTTAGAGAATTTGTTATTCTTTAAAGAATTAAAGTGAAATTAAATTCCATGGCACACAGAAGATCTTCAATGACCTAAAAATCCCTAAATCCTATTCATCACGGCATAATTTCTGTCTCTCCTCACTTTCCTCTTTTCACTCCCTTCTCTTCCTTTTCCTCTTCCTACTCAGCCTACTCAGGATCTTGTCTCTCACAGCACTGCCACCCTCACACCCCCAGCTCCTTTCTGATTCTGTTCTTTTCTCCTTGGGCTGGGGTTGCTCTTGGGTGTCATATAGATCATTCTGTCTTCTCTGGACTTCATTCACGTCACCTTTCCTTCCATTATCTAGATCAACACAAACAAAGGCCAGACCCTGTACTCTCCAAGCACGCTCTTGTTTCCACGGCAGAGTGGGGAAGAATGGACAGCTCCCTAGCTCTGGGTCAACATTTGTCGTTTTGACTTGACACTCGGATGTGGAGTCTCTCGTGGACATTTAAGGGCTTTAACCACAGAACTCAAACCCAATCCCAGGGGCCAAATGGAGACTATTCCCCCGCATTCTTCTCGTCCCTCTCCTCTCCCTCGTGTACAATCACTAACTCTTGCCTCCTCCCCCCAGTTGCTTAGCATAGATTCCTAAGCAGATTGGTGGACACCAGTTGTAGTGTATACTATGGTGCTCTGTCCAGGCTCTGTCCTCTTCAGGGACAACTCACTCAACCCAAGCTGCTGGGAAGGGTACCTGCTGAAGGCTGACAGCTGTGCCTTTCACTGGAATTGTCCTCTGCCCCATAGAACTGACTCTCCCAAGGTTACACTCCCTCTGAGAGGGCAATCCACAGCCATTGACTGGCTGATCTGGGGATACAAAAGCCTGGCCTCCTTGCCTCTGAAGGGCCACCCCAGCTCAAGCTCCTTGTCTGGTTACCTGAGGCCTCCATTGCAACTGCATTGCGGGTCAACTCCTCCCTCTGCCTGATCCTTCCCTCCTCACTTCCTCATAGGTTTATCTCTCTGGAGGATTCTCTAATAAACCTTCTGCATGCAGCTCCCTGGCTCAGAGTCTTTTTCTAGGGAACATATCCTAAGACTACCACAAATGGTGCTATTTGTTGATGATGGAGAACTTGGGGGTGGGAGGCTCCAAATAAGCTAGGTTTGAGCCTAGTCACACAATAAATAACAGTTGTATCTTGCATGGATTGTGTAGATTTCATGTGAACACTGGAAATTTCTAGATGTCTGTAGAACATAGCCTTCTAACTCACACATGAAACTTGGAGCTGCTTTGTGATTTAGCAGAAGTTTCCCACTGTTGGTGAACTCAGTGAATAGGTCATTCATTTCTGCCTTCTCCACAATTATTCCTTATCAAGATGTGTTTTGAATGCTTGAGTGTTTTTGTTCTTTTGGGTCAGAGTCATGGGCTCTTTGTACAGTGTGATAGCTTGTGTTCTCAATTCTCCATTCCCTTGATGCAGTGTGATCTTGCAGTGTCTTGCAGATCTTGCTTTAGCCAATGGAAGGTTAGCGGATGTGATGCAAGTACAACTCTTATGTATGATTGCATGGTTAAGCTTGGCCTCTGGTCTCTTAACATTGTAGTGATTAGAATACGCCCCAGGTAGCCATTACCCTGGGCTTCATAGAACAGATCTAGATCCGACCTGAAGCCTAGAGCCAAACCCAGCTGACTCTAGCCTGTAACAGAGTCACCTAAGATATGTGAGCAAGAAAATGCTTGTTTTTGTGAGCTACAGAGTTTTGGGGTTGTTTGTTATGTAATATTATTGCAGCTACAGCTGACTAATACATATCATTATTTTTTGACCCATGGTTTCACATTCTTTGGCTTAATTCATCTTAACCAAGGTTACCATCTTTCTCCTGTTTCATCCTTTTCCTCTTCTGAACTTTATGTTTTTCCTTGGTTCATACTCTGAGTGCCTCTGAGCCCCCAAAGCCCTGTTTTTCCCTGTTGTACTTCCATGTATTTTGGTGGTGCTGCATGTGGCATAAAAAAGGGATAAAGGAGAAAGTCATTTGGGTTGGCGCAGGCTGAGAAAGCTTTATGCAGGAAGTGATACCTGAGTAAGTCAGGGAAGATGAAGAATGTTTCAGGTCCTGTGATTCATTAAGAAACATTGAATCAGCCCCTACTGTGTGCTAGGCACTGAGGAATACAGTGATAAGCAAAGCAGTCAGGATCCCTGTTATCATGGAGTTTACAGCTTAGTCTTGGAGGCAGCCATTTGTCACAAAGTGACACAGAAAGATATTGGCATGAGTGAAAGGTGGAGAAGTTAGTGGTAAATGCTTGGGGATTCACAATCTGAAGCCTGACCAGGATGGGTCGCCAGGACCTGAGTGTTATTGGTGAGGAAGTAGCCTGGTTAAGCTATGTGCCCGAGCAGGGGTTGTAGACAGGAGTCATTCACTTGAAGGGCCAAGACGCAATCTTAGACTTTGAATTAAAATGTTAGGGTTAGTCTCAAAAGGTTGATAATGCAGAGGTTTCTGGAGCTTGAGCTTCGTGTCCATGGCAGCTGTTGGTGTGAGAGCCACTTCAGCGTCCTTGCTCACCCCCAGAGCTCTATAGACCTGTCAACCCCACGTAGGGGCTGAAGAGGACCCCTGGATTTAAGGGTCCTTACTTGATAGCAGGGTCCTCCATTGTCCATTTGTGTGGAGGGGGCGCTGGGTGGGGCTTTCAGGTGTCGAGTGGTAGCTGCAAACCCCTGCGCTTCTCACTCCTGCTGTCATTCTGTGCAGTTTGGGAAATGATCACACTAATACCACTTGGTTAGAGTTCTTTTAACATAAAAGAACTTTGGTTGACAGCCAGAGTAGTTGATCCAAAGTAAAAAGGTGAAAAAGCATTCAAGGAAAACATTTCTTCTTGATTTTCATCTCATACTGGGGAATAGGGAGATACTACACAACAAAGGAAATGAGCACTGTATTCTTAAGCAAGTCTCCTCCACCTATGAGTATTTAGTCAGAAGAGGACAATATTCACATCAAATGTTCATTGGCATAGATCCTCTTAATCTGAATTGCATTTGCTATTTCCCAGGATAAAAAACAATTTTTTTTTAAATCAATGGCTTAAATTGCTTGAGGACTGATTTTGGAATTTCACAACTTCTGCACAGGGCTTAAAGGCCACTTGAGAGCCACTACCAATGGGATGGGCTAGACAACCTCAGTGCTACTTTCCAGGATAGGAGTCCATCTCATTAACATCATTATAGGGATTGGATGAGGCTGGTCACTGCTGAATATATAGCTGCAACTCAGTGATTTAGGTTATTATTTTTAATGGCTTCATCCATTAGAAACTGTGAATATTTTTCATTTCCATTTTGATTTATCATATTCTTTCAACTTGTTAAATCAGAGGAATATGATAAAGCATAAACTGTTTGCCCCCCCTCCCCCGCAAATTCATGTGTTGAAATCCTAACCCCCAAGGTGGTCATATTGGGAGGTGTAGCCTTTGGGAGGTGATTAGGTCATGAGGTCAGATGAATAGGATTAGTGCCCTTATAAAAGAGACCGCAGAAAGATCCCTGGTTATAGCAAAAAGACAGCCATCTATGAATCAGGAAGCAGGCCTTCACAAGACACCAGATCTGCTGGCCCTTTGACTTTGGGCTTCTTAGTCTCCAGAACTGTGAGAAGATGTTTGTTCTTTATAAGCCACCCAATTTATGGTATTTTTGTTATAGCAGCCTGAATGGAGTAAGACAGTATGTATACAGACTAGAAAGTATACCTTTAAGATGATTTTGTTCTTTATGCATAAACCTAAGTTCTCTACTCACAATTCTGTTTTCTTCTTTAAGTATAAATCACATTATTTTTCTTGGTAAACTATATTCAGATACGTAATCCTCTTTCCCCACTATGTGAATAAGGCAAAAAAAAAAAGTCCTGTTAATAAACCAAACAACATCTAATACTAGAGTTGCAGAAACCACTGGCCCTTTGATGTTTCAAGTCTGATGTATTTGAAGTTTCCCCCCAACACACACACATATACACAAACAAGGTGTATAAACATCGCAGCCCGCCCCCCATGTATTTGTAAGCCAAAGCAGTAATTGGCTGAGGATAAGACACATTCCAGACCATTCTTTTGTACCTTGTTTTGTATGAGATACAAAAAGACTTTCATATCGAAGTTTGGTCAATTAAAAAAACAGGACTGGAATGTTCACATCTATAGATCCTCTTCATCTGAATAGCATTTGCTATTTCCCGGTATAAAAATTGTACTCTTAGGGGATTAAGTTACCTGAGAACTGATTTAGGAATTTCACAATTTCTGCTCAGGGTTTAAATGCCGCTTGAGAGCCACTACCAGTGGCATGGACTGGACAAATGTGGTGTTAAATTCCGGGGCAGGAACTCCACTCCATATTTCTGATCCAAGACCATATTCTCGGTCATTTCTTGAGCACACAGCCCCAATCAAGTCTGTAATGAATGTGCATAATGACAATCTCTATGACTCGGGAATAATTATAAAGTCAGGTGGGCCAGTTTAATGGCTCTCAGTCATTGGGAATCTTTAATACACATTGCTCTTTGTTCTTACATACATCCTGATTTTCTGGGCAAAGTATGAGTCCATAAATACTCAGGTGAATTGAGCTAACCCTACTCAGTGGGAATTTTTGCAACTTGATGTTAGAAGACTCAGATTTGTTTAAATTTAATTTTTATTTTATATTGGAGTGTAGTTGACTTACAATGTTGTGTTAGTTTCAGGTATACAGCAAAGTGATTCAGATATACATATACATATGTCCATTCTTTTTCAGGTTCTTTTCCCATATAGGTTATTACAGAATATTGAGTAGAGTTCCCTGTGCTATACAGTAGGTCCTTGTTGTTTATCTATTATATATATAGTAGTGTGTATATGTTAATGCCAAACTCCTAATTTATCCCTCTCCCCCACCTTTCCCCTTTGGTAATCATGTTTGTTTTTTGAAGTCTGTGAGTCTGTTTCTGTTTTGTAAATAAGTTCATTTGTATCATTTTTTTTAGATTCCACATATAAGTGATATATGATTTTTGTCTTTCTCTGTCTGACTTACTTCACTTAGCATGATTATCTCTAGGTCCATCCATGTTGCTGCAAATGGCATTATTTCATTCTTTTTTATGGCTGAGTAATATTCCATTGTATATATGTACCACATCTTTATCCATTCCTCTGCCGATGGACATTTAGGTTGCTTCCATGTCTTGGCTATTGTAGATAGTGCTGCAGTGAACATTGGGGTGCATTTATCTTTTTTAATCAGTTTTTGTTTTTTCTGGATATACAGCCAGGAGTGGGATTGGTGGATCATATGATAGTTCTATTTTTAGTTTTTTGAGCAACCTCCATACTGTTCTTTGTAGTGGTTGTACCAATTTACATTCCCACCAACAGTGCAGGAGGGTTCCCTTTTCTCCACACCCTCTCCAGCATTTATTGTTTGTATACTTTTTGATGATGGCCATTCTGACTGGTGTGAGGTGATACCTCATTGTAGTTTCGATTTGCATTTCTCTAATAATTAGTGATGTTGAGCATCTTTTCATGTGCTTTTTGGCCAT
This sequence comes from Balaenoptera borealis, assembly GCF_965194805.1. NCBI lineage: Eukaryota > Metazoa > Chordata > Mammalia > Artiodactyla > Balaenopteridae > Balaenoptera > Balaenoptera borealis. The sequence goes on along the minus strand of NC_138881.1, from coordinate 9,233,041 downwards.
CTGTATGTCTTCTTTGGAGAAATGTCTACTTAGATCTAGAGGACTTGGATTTGAATGTTGGTGCAAATGCTTGCACATCACTGCTCTGATTCTCAGTCTCCTCCAATGTTAAATGGGGACAATGATAATTCACCACATAGAAGTTTAGTAAAGCTGAAAGAAGATGATGAGTGTAGGGATTGAGCGTGGAGCTGACAGGTAAGCAAACCAAAAGATTGTAGACAGTAGGTGATGCCACATCAACATCCCTTCCCTAGATTTGGGCCATACCCATTATGTGAGTTGTGATGGAAAGCAGATTCGCACTTTCCTCTGTGTGAGGCTGAAGGGACAGATATTTCCTCTCCCACCCCCAGGTAGGCATAGCAAAGGTATGTTACCTAGACTCAACTAATCAGATTCTTCTGCCTGAGCTGTTCCCTTTAGTGAATGATGCAGAGACAAAGAGGCCTGGAGATGAGTGGCAGGCTGGAGGGGCACTGGGTCCCATGGCAGTGGCATTGCAGAGGCACTGTGGCATTGTCAGGGATCCAGGATAGACACTTTTGGTACGTAGCCTCCCTTCATTCCTGTGCATTTTGCAAGCTTGACTCCCCAGAAAACACTGATATTCTTCCAATATATTGCAACATATTCCTTTTTTTAAAAGTTAGAGTCAGATTTCTGTTGCTTGCAACCAAGAATCCTGGCAGATACCGAGACATACATTTTGTCTGATAAACTTTAAAGCACCTTACTAATGTGAGGTATTGCTTTTCTTATTGCGATATGTCATTATCTAAGGAACAAGTTAGAAATATTTGTGAAGGATCCGAGATCAGACTTTTTTAGAGTATCAATTACATTTTAATGTTATAGCAAAATATCTAGTAATAGGGAATACTTCACGATGTACACATTTATGATATAAATAGCTCCAGTTCTTTTTTTTTTCGCTATTTATTTATTTATTTTGGCTGTGTTGGGTCTTCGTTTCTGTGCGAGGGCTTTCTCTAGTTGCGGCGAGCGGGGGCCACTCTTCATCGCGGTGCGCGGGCCTCTCACTGTCGCGGCCTCTCTTGCTGCGGAGCACAGGCTCCAGACGCGCAGGCTCAGTAGTTGTGGCTCACGGGCCTAGTTGCTCCACGGCATGTGGGATCCTCCCAGACCAGGGCTCGAACCCGTGTCCCCTGCACTGACAGGCAGACTCTCAACCACTGCGCCACCAGGGAAGCCCAGCTCCAGTTCTTTTTAAATGTTTAATCACTTTTTGAACTCACTACATTTACATCTTTGCTCAGCAACCTCCCCCAACCACAACCAACCCAATACACACAGCATGACTATGACCAGCAAAACCACATGGTTATTGTAGATTCTTTTCAGTCTTGATCATCTTCGTATTTTTTTCTACTTCACTGGACATATGTACTTGGTTTCTTTCAAATGCTTTCATTCTGTGGTTGTTCCTCAGATATTGGAATTGTTCAGAGTTCTTCTGTTCTCAATGTTGACACTCTCCTTGGACATCTTATCAGCCACCGTGGTTTCTGCCAATATCTATGGTTGGTGAAAACTGCACTGTACTGAAAGCTCCGAAAGGGAAGGGACTTCTTCCTTCGTATTCACCTCTACATATCTTTAGAGACTAACACAGTACCTAGCACAAAGTAGATATCTTAAAAAATCTTTGTGGAATTAATTTTGTTTCATATATTCTGATGATATCGAGTCTCTACCTTCAGCACAGATTGCTTCTGAGTTCCTGACCAGTAACATTCACAGTGTATCTCTATTTGGATTCTCCAGAGGTCTCAAACTCAACATGTTAAAAAAAATTAAATTATGATACTTACTCCAGAGCATAAATGATCTGTCCCTGGCATAATGAATAGTACAGCCATCTGGTCTCTTGAGGCAGATGTCTAAGAATGACCTTCTTTTCAGGATTCTTTACCCTTACATTAGTCATCACGTCCTCTTGACTCCATCTCTCTCCGGCTCTACTTTCTCTTCCTGGCATCAAGTCTGCACAATTCTCTTTTGCATAGGTCCAACAGCTTCCCACCTAATGGGACTCCTTCAGACAGACCCTCCTCCCACCTACTTCCTTGTCAGTCCCACAGCCCTTTCCTGAACCCTACTAGCTCCTACTTGTCCTTTAGAACTTACCTCCATCAGTCCCGCACCGTCTACGAGATTTGTGCTTCTCTGTAGCAGATGTGGTGAGCGCCCCTGAACATTTGCCATTCCTGTTCACTGTGACCTGTTGCCTTCCATCTACCAACACATGCTCTCTGCCTCTTTGGACACTGCAGTCTGCTTGGCCTCTGCATGGTGCAAACTGGAAGTGCCAAGCAGTCCACATCTGCCAGGGGCAACCCTTAGCCTAATGACCAATGGGCATTAGTACATACACACACCAACTTCCTTAGTGTTGTTGGAATAACTCTGAGGTATATTCTACACTGTCTCCCAGAAGTCTCCAGCGGGATCAAACCCAAGTTGCCCACATTGCTAATCGACAGTACTGCATACCTTCCCTTTCCTATCTCACCTCATACTCCTCTACTAGTTTCCTGGGAACACCTCCAAAATAAACTACATGCACTCAGATGCTTGCCCACTACCCATAACTGGGCTCAATCCTGCCAGAAGACTTTGGAGACTGTAGAACACCCCTCAGAGTTACCCCAACTGGGGGCCCAGGAGATTGATGTATTTGCCCCCCAACACCTCATTTGTCATCAGTAAGGGGTGCTTCCAGGGGCATTAACTTTCTGGTATTTCCAGCTTGCCCTGCTCGAGGAAGTCTTGCTCCTTCAGCCAGAAAAAAGCCCTGAGGCAGAGATTTACAGGTGTTCCTGGTAGGCAGCCTTCAACAGGCAGAGTTGAAGGTCAAGGTCAAGGGTGAAGCAAGGGTAAGCTGGGACGAAGTGAGAGAGTGGCATGGACTTATATACACTACCAAACGTAAAAATAGACAGCTAGTGGGAAGCAGCCGCATAGCACAGGGAGATCAGCTCGGTGCTTTGTGACCACCTAGAGGGGTGGGATAGGGAGGGTGGGAGGGAGACGCTAGAGGGAGGAGACGTGGGGATATATGTATATGTATAGCTGATTCACTTTGTTATAAAGCAGAAACTAAAACACCATTGTAAAGCAATTATACTCCAATAAAGATGTTAAAAAAAACCCGATATCTGCTCTACAGGTTTAAATTTTGTACAAGGTTTTGTTATATTGCTGCAACACAGAGGTTTTACTGTTTGTTTCTAGGCCTAGAGTCTTGAAGTAGAATGCAAGACTATTTTGCTCCCACATTAAATACTGAGAACATCTAGTTCTTTGACAATCTCATTGAGCTGGTACGTTATCATCCAGATATGCTCTGGGATTATGTAGTCAAGGTTACAACTCTCCTTCTGGATACTATTTTCCTTTGACTTTCCTTGGATTCTCACGAACTCACTCATGGGCAGCACCCTGGCCTGTGCTCATCAAATGGCTCTTGAGAGTGCTACTTGGTATCTTGGCTATCTACCTACGAGAAGGTTTACAAAAGAAAAAGCTGCGCTAGGCTACAGGGCATTTTATCACTAAAAGCCCAGACTTATTACAAATTGACACCTCTATTCCATTTACTTTCTGCATTCTTTATTTTTCACAATGGAAACATTTGTTTTGAAACTGCATTCGATTGTGGGGCTGTGTTTCTTAAATGGACATATCTCTTTGGATGCTAAGCATGGCACTATAAGTTGGTGGTCCCTTTAAGTTTTTGTCAGTTGAGGAATCAACGTATAAAGCAGCTGAATTCATCGTCTCCCCTACCCCCACGCAACCCTCTTCCAGAGTTCCCGTACCTGTGAAGAGCACCAGGCCCACTGGTTGCTGATTCCAGACTCTTGAATGTCAGTTTCAGCCATTTTCTCTACCTTGTGCCCATCCCACATCCAATCAGTTGCCAAGTGACGTGTCTTCTACTTCTTAAATGTCTCTTCAGTCTCCCTCTCTCCACTCTCACTGCCCTATATTCAGTCACACCACGGCTTGTGGCAACCTCAGGACTGGACTCTTTGCCTCCAACTTGACCCATCAACAGTGCACTCTCTCCTTTTGTTATTTGAGTGGTTTGTCAGAAAATGAAAATCTGACATCCACTTCCCTATTGAAATGCTTTGATGTCTCTCCATTGCTCTTTGAATCAAGTCCAAACTCCATGACCTTGTTTGTAAGACCCTTGGGGATCTGAATCCACCTCTCTGCTTCTTCATCACTAGTCTATCACTATCTATCCTCTTCTCAAATTCTGTCTCAAACAAAATAAACTCTTCAGCTCCTTAAATACACTTTGAGGTCTCTCACTTTTAAGTCTTTACACACGTTCTTCCCTCTGCCTGGAACATTATTGCTTAGTCTTGATTGCTTGCTTTTCTCAAGAGCCAAGTTCAAGCCCTGACCCGATGTCAGTTTTTGATTAAAAATGTTGACTTTGGCTTTGCTTTTTATATTAACAGTGATAAACTCCATAATTCCTTACAGCTTACAGAATGATACTTGCTTCCCCCAGGGGGATTCAAAGTAATGTTTAATGTAATATGTTTGAAAACAAAAAAAGGCAGATTCAATACCCTACCATTACCACCAAGATTAAAGGTGGTAGAACAGATGTTAATCAGCTATATTAATTGGCCATAAACTTCAGTCCTACTCAGGTATTTCTTAGTGGTCACAGGCGAGCTGTAGACCAAGTTAACATGGATTTTCCTAGCTCTACCATATTTTAAAAAGCTATTAACATTTTGGCTCCGAACTTCTCTTTTTCTCTTCATGTCTAGGTTGCCAGAAACTGACAGACCATTTTGTCTAATTATAACAGTACTTGGACCTTATGATGAATTCACAGAAAATCACTTGTGAAAATGGCTGCTTAAAAAACAGGGACACAAATGCATGCAATTGAAATTAATCAGAAATATTTCTGAGTAAACATTATACTTGAAGCCCTGTGTTAAGTCTGTGAAAAGCAAGATAAGCTCATAATCTACATCAGAGTTTACAGGATGACCAGTCATCCCTGTTTGCCCGGTCTTGGGAGATGAAGGGGAGGACTCTGAGATGTGTAATTTTTCAGTGGTAAATTCAGAAAGTCCCATGCAAACCAGGATGGGTTGATCACCTAGCTACACATCAGAATATGGGTTCATAGTGACTCCGTTTTATGGAAAGTACCACACAGTTAGTTTTGAGAAAAAATGATTTATTAAATGCTTGGATCATGTGGGCAGAGAAGAGATATCAAGACACTCACAAGCCAGGAAAATAACATGATCAAAGTCAACGTGGTGTGAAACCTTAAAGAGTGTCTCTACAACTAGATTACCTGGGCTTGAAGATAGGTGTAGGTTGGGAGACCAGAAAATTAAGAGGCCAATTTGAACACGCTCCAAATTCCAAGCCTGGAGGGGCCAGACCTTATTCGCTAAGTGCTCGGGTGCTAATTTTGGCTAATTTAGATAATTTTGGACAAGTTTGACCAAAATGACCATATGATAAAAGTGATGTTTTTGGAGGAGTAGTCTAAGCTTTGTTTTGACCTTTCATTTCTAAGAGAATGGAGGAATCGGCAGGAAATTGTATTCATCCAGAAGACAACATCATTGCAGGCTTTGTTTTCTATTCTGTAAACAAAAGCAAGTATTCAGAAACTTGTGCTTCTTCAACAATTGGCAATATGATAAGCTATATGGAAAACTACCAGGCTGCCTTATTTTATGTAAAACTGCTTTGTGAAAATACAGATTTACATATACAAAAAACTCAAAGGTTATTTCTTGTATTAAAAGATATATTTCTTTCCTAAATTAGTGTTTAAAATAGTATTTTAAATAGTTTTAAATTTTAAAAATATTATTGATGTATAATATGAACACTGATTTATTTAGCTATCACTTCTCTGCTTAACTGAGACCTGCAGGATCAATAGCAGTTACAGTAATGAAAAATCGGGGAATTAAAGTCTAGGTAAGGGAAATACAGGCAAAGACCCTGAGGCTAAGAGAGTGTGAAAAATTCAAGAAATTAAAGGAAGTTCTAGGTGATTAGAACATAGAAAGTAAGGTGGGACTGTGAGAAATGAAGCTTAAGAGGGGTGGTACCATCCTGAAGGGCATGTAGAACTGGTTAAGGACTTTGGACATCTTCCTCATTGTTTACAGGGGACTCTTAAGTGTTTTAAGCAGGAGAACGGCAACCATACGCTAAGGCCAGAGCCAGTTCATTGGCATGTGACCTGTGCAGTAACAGAGGACCCAGTGTTCAGAGGGGTCCACACTTGGTTTAAGGCTCTGTTGTCGCCATCTTGGAATTCTTAATAATTTTTGAACAAGGGGCCCTGTATTTTCATTTCTGGGCCCTGCCAATTACCTAGCTGGCCCTGGCCAAGGCTCCAGGTAAATGGAGCATAGTGAATTCATGGCTACTGAGAGCTGAGAGGACCTTTTTTTTCTGTTCATTGCTTTTTTTTTAAAAAAAATAGACTGTTTATAAGGGCAGTTTTAGGTTCACAACAAAATTGAGGAGAAGGTACAGAGATTCCCCATAGACCCCCTGCCCTGCCTACATCCTCCCGCACTATCAACGTCCTGTACCAAACTGGCACATTTGTTACAATATCTTCACACGCATATCGCCACCCAACGTCTATAGTTTACATCAGAGTTCACTCTTGCTTTTGTATATTCTATAGGTTTGACAAACGTATAACGACATGTATCCACCATTATAGTATTATACAGCGTAGTTTCACTGCCCTAAAAATCCTCTGTGCTTTGCCTGTTCATCCCTTCCTCCCCACCCTCCTTAAACCCTGGCAACAATTGATCCTTTTACTGTCTCCATAGTTTTGCCTTTTCCAGAATGTCGTAGAGTTGGAAACTTACAGTATGGAGCCTTTACAGTTGGCTTTTTCTCACTAATTTTTTTTCCCTGTCCAGCTTGGATAATTCTACAGGCCACTCTATAAGTGCCAAAGGTCGCATTTCTGCTCCTTATGGAATAACTATGGGAACAGGAAGTTTTTCAGGAACAATCAACTATAGAGGGTTAGAGGACAAATAAACACTCCAGTGGCATGATATTCCTGGGCAATAATGTGAAGAAAGCATGGATGGAGGTGGGAATTTTTATCCTGATGTTTTCTTTAGGCAGTTTTGTGTTTCCAGATTAGTTCAAGGTATCCACAGAGTTGCCAGACCTTATCAACCAACTAGTCATTCATTGCTGATCCTAAGGAACTAAACTTCTAGAAAACTACTCGCCAAAGATATATATTAAATATAACTCCTTAGATCCTAGACAGTAAAATTATTGTGCATGCTAAACATTTGTACTTAGTGACATCACTTCTGGGGTCTGACAAAGATTAAAGGTGCAAGTATGTTCTAACAGGATGCTTGTTGCCATTGAGGGCCATCTTCTATCTAACCACAAATTTACCAGAGGCTCTTCAAGTCATGCTTCTCCCAAAGTGCATCCCCCTCCACTGACAGTTTCCCTTAAGCTAATGACTCCTTGCTTTCTGTGCCATTTTGGACCTTAATTCTCTCTTCTTCAAAGAAAGCAGCAACCGTGTCTTTTTTGGCTTTTCTATAAATTTTATAGAATGTGTCAGAAATACTGTCAAGCCTTTATTATTATGTGCATGTGGATTATATCATTCATATACTATATTTCTGTATATATTATATACTGTGAATAGTTTTGAGTGTTTTTTTCTCCCTGTACAATTAAAACATGCTTGTTGCATGTTGCCAGGGCTTCATCCGTATTCTTTGGCATCCTTGTTCCAATTATTGTGCACACCGGCTCCTGGGGGTTTTCATACCCAACAGCCAGTACATGTGTCTCTTTTTTGGAGGACCAGCCCTAGGCTATGGGTCCCACTACTTAGCTGGCACACAAAGAACCACAAGTTCCTGGGAATTTACTCCTCGTGGCAGGTGGGTGGGGCGTGGTGGGGACAGCCAGTGACTGATTGGCGTTGAGGTGCTATACATATGTGTGTGTGTATGTGTGTTGTTATAAATATTCCAGCTTCCTGATCAGATGAGTCATGTGTGACCCACACTATCTCCCCAGCTTCCCCCACTACTATGGACTGAGCCATACTTAACCTTCCCAGGATCTTGGCCTGATACCACATCTTTCCTTGGCATGTTTACTTTCCTAGTCTCACTTTCCTACTTTGCTTTTCATTCATCCTGGGAATACTTCTTATGAATCACTTTCACACAATTCTTCCTTTCAGGTCTACTTTGGGGAACCTAGTATAAGAATTTGCTCATGTAAAAAATTTGCCTATCACTGAAGGTGTAAAAAAAAAGAACAAGAAAGAAATCACACACCATTCTCCCATCCCAAGACACTCACTGTCTTGGGAGCTGGAGCTGGAGGAATCAGACTCCCTGATTTCAGACTATATGACAAAGCTACAGTAATCAAGACAATATGGTACTGTCACAAAAACAGAAATATAGATCAATGGAACAGGATACAAAGCCCAGAGATAAACCCACGCACCTATGGTCAACTAATCTATGACAAAGGAGGCAAGGATATACAATGGAGAAAAGACAGTCTCTTCAATAAGTGCTGCTGGGAAAACTGGACAGCAACATGTAAAAGAATGAAATTAGAACACTCCCTAATACCATACACAAAAATAAACTCAAAATGGATTAAAGTCCTAAATGTAAGACCGGACACTATAAAACTCTTACAGGAAAACATAAGAAGAACACTCTTTGACATAAATCATAGCAAGATCTTTTTTGACCCACCTCTTAGAGTAATGGAAATAAAAACAAAAATAAACAAACGGGACCTAATGAAACTTAAAAGCTTTTGCACAGTAAAGGGAACTATAAGCAAGACGAAAAGACAACCCTCAGAATGGGAGAAAATATTTGCAAATGAATTAACGGACCAAGGATTAATCTCCAAAACATATAAACAGTTCATGCAGCTCAATATTAAAAAAACAAACAACCCAATCCCAAAATGAACAGAAGACCTAAATAGACATTTCTCCAAAGAAGACATACAAATGGCCAAGTGGCACATGAAAAGCTGCTCAACATCACTGATTATTAGAGAAATGCAAATCAAAACTACAATGAGGTATCACCTCACACTGGTTAGAATGGGCATCATCAGAAAATCTACAAACAACAAATGCTTGAGAGGGTGTGGAGAAAAGGGAACCCTCCTACACTGTTGGTGGGAATGTAAATTGATACAGCCACTATGGAGAACAGTATGGAGGTTCCTCAAAAAACTAAAAATAGAATTACCATATGACCCAGCAGTCCCACTCCTGGGCATATACCCCGAGAAAACCATAATTCAAAAAGACACATGCACCCCAATGTTCATTGCAGCACTATTTACAATAGCCAGGTCATGGAAGCAGCCTAAATGCCCATCGACAGATGAATGGATAAAGAAGATGTGGTACATATATACAATGGAATATTACTCAGCCATAAAAAGGAAAGAAATTGGGTCATTTGTAGAGACATGGATGGATCTAAAGACTGTCATACAGAGTGAAGTAAGTCAGAAAGAGAAAAACAAATATCGTATATTAATGCATATATGTGGAATCTAGAAAAATGGTACGGATGAACTGGTTTGCAAGGCAGAAATAGAGATACAGATATAGAGAACAAACGTATGGACACCAAGGGGGGAAAGTGGGGGGCGGTGGGTGGGGTGGGTGGGGGGGTGAATTGGGAGATTGGGATTGACATACATACACTAATATGTATAAAATAGATAAGTAATAAGAACCTGCTGTATAAAAAATAAATAAATTCAAAAAAAAAAAAAAAAAAGGAAATCACATACCATTCTCCCATCCCAAGACACTCACTGTCAGCCTTTTTCTATGAATAAAAAAATTTTTATTGGGGCATATTTTGCATCTCATATAGTTCACCCTTTCAAGTATGTATTTCAATGAACTTTTAGTAAATTTGCTAAGTTGTCTGTCCATCACCACAAATTAGTATTAGAACATTTTCATTACCCCAAGAAGACCTGTCATACCCATTTAAATGACATTAATCCTCATTTTCCTCCACCCCAGCCCTTGGCAACCACCGTTCTACTTTCAGTCTCTATGGATTTGCCCATTATGGATATTTCATATAAATGGTGTCATAAAATATGTGGTCTCTTGTGTCTGCCTTAACTTAGCATAATGGTTCTGGGGTTCAGCCATGTTGTAGCATGTATCAGTTCTTCATTCCTCTTTATTGCCAGATAATATTTCATTGTATGGATATACCACCTTTTGTTTATCCATTCGTCAGTTGGTGGACATTCTAGTTGTTTCCACTTTTTGGACTGTTATGAATAAGGCTGTTATGAAATTCAGCTACGAGTCTTTGGCCATATGTTATCATTTCTTTGGGGTATATACCTAGGAGTGCTGCGTCATATGGTAACTCTGTGTTTAAGTTCTTGAGGAGCTGCCCAAATGTTTTATAAAGCAACTGGACTATTTTACAATCCATCAGTGTATGAGGGTTCTAGTTTCTCCACAACCTTGTAAAGAATTATAATATATTAATTGACCTCTGAGGGACTCTGTCTTTGTAGAGGTGTGATCTAAATTTTTCTCAAATCTGAATGGATTTTTTGAAACTCCTTATTATCATTGCATTGTATTTTTAAAATATCAGATCCCCATCCAGGGCCTTAGAAACCTCAGAACACAGAAAGCCAGTATAATTTGTGTTTTCTCTTATTCTGTCTTCACCCTCCCTCTGATTCTCTTTTCTCTATCAGCCCCTCTATTTCTTCCAAAATAAGGCTGATTCTTAAAAGCATGTCTGATTAGTCTTGTATTTTTTTTCCTTCTCAACAGCAGCTAATTACTTTTTTAGATTTTCATTGGAGCGTTTTGAGTGTGTCTCATCGCTGGGTTTCAGGCTGATGTACTGGGTTCTCATAAGCTAGAGATAAGTTAACAGTTCACACAGATCAAGGGGGACTTGGGAAGTGAGGGCAAAAGTTTTTGCAATGAGGTAAATTTTCTTCTGCAGTCTCTTAATGAGACATCACCACATGATTGGGCCGGTCTGGATTTTGTCACTCTCATGTATCAACCTTTCCCCTCCAAACCAGCCTATCAGGTTCCTCATTAGATAATTTTGTTCAGAGTCAGCATTTCAGCAGATAGTAACTAAATACCTTCTTTCCTTCACTCAGAAAAGCTCCCTGTTTTTATAGAAAACAAGGAGAGCTTGCTGAAATACTTCTCAGAGGCAGACTTTCCAAGTGAGTGTATTTGCCCAGGCTTTTGATATTTGAATCTATTCACAAAGTCCTAGAAACATAGTGTGTCCCTTTCTATGCAGTCTTCTGCCTGATATCCATGCATGAGAAGTTGCAAAAATGGTTATAAAAGTTCTTCATTACTTAAAAGTATGGTAAAACAAACCAATATAAATTTCAGTGCAGCAGATGAATATATCTTATTATCCTACATACAGATATTGACAATAAGAGTACAGATAAACAACAGAATACAGGATTATTTTTTAATAACAGCTTTATTGAGATGTCATTAACATACCAAAAATTCACCCTTTTAAGGTGTACAAATCAGGGGTTTTTAGTATATTCACAGAGTTGTGTAACTGTCATAACTATCTAATTTTGAAACATTTGCATCACCCCAAAAGGAACCACTGTGTCCTTTGGCAGTCTCTCCTCATTCCTCCCGTCCTCCCCAGCCCTAGAAAACCACTAACCTACTTTCTGTCTGTATGGATTTGCCTATTCTGGACATTTCATATAAATGGAATTGTATAATAGGTGGTCCTTTGTGACTGACTTCTTTCATTTAGCCTAATGTTTTCAAGATTCAGCCATGTTGTAGCATGTGCCAGTACTTCATTTCCTTTCAATGCTGAATAATCTTCCATTGTGGATATACCACATTTTGTTGATTGATTCATCATTTGGCAGATGGTTGGGTTGTTTCCACTTTTTTTGGCCATTAAGAACAATGCTGCTATGAACATTAGTGTGTCAGATTTGTGTGGACATTTGCTTTCACTTCTCTTGGGTATATATCTAGAAGTGGAATTGCTGGGTCATATGGTAACTCTATGTTTAAGTTTTTGAGGACCTAACTGGCAAACCATTTTTGCAAAGTGCCTGCACCCTCTTAAACTCACAATAATCATGGATAGTGATGATTATCTACATTTGTAGATCAGGAAATGGTGACCCAGAGAGCTTAAAAAATTTTGCCTAAGATAATAAACCAATCCCATAATCTTCAAAATGTTAGATCATCCCAGAAATGAGGCTCTCTCAGATTCCTTTAAGAATGTCCAGCATTCCCGGGCTTCCCTGGTGGCGCAGTGGTTGAGAGTCTGCCTGCCAATGCAGGGGACACGGGTTCGAGCCCTGGTCTGGGAGGATCCCACGTGCCACGGAGCAACTGGGCCCGTGAGCCACAACTACTGAGCCTGCGCGTCTGGAGCCTGTGCGTCTGGAGCCTGTGCTCCCAGCAAGAGAGGCCGTGATAGTGAGAGGCCCGCACACCGCGATGAAGAGTGGCCACCACTTGCCGCAACTAGAGAAAGCCCTCGCACAGAAACGAAGACCCAACACAGCCCCCCCCAAAAAATAAAAATAAAAAGAAAAATAATAATAATAAAAGAATGTCCAGCATTCCTTAAGAATGTCCGTTACCTGGGGCAATGGGTGTGTCTACCTCAGACTCTGAACATCTCAAGGGCAGTTCCATAAATGGAAAAACACACTTGTAAAAATCACACTTCTGTTTTTAAGAACAAAAAAGGTTAATTCTTTCTACAGTGAACACATATCACTTTGGAAATCAGGGAGATGGGTTAAATATATAGAAAACATCGTGCCATTGAAATCATGGTACTATAAGGATTTGTTCTATTAAATATAGTTAACTGTTCTTCATTTGCTCTTTTGATGGGGGTGAAGAATCCTGTGGCCCATAGATTTTTACAGTGTTCTCCATATTAAGGGGTTAGTGTTTTCAGGAAATTCATTTCTGCTGAAAGACTCACTTTTCTAGCCCCTCAACAGCATAGGTGCCCTTCTGCAGTTATTCCTAGCAGATCTCTTCTCAGGACTGACCCTATGGGAATCTTTTCTTGAAGAGAGTAAACATCCCAGATTTGTTTCCTGTTTTAAATTATTGGGAACCGATGGCTCAGAACTGTGCAATTACTTATGCTTATAACTACATTCCTATCTCCCATCCTTCTATGCCAATCTCAGTATTCTTTACTGCTGGCTGTAGTTCTTGGAACCCTTTAATCGTTCTTGATGTAGGGTCTTCTTTCAGGTTACCCTCTAGGCCTATAATTATCTTACAAATTCCTTTTTTCCCTTTATTTAAAAAAATTGAAGTATAATTAATTAACAATTTTGTGTTAGTTTCAAGTATACAGCAAAGTGATTCACTTATACATATATGTATATATATTCATTCTTTTTCAGATTCTTTTCCATTATAGGTTATTACAAGATTTTGAGTATAGTTCCCTGTGCTCTATAATAGATCCTTGTTGTTTACCTATTTTATACATAGTAGTTTGTATATGTTAATCCCAAACTCCTAATTTATCTCCCCCCACCCCCGCTATCCATTTTGGTAACCATAAGTTTGTTTTCTATGTCTGTGAGTCTATTTCTGTTTTGTAAATAAGTTCATTTGTATCATTTATTTAAATTCCACATATAAGTGATATATGATATTTATCTTTCTCTTTCTGGCTTACTTCGCTTCATATGATCATCTCTAGGTCCATCCATGTTGCTGCAAATGGCATTATTTCATTTTTTTTTATGGCTGAGTAATATCCCATTGTATATATGTACCACATCTTATTTATGCATTCATCTGTCGATGGACATTTTGGTTGCTTCCATGTTTTGGCTATTGTAAATAGAGCTGCATTGAACAGTGTGGTACATGACTCTTTTTGAATTATGGTTTTCTCAGGGTATATGCCCAGTAGTGGGATTGCTGGGTTGTATGGTAGTTCTATTTTTAGTTTTTTGAGGAACCTCCATACTGTTCTCCATAGTGGCTGCACCAATTTACACTCCCACCTACAGTGTAGGAGGGTTCCCTTTTCTCCACACCCTCTCCAGCACAAATTCTTATCTAGAATTCTTTTCTCTTTGAAATGCATGTATTCTTCATGTGGATTACCAAACACACAGATTTAAAATTTATGTAATTTTATGCCTTTACATTACATCTGCAGTCATTATAATCATAACATTGTGGAGCTGTACACACAGAGGATCAGCACCACAAAGCAGTTTTGACAGCAAAGTGGTCTGAATGTATAAGAGACCCAGGTGGGCTCTTGCTTGATAAATGAAGTTGTTTATATTCCTTGGAACACTAAGGCAATTCACAACACTCCCTCACACAGCAGCATGTGCACACACCCTCCTCTTCGGGGTACTGTATGGGGTATGACAGAATGCTGGCTAGGAAGGCATCACTGGGGCCTGCTACTCTCTAAGGGGCTGATAAACACTCCAGAGGATGAGGATAAATGCCCAAGGGATGGAATCTGTTTTTGCCTCTGAAGCTGGTCACATTGGCAAAATATGAATTATTTGGCAAACTAGACGTCAATAGCCAAAGTGAGTAATTCAGCATCTCTTTTGTGGGCTTTTAGTGGCTGACATGCTCGCATTCAATGATTATTCATCAAAATAATCACCACAATTAAGAGATTTTCATTTTTGTAAAATTCTTATATGGATCTGGCACATTTCTTTCTTTTTTTAAACAGCTAATATTTTTCTAATTCTATTTATTTATTTATTTATTTATTTATTTGGCTGCATTAGGTCTTCGTTGCTGCGCGTGGGGGCTACTCTGTGTTGTGGTGCGTGGGCTTCTCAGTGCGGTGGCTTCTCTTTGTTGCGGAGCACGGGCTCTAGGCACACGGGCTTCAGTAGTTGTGGCTTGCAGGCTCTAGAGCGCAGGCTCAATAGTTGTGGTGCACGGGCTTAGTTGCTCCGCGGCATGTGGGATCTTCCCGGACCAGGGCTTGAACCCGTGTCCCCTGCATTGGCAGCGGATTCTTAACCACTGCGTCACCAGGGGAGTACCTGGCACATTTCTTATTAATTTTATTCCTCAGTACTTTATAGATTTATTTTTGTTTGTTTCTTTGGTGTTTTCCTTATCTAGATGAAATCTACTTTTCCGTCATGTTTTCAATTTGGTTATTGATGGCATACAGGAAATCTATTAATTTGTACGTTGTTCTTATATCCAGTAACCTTATTGCTTTTTTGGTATCAATTCTAATAAACTTTAAATTCACAGGGTTGTACTTGCAGGTAGGAAAGCATTTCTTGCCAATAATAGCAGTTTGGCAGTCCTTTTCCATATTTAAGGCTCCTTTTTGTCTTCTTGTCTTATGTATTGATGAAGACTTTTGGTACAGTGTTGAATATGGGCATCTTTGCCTTGCTCCTGGGAATAATGGGACCACTTCTAACTTTCTACTGTTAAACTAGGATGATTTCTAGCAAGTTTTGGTAGATACCCTTGACCAATATAAAGCAGTTTCCTTCTGTCTTGATTTATTAATAGTTATATTTATCTTTTAATCTGGGAAGTCTTTGAAATTTTGTAAAATATATTTTAGCATCTGTTGAGATGACAATGTTATTTTCCTTGTCCTTTAATATAAATACATAGAGAATTCCATTAATAGCTGTCCTAATGTTGAACCTCCTTGAATTCCTGGGATAAAGCCTACTTGATCATGATTTATTATTATGGAGTTTTTTATTTACTTAGCTTTGTAATCATTCTCCATTAAAAAATGCTTATTGGCTGAGTATACAAAAATATCTAATGAACCATGAAGTTGTTTGAAATTATTAGCAGGGAATACAGATAGATTAGTTTGCTAGTTCACTTTTCTTCTGAATAATTACATTCCATGCAGACATGAGCAGTAGCATTAGATTGTAAAAGAGGAATGATTTCTTGGCTTTGTAGACCATGTTTTTCCTGATAATTCATTGGATGTCTAACATTGAGTGGCCTGTATGGCTTATTTTGTATGTTTAAACAACCTGTTCAAGCTCACCTAAGTTGCGACAAGCATCACTTACTGACAAAACTCTTTTCTGAGCTTGTAGAAATGATTATAACCATGAAATTTACTTGATTTAAATGTGTCGCATTAATCTTTGCCCAGTAATCTCTAATTGCAGAAGCTATAGCTTTTTCTTCTATTATTCGCCAAGAGTAGTTAGGAAGGTGTTGTAGTTCCGAATATCAACTGTCTGGTTTCACACCCAAGCTCTGCCGTTAACTGGCTGTGAAAACCTTAATTCTTCAGTTTCATCATTTTAAAAATGGGACAATTTAAAACACCTTATGGCTTATTGTGAATATTAAATGAGTAAATATAAAACACTTAAAATAGTACTCAGAGCATGGTGAGTAATATATATGTGTTAGCTGTGATTTTAAATAATCAAATGAGAGTTGTTAATTTGGCAGGAGTTTTGTTACAGATACCAGTATCTTATGATCACACATGAGAAATTTTTTTCTTATATATGACTCATAGGAACATATTCCATGTGGAATTTGACTAGTCCCTTACTCATTCAAGGCATTTCTGAAAATAGGCAGTTTTGTTTGACTAAGTGTTTTTCCAATAAAAAAGGGCTGGCTGATTTTTCCAAAATACTTTACATTTTGGAAAATTCAGAAAAATGAGGTTGAAGCTGATTATCAGAAGAAGCCAATCTATCTACCGATACAAAGAGAAAAATCATTAAATACTGGCAACCTATAATCAACAAGCAAGGGGGCTTGGAGAAGACGAGTCCTGAGTGGCAAGGGATAACCCCACCTCTCACTGCTCCCAAGAAGGCTCTTCTACCACCTATGTGTGGGCTAGAATAGGTAACACTTAGCCAAAGTATCTTTTGGGTGATGAGAGAGAGAGAGAAAGAAAGAGAGAGGGAGAGAGAGCGAGATTAAGAGATTGAGACTGTGTGCAGGCTCTGTTCCCAGACTGACTTCCTGGGTTCAGATCTGAGCTTCACCACTGCTCACCAGCAAGTTGACCTTGAGTATGTTTCCAACACCTCAGTTTTCTTATCTGTAAAATGGTGATGATTATAGTAGTTAACTCTCAGGGCTGTGGGGAGAATTTCAAGGGAAAATTCCTGTTCAGGACCAACATAGGGCCCTGCACACAGGAAGTGCTCAATCCGTGATGTGTCATTTAACACAAAAGCATTTGTTATCAGTTCTCTTTGTTCTACTCAGGGGGTCATCATATCTCCAGCTAGGCTCATGTTATATATGGAAGTTTGGCGGCCGTGGAATTCACTGTGTTTTTTTTTTTTCAAAACAATTCAATGGTTTTTAGTATATTCACAGTATTCACAGATATATGCAACCATCACCACAATCAATTTTAGAACACTTTGATCACTTCAAAAAGAAACCTCATACATTTTAGCTTTCAACCTCCCTCCACACACATCCCATCCACCTAATTAGCCCTAGGTAACCACTAATCAACTTTCTGTCTCTCTAGTTTTGCCTATTCTGGACATTTCATATAAATTGAATCACATAATATTTGGCGTTTTGTGACTGGCTACTTTCATGTACTTTAATATTTTCATGATTCATCCATATTGTAGCAAGTATCAGTGCTTCGTTCTTTTTTATGGCTGGATAATATGCCACTGTGTGGGTGTAACACATTTTATCAGTTCACCGATTAATGGACATTTGGGTTGTTTCTACATTTCGGCTATTAGGAATAACACTGCAGTGAATGTTTGTGTACAAGTTTTTTTGTGGACATATGTTTTCAGTTCTCCTGGGTATGTACCTAAGAGTGAAGTTGTTGGTTCATATTCCATGTTAGGAACTGTCAGACTATTTTCCACAGTGGCTGCACCATTTTACATTCCCCCCAGCAGTGTATGAAGGTTCCAATTTCTCCACATCCTCACCAACACTTATTATTATCTTTTTTGTTATAGCCATCCTAGTGGGTGTGAAGTAGTATCTCATTGTGGCTTTTACTTGTACTTCCCTAATGATTAATGATGTCAAACATCTTTTCATGTGCTTATTGGCAATTTATATATCTTCCTTGGGGAAATGTCCATTCAGATTCCGTTTTTTTTTAAATTGAGTTCTTTTCAATTATTGAGTTGCAACAACTGATCAGTTTTATCGAGCTCTTACTCTCTGATAGATCACTGCTGCTCACACATCTGTGTACATAGGTCTCCTGGGGCCCTGGTTAAAGTGCAGATTCTGCTTCACTAGGTCCCGTGTGGGACCTGAGAGTCTATATTTCCCATTAGCTCCTAGGTGGTTAGTTCTGCTGTCCGTGGAGCCCACTTGAGTATAAAACAAAGATATTATTTTCAGGGGCTTAATTTCCTCCACAGCGTGAAAGAGCTGTAGGAAACACAAGTTCGGAAAGGAAGCTGGAAATGAAAAAAATGCTATTTAGTGAGGTTAATTGTGAACACTAGGGGTTTGTTCAAATGAGTTGCTTTTTTTGGTAGCCATCACCCTTATAGATTCCTCATTTACCCTACAGGACATATTGTTTCACTTCCGAGGGAATGTTTCTGGCGTGTAATGTGTCATAGCAGCAGTTAAGGCTAGTTGCAGCAGCTGGTGGTATAATTTGGAGGTGCTTTCTATTCTGCTGTTGAGAAATTAAAATGGAAAAAATGAGGCCAGGAATGGTTTCTCTGGGAATGCACATACATGGTTAGAGCTCATAATAGACCTGTCAGCATCTTCTTCTCTGCCCCTCCTTGGGGGAGCTTTTGTCTCCTGACACAGTTTTGAAAGAGACTTTCACAAGTGCTGAGTCTCGTACCTTTTACAGTAAAATATTTGCCCAGATGAAGTAATCTTCTTCGGAATTTGAGATTTCTCTCTGAAAATACAGCTAAACCCGTAAGCTGCGAAGAATCATAATAATTTATCTAGAGATACCTTTTAGGCAGCTGGAAGCACTGGGAATTTTCTGGATTGTAGGTTTAGGGGCGTTAGGCAGGCGGAGGATCTCTGCCCCAAGATAGGTGGGCCTTTGGGAATTTGCCATGTCCTTAGGTGAGAGGGACTGTGGAAGGTGGGTTCATTTATAGAGTTCCTTAATCAAGATCTTATTTCTGGGACCTTTTAATAATTAACATTTATTGTACACGCATTGATAAAATTGGAAAATATTTACTCTGAAGTAATATGACTATAATTTTTAAATTTAGCTTAAATAATAAAGTTTTCATTTATAATGTTATACTACAGTAACACTATAGTATTACTATACAGATAATACTGTGAGGCTAAGGATTTGTAACCTTCTCTTTATTTCTTAGTTTAGAAGGCAAGTACAGATGCTCCGTAATCAGTCCTTGAAATTGTTTACTTTTTCCAAGTGGGCCCATGATTGTCCAAATGTTTCTCTAAGGAAAGTCCCCTCGAATAGAGGCGGCGTCTTCAATCATGAAAGCAAAAGAGATCTTCCATATGCACAGTCAGCACTGAAGTGATAACCGTCCATTTGTGAAGTACTATCTCCTTATTTAGATGGTGGAATCTCCACATTCTTATTCCCCATGCCTGGCTGCTGAGACCCTAGGCCTCCTCTGTCCTGAGCACAGCAGTGCTACCTTTATATCTTTTTCATACTGAACCTCCACTCCTTTAACTCTTCCTTTAAAAGTGTAAAAATGCCCTGTCCTCCTTCCCTTCCGCCTGCTCCCTCCTCTCCTTCCTTTCTTTCTGTTTTTCCTTCACATTTTAGTGAGTACACTCATACATGCTAGAGAACATGCCAGACATTAGAACATAGTGTTCCCTTGAGATGGTGATCATGATGTGGTCCTTGAGATGGTCATTAAGCTGTAGACCATAAAGGAGGAAATGCAGGTGTGGGCAGAAAGATGACGAGTTCTATTTTGGCTGCATTGATTTTTAAGATCCGGGAGCCATTCAAAACAAGGTGCCTCCATATATACAGTGGAATACTACTCAGCCATAAAAAGGAACGAAGTTGAGTTATTTGTAGTGAGGTGGATGGACCTAGAGACTGTCATACAGAGTGAAGTAAGTCAGAAAGAGAAAAACAAATACTGTATGCTAACACATATATATGGAATCTAAGGGGAAAAAAAAAGGTTCTGAGGAACCTAGGGGCAGGACAGGAATAAAGACGCAGACGTAGAGAATGGACTTGAGGACACGGGGAGGGGGAAGGGTAAGCTGGGACAAAGTGAGAGAGTGGCATGGACATAAATGGCATACACTACCAAATGTCAAATAGATAGCTAGTGGGAAGCAGCCGCATAGCAGAGGGAGACCAGCTCGGTGCTTTGTGACCACCTAGAGGGGTGGGATAGGGAGGGTGGGAGGGAGACGCAAGAGGGAGGGGATACGGGGATATATGTATACATATAGCTGATTCACTTTGTTATACAGAAGAAACTAACACAACAATGTAAAGCAATTATACTCCAATAAAGATGTTAAAAAAAATAAAAACAAGGTGCCTCATAGGTTGCTGTAAAGCTGAAAAGAGAGATTGAGAGCTACAGAAAGATTTGGGTTGCCTTGATCAATAGGCTGAATCTAACAAAATGAATTATAACAAGGATAAATAAAAATTCTTAAAGGTAAATGCAGAAAAACCACCTGGATAGAGGGCATACAAGTTAAAATAAAAGTATGTTTATGTGTTTCAACTGAGAATAAGTTGGCAGTAGAAGCTAACTTGTTGAGGCAATTCCCGAAAGAATAAAAGTTTTCTTGGATTACATTAACAGAAGTATAGCATCTAGAATTAAGGAGGTGATAGTCCTGCTGTATTTTAGGCTGGTTAAGATTACAATTAGAATAATGCATTTAGTTCTTAGCTCATGAGCTGTACGAAACTAGGGGGAAGGCTAGATTTGGCCAACCCATGCTCCATAGACTTCCGTTCCACCAGACAGCCGCTCATTACATCTAAGGCTACTTCTAGGTGTGTGATCTTGGCCAAGGTTGTTAGGACGATGTTAATACTCACGTCAAAGGGTTACTATGAAGATTAAATGCGGAAGCACACGTCAAGCCCTGGATACAGCACCTGACACATAGTAGTCTGAGATGCTAACGAAATGGAAGCCACCATCAGTGCTCTTCTTTAGTCATGTGACCTTGGGTAATCTCTCCACCATTCTGGGCCTCTGCTTTTCTGAAAAGGGATATGGTCGAATAAGATGATTCCAGAAGTCACTTCCTCCTCACAGCAAGCGCCTGAGGAGAACACCTGCAGTTCTCTTCCTAGTGCTTTCTTTCTGGTCATGGGAGCACACTGCCATCACAGGGCAAGCCAGAGGTGTCAGTGACTATGGGAGCTGCCCTCAAATGGTGATGGATGGCCAGTTGGTAGGCAGTCACGTGTCTTCTGAGATAAGTCTGAAGCATATCTGCCCTGTATGGTAGAGTCTCCCTGCAGGACTGAGCCTCACTTGTCCTTGGTGGTGTCTGCCTTGTGAGCTCACGTTTTATTGGCTTCTTTCCCTTCCCTGCCCCACTTCTTCTCTCCCCTACCAGTGTTTTCTGGTGTTACCTCCTGCGCTAGCAGAATAATGGCCCCTAAGAGATGTCTGTGTCCTGATCCCGAAACCTGTGAATATGCTACCTTGCACGGCAAAGGGACTTTGCACATGTGGGTTAAATTAAGAATCTTGAGCTGAGCGTGGCTTGAATTATCCAGGTGGACCCAATATAGTCACTAGGGTCCTTATGGGTGAAAAAGGGAGGCAGAGCATTCAGATTCAGAAAATGAGAGATGACAGAAATAGAGTTTTGAAGATGCTATGCTGCTGGCATTGAAGACAGAGAAAGGGGCCACAGACTGAGAAATGCAGGTGACCTTCTAGAAGCTGGAAAAGGCAAGGAAATGGATTCTCTGTTAGAGCCTCCAGAAGGAATACAGCTCTGCCAACACCTTGATTTTAGCCCAGTGAGATCCATTTTGTACTATGACCTCCAGAATTGTAAGATAATACGTGTGTAATGTTTTGACCCACTACGTTTGTGGTAATTGGTCACAGTAGCAATAGGAAACTGATAACCCTCCTAAGTAAACTATTTGCCCATGAATCTTTGCTTCAGCCTCTACTTCTGGGGTAACTCAAATTAAGACACTTCCCAATCTCACATTGCATGCTTACTTCTATTTCACTTAAAATGTCAGTGCTTTTCAGTTGTTCAGTGGGCATGTAGTTATTGTGTACTTCTCTCTGCTTGATGTTGCTCTAAGATTAGTCATAAAGATGAAATGAACTCAGCTCTTCCCTGCAAGGAGCTTACAATCTAACGGTGGAAATAAGCTACAAATAATTCTAGCATGTGCCTATTTAGTGCTTTTTCTCTCAATAGTCACATAACCGTAAGTATTTCTTTTCATAAGCATAAGTATTCATTAAGCATTCATTATGAACATTGATCAGAGCAATAGCGTATATACATATATGCCATAGTCGCTGCCAACAAAAAAGCAAATTCTCGAATCTAATTTTCAATAAAATGACAGTATCCCCCTAAAAGAGGCCAATCTCATTTTGTCAGTAGGCAAAAAAAGGAGAACAAGGAGTTCTAACTGAAAACAATGCAGGGATCCCATTTTAGGGAAACTGAAGCACTGATTTCACCTTCTAGTTCCCATAAAAAGCACGGAAAGTTTATTTTGTTCCCAAGAAAATTCACTGTTGTTTAGCTCCTGAACAACCAACACATTTAAGAAATTATAATCCACTGCAGCATTTTGGCTGTGAAACGTATTGAAAGTTGAAGTCGGATGCACAAGATATGAGTTCAAATTCTGGATCTGTCACTTCATAAAGTCATGTGATCTCGGGCAAAAATGTAACTGCTCTGAAGTGCATCTGTTAAATGAGGATAGTGATGGGAGCCTCCAAAGCTAGTTGGCCTATGGAGGCCAGCAAATACTAATGTTCCAAGCCTGTCTCTGTTTCATACAGTTGGTCATTTAGAAGAGTAAGCTTCTCCAACCTTTTAGGCTCAAATTCTGGAATCCTGTTCCTTTCATTTCCACGGGCATAACTGACATTCTGTCCCAGCCCCCCTCCCCTTTCTTGCAAAAAAAGAAGCAGTCAAAAGTTTCCAACGTGTGCTAACACTTTGATTCTAAAGGTGTGTGGTCTGCCTTCCAGGTCATCACAGGTGTAAATTTTAGTAAATGTTTCACTGATGCATAACATGTCGCTTGTTTTTCCAACCACTGATATGATTTAGCTCTCTGCCTGTTACCTGCTGGCTAAGCCAGTTCTACACACTATAATATCAGGTCTCGGTTATGGCAGCCCCTCACGGTAAAGTCCATATATCTCTACTAGGCTGGCTAATTGCTGTAACAAAAAGCTAACTGCTAGGACAAACAACCTGAACATCTCTGTGGCTTAACACAACAAAAGTTTATCTTTTTGGTTGGCATTGGAATCGATTCGGGCATTTGAAGGGCAGACTTCCATGCAGGCATTCAAGGACTCAGGTTTCTTTCACCTTGTGGTACCTCCATGTTCAGCCTGTGTGCTCCATGGAGTGGCATGAGAGAGTGGCAAATCCCAACGAGCCTGACCTGGAGGTGACACGCATCAGCCCTGCCTCCATTCCACTGACCAGAACTCGATCATGTGGCCCCATCTTAGCTGCAAGGTGGGGGTGGGTTCGGGAGATGTGGACCCCTGGCTGAGCACAAATTCTTAGTCATCAGCTTGCCATCTCTGCCTCCAAGTGCTTTCCTCCAAATGTTGCTATGTGGGTTAAAGTGCAAAATAGATGGAAGTTCCTTTTAGAGTAAGAAGTGTGGCATAAATGAGAAGGATTATTTTCTTCAAAGAAACCTTGTTACCCATTATGATTGGGTTCTCCTGAAGACAGTTAGGTACCTAATAAGTTAATGGGGTTTAATGGACCTGAGCCCTAATCACCAGGTATTAACACTGTTCTTATGGGAAAATGTCTACCCAGTTCCAAACCACTGGCCTAAAATCAGCTCTTGGAACTTACTTCATAAGTTAGTAGCTTTCTCTGTAAGCTTTGTAGAGTGCATGTTCATTTTGATTTAATTTCTCCTGTATCATAGTTTAATTAAAATTAATACGTGTGGTTTTATGTAATTTCATGTCCTGTCTGTGTTAAAGTGTGATTGTCCCTCAGCCTTGACTTCCAGAGTCATTAGTGACATTTACTGACTGCCTACTCTATGTCAGGTACACTCTAGGCATGTTAAGTACATTCTCATTTTAATCCTCCTGATAACTCTACAAGGTATGCGTGGTTACCTCTATTTGATTATTGAGAAAACAAACTCAGAGAGGGTAACTATATTAGCTTTATATTGCTGTGTGACAAGTTACTGCAAACTTGTGGTTGTGTTCTGTACTGGAGGCTCTTGGGAGAGGATCACTTCTGAGCTCATTCAGGTTGTGGGCAGAACTCAGTTTCTTGTGGTTATAAGACTGAGGTCTCTGTTGCCTTGCTCGCTGTGGCCTGGGGGTCTTTCTTAGCTTTGAGAGGTCATCAGCATTTCTTGGCTTGTGGTCCTTCCATCTTCAAAGCCAGAAGTTACAAGTCAAACCCCTCTCATGTTTCCAGTCTCTCTGACTTCTTCTGCCTTTTAAAGGACTCATGTGATTAGAGTGGGCCCATCCAGATAATCTCCATATCTTGAGGTTGACTTGGGACTTTAATTTACATCTACAAAATCCCTTCTTAGTAGTATCTAGATTACCCATGGGATGGGAATCTTGGGGAGCCATCTTTAGAATTCTGCCTGCCACAGTAACTAAGTTGCCTGAGTTCGCCCAGCTAGAGAGTTGGGAGGCAAGGACTTGGAACTTAATCTATCTAGCATTAAAGTCTATGCCTTTTCCATCTACCAGGCTGCCCCTCTACAGAAATGAGTCGTGGGAAATACCCAAAGAGAACGTCCTAGAAGGAAAGCCCAAGCCCAATTCCTAACCTAGAGGCATATAATTTAAATGATTCTTACATTTAAAATTGTAGATTCAATGTTTTAAAACCGTGTGTCAAAGTAATACTGGCTCTTTCCAAAATGCCACCACCAGAGAGATGGTACGAGTGTGGGCTACATAGATCTGGATAAATTCCAAGAGCCACCACTTACTCACTCAGAAACCCTAAGCCTCAGTTTCTGCACTGTAAAATGGGGATAATAATAGTATCTTACAATCACACTGAGAACTGAAACAATGACACTTACATAATGTTTATCATAGTTCCTGAGGCACTGTAAACACTCAGTTGCTAACCATCACCATCATTATCATCATCATCGTCATGGTGTTGCCATCACCAACCTTCAGCCCAGATGGCAACTATGTATTAAACATATTATCCAATATTTACAGTTTCATATCAATAACATATAAAATAAATCATGTTCATTTTATCAAATGAACAGAAAAAGTTATTATGCCTATGATCTCATTTTTAGCTTGCATTTGCTCCTGAAATCTCAGCTGCAGATTAGTAAATGTAAGATGGTAATTTTTTGGTCTGTCAGAGACTCAGAAATAAAAGAGGAGGATATGTTTTTTCTGCTATTCCTGTAATTTAGAGTTTGTCCACTTGGTTCTGATTCTGCCAGTAACTTAAATGGATATAAATTTCATGTCAAAACTCATGAGACGTATTGTCACTTTCAGAGCCCTCCTCTCACCTTGCCCTTCTCCTTTTCCCTCCTGATGCAAGACCCATTATTGGAAGGTCTCTAACATATGTTTCATTTTACTTTTACTCCAGACTCGAGCTTGCTGTAAACAAGAAATTCATTTTTAGTTTTTTGCTCTGCATTTTATTCAGAGCTTTTCTTTTCTGCATTTTCACCACATTCCTAAGCTTCTGTTAAACCAACTTTTTAAATGTGAGAGAAATAAATGTCATGGAATGAAGACTTGTGGCAGCCAACAGAAGTGCCTGTTGAGTCCTCTGTGGGAGGGAGCTTGAGACCCCTGGATGGTTTAAGCAGACATTTGAATGAAGGACTACGAAGGACAGAGATATCAGGAGGAACCCCCAAGACTGTTTATAAGCAACATATGCTAAAGAAAATGTGGGGCTACCCAGACCTCAATTAGGATGGAGGATGTGGTTGGGAGAGGTCACCATGGTGCAGACATCCATCCATTCCAACTTCTGTGGAAGTCAGCAGTAGAAATGCTCAGTGGTACAATAGTATTACAATTGGTGCCAGAGTCAGCGGTTTGATTTTGATCACCTTACGAGGATTCCATGTGTTATTAAAATGTAAGAGGACAGGAATTTCTAATTAACAAAACCTTTTGAAATCCTTCTAGCCTTGCCACCTTCTTTCAACACCTAAACTACCCATCTGGGACATCCTTTACAATGTAACATGCCTCTTTTGCCTTACAAGTTAACCTTTTAGTATTCTCATTGCCTAAAACAGGGTTTCTCAACTGTGACACTGGTGACATTTGGGTCCAGGTAATTCTTTGTTGCCCCCTCAGCATTCACTCTACACCTGAAGGCTGCTTATCGGGAACACCTGAAACTCTGCACCTGAGGGCTTTTTTTTCTGACAATGGGAAGTTCTGGGGAGTTAATGGCTATGAAGGCACCCCTCAACCAGTGATGGATGGGGAGTTTGTGGAGAGTTGCTCCAGCGTCCTAGTTCCTCCACTGGAACAACTCTGAGGAGTGTTTTACACTGTCTCCCAGCGTTGCCCAGTGGGATTGAGCTCCAGTGCCCACAGAAGTAACTGGTTTGATAACACACCTCTATTGATTTCTTTCCCTCCTCTGACTCACCTCCCAAATAAACTATTTACATTCAAATCCTTGTCTCAGGGTCCACTTGCAGGGGAACCCAAACCGAGACTCTATGTTCCAAACATGGCAATTCAATATGTTTAGAGAAATCTTGAGCTAATTCGCAGAGATTTGCCCATGAAATGCTGTTGATCAGTGTTGTCACCAAGTGCTCTAAAGGCCTACATTCTGGGTGGGCCAGACTGCACTGGGGACGGGTGTGCACCGATGTGTATGTCTCTGATGATGTAGACATTGTTATTTCTCGTGGGTTTGTTCTGAGTAAAGCTTTTGGGAACTGTGTTTTCCCACAAGTTCCACAAATGTTTCCACATTTTAGAAATTGTTTGAGCATGCTCTAAGCCATGACTCTGAAAGTCAAACAGTTTGGCTGGTGATATTATTTTTAAAGAAACAAAAACAGTTTTGTTTTGTTTTTAATTTTGGCTTTTGTTATGCTTTGCAATCTTTTTCTGCCCTAAAGGCCTTAACTTCCTTTGTTTAGTGCTTTGCATAATGCTCATGGAGATATTTCATAGACATTTTTGTATGGATATGATTGCAATGAATTTTTACTGGTAATAATTTGCATTCTAAAGCTCTTATACATATAATGTTTCATTTAATCCTCACGCATACCCTGAATAATAGGATTATCGTCACAGTTTAATGAAAGAGGAAACCAAGTTCCAGAGAGTTTAAGGGAGTTCCTGTTTAGTACTTTATCTAGTCCTGAATTAAAATAAAACTTTCATTAATGTAATCTGCATTCTGCAAAGACGCAAAGGAGGAGAATGTAATCTCCAAGGGAAGCATGATGTATATTAGCAAAGCTGTAGGATGTGGGGAGCTTGGGGGTGAAAGGATATAGACCTCAGCCATGGCCCTAGATCTTGTCTCCTTTCAGTTTTTTAATTGGCCATATTCTCCTGGAGGGGAGAGAAGCAAGCACTCTGTGCTAGCCCGCTTTGATAAAGTGAACGCTAGTGAGTCAGAGACTAAAGCAGCATTTTCCCAGGTGCGTTTCTCACCTCCCGGAAATCTCCTTCATTATTGCCTTCAGTCTCCAGTGGCTTCTCAGCATCATTAAAGCTGTAGTCCATCTTTTCTGCGTTACCAGCCAGGAGACCGCAGGCACCACTGTGTTGGTTCGCACACTGTCTTGCTTGCATTAAATTTGTACCTGGGGTGAAGAGGAAGGGCATCACTATTTAAAATATCAACATTGGATCTTGAGGTCAGGTCCGAAGCTAGTAGACTCTGTTCCTTTCGGTAATTTGAACCTTGCCACTGATATCCAGCTCTGAGTCTGAGTCCCCACGGACAGTTGCCATCCCTGATGTTGAGCTCAGTCGGATTTCTTGAACCTTTGGCTGTTGCTCACTATTGGTACCCAAGTTGCTCCTATGGAACCCAGTTAACTCGCTTCGCCCTTCCCCCAACAAGGAACCCCAGTTATGACTAAGCCATTCTGCACTAACCAGGATTCAGGTGGGAAAACAGAAAACCCTTAGATATTTCAAAAAGAGAGTGACTTAATACAAGAGTTAGAGGCTTACTAAAGAATTGAAAAGGCCTGCAACTAGCATTCTAGAAATTAGGAAGATAGTACCTATAAGAAAGCACCACTGACGATCTCAGCTACCTGCTGTACCTGGAAGCAACTGGCGACACCTCCAGTTGGCATCTGCCAAAGCCTACACACCTGCTTGCCACTTCCTTTGTTTAGTGCAGGGCTTTGTATAATGCTCACGGAGGTACTGGGCTTTGACTTCTCTTCTGCCTTGTGAGTGTGTCTCATTTGTGTGACCTCACTCTGAACTGTGATGGCAGGGAGTCTAGAAATTGTAGCTCCCAGATTTCTAGCCCCTGGGATACAAGGAACAGCATAAAAGAAAGAACATGTTACTGAGTAGCTTACTGATAGTTCATGCCATATCCTGTCTCTAGAAATTTTCTGAAGCTGATTTGTTAGCCTGGGGCATTCAAAGAATGTTATTTCTCCAAAATTGAAGGTGCTAAGGAAAATATTTATGATCTGGGACAGGCCAATAGAAAAAAGGGAGAAGTCAACTGGAGACATGGTGGCCCTCAAAATTAAGATTCTGTAATAGTTGTTGATGTGAAATAGGAATATACTGGGACTTAGGCTTCAAGCAGAGCTACCAGGAAAATTGGGCAACTTTGTACCCATGTCCTTACTATGCATAGTATAGTTGTACTCTGAGATTTCCTTACTTTCTGGTAAAATATGTTGTGCACTTTAATCAACTGGCTGGGTGTCTATTCTACTCCTGTGTGCTGAGGTCAGAATCTTGGATAAGTCTGCTCATCCAGAGACAGGCCTTGGAAAAAGTCTCCAAGAGGCAATGAGTATTGGCCAGAGGGTCATCCCCGGACACCTGTTCCATCCAACCAGTCCTACAGGGTATGGGACCTGGCCAGTGGAACCATTGTTGGGGATGTTTTTAGTGGTATATTCTACTTGTCATCTGATTCACAACATTTGCTTCCAGAAGCTGTGCTTTTGGCCTGGGTACAAAACTGGAAGGCTGAAGCATCCATGAAATTGATCTAATGCTGTTTAAAAATGTTACTGCAGTTTACAACTGATACGGTCTGATTTATTCCTCATAGAAAGCTAGTAGTCGGTTTTCTATTCATCACAATGTAAAATAGTCTTTGTACATTCATGGTTAGGTTTTGTGAAGGAATTTTACTCTGTTTAGATGAATTAATAATAAACATCAAACTATGATATTTTTTTTTCTTGAGAACACATTATAAAACCAGAACTCTGTAAAAATAAATTGTTCTTTTGTATAAGCCAAATAAAAGGTACTTTACCTAAGCATCTAGGGACTCCTGATTTAATCCAACTAAACATTAACTTCAAATATTCTTAATACCTTGATATCTAATACTTCTACTCTATTTCTTATAGAAAATTTGTATTAGAATTATAATAAATCTTATTCTGAAGATTTAAAAAAATTCTGATTGCAAAGTACTTCACAGATATATATATATGTATATATATATATATATATATAATATTGAAATTTTGTTTCTTTGATAACGATTAGCAAGCAAACAGAAAGGCATAACAACAATAATGAAAGTATTAAAATTTAAGACTATTTTCCAAAGTAGATACAGTTAATTAATTGGAAGCTGTATTTTTTTCTTCTCTCTCTGTATTGGAGATGTCCCTTAGTTGCACTGAACACTGGTTTATTGTCTTTTCTTGCTATCTATCATTTTATATTTTTTCTTTGAGTAAAAACACCTTTTAGGCTTCATATGATTTTTCTGTTGACAATGATAAGATAACATGTAAACAAAATTTTTTATAAGAGAGTAGGTTTGGGGGCTGCATCTGACTCTTTATGACCTTTAAAAAATGATGTTTTAGACCTTTAGACTAGTCGCAAATAAGAATGCTAAGAGACGTATTACAGAAACTAAGGCCTGCAGGAAATCATTCTAAGCTAATCAACAATGACTTATCAAAGGGTATTATTTTTCAGTTGTAGGAGAAGCCAAGAATACCAGTATTTGTTCCAGAATTTAACTTCACCTTGATTTAATGTGTAAACATAAATGTGAATTTATGCCAGTTCCTTTTAGACTTAAGTTGTGACATGAAATTAGGAACTGGTAACTAATCAAGTTCCTAACTATTACAAATGAGAAATATGTGCAAAGTATGTTTCCAATCTTTGTATAAATGCATTATTGTTCTGGCTCATGGGAGTATCTTTCTGATTAATCAGTGGGTGTGTACTTATCTGTGTGTGCATGCATGTAAGAAAGAGAGAAATGCTCACTCTTCTTTGTTAATGTGCTTCTGATTATATACATCTTGTGGGATTTCATAAAACTGAAAATTAGCTGAGAAGACGAATAATGCTCAGTTTTCTTCAAGACACATTTCCACAATGCCTGCTCTATGACCCATGTTATTTATATACCTGAACATCTTTATTATTATTAAACTGGTTTCTCTTGTGATTTTTAAAATAAGAGGATATTCCAACTCTTGGCTCACTTAATTACAGTTGGTAATTAATTTCTTCAAGGAATTTTAGTAGTGAAATTACTTATTTAAAAATAATATGTTCATTTCGTATCTTTTTTGTTTTCTTACAAGTTTTCTAATAAAAGAGCATTTTCTTCTCTCTTCCTTCTCTCTTTTTAGCTCAATCCCTTTAAAAAATAATATTAATATGTGGCCATAAAGATGCATTTATCCCAGGTGCTCAATGGTCATTACATTTTTTTAAGTAACTTTTACTTGATATGGGCTTTCTCCCCAAAGCAGAAATTAGTCAGTCCAATACACATGGCATAGAAATTTCACAATTAAGCAATTAAATTAGAAGTATGACAGTTGGCATGTGTTCAAAGTAATAAAGTTCCAAAAATAGAAAGTGAATCAAATTAACATAAAGGCAT
This sequence comes from Balaenoptera borealis, assembly GCF_965194805.1. Classification (NCBI taxonomy): domain Eukaryota; kingdom Metazoa; phylum Chordata; class Mammalia; order Artiodactyla; family Balaenopteridae; genus Balaenoptera; species Balaenoptera borealis. Next base: position 9,201,627 of record NC_138881.1, on the reverse strand, counting down.
TAACTTTTTCTGGGTGGCGTGAGTTTGCAAAAGTCTTGAGTAATTAGATTTGCTTATACTCAAAATAGTCAGTGAACCTTGAGTGACACTGCATTTCAAAGGTGGAAGCCAGAGGGAAGGTCGCTGTTGGTATCGGAATGGCAAAAAAAGAAGAGATTTCACTTCATTTTTTTTCGGAGCTGGTAGGAAATTTGGGTTGGCCAAATATAACTTTATTTCCCTTAGAGTAATAGCCAGCCTTGATTTTATTTAATATATCAACGTTAAAAAATATTATTTCATTTTTATATACTTATTAATGTTGAACAGATCATATGTATATATGGTTAAAATAATTGAGATGGTCCAAAACAGTATGTGCCTTTTAAAGGTCTCCCTCCCATCTCAATCCTGAGTCTAACATTTTACTTACCCAGAGACAACTGATGACCAGTTTCTTTTAATCAAATCAAAATTAAGTTGTGGTATAATTGACATGTAACATTATGTTAGTTTCAGGTGTACAACATAATGATTTAATATTTGTATACATTGTGAAATGATCACCATGATAAGTCTAGTTAATATCCATCACCTTCCATTTTCTTGCATATATTTACATTCTTCCTGTGATGGTATACACAATTGTAAGCATACATGTCTCTCTCTTCTCTCTCTCTCTCTCACACACACACACACATACACATACATGTATACACCCACACAAATGGTAGTGCACTATTTGTACACAATTTCTTACACTTGACGTTCCTTGGAGATAGATACAGGTTCGCATCTCTTCAGGTCCTTTATTGTATTTAACCTGTTTCCTACCGATGGGCATTTATGTTGTTTTGGGTCCTTTGCTTTGGATCAAGGGTTGACACTTTCTCTAAGGGCCAAATAGTAAACATTTTAGGCTTTGCAGGCCATGCAGTCTCTGTCGCAACTACTCAACCATGCCCTTGTATCATGGGAGCAGCCATAGACTAGGTGTAAATGAATGGGTGTGACTGGGTTTCAATAAAATTTTATTTACAAAAGCAGGCAGCAGGCCAAATTTGGCCCGTGATCTGGATGATCAGACTATTTTGAGAAGCACTGTCATAGCATCTAGCACTGTGACTGGCCTGCAGCAAGTGTTTAGTAGATATCTGTTGATTAATTAATGGGTTTTCTGGAAATTTGTTATTAGCAATAAGGAGAATGCTAAACAATGAAAGACTCAAACAGGACATATTGGTATCAAAAAAGAGTTAAGTGGAAAATGAATGACTTTCACAGCATTCTACATTTTGGTGTTTAAAAAGATTTTTTTAAGGTGGTGCTTTGACTTCTAAGCGTGGTAAACAGTAACAAGAATAGAGATGCAGACGTAGAGAAAAGACTTGTGGACACAGCGGGGGAATGGGAGGGTGGGATGAATTGGGAGATTAAGATTGACATATATACACTACCATGTGTAAAATAGATAGCTAGTGGGAACCTGCTGTATAGCACAGGGAGATCAGCTCGGTGCTCTGTGATCACCTAGATGGGTGGGATGGGGGTGGGAGGGACGTCCAAGAGGGAGGGGATATATGTATACATAGAGCTGATTCACTTCGTTGTACAGCAGAGACTAACACAACGTTGTAAAGCAATTATACTCCAATAAAATGCAAATTATTTAAAAAAAAGAAAATTATATAATGGGGGAAGGATTGATCTGACTCCTCCTAGCACTATTACTCTCTCTTCCTGCCCTATGGCCCCTCAGTCTCACCAGTAAACTCAGAATCACCTGCAGAACTGGGTCCAATTACATGGTTCATGGTCATTAAAGCCATTTGATTTCAGGTGATGAGGTATCTTCTTGAAGATGAGTATCATCCCCATAATGTCCTCATCTGAATGTCCTTCATGACTTTTCCCACATTCTAACTCTTGTGAAGGGTCCTAGATATCAAGTGATAGTACTTCCCATTTCATTAGACACTAAATGTGATACTTTGGGATTATTTGAAGTTGTAGGTCAGGGATCAGCAGACTAAGTCCTGCAGGCCAAATCCAATCTGCTCTTTGTTTTTGGAAATATAAAGTTTTATTGGACCACAACCACACCCATTTATTTATGTATTGTCTGTGGCTTCCTTCACGTTATAACCTGAGTTGTTGAAACAGAGATTGTAGAACTCACACAGCCAAAAATATTTCCTATCTGGCCCTTTATAGAAAAGGTTTGCCAAACCCTCTTTTATTTATTTTTAATTTTTTTAACACCTTTATTGGAGTATAATTGCTTTACAATATTGTGTTAATTTCTGCTGTACAACGAAGTGAATCAGCTCTATGTATACTTATATCCCCATATCTCCTTCCTCTTGTGTCTCCCTCCCACCCTCCCTATCCCATCCCTCTAGGTGGTCACAAAGCACCGAGCTGATCTCCCTGTGCTATGCAGCTGCTTCCCACTAGCTATCTATTTTACATTTGGTAGCGTATATATGTCAATGCCACTCTCTCACTTCGTCCCAGCTTCCCCTTCCCCCTCTGTGTCCTCAAGTCTGTTCTCTACGTCTGCGTCTTTATTCCTGCCCTGCCACTAGGTTCATCAGTACCGCTTTTTTAGATTCCATATATGTGCGTTAGCACACGGTATTTGTTTTTCTCTTTCTGACTTACTTCACTCTGTATGACAGACTCTAGGTCCATCCACCTCATTACAAATAACTCAATTTCATTCCTTTTTTTGGCTGAGTGATATTCCATTGTATATATGTGCCACATCTTCTTTATCCATTCATCTGTCGATGGACACTTAGGTTGCTTCCATGTCCTGGCTATTGTAAATAGTGCTGCAGTGAACATTGGGGTGTATGTGTCTTTTTGAATTATGGTTTTCTCGGGGTATATGCCCAGTAGTGGGATTGCTGGATCATATGGTAGTTCTATTTTTAGTTTTTTAAGCAACCTCCGTACTGTTCTCCATAGTGGCTGTATCAATCTACATTCCCACCAACAGTGCAAGAGGGTTCCCTTTTCTCCACACCCTCTCCAGCATTTATGGTTTCTAGATTTTTTGATGATGGCCATTCTGACCGGTGTGAGGTGATACCTCATTGTGCAAACCCTCTTTTAGATTGTACTATTCTCACCTGAGAATTTGGCACTTTCCGCCCTAAAGTTGTGGGGGACTACTTCTGTTTTTTTAGGACTGAGACCTTGAAATAGGCTTGTTTCTTAGCTTTTAAAGAACAAGCATGGTTGTTTGGTTGATTTGTCTTTTCAACACAGTGAACTACTCGTTTATTGAGCAGACAGTTTTGAACACCTGTTATGTTCAAGCCTGGAAATACAAAGGCAAATAAGATTGATTTCCTGTTCCAAAAAGCTTGGCACCTGGTGGTTGACACGGATACATAAATCAGTGTTTATATTAAGGGACAGAAGTGTGAAGGGACTGCTATGGGAAGAGCCATTGCATTATTCTGGAAGACAGTGAAGTCTTCCCCAATGCAGGAAAGTGAAGCTTGAGCTAAGTTTTGCTGGATGAGTTGGAGTAGGTCAAAGAAGGAAGAGGAAGGCATTCCAGGTAGGCAGAGTGTACACTTAGCATGCACAAAGGTGCTGAGGCCTTAAGCCGCTCTAAAGAGCCTGAAGTAATGCAAGAAGAGATGGCAGAGAAGGAAAAGGACCAAGGGCATGGGTGATGCAAGAGTGAGGTGAAAGTATTGCCTCCTCTTCCATACTACCACTAGCCATCAGGGGATTGTGACCTTGAAATTGCTGGAACATGAAGGACTCTGATGTTTTGGAAGAGCTGTTGCCATCGCTGAACTCTTCAAAGGAAGGGAGGGTAAGGATTTGTTTCTTCAGCTGAAAAGTAGGTATAGCCAGAGCAGACAAGTTGCCAGAGGCAAAATGACAGGTCCCAGTACATCCCCAAAGTAGTTAACCTGGAGGTTGAGGGAGTTTGCATGATTTTACTCTAGAATTCTGCATGGTCGAGGGGGGCATCTTCTTGGAAGTAACTGGTCTCGTTTTCAAACTGTAGCTAAAGCTCTTTATCTTAGGAGAGCAAGTAGAGTTGATAAAGTCTGCATAACCCTCTGCAGCCCAGTTCAAGTTAAAAACAAGAGAGAAGAAAACAAAACCAAATTAAGCCCATTCTTTTGCCAAGAAGAAGTGTTATTTGATTTTTATTTGCATCCTGAATGTTCCTTGGAAAAGAACATGCCATTTGGCAATGTCCAAAGGCCTGTTGACAATCCTCCGACATCATTTTCTGTTTCCATTGCCTCACTCAGCACGAGGGCCCTCATAAGCTTTCCAATCAACGATGAAGCCCAGATGTTGCGGATAAACCACAGCCTTTGGGGGGAAAATAAGCAAACACCAATAATAAATAATGCCTCGAGGTCAGGCTGTGGCCCCCTCTAAAGTGTCCTGATGGTCAGGCTTCATTATTCCCCAGGCAGATTGCTTGGGTTTTTAAAATTTTGGCAGCAAATAACAAGGAGCATACAGGCTTGGGAATGGTAGCTCCATCCCAATAATTCCTGGTGATGGTCCCATTACAGCTTCCTTTAACTTGGTGACATGAGTGTGCATTGTGGTGGGTCAACAAGCCATTTCTGTCTAGAGTGATTTAGTGAGTCTGCTCCCAGTCTGGGTTATTTCTCATCCATGCAAGTCATTGGAGACCATGTTAGCCTTGAGTATAAGTTGGGAGTTAAGATTTGCTCAAAAGCAAGCCTGGATTTGATTAACAGGTTGGAGGTTAGAAACCTCCTTTCTTGTGATTTGATCCCAAATTCCCAGTTTATATTGTGGTACCCATGACATTTTTCTAATTAAGGATGACTTGATGTTACCTACCATGGGGATGGATTTTGGGTGAAGTTCCTCGTGCTTACGGGGTTTTCCATGATAATTAACACTGGGTTGAATCACAAGGCTTATCTTTGAAAAAAGTCAGTCTCCTTCCCATTTTTAAAGGATTATTCCTGAAAGGATGTTGTTCATGCTTTGGCTCGTGTAATATCTCTATTCATTTCTTTTCATGGAATTTTTTTACGTGTCTTTTTCTGTATACTTTTTGTATTTCAGTAAAAATAAAGAAGAAACTGCTAAAATTCAAGAGATTGTTGTGGCTATGGGGGGTAAAACTTGCAGTCTGTTGGTACCATTTGTGACCCCTGCAAGCTCTTAGTGTTTTACTTCTGTTGCAGGATTGGGGCTGCTATCTTTCTCATCATAAGTAATCTAGCTTTCATGGTACATTCTATTCATAGCTGTCATACTACCTCTGACAGCATAGTTTCAAAACTTTTGATCTGCTTCCAGAAAGGACTTTTACATGGGTGATAGGATTTATAGAGGAAACTGTCAACTGAATAACAGGTATTAACTTCTTGGAAGGAGCAAAACATCAAGCACCATCTCCTCCTCCTTTTCTATTAGCAAAGCTTGGTTTGCAATAACTTCATGTTTCCTTTTAATCACAGTGTCTTTGTTCTTTTCAGTAACAATGTCCTAGTGTAGAAAATGTGATTGTTGTTGTAGGGGGAGAAGCAAGAAAAGCAACTTATTTTGATGAAGATTTGATGAGCACCTACTATGTGCCAGACCCTGAGCAAGTTATTGGGGCACAGATGTGGATAAGACATGGTCTCTGTCTTTGGGAATTTTAGGACCTAGTAGGGTGACAGTCATACAAATATAGTATAATATAGGAAGCAATAAGCAGGACATTCTAGAAGCACTAGAGACTCTGAAAGCAGAGCCATTTCTTGGAGAAGAAATTCAGGTTCTAAAATTAAATTCATGAAAATAAAGGCAACCTTAGAATTATACCATAGCACAGTTAGATATAGTTTGTTATCCTAATAGTAACTGATGTCCTGTTCTGGAGAAACTCCTTTGCTTTAGTCCTCAAAAAGCCCTACCTTCGTGGGAAAACCGAAATAAGAAACTGTATGTTTCAGGGGGTGGTGTGGGACTTTTTGGGAAACTCTGTTATCTACAAAGAATGGGTCTGTTGCAGGAAGTTGCCAAATTGAGTGTTGGCCAGTTAGATAGCAGCCTTGCTGTGGTATGGCACAGGTTGGCCAATTTGCACTGGCATGTGGCCTAGCCTCTTGGGTCTTCCTCGCAACTCAAATCACTTCGTGAGCCCTGGGAGCTACATGGAGGTCAGATGTAACTGACTCCATGCACCTTACTCTCCTGGAAAGAAAGGTGTTGGATCTTAACCCATTACTCAGGCAAGTGTACTGAGCACCTATTATCTAGTAAGTGACAGCATTTGGAGGAGGAGGAGAGGAGGAGGAGGAGGAGGAGGAGAGGAGAAGGAAGAGTGGGAGGATGGTGATGATAGTGATAGTGATCTTGATAATGATGCTGGTGGATACGTGCCACATCTTCTTTATCCATTCACTGCTGCTCGTGATCTTGATGATAAGGATATACGATAACAGTAATAATGGGGTAGGGACTGTTCCGTACTTATTCTTACATGCCTACTATTTGGCACAGAGTAGTAATTTCAAAAAGTTTGTTGAAGGATGGAATGAAGAGTCAGTTTCTCTCTTAAAAGGTAACACAGGGCATGCTACCCTTCATGTTCAACACCCTCCAACAGACTCCCATTTCATCAGCGTTACCACCCATATTTCTTGCCTTGGTCTATGCCCTCTGACGCTCCTCTCATATCACTCTGAACTGTACTCTTATCACTCCTAGACACATTGGCTTCTTTGCTTTTCTTCAAATATCCATATATGTTCCCATCTTAGGGTCTCTGCACATACTCTCCCATCTGCCTGGAATGCTTTTCCCCCAAATATCAATGTGGCTCACTCCTTTACTTCCTCAACTTTCTGCTCGAATGTCGCCTTCTCAGAGAGGTTTCCCCAGACCATCATGTATCAAAAAGCATCACCCCTGCCTCCTTCCCACGTCCCTTTATCTGGTGCTGTAGACCGAATGTGTCCCCCTCAAATTCATATGTTGAAGCCCCAAGTCCCAGTGTGATGATATTTGGAGGTGGGGCCTTTGGGAGGTGATTAGGTCATGGGGGTGGAGCCCTCATGAGTAGGATAGGATTTTTATGAGAAAAGACATGAGAGAGATGATCTCTCTCTCCAATATGTGGATGTGGGGATACAGCAAGAAGACAGCTGTCCATAAATCAGGAAGAGGGCTCTCACCAGACACTGAATCTGTTGGCATCTTGATCTTGACTTCTTAGCCTCCAGAACTGTGAGAAATGAATGTTTATGGTTTAAGCCACCCAGTCTATGGTATTTATATAGCAGCCCAAACTGACTGAGATACCTGGATTTATTTTTCTTTGTAACACTTACATATTATGCATTATTTATGTATTTTATTTATTGCCTGCCTTTTCTCTCCCACTGTGTCTCCACTATAAACTACATGAGGGCAACTGCTTTGTTTCTTTATAGAGTTATTTCCCCAGAACCTAGAGCATTGCATGGTACATAGGCATGGGTCTGTAAATATTCGTAAGTGAATTTGAAATGAATTAATGAATTGTTCATACCATCAGAAGGCATGTTTCACAAACAGGCTTGTATTTCTAGATACCTTTCTAGGTTTGTCCTTCTTATCACCCTCTCCATCGTATGAGCCCCTTCAGGACAGAGATCCCATCAGAAACTTCTGTTGTCCCCAGTGGCGCCCAGGGCAGAATCATTCGCAGAGTAGTTGTTCAGTAAATTCTTATTCATCGATAGGTTGCCTAAAAGGCCCTGCTTGCGAGGATTGCCCTTCTTCCTTGCTCTGCTTCACCACATTTTCCAATCTCCTTGTTTTCCTTCCTGTGTTTTTGACAAGTCATCATACATTTTTTCATTGTAGCTATCTATGGGAGAGGGAGATTATACAAAAGCATTTGTACCTCTACTCTCAAATAAATGTGGTGGACTCAGGCTTAATTTTGTATTATTCATACCACCTCACCAAAGACCAACTACCAAGAAGGTTATAAAAGTCAGAGAGTATTTTTTCTATTTTTGGAAATTCAGGTTCTCTTTTTTCAAAAAACCCCAAATTCCTAACTACAAAAGATGGAATAGGATGATTCTTAAAAGGAACTTCTGACTGATTACATTTAGGCCGTTATATTTAGATTTTTGCCATGGTTTTTAACATTTTGAGTAGCTTTTGAATATAGTACATTTTCACAAACTCAGCGCCCTAGAAATGTCTTTCTGAAGTAGTTCGACCCATGTTGATATTCACGCTGAACTTGCTATCACTACCTCCCTTACCCAAAGGAGCTTGGCCAGTTACTTGCCAGCTGCAGCTGGCCTGGTATTTGCTGACACATTTTTCAAGAACTGGTTGTGCAATACATGTTGATATTCTCTGTGCTTCTTCCTTCCCTTATTCATCCATTTGGCTCCTTCCTCCTTTCCCGACTCCCTCTATTCCCTCCCCCCGTTGGCTTTTTGGAATCTATGATCTGCTTTAGTAAACCTAGTGGTAAATTGCCTCAAGGATAAAAATACTCTGCATTTCTAATCAGAAAGGACTGTTTTCCATATTTCTTGAGAATCTTGTTCTGTCATAGCTCTTCTTTTAAAAAGTTCTCAGCAAGTATTTTGTTTGTTTGTTCAAGATTGGATTTTTCTACTCACTCAAGCTTGATTTTTCACAAATAAAGCTTTGAAAACATACTTTCTCACATCCTTCCTCACAAAACATATTCTCAACAAATAGTTGTCACTTTCATTAGTAGCACTGTCTTAATTTTACATCAAATAAACTTCCCCAGGTTTTGCTTCTATTTATATTACCTTCTCTTATAGCTCATTGTATTAGCTTGCTCTGGCTGCTGTAACAAAGTAGGACAAACTGGGTGGCTAAAAGAACAGAAATTTATTCTCCCACAGTTCTGGAGGCTAGAAGTCTGAGATCAAGGTGTTAACAGCATTGGTTCTTTCTGAGGGCTGTGAGGGAAAATCTGTTCCATGTCCCTCTCCTAGTTTCTGGTGGTTTGCTGGCGATCTTCGGAATCTCTTGGCGTGTATGTACATCAGCCTTATCTCTGCCTTCACTTTCACATGGTGTTCTCTCTATGCAAATTTGTCTCTGTGTCCAAATCTCCCCATTTTACAAGGACATCAGTCATATTGGATTAGGACCCACCCTAATTACCTTATTTTAACTGGATTACCTCTGTAAAGACCCTGTTTCTAAATAAGGTCACATTCTCAGGTCCTGGGAGTAAGAACTCCAACACATCTTAGTACAACCCATTAACACTCATCTTCTGAAAACTGAAACTCTGGGTTTAGTAAAAGGAACCCATTTTCTTCTTTATCAAATCTTTAACATTGACTCTCTAGATACAGTAAAACTTCACCTGATTAGGATGAAAGGCTATAACAGATGGAATTTCCTAATTTACTGAGAATTAGCCTGTAAATGACATTGTGAGATGCCAGCTCTGATTCCTCCATTAGAGTATACATAATTGACATTTTGATGATCAACAGACTTTCAGTTTAGTTTATAGTTTCCATTCTGACCTCGTACTCTTCATCCAGGACCACATTCCATTTCACAAACCCACCTGCCCATAATGCGAAATCAAGATACCCTAATATTGTCTGTGACTTTTGTATCAGTCCCTTCTTCCTTGTTCTAACCACTCCTCCAGCTCCTGAATCTTGCATCTCTCTCCTGCTTTTGGCCATTTGTATCTGTTCTCTGAATTTCTCCACTCACCCTCCCCTAAAGAATTTGTCTTAGATATGCTCTACTGGCTCTCCCTGATTCAAATCAAGTTGTTGGATGGGCCATCCTAGTCAGCCCTTTGACATGTCACCACTGCCAACAAGTCCACCCACCAACACACAGAATAGGCTCCCTTAGTTTCTCTACAAAGTGGGGAATTTGACAAGAGAATATATTGTCATCTCGAGATAAGTATTGTGGTAGTCTTCTAGACAACCTTTTCCATGGCTAGTCTCAACCTTGTCTGATTCGATTAAGGTGCAATTATTTGAATCATCTTTCTAATGTATAGTTCTGAAAATTCGACTTACTGCTCAAAATTCATCAAGGTCCCTCCCTCCATTGCTCATTCAATGAGTGCAAATTCCTCAGCCTGACATTTCACCTTCATATACCTGCTAGAGCTCGAAACCAGTGGTTCTCAGCCCTGGTTGCACATTGAAACCAGTTGGGGGAAATTTACAATCTACTGATGTCTGGATCTCACCCCCAGAGGTTCTGATGTAAGTAGTCTGGGGTGCATCAAAATTTTTAAAAACTCCCTAAGTGATTCTGATGTTCAGCCAAGGTTGAGAATCACCTATTTAGAGCAACATGTCTCCAGTTTTAATGTATACAGTAATTGCCTTGTTCAAAAGCGGACTCTGATTCAGCAGGTCCAGAGCCAGCTGTGGTTCTGCATTTCTAACAACCAGCGATGCTACTGGTCTACACTTTGAGTAGCAGGGCGATAAACTGAGCTTTCTGAGATCCAGGACTACGTTTTGCCCATCTTTGTGTCTCCAAAATATACTGTAGAGGCTCTCAGCAAATGTTTAAAAACCAAATTAAAATTTGACCTACCCACAACTTTCCAGCCTTTTTCTCTGCACATTGAAGTCCACGTAAACTTAGGCCTACCTCCTTTTGGAAAATACCCATAGCCACAACCAGAAGGCCAGCATTTTATTCATTCAGCCATTCACTCGTTCGACCAACATTTACCAAGTACCCTTTATGGCCAGGTACTGGGCATTCAATGGTTAATAAGATGGCATTCCCACCCTTAAGTTTATATGTTGGTGGAGGGGATTGTGCTCTAGGCTGGCAGTTTATAGATTTTCAGTGCAAGGGCCAGGTATTTTGTTCCAGTCTGTTTTACCTTTGTAAAATACAAAATTAGGCTCTTTGGTGTCTCCACAACGTTGAATAAAAGTTTCTAAATGAGTGTTCACAAGTTCTCCACTTGTCATGGAATGGCGGTAAGTAGTTTTCAGAGTGCAGTGGTCCGTGGATCCCGCTTTGAGTACCTACCTCTGCTCTAGCGCCTTGCCAGACAAAGTGGGGTCTGCGGACCAGCTGCATCAGCGTCCCCAGCAGCTTCTGAGAAATGCAGAAACTTGGGCCCCAGCCCAGGCCTGCTGAGTCAGAATCTGCATTTTAACTATATCCCCAGGTGATTTGGGTGTACAGTACAGATCGAGAAGCACAGTTCCCGTGCAGTGGCTCTCAACCTTGGCTGCATATTAGATTTATCCGGGAACTTTAAAAAATGTCACTGCCCAAGCTGTATCCCAGACAAATTAAACTAAAATCTCTAGGGTTAGCACCCAAGCATCAGTATTTTTTTAAAGGTCCCCGGGTGACTCTGAGAAACACCTGGTGAGAACTAGTGCTGAGTGAGTCCAGAATCTCCGAGGCCCTGGAAAGTAGTTAACCCATTGCTTTAACCCTCAAATCAGCTCAGGTTCCCAGAGACCCATTTATCACTTCCTTCCCTCCTCTTAGGAAGCTCAGGACCAGATACAGGGTATTGTGTGGTGGGCAGTTCTAAGAGGACTGCTTGGGTCCGTGGTTCTCCACCTCTCTTTGCATAACAGTTTGTGAAATTGAACAGGTTCATCTTTAAAATGTGGTTTCAAGGGCTTGTCCTTCTAACTGGAGTGGATCCCGGGAGTGTGCACTGGAGCACGCCGCACACGTTTAACGGGAGTGGAGACCAGCGGCCACTCCTTCCCCTCTTCTTCCTAATGGCAGAGTCTGCCCCCCAGGAAAGTGTCTGGAAACACCAGATACTGTCTTTTCCAGCCTCCCTTGTGACTTAAAAATGGCCCTGTGACCCAGTTCTGGCCAATAAGACGTAAGGGCATGGTGCTGAGGAACCCTCTCCCTGATAAAAAGAGAAGCACAAGGAGAAAGCCTATTAGAGGTCCACTCTGGTGCCCAGTCACCTGAACACTTTAGTGTCTCAGTTTCTACTCTTGTAAGCTCAAATTGCTCAGTGGACCAATTGGTTAAACAAAGAGAAGGGACTGGAAAATAAACCCCACTTAGAAATACTCCATTATCTCCCTCCAAGTCTGGGCCATGGACCAGCAGCCTCGGCTCCGTGTAAGAGATCATCAGAAATGCAGAGTCTCAGGCCCCGACCTGGACCTGCAGAATCAGCAAGACCCCCGGGTGATCCCTGTACACACTGAAGTCTGAGAAGTGGTGGTCTGTAAGAGACCGACTTTTCCTTCCGGAACAGCTTCATAATGCCCCTGTTCCTTCTGCTGCCATGGAAGACGGGCTTACCACAGAGGGAAGACCACCAAGAGTCTAGGCACATTCTTCACGTGAGAATTCAAACATCCATTTTCACACTGCAGTGTAACTGTTGTGACATGTTCTATTGGAAGGTCGCTACCTAGATGCCATCATGTCGAGCCACAAGCTATTTTTAGGTTTTCTGGACAGGCCAAAGATTCTGCTACCCAAATGTCTCCAAAAAGCGTGAGGCTGATACGTTTTAGATTTTCTTGTAACCCCGGCTTTTCAAAAAATGTCTTGGGGACGGGAATAAAGACGCAGACCTACTAGAGAATGGACTTGAGGACCCGGGGAGGGGGAAGGGTAAGCTGTGACAAAGTGAGAGAGTGGCATGGACTTATATACACTACCAAATGTAAAAATAGACAGCTAGTGGGAAGCAGCCGCATAGCACAAGGAGATCAGCTCGGTGCTTTGTGACCACCTAGAGGGGTGGGATAGGGAGGGTGGGAGGGAGACGCTAGAGGGAGGGGATATGGGGATATGGGGATATATGTATATGTATAGCTGATTCACTTTGTTATAAAGCAGAAACTAACACACCATTGTAAAGCAATTATACTCCAATAAAGATGTTAAAAAAAATTGTCTTGGGTGTTTACGCTTGAGTTCAGTCCCCTTTTATTAACTAAAGAAACCCGTGTATTACTATGTCCCCCTTCGTAAGTTGTGCTTTCCCCGCCTCTTCATTTACAAAGACATGTCATGTTTCCTGGCACTGTTTTATCAGAGAAATAGAGCCAGAAATGGATTCTATATGCATAACATTTTGTGGATGGTCATCATCTCTATCTCACATCTTTTGTGGGGTTTGAGATGGGAAAGAACACTGGATGTAGACCTGGAACAAAGAGGGGGTGGTGGAGGTTCAAGTTTCCTCAATTTCTGTTAGAGGAGTTTGGAAGCTGCCAGGAAGTGATTAACAAATAAACAGCCAGCCACCTGAGACAGTCCATGGAGACTGGAAGAGCAAGTGTAAAAATACAGCCAGCAACACATGGTCCATCAAAGAAAAGAAAAAGGCCATGGGAGAAGAAAATTACTTAAGTCTAATAGAATGTCGAAAGTGGTTTCCAAATGTGCATCATTACCCCTTGCTTTGTAACCCTCTGAACACTAAACAACACTCTGACGGAACTTGGGAAAAAACAGATGTGAGTTTAGGCTTAATACTTTCTTAATCCTCGTGCTGTTATATTTTCTAGTGTTTTAAAGATACATATTTGAAAGATTCTTGCTACCATAATTAAATTCTTCCCACCATGATCATTTTAAAGGGCTTATTGGATGGAGAAAGACATTTAAGTACAATTAGTAATCTTTTATGGTAAACCAAATAAATGCCAGGCATTAGGGATATAAATATAAATAAGATAATGTCCCAGCATAAAAAGCAAAAACAATATATAAATCAGGAGTCCCACAGAAGACAACAAAATAGTCCTTAAATCATTGTTCATTTCTTAATTCTCCCAGTAGGAGAAGGCTCATGTTTCATATTTTTCTTTATTATTTTGAAGGCAGGACTTCAAAAGAAATAAAAACAGAAGGTTGGCTGCAGGGCAAATCACAGTGGCCCCATTCTTGCATATCCAGATGGGCGTCACCCATGTTTACCTTCCTAAATTGGGAATTCTTACATCTTTTCACAAAAACGTGATCCATTATGACTTTGTTCCACTTCACTTTTTTATTTTTTTAGTTCTTTTTTTTTAACATCTTTATTGGAATATAATTGCTTTACAATGGTGTGTTAGTTTCTGCTTTATAACAAAGTGAATCAGCTATACATATACATATATCCCCATATCTCTTCCCTCTTGCGTCTCCCTCCCTCCCACCCTCCCTATCCCACCCCTCTAGGTGGTCACAAAGCACCGAGCTGATCTCCCTGTGTTATGCGTTTATTTAATTTATTTATTTATTTTAAATTTTATTTATTTATTTTTTATACAGCAGGTTCTTATTAGTTATCCATCTTATACATATTAGTGTATATATATATATCAGTCCACTTCCCTTTTTTAAACTGGAAGGAAATATGCTATTGATGGTAAGATACTCTTTGAATAATAAAATTATTAAAACTGCAATTCAAGGTGTTACCTTGAGCCAACATCAGCTCATGCAGTGTTCAGAGCAACTTTTATTCCTATTTGAGAGATGTTGAGACTAAGGTTTAAGGTATAATTTTCAACAAATCTCAGCTAAAAATGAAGGATAGAGTCAGGGTGTCCGTTTGACTCCCATGCTTAAGTTTCTAAATGTTGGCTTGTACACTGTTTTGTAATCTGGAAGTCATAGTTCATGGACCATTTTGAAACCCCAATCTGTTTTTAAAAAGTCTGATAGTTTTATCTGAGAGAATTAGCTCCTACTGTGCAGAAGTTTGAAGGAAATAAACTATATAGCTACTTGAATTTTTGTATTTTAAATTTAAGGGTTGGTGAAACTAACAGGACTATTATTCAATTTGATATTTACAAATAAGAAGCACAATATCTACTTGAAGTCAACATTGTTGAAAGGCGTTATAGTTTGGAGAATTAAACTTTAGTTTGCCAAATAGGATTTTTCTTATTCCTGAGAATTATGTAATAGAATCATGGGCCGTTTGTAGTTGTCAAAAATAACTTCCTGTATCATGTAGAGTACTCCCCTCCTCCTTCATTTTATAGATGAGAAAATCAGAGAAGGAAAAGCATTTGCTCCAGGTCACACAGCTTGCTAGCATGTGAGATGAGTTATACCTGAGAGGTTGTCTATTCCATACTATGATGGATCGATCTCCAGCTGAACAGTAAATGTAATCATGAGCTATTTACATATTTTTTGGTAGGAAGTTTCAGGGTGATGAGATCATTTCTTCAAAGATTTTGCTTGTTTATTTGTTTAAGATAATGTTTTAATTTCTGCCAAATAGCTTCAACCCTATTGGAAAACTTGCCTTATGTAAGTCTAGCATGAAATATTTATCATTTCTTCTATTTGCTGAAATGTTTGATCTTACCACCGCATAGGAACAGGCTGGGTTCAGAAAGGCTGGTAGAGAATCAGTTTATTCACAAGACAGAAATCACACTATTCAAATGACCAAGACGTCAGAGTGAAATTAAGTTCCACCAGAGAACTGACAATATGATATTGACCCTTGCTTGAAACAAATAAACAAGATGGATGGTGGAGTGAACCCCATTCCAAACAGGGTACCAACAAATATAATGAAAACTTAAAAAGACACTTGTTCTGGGTGCCAGATTTTTCAACCTCAAAATACGTGGTCATGAAGCCAATTTCAAAATGACAGGCATAACCCAGCCTCTACGGCTGGTTAGAACTTTGGTCATATTCTTTTTTATTTTTTTTAAGATTTATTATTTATTTATTTAATTTATTTTTGGCTGCGTTGGGTCTTAGTTGCGGCGCACGGGCTCTTCGTTGTGGTGCGCAGGCTTCTCTCTAGTTGTGGCGGGTGGGTTTTCTCTTCTCTAGTTGTGGTGCACGGGTTCCAGAGCGCGTGGGCTCTGTAGCTTGCAGCATGCAGGCTCTAGTTGAGGCGCGCGAGCTCAGTAGTTGCGGCAAGCGAGCTTAGTTGCCCTGTGGCACGTGGGATCCTAGTTCCCTGACCAGGGATGGAACCCGCGTCCCCTGCATTGTAAGATGGATTCTTTACCACTGGACCACCAGGGAAGTTCCTGGTCATTTTCTTAAGGCCACTCAGGGTTTTGGCATGCTTTAAACATTTTCCATTTTGTCCCACATACAGTAAATCCCTGACTTCTGACTAAAGTTTGGCCAGTGGAATATCCCCCGTACATGGATTTTAAGCATTCAAACATTTTCTGTTCTCCTAAATAAACATTAATTAGACTTATAGACACCTGCTGTTGATGTATATCCTGTAGTCATATATTCACTTTTTATCATTTAACTTATTCTTTCTCTTCCCCTCTTACTGAGCATTATCCATTGCATGGAAAGTGCACTTTTCACATGCTTTATGTATCACTTTGTATGCTTCATAATAAAGCCAAATGCCTAAAACTATTTAAACCAGCCTAGATACAAGGAAAGGGTTGTTGGGAGCCCTAAGGCGGAAGGAACCTTCTAAATCATCAAAGATTGAATTACACTGAATATGGTTTTAGCCTTAAGGCAATTTCCCTGTATTCTTACTCTTTGAAAATCGGTAATCCATCTGTGAGTATATGGCCGTGACTGCATTGCTCTGTTCCTTAGGGAATCTTGACTTCAACAAAGATTTTTTAAATTAAGCAAATTTAAAAATTAGCACTAGAATGTAAACTTTCCCCTTCACCTTTCTACACACACACACACACACACACACACACACACACACACAATTATTTATAGGGTTTCTGGACCATGCATCTAACATACTGTTCAGGGATACTGTCTTTGGAGTTAGGCAGTCTTGGGTTAGACTCAGCTTTGTCACCCACTTTTGACATTGGCAGGCTCCCATCCTCATATGAGCAGCAAAGGAGGGGAGGATAATACTTACCTCTTAGAGTTGTTAGGATTTAATGAGATAATTTGAGCAAAATACTTTTGCATCTTCTAAACTAGGGTCTCTTAAATTTGACACTAGTGACATTTGGAGCTGGATCAGCCTTTGTCGTGGGGGCCGTCCTGGGCACTGTAGGATGGCGAGCAGCATCCCGGGCCCCCACCCACTAGAAGCCAGGAGCGCCCGCCCCCCCCCACCTTCACCTCTAGTTGTGACTATCAAAAATGTCTCAAGACATTGCCAGATGTCCTGTGTGGAGCAAAATTGCCACAGGTTGAGAGCTGTTGTTCTAGACATATACAAAATACTGCCCTTTTTGGTAAAGCAAAGTAATTTAGCCATTCAAAGACTCTGAAGAGAAGGAACCTTGAAATGAATCAAGCCACTAAGGACATTGGAACTGAGAAGCTGCATCGGGGAGGGGCATTCACAAGCCCCTTTAAGAGCCCCGAGGGTCTTCTGTCTACATTTCCTTCCCTCCTGAAATTCTTTTAGTATCTCAAATGAATCATCCCTGTGTAAACACTACCAGCTCCATTTTTCAAGTCATTGCTTCATCTCTCATTTGAAACCCCAGGTAGTAAAAGCTATTCCTTTTTATTACTCCCCCATACATACTTTCTTTCCTACCTGGAAGAGACCCTTTCTACCCCATATCCTATTGTGTCTATGTGTTGACTTAACGGTAAATAAGGTGGCTGCTAAAAAGATTAATGTGTGCTAGTTGATCCTTGAGTTTGCCCTCCAGCAAGCCTAGAGGATTTTCTAACTTTGCATCTGAGGCTCAAAGACTCTTCAACCTCAAAGAGAGTCTTTCCTTGTCAGCCTTAACTGCAGGTCCAAGATGTGACAGATAGTGTATACTTGGGGTGGAAATGAGAGGGGAGGGGAGAAATCAAGCCCATTTTCAGAAAATCAGAAGTCAACTTCATGCCTTTCCATCACACCTTTCTGAAGGTCAAGCCCTAAACTGAGACTTGAAGTTGGGTAGATTGCTTGAACTGGGAAATTGGGGGTGAGGGCATGGGAATGATCTGTCCATAAACCACAGAAGGTTTTTTCCCACCTCTCCCCTCCTCTCTCCCCCATTCTCCCTCCTCTGATTCCATTGGCATGAGGACCAGCTTCTGGGGAATGAGCTGACAGGAATAGAATTTATTTGAGCAGAGCTGTCTTCTCCCTTTGGGAGAAAAAGTAGTGATTTGCCCAACCATTATTTACAGCTCCCAAAACAAATGCAATTGAAATCTAAGTGAGGGAAAAGCCTCACAACCCTAGAAGATAGACATCATTCACAAAAAGCTCATCATTCCCATTGATATGCCTTCAGTTCCGATCAATCGACATTTTGAAAACCAAACACTTATATGGTGTTTATAGAGATTTTATAAATATTAACCAGTTCAATCCTCATATGAATTATATGTGGTTTGTATTATTATTATTATTATTATTATTATTTATTATCCTCATTTCACTCATAAGGAAACTCAGGCACAGAGAGGTTAGGTAACTTGCCAAAGGTCATGAAGCTAGTAAATGGTGGCACCAGGAGTCATATTTATTGAGCAGCTACCAGATGTGATAAGTCCTGTATAACAAAGATAAGTAAGAAGCCTGTAGTTTCATGGGGAGACCTCTAAATTGTTAATCCTGTGATGGAGTGGTGAAGTGCTGTTAATCATGCCTTTTTATTTTCTGTATTTGTGATGGTTTGACCTCTGGAGCCTTGCTGACTCTGGAGGGAAATGCCCCTCCCAGGGCTAGTCAGTTCCTGGTGATAGTAAACAACTCACCTGCAAGCACGCCTTTCATATGCAAGCTAGCCAATCCAGAGCTCATATCCCAACCACCTCCTTTATAGGGCTCTCGTGCTCCAGGTCAGTACCCCCCTGCCCTAATCACCCCAGGGCAGGCAGCAAACACTAGAGACAGCCCCTGCATCCCTGAGCCTGTTCACACTGGCCAATTCTAAGCCTGCTTACAGTGCCTCGTCTATTCCTTCCCTTGGAAACCACAGTAAAGCCTCTTGCCCATGTTCCCCCCTTCCTCTTCTGCCTCCTGACCCACCCTAGTATTTCCCCGTGTGGCCCTGTGTGACATGGCGTGCCTCCTACTCTTGGGAACTGTGAGTAACAAGCTATTTTTTCAATGGCAATACATGAATAATAATAAAACCTACACTTAAAAAAATTGTGTGCCCATGGAGCTCCACACAGGCACACAGGAGATGAGCATTGCTGGACACTGTTTTCAAGCCACTCACAGTGTGCCACAAAATGCTGTTCTTATGCCATGGCTGGTCCACAGCAGCCATTTGGCTCCCCACTGGCCTGGTTTGTGTGAGTGTAACAGACGACTTGCATACTGTTCTTAAATTGCAGTCCATAGAACCATCAATTTGCTTACACAGTACCACTTATGAACTGCTTCCAACACCATGTGATTGCTTTGTCCTTTCCTTATGTGAAGGAGCACTGTGCCTCGCTTAAAGAAATGGTTTTTATTGAATTTTCTGTGTATTCTCTCAGGGCCATCTTGGTGTCAATTAGCCATTTCCAACAATGAAATCCACTGGTGGCCGCTGGGTGGGAGCTGGTCACGTTTAGAGACCTCTGAGTGGGATCTAAGACGCTCTTGAGCTGGACTAGTCATTTGGCTGAGGAAAGACAGTGATCTGTCAAATGGGTAATTTAGCTTGTGGAACTCCCCCAACATGCTAAAAGGTGACCATTTACCATGATTATTGGAAAGAAGATTCTAGAACTGGGTGAAAGAGTAGAAGGAAATGTAGGGTTTCTTGTAGCAGAGAGCCTCTTCCTCTTCCTACTAGCTTTTCTCTAAAGCTATAGTATTGCTTCTCATGGTAAATTTTCTAAATTAATTTTTTTAAATATTGGACTTGATTTTTTTGTCCCTAGATACCCAGTAAGCTTAGAGCTAACTGATCTACCCTGGCTAGTCAACTCCCTTAGGCTTATTGATTTTCATCTTACACAAGTTTAAAAGATCATCTTATAGACAAAATTAAGGGCTGGTGGCTGGGAACAGAGTGTGGGGGAAGCGTGAAGATATGTACACTGTGATTATAGGTCTGTATTTTTCTCCAGAGTGGGGATAAAGTCACATTCCTTTTCGTATCCTCAGCACCTAAACAGTCAGTGACTCGGCACTCTGCTAACGTTAATTGAATGCGGGTGTTTCCCGATGTCAGATCGCCTAGGCTAGTTCAGAAGTGGGAGTTGTGGTCTGGGTCTCTGGGAAACATTTCCTGAGAGGATGAGAAGAAAATGTTTACCCCCAAATGTCTGAGTTTATGTCCATGTGGGTGGCTAAGGGGTCATCTGTTCAGTAGGGTAGCAGCTCTGCACAATCACAGATAAATTAACTTTCTTGGAATCAGTGGAATAGTTTTAAGTTGAATTCATAGAAATGAAACAAAGCTCTTACGTGGATCTTGCCAAGAAAGCACAGAGTAATATTCCCAAGTCTTCTACATTTGCTTGTTCTGCGTAAGTTAATTGTCTCAATGACTCACTTCTCATGCAGTTGAATGGTAAACTGGTGGACCTGAATCAGTGGTCCTCCACCGAGGATGATTTTGCAATATTTGGAGACATTTTTGGTTGTCACAACTCGGAGAGTGCTGCTGGCATCTGGTGGGTGGAGGCCAGGGATCTTACTAAATATCCCGCAATGTATACAGCAAAGAGTTATCTGGCTTCAAATATCAATAGTGCCAAGTCTGAGAAATCATGATCTTTATTTACACAGAACAACTGGATTCGTTTCCAGGAATCTATGCTAAAAATTGAGTGTCCAGAATATTAAGACATGGAGAAAATGATTGTTTAAAAATTAATTACTTTAATATTTTAAGAATTAGGAACATTTTTTGAAAAGCCAACCGGTTTTTATTTACTGATGTCTTACCACTGAGATTATATACATAGCTCTGTCTATAAGAAATTCAGTCATTGGTTACTATTGTACACGTTTGAGGAGTTAACTCTTAACAAGTAGAGAAAAAAAGTTACAAAAATATTGAGTTCTCTCACAATCTTCTTTTAAAAAGCCTTTCTGGGTCTCCTCTCTGGGCAATTGATTTTTGGGGAGGAATAGATTGTGTTGCTCTTCTCCTAGAGATAAATTTTATTGGGAGGTACTCAACCGCAAAGGTCTAGGAAAAGCAAAGAGAAATATAATTCAAGATCTCAAAGTCCCTTTTCATTACCAGATTTAATTGGGTTTGGACTCTTTAAACATGAAACCACGATCTTCTGATAGTTCCAGAAATCTCACATTAGAAGAAATTTAGAATGACTGATTCATTTTCTCAAGTGATCTGTAAGACCAGTGAGCCAGTTCAATGTATGTATTCAATATTAAAAATGTCAAAAGTCACTGTTATCATGCTATAATTAATGTTTTGTCTCTTTTATTTGTATATACTTCGGGCTTTAGAGAGCTATGAGAAAGAACTCTGTACCCTTTAGAAATGATGAGCATATATTTACAAGGAGAAAGTCCCCTTTCTGTCACAAAGGATACTAGAATATTTATTTATATCTATGTCTTTAAAGTGGGTTCTTTAGTCCTATGGTTCTCAAAGTATGGGCTGAGGAACATTTGAGAGTTTCTGAGT
The DNA here is from genome assembly GCF_965194805.1 of Balaenoptera borealis. Lineage (NCBI taxonomy): Eukaryota > Metazoa > Chordata > Mammalia > Artiodactyla > Balaenopteridae > Balaenoptera > Balaenoptera borealis. The sequence goes on along the minus strand of NC_138881.1, from coordinate 9,180,151 downwards.
CTCAGGAGTTCCTTGAGGGCAAAATTATTTTCATTATAATGTGAAGACATTATTTGTGTGCTTTTAACTCTCATTCTCTCAGGAGTCTACAGTAGAATTTTCCCAAGATCACGTGGTGTGTGATGGTTGATGATGTCATTATGCTGTCTGCTAGTGGAATGTGTGCTTATGTTCTAAAACTTTTTCAATTTTAATTACTAATTCAGCAAATAGCAGTACATAAAAACCACATAAATGCAGGCATTTGGAGCCCTCAGTACTTTGTAGGAGCTTAAAGGGGTCCCGAGACCAGAAAGTTATGAGAACCACTGCTTTAGTGAATGACAGAGGACATGAATCAGGTTAAACAAAAATTCAGGACTCAGAATATTTCAAATACCATGGCTCATAGCATGAGCCAGCATCATCTCTTATTGCTTTGTAGATATCAGGGAAGCAAAAGGCACTTGGATTCTCTGCAGAGCTTGAGGAAACCAGAAGCAGTTGTTTCTGAGTTCTTGTTTCAAATCCAATGTCTAATTCAGAGTTTCAACATCTCGGCACTATTGACATTTTGGGGCAGGATCATTCTTCGTTGTGAGGGCCGTCCTGTGCATTGTAGGATGTTTAGCAGCAGCCCTGGTCTCTGCCCATTTGATGCCAGTAGCACCTCCAGTTGTAACAATCAAAAATGTCTCAAGACATTTCCAGATGTCCCCTGGGTAGCAAGTTACCACAGTTGAGAAGGACTATCTCTTGAAGGCAATTTTCTGTTGTTGCAACAGGACATTTCTGCTTACATCCCATTTTCCAGAATTTAGTTACGTGGCCATTCCTAACTGTAAGGGAGGCTGGGTAACATGATATTTATTCTAGTTGGGTATATGCCAGCTTACTCTGAATCCTCTATTACTGTGTCAGAAGAGAACAAATACTGGGGGACAGCTCCAAGTCTCCATCATGTATGAAAAGAGAATTCATGTCTGAAATATTTGTGATTTTGACAGCACATTCTATCACCTTAAGACAAAACAAGTCATTGGATTTTACTGAAGTATTTAGGTCTAGAAATTTGGAGGCTCTTCCTTAGAAACATTTCTAACTGGTAATTTTCTTTTATACAAAAATCCTGTTATGCTATTATTTGGGAGAATTAAAACACACTATTTATCCTTGGTAGATAAAATTAAAATATCAGAAACAAATATGAAAATAATTGTACAGGTTCTTTGCTTTCTCCTAGTCACATTTTGGTCCAGAAATATGTTTTCTTGTGCATATTTTCACACCATAAGCTAAATTATTTTTCAACTTTCATTAAGATTTTATCCTCTCTCTTAATGGTCATTGTTCACAAGAACTAAAATCTCTGTCTCAATGAAAGTTAGCATGATTTGGGTGAGGTTCTCCAGAAGCTGGATCTGAGTCTAGGATTCAAGTTCAAGGGGGTTATTTGAGGAATATGACTAGAGGAGTAGAGAAGAAGCAGATGAGACAGAGAAGGAAGAAATCCAATAAATAGTGTACTATCAAACAAATTCCACTTTAGCCAATGGACTACAGTCCCACTAGGGAACCTGGGAGCCAGTGTAGAACATGTATCAGAGTTATTCCACCCACGGGCAAGGAAGCTGGGATATTTATCCTCCAACTCCCATGTACCATTGGCTCAGGGCTACATCCAGGGACATGAGCTCCCCAGCACTTCTGGCCTGCCCTGTGTTCCCTGGCTAAGAGATAGCCCTTAGGCAAACGGCTGCATACGCGTGCAGTAGGATGCCATTGATAGGTACCGAAACAGTCAGTGCTTAGAGCATGTGTGTGGGGGGCACTGACTGCGTCTGCTCCACCCTATAAGCTGGTTACTTGGCTCTGCTCACTCACCAGGCTCTGGCCCACCAGCCTTGTTGTATGTTATGTTGTGGGATTATTGAGGTTGACTAAGCAAAGGAAAACCAGCTGAAACAGGACCTCAAAAGGATGCTGACAAAATACTTGCGTAATGAATAAATGAACAAATTTCATCAACTTGATGGTCACGAAGACACATAATTTAACAGAAATATGAAGCTAGTTTGCAAGAACTATAGCAAGAGAGTTAAAAATTCCAGCCCAAAGGAGATCTGCAGAACAGCAATGGGAAGTTGAATGTTTTTGCTGTTGTTTGACTTGAACATATCACAGATCCATCCCCTCTAGGACATTAATCAGGGACATCTTTGCACCATACTTACTGTCAGATGTAAGCCAGACCTCTGTTAATGAGTGTCTGGAATGCAGCCCCAGAGTCAGTGTCTGCTTCAACACAGATGGGCATGGAGATGAGAGAAGGTGGGTGTTTCTGGAATGTGGGGAAACAATATGGTGACCTGAAGAAGCACGCATGCCCTAAAAGCTTCCTTTTATAGTATATCAAAGCTGTTGGCCAGTGAAGAGAAAAGACCCAAGGTGGACCACTGTGGCCTGCTGGTTTCAGGGAGATCAGCTTGGTGCTTTGTGACCACCTAGAAGGGTGGGATAGGGAGGGTGGGAGGGAGGGAGACGCAAGAGGGAAGAGATATGGGAACATATGTATGTGTATAACTGATTCACTTTGTTATAAAGCAGAAACTAACACACCATTGTAAAGCAATTATACTCTAATAAAGATGTTAAAAAAAAAAAAAGAGAACTAGAATGTGGGAAGGAGTGGGGCAGGTAACTGTCCCTTTTTTTTTTCCCTTTGGTTATCAACTTTTTAGTAATAATTGATTTTATAATCTTTGTGCTTATATTATTCTGTTAACATTTTGTATTAATTTTAAAAAGGAAAATATATGTATAAGCAATAAACTTTAAAAGTTAAGGAGAAGACCAAGAAAGCTAAAGAAACTGGAAGGGATATATTAATAAAGACAGAATTGAAATAAAGTAAAAGAAAAGAAAAGAAGGGCTTCCCTGGAGGCACAGTGGTTGAGAATCTGCCTGCCAATGCAGGGGACATGGGTTCGAGCCCTGGTCTGGGAAGATCCCACATGCCACGGAGCAACTAGGCCCGTGAGCCACAACTACTGAGCCTGCACGTCTGGAGCCTGTGCTCCGCAACAAGAGAGGCCGCGACAGTGAGAGGCCCGCGCACCGCGATGAAGAGTGGTCCCCGCTTGCCACAACTAGAGAAAGCCCTCGCACAGAAACGAAGACCCAACACACTCAAAAATAAATAAATAAATAAATAAATTTAAAAAAAAAAAAGAAAAGAATAAAAGCAGACTGAATCAATAAAAAAAAAAAGAAGAATGCTTATTATTTTGAGCATAAGTAAACCAAATAGCCTCATGTAAAGACCCAGTGCTCACTGGCAGATATTTGTTGAGCCCACACTATTTGCAGAACATCACATTAAAGCTTGCTGACCTGTTCCTCAGAAGATTTAAACAATTTAGTAAAGAAGACAGTATGGCTACTTTGAGCCTCATGTAAGTGGGAATGATTCTGTCAATAGAAAGCAAGTGTTGGTCGGGGGAGCAGAGGGCCATGACGAAGAGGTAAGGGCTTCGATGGGCACTGGAGGGTGGGGGCGGGAGGCAGCACACCAGAGGGTAGCAGTGGCCGATGATGGAGGAACTGAGAGGGGCCACTTATGTAGAGTTGATTTCTACCTTGCTTCATTGCAATAGAGAAGGAGTCATGTGATACTTGTGGGAACATCTCCAGTATGTGGTTAAAAATATAAAACTAATAAGATTGAAGGATATGAAGGGGAAATGGGGGGAAGGAAATAACAGGATATAAGTACATAGAAGTACACACCGTAAGATCCTGTACCTGCACTGTCCAGTGCAGTAGCCCCTAACCACGCATAGCTATTGAGCACTTAAAAAGTGGTGAGTTCAAGTGGAGATGTGCTGTAAGGGTTAAGTAGGTGCACTGGATTTCAAAGACTAATATGAAAAAAATATATAAAATATATCATTGATAATTTCTACGTAGGTCATGTGTTTTTTGTTTTTTGTTTTGATTATGTGTTGAAATGGTAGTATCTTGGCTATATTGGGTTTAGGAGAATATAATTTAAGCTTAATTTCATCTGTTTCTTTTTACTTTTTAAATCTGGCTACTAGAACATTTTAAATTACATAGTGGCTCTCAATTGTGGTTTGCATTATATTTCTATGGAACAGGGCTGTTCTAGACCATGTCCTGTATCTGTGGCTCTCAAGCGCGGGCGATTCTTGCCCCCCACTGGACACGTGGCAATGTCTGGAGACACGCTGGTCGCCACAGCCGGAGGGAAAGAGTGTCACTGGCATCTCGTGGCTAGAGACCGGGGTGCTGCTCAGCGCCCTACAGTCAGAGGCAGCCTCACCACAGAGAAGGACCCACTTCTGAATGTCAACAGTGCGGAGTTTGAGACACCCTAGCTTAGACGATGCAAAAATATTTTGCTTAAATTATCTTACTAAATCCTAAGAACTCCAAGATTCTGGACAGCCTCCTACAACAAAGAATGATCCAACCTCAAATGTCATTAGTGTCAAGGCTGGGAAACCCTGCCCTATGCCATCACTGTAGGGTGCTGGGAGACCCAACAGCGGGCAACAGTTTCAACATAGGTGTGAGGGTGTAAGGGTTTTCTCTGGAGTGGAGACAGTGGGACCCATAATAACATCCTTTGCTGCACATCTGTGAATTGCCGGGCAGTACACTGAGCACCTTCTGTTGGTGTTCTTTTATTTAATCCCCATGAGAGCACTAGTGAGGTGGACAGTACCTCCGTTTTACTGATCGAATTGCTTGCGGTTCATAGGACTCAAGGAACTTGGCTGAGCTATTGCATTTAGGAAGGGGGCAGTCAGATTGCATGAGCTTTATCCACCATAGAGACGAGGACTGTAAGCGCTTAGATGAAGTTCAGGTCTCCAGACCCCATTTCTTTCCGCGCATCAGGAGGCCCACTACCCTAGTCGAGGCCACCTAACTGATTTCTAATAGTATGGACCACTTCAGTTCTCCAGTTCTCTTCATGCCACAGTGATCTTTCCCCAAACCCCAAACCTTTCAATATTTCTTTAATTACCCTTAGGATACAGTCCATATTCTTTGTCATGGGCTAGAAACTATGATTCAGATTCAATGAATTTTTCTTAAGGCTGCACAGTGGATTTGAGGTTAAGTGTGGTAAGAATCAAAAACTCGCTTCACAGTATTATGTGACTGTCACTAATAGAAATGTATCCCAAGGAAGGGGTTAATGACAGCTCTCTCTCCTGTAAACAAAGATTTTGGGGGCAGTATTTTGCTCATGTAGAGTGAGACCCATAACCATTTGGGTAAAAGCACATTTACAAGGTTTAAATAATTATCAAACCAGCAACAAGTGTGTTGAAATGAGAAGACTCTAACTTCGGGGTTAGGACGACTTATGTTTTACTTTAAACATTTTTTTTAAAATGCATTTTTATTACTAGGGACATAGAAGCCTCTAGCGGTATTCTTTTATTTTTTTTAATTTTTTTTAAATTTTTTTAAATTTATGGCTGTGTTGGGTCTTCGTTTCTGTGCGAGGGCTTTCTCTAGTTGTGACAAGCGGGGGCCACTCTTTTTTTTTTTTTTTAATTTTATTTATTTATTTATTTTTGGCTGTGTTGGGTCTTCGTTTCTATGCGAGGGTTTCCTCTAGTTGTGGCGAGCGGGAGCCACTCTTCATCACGGTGCGCGGGCCTCTCACTATCGCGGCCTCTCGTTGTGGAGCACAGGCTCCAGACGCGCAGGCCCAGTAGTTGTGGCTCACAGGCCCAGCCGCTCCGCGGCATGTGGGATCCTCCCAGACCAGGGCTCGAACCCGTGTCCCCTGCATTGGCAGGCAGACTCCCAACCACTGCGCCACCAGGGAAGCCCCGGGGGCCACTCTTCATCACGGTGCGCGGGCCTCTCACTATCGCGGCCTCTCTTGTTGCGGAGCACAGGCTCCAGACACACAGGCTCAGTAATTGTAGCTCACGGGCCCAGTTGCTCCGCGGCATGTGGGATCTTCCCAGACCAGGGCTCGAACCCGTGTTCCCTGCATTGGCAGGCAGATTCTCAACCACTGCGCCACCAGGGAAGCCCTGCTTTAAACATTTTTAACTTGCGATCTACAAATGATCAATAATTGGAGGAAAGAGCTCTGATTTGTATCTTTTTCTGTATCTTCAGCAGTAACAGTGAATACACAGTAGGCTTTGCTAGATACAAGCTATCAATAAGTTGAAACCGTTGTGATGATCCTGAAATAGATTAGTTTTGAAAGTATAAAGGCTCCTAAGCGCCACCTAGTGGGGATGAGGCAATATACAGTATATATTTAAAAATACCTGTACTGAAAATTTGTTCTCTTCACCTCGGTAGCCCCAGCATGACTTAAGGCCTGTGAATACAAAGCGCAAAATGGTATCTCCTTAAAAATTTGCATTCTTACATCTTCTTTAGTTTACCTGATGTAGTCTCATTCATATGTTTGCCCCCGCCCCCTGCCCTAGGCATCAAAAAAAACCTTTGTATTAGTTGGAGTAAGCCTATGTCCTGAAAAGGATGAATTCTGAAATCTGAGTGAAGTAACAATATGCAAGTTTCTTTCTCTCTTATGTCACCGTCCAATGAGGATATTTGGTGAGCAGCCTTCCTTGCGGTGCCTCAGGGACCCAGGCTCCTCCCATCTTGTAGCTCAGCCCTAGGAGGGCAGCGATCAGAAAACTTTCCTTGTGAAGGTATTTTAGGCTTTGTGGACTGTAGTATCTCTGTCGCAATTGCAATTGCTCAACTCCATTGTTGGAGTGTGAAAGCAGCGGTAGACCATATGTAAATGAATGAGCATGGCTGTGTGCCAATAAAACTTTATTTATGGACACTGAGATTTGAATTTCATATACTTTTTATGAAATAGTCTTCCTTTTTAATTTTTTTCAACCAGAAAGATGTAAAAACCATTCCTAGCTCACGGGCAGTACAGAACCAGTGGGCTGCTGTAGTTTGCCGACCCCTGCCCAGGGGCTGAGGAATCCTTTACTTCCAGTCAGAGGTTGGAGAAGGGTCTTAAATGGGAGATTTTTCTGGGCTAGCCTGGAAGTGGTGCACCATCCTTTCTGCTTCCATCATTGGCCAGAACCCAGTCATATGACCACAGCCAGGGCGGAGAGGGAGTAGGTTCTGGTGAACACATAACAGTGTAGCCACAATTTCTAATACAGTTCACCCTGTTACTTTAAAAATACAATTTCTTTCTCCCTTTCTTTCTTTCTTTCTTTCTTTCTTTCTTTCTTTCTTTCTTTCTTTCTTTCTTTCTTTCTTCCTTCTTTCCTTCCTTCCTTCCTTCCTTCCTTCCTTCCTTCCTTCCTTCCTTCCTCTCTCTCTCTCTCTCTCCCTCTCTCTCTCTCTCTCTCTTTCTTTCTTTCTTTACTAGTTGATGCCATTTCTTAGCCATGTTCTTCATAATCCCTTTATATGTATTGGGTTTAAAGACTAAAGGTCTTAAAGTGAATATGTTCAGGAACACACTTATGATATTATAAATACCAGATATTTATAATGGCTAAGAAATGGCATCAAACAATAAAAAATGAATGAATGAATGAATGAATAAAATTGTATTCTTAAAGAAACAGTGTGAACTCTAACAGAGATTGTGGCTACACCGCTAGGTGTTCACCAGATCCTTTTCTAACGCCTACTCGCCTCTGCATGTCAGCTCAAGGCAGGTCAGTGCTTTCAGAGCATCTAGTAGGAGCAGTGTTTGTCAAACGTGAATGTACGTACAATCACCTGGGGTATCTTACCAGCACTGCGGGCGGCCTGAGCTTCTGCATCTTTAATATCAGTGATGGTCTTGTTGCTGGTCCGGGGACCACACTTTGAGTAGTAAGAGTTAGAGTGCTGTGCTCATAAGACTAGATTTTTTCATCTCAGTAATCTTATATACATTTGGCTTTAATGGCTGGGACCCTATGCAGCTTTCTGGACTTTGGACAAAATGGGGATAAAAAGGGATTGTGAACTGAAGCTCAAAGCTTAGGATAGCTACCACTGTGTTTTTTGCCAGAGAAAAACCAGTCTTTTCTTTAGCCTTCTTCATGCTGCCTTATGGAGTTTTAAAAGCCCAGCCCAAATTAATATCACTGAAATGATCAGACAGAATTAATGAAATGCTCTGCTTTTTCCTGATGATGTCTACTTTGGGACATTTGAAAAGCAAGAATTATTGTATATTGTAGCATTATTATCCCACAGAATGAGCATATGAAATACTTCTCATATTTGTACATTTTCATTGGTTACCATAATCTCTAGTAGTTAGATCCTTTTCAAGAATGAATTTTACTGTATCATTGTCCCTTTCTTGTTTCTATAATAATTAACTCAGGATTTGGGGGAATACTTAGGATGTTTTTAGATGAAATATAGGCATCTTCAGAAGTGCTAGAAAACCTAATAGATTGTTAAAATCCTAACAATATCCAGAGTTTGTGATATATTTGCGGAGAATGATTTTCTCTTGATGTTCATCTAGGTATATTTACCAATGCCTAATAATATTCATGGATATTAAAAATAATTTCTAACCAAAAGCCATATATCATAGCAGATGTTATACTCTCAACATGTGAAATTAATGAAGACACATGATCATAGGGGAAACAACTTTTATATGCATGTGAGAGGGTCTTTGTACATTGCAGACTTATAACTGAAGGGAAATTAGTATAAGATGTGTTCCATCTAAAGATAGAGAGAAATGAAAGCATGAGACTTTCCTAATATATTCAGGTAATTTTGGATTCTAACAAATTTTAAAGCAAAAATGACAAATGGGAATTAAATATCTGACGCAGTTCAGGTTTTAAAATAAATCTCATAGCACAAAAAAGTAGCCCCTGTCATTAAGTGAACTTGACAAATATGAATTAAAAAGTATATCCAGGAAAGAAAGGAAACTGAGTGATAAGAGAGTGGTGCAGGGTAGGATGGGATGTCTTGGCCTAACTAGAGAATGCTGATTTTTATTTCATGTTATTTTTTACCTTGCCAGGAGAGGGCAGCCAGTCCCCACACTGAAAACCACCTAACAAATTAAATTTCAAGTTTGCATCTACCATTTTCGGAAAGTGTTGTGATACACGAGATTTTTTTTTTAAGCTTACACCAGCTGTCCATTCTAATGACCATAATTGGAAGCTTGAGGCGTACAAAGAGCACTAAACCAGGAGTCAAACAAACAAGTCTGAATTTGGAACATCTTTGCCCTAGATCTCAGCAATTCTGTGTCTGCAGGCAAGTTGATGAACATCTAGAAGATTTCTTTGTCTGAAAAATAGATATAATAATACCAGAACTGCCTCCTCAAAGTGTGGCAAATAATGAATGGAGTGATGTTCGTGAAAGCCCTGTGTTCATTTATTCATTCGTCTCTTCACTTATTCAGTCAATGCATTTAAGGCTTAATATGTTGTAGTTCTGGATGCCAAAATCTGAAGATGAGTATCACACAGACTCCGCCTTCAAACAATGCTTTACTAACTGAATAGAAATAGGACAGTGGTGCTATAACTGGGGTGCAAACAAAGTAATAAGCTGATGAGGCACCTGTCTACTTTATAGCCCTGCCCTGTTGTCCTCATCTCCCACTCTTCTGCCCTTCACTCACTCCATTCCAATCATGCAGGTCTCCCAACTGTTCGACTCAACAAATTCCCTACTTCTTTGGGGATTTGTATTTCCTATTCCTTGCCTTGGAGTACTCTTCCCTTAGTTATCCACATGACTCACTCTTTTTTTTTTTTTAACATCTTCATTGGAGTATAATTGTTTTACAGTGGTGTGTTAGTTTCTGCTGTATAACAAAGTGAATCAGCTATACACATACATATATCCCCATATCTCCTCCCTCTTGCGTCTCCCTCCCACCCTCCCTATCCCACCCCTCTAGGTGGTCACAAAGCACCGACATGACTCACTCTTAGGGGTTGATTTTTAGATCTCTTCTCACCTGTACAATCCTTAGAGAGGCTCCTCTGTGCCCATTATTTAAAATAGCATCTCACTTACTCTCTATTTCACTCTCTCTCGGTCTGAGAATTAAGACCTCATTTCCTAAGGCATCCATTGTGTGTAATGAATTAACTTTTCTCCTATGTGACTAGAATGATAATAGTTATGTATCATCTTTAGGAAAATTGAGAAAATTTGAGTCTCGCAAATCACTTTCTGTGCTCTGATGAGGGAAGGAAGTTGAGTCTGGTTTAGTTTCTTCATAAAACCTCACTTACCAGATACTGTATTGTGAATATATTTGTTAATTTGTTTTTCTCTCCTTTTTCCTCACTAAAACACAAGCTCCAAGAAGATAGGAACGATGGCTTGTTCACTGCTGTATCTCCAGCACCTAGACCAGTGCCTGGCAATATGCCTTTGTTGGATGAATGAGTGAATGGATGACCAATGAATGAATGAATGTTGAGAAAGCACTGGAGAGGCAACTCTTGATCTGGATCGACTAAGATAAGCAGAATTTTACTTGGTAGATGGAAGTGGGAAAGGTATTCCAAACAGTGACACAGCATGGCTTGGTGAAAAGGGCTTGTAAACTTAAGTGTGCCATATCCAGGTAAAATAGTGGCTTACTGAAGTAATAAATCCACACTCTTTTTAGCTTTTCTAGGGTTTTTTCTCCTTTGAGTAGTATTATACACTGTATGTATATTGTATTATTCACAATATATTTCTAACAAAATAAGTCATATTCCCTGAGCAGACCTCCACCTGTTGACGGTCTGTGTGCTCAGGAAAATACAGATTTTAACATTAGCCTAAATGCTATATATAATTGAAATTTAATCTACCACCAAAAATATTATTAGATAAAATTTCAAACCCGACACGTTACCTTGGCTTATCAGAGTTATTCTTTTCTTATTAATAAAAAAACCACAGGTCAACTCATTGATTAAAACAATACTATTCTTCCAGTGCGAGAGTCTCTTTTGTTTTAGTAGTGAAGTGTGTATGCAATGACCATTAGTTCTGTGCTATGTAAAGTGTGGTCCGTGGACCAGTGCTGGTCCTTGCACAGTCCTTGCAGGTCTGCAGTGAGATAAGCAAATCAAGTGAGAGGACACACATTTAGAAACTTTCATAGAAATTTGACAGCAATAATTTTATATGTAATTTATTTTATTTTTATTACATTTTCCAAAAGTACGAGTCTGCAATGGATTGAAAAAACAAAATCAACCAAACCCTGGTCTTTCAGTACAGGTAATTTGAGGAACATGGCTCTACAGTGTGATTTGTGGACTGTCTTTAGTCCCACAAAGTCTGAACTATCAGAGACACTGAAGATTTAGCTTAGAGTCCACTAGCCTCAAGCTTCAGGCAGGTGGCAGTACCTGCTAATAGTGCTGAGAGCTGATTTTTATCAGGCACTTACTATGTTCTAGACATTATGCTAAAAACTTGAAAGATATTCTTTAGAGTAAGAGATGCAGAAAAGTAAAAGTATGGTGGCGAGAGGAGGTGCCATGAAAATCTCAGGTGTTTCTTGGTCTGCGCCAGCCAGACTTCGTTTAGGGATAATATTTTCCTATAGAAAGTCTAGAATGCCAACCACTCCACTGATAGGTATGCTGATTTGAACATTATTTCTCTCTCAATACTGTGTTGGTTTTAGTAACGTTTTGAGAATTTAAACCATTAAACTCATACATGGGTACAGGAAAGGCTAAGAGTTCCAGGTTACTTTGTTTGTTTGTTTGTTTAAATATGCCTTGGAGACCTGGTGAGAACTCAAAAGATTAATAAAGCCTCTTGCTTCAGGAAACCTGGTGTACTTGACGCTGGGACAAAGGCATTAGTGACCAGGATCTGGGTCTTGTTGCATGAAGATCTTGCTGTAGCTGGTTCAGTTCTAGGTGGGCTGGGCCAGTATGTTGTTTAGAAGCCCTAGAATTCACAACCTCATTGTCCATTGTGGTCTTTTCAAAGCATCCAAAGAATGTGCATTGATAACATTCTATAGATTAAAAGGACAGGCAACCTCTTATGTAGTTTCCTGTATTTGGAAACTCTGTGGACCATCCTGGGCAACCCTGCTAATAAAACGCAGGCAGTGAAACGTGAGGACCAGTGGAGCCTACGTCATGCCTGCACTAACTCAGATGTGTGCCTGAATGGAATGGGAAGATGTGCCCTAGATAAGCTAGATTTCACTAGCAGTGTTTCATCTCACTCTGTGCTGAAGGGTTAGCAAATATTTTATATAAATATGTCATGGAAAGGAAACATAAACACTGTCTTACTAGAATAAATAACCCAAGAGGCCATCTCTTCTCAAACAGGGATTCAGAATTCAGGGCCCTGGTTGTGCAGTGATTACTCATATGAGAATATGAATCTTTAGACTAAGGCTCCTGAGAGAAATCCAGCCATGCTTCTTAAAAGTTTTAATAGAAATTGTAAAACTGAACTGAAACTCGTATCCACAAATCCTTAAGGCTTTTATGCCTCTGTGATCAGGCATATTCATGTAATGTAGCATTGCCAGATTTAGCAAATGAAAATCTAGGACACCCAGTTCAACTTGAATTTCAGTAAAACAGTGACTATTTTTTAGTATAACTATATCCCATGCAATATTTGGTATTTAGTATAAGTATGCGTCAGGCAGTGCTTTGAAAAGACCACAGTGGACAATGAGGTTGTGAATTCCAGGGCTTCTAAAAAGAATATTGCCCCCAGCCCATCTAGAAGCAATATTTTGGACATACTTATAATAAAAAATATACCTTGATTTTCTGAAATTCAAATTTACCTAGCGTTATCGATAAAAAGATGTGGGAACAGATAAAAAGATACATCAGAAGAGAGTGGTTAAGCTAAGATAACGATCAGACATTGAGTACTTACTATCTACCAGGTTCTGAATTGAGAGTTTTATACATATCGCTCATTTAAATTTCATAACACTCATAGAAGAAAGGCATAGCATTAAAAAACTTATTTTACAGATCTGGAAACTCAGGCTTGGAGAAGTTAAGTCACTTGTCTCAGGTCAAACAGCTACTGAGTCATAGAGCTAGGATTCAAGCTCACATTTAACTTTGCCCTGGACTCAAATACTTCAGTGTAGTCCAAGTGGCATTTAATAATACTTTGGAAGCAGATGGACTAAAAGAAACACACACACACACACACACACACACACACACACACCCCCTTCATATCAGCAAAGCATCATCGGGAGTAATTCTCCTTTAGTATTCTCCAACCATGAAATCAGTGGTTTCCAAACTTTTCAATTATGGAGGATCCCCCTCCCTCATTTTAATTTCTCATGGTTCAAATGAGTAATTGTGGTAGTTTAATTTTTGTTGTCTAAAAAAACCCACATAATGACAGAAATTAGCAAAGTAAGTTGTGCTTTAAGATGGATTCATATATGATTTTCACAGTAGCAGCAAACAACATATGAAAAACAGGATAAAAAATATATATGTATCTTGAGATCACTTATTTATTCTACAAATGATGTTTGGTGAGAAAAGAGTTTTGAGGATTACTTTATATAATTTGAGGCTCTCCTCACTCTTACCTCCAAGTGTCTATGTCCCACTTGTTGGGAATCTTTAAACTACAGCAATTAAATCTTAGAGATAGACCCAGAATGAATGAGCTTCCTTTCCCTGAATGCAGAGATGAGCTCAAAGGAAAAGAAACTACTAGAGTTGGGGAGAAATGCGAAGGGCGGGGGAATGGAAGGGCCATGATTTGATTCTGGACCATCGCAGGTGCTTCTGGTGCCCTGCCCACATCCACCTGGAGGCTTTAGACTGCAAACACATGAAACTCTTTACTAGAAGACTTTTTCTGCCGCCCCTCCCTACTTGTTGTGTTCAGCCAATAGCAAGCGAGTCTGGAAATGGCAGGAAGTTCCAGCCAGGAAGAAACCCTTCACATGACCTTCCTTGCCTCTTGGATGGGAAGATTGACAGTCAGGCCTTCCACAGTCTCCCCCGGGCCAGCAGGGCTGAGCCCCAGCTGCCCACAGTAGTCACCTGCTCATTAATGCACTCGGAACTGGCCACCTTCCCTTTCCTGTCTCACTTCTCCCCTCCCCTCTAAATGCTTCTTGGGACCTCCTCGCAATTAAACTACTTGCATCCATTCTGATCTCACTATCTGCTTCTGGGAGAATCCAAGGTTAAGGTATGGATTAGAAAGGTTTTTTTTTTAGATTTTCAAACTCTGCCATAGGTACCAATACTAGAAAAGATTAGCTTCAGTTCTTTTTCTGATACTCAGTGCCTTGAGAACGAGTCTAGCCTTTGGAGAGTTAGGAGGTTGGTGAGCCTGGTTAATATCAATTCTGGACGGAGGGGCCCATGTAGTTACTAACAACATATGCAAATAGAGCCTGACGCCAATTATTCTTGCGTAGATTTTTTTCCTCTGTAAATTTTGGTCATTGTAAATAAAGAATTGACAGATTTTTAAAATATAGTACACAGTAGATAACTGGTGTCCTTCAGTGCCTCCCTCCTGGCATCTTTTTCGGGCATTTTCCTTGAACTTAAACTATGAAAGAAAAATTCGATGCTTTTATTTGGTGAAAACATTGTGTAATAATAAAACAGAACAATGTATCTGCTCAGTCCCATGCCAGGCAGTGTGGGGTAGTAAAAGTGAAATTAAACTGGGAGTTGGCAGCCCTGATTTCTGCATGACCTTGGGAAGTCCTGTAACATCTCCAGGTCCTATTTTCCTTAGGGACTGAATAATCTCTAAGAATTCATCCACCATTAAATGTGTATGATCTCTTTCACCAATAGAAGTCCCAGTATAAATTGCAGAATTGAAAGGATGCTAGATCATGGGTAGGCTTCAACATCTCAAGCCTTCCTGCTCAATCAGCCCTGGAAAGAGGTCATGCTTGCAGTATCTTGAATACCTCTGAAGATAGGTATATGGTTAGGATAGGCTAGAAGAGTGGTTCTTAGGGTGATTTTTTGCTCCCCAGGGGACTTTTTGCAATATTTGGAGACATGTTTGGTTGCTTCATGTGGGGAGGAGGAGTGCTAGTGGTACCTAGTAGTTAGGGATGCTTCTAAACATTCCTACAGTGCACAGGATGGCCCCCATATCAAAGAATTATCAGACTCCAAATGTCATCAACGCTGAGGCTGAGAAATCTTGGGCCAGAATAAGCTAACACATAGACCAAAGCATCTAATGGCTCAAAACAATGGAGATTTATTTATTTTTGCTTCCATAACAGTTTACAGTGCTTCAAGTTAGACTAGGATGGAGTTGAGGGAGTCAAAGGGGATGGACCCAGTTCTTCTGCATGTAAGATGCCATCTGATGACGCTCTTCTCATTTTCAGCATATTGTTTTCAAGACCACACCAGGGTTCCTCCATTCCAGCTGGCTGGAACAGGGAAATGGTATGGAAGAGCAGGTGAGAGGTTTATATGGGCCAAATCTGACAATAACACACAGCTCTTCCTCTTATATTCCATTGGCTAGAAATCAGTCAATGGCTACTCCTAACTGCAAGGCAGGTTGAGAGGTCTGGACTAACTACCCAGAAAGAAGAGGAAAGTGTGTCGCTGACTAGTTAGCACTCTCCGCCCTAATGGGTAACCGCACCACTTCCTTTATCATAAAAATGAGAGTGATAATAACGTCCTTGGTTGTTGAATACTCATATGTTTTCTGAATTTGTATGCCTTTTGGGTGTTTACTTATTTAATTCTCCCAGCTGCCTAATGGGGTACATCTTGTTGTTATCTCCATTTTACATTTCAGGAAACTGAGTCATGAGAGGTTAAATAATCTCTCCAAAGTATTCAACTAGTAAGTGTCAGAGCCCAGTTGTGAACGCAGGCTGTGTGATGTTAAAATCTGAACTCTACTCATTCTACTGCCATTCTCGTTTTCTCCTTTCTGGTTATTATTTCTTCTGTTGAACCAGAACCTGCCTTTCTGTAAGCCCCGCTCCCACGATCTGCTGGTCATACTTTTGTCATTGGGGAGAAATAGGTGAAGCTTATTTAGACTTTCTAACCCAGGGAAGTAGAAGTATGCGTAGAAGTCAAGAGATGCTGGGCCAGGTTGATGGCAGTGAGAATGGGAAAGAAGCAGGCGGGTATAAGAGATGTAGCATCCACAGGATAGCAGCTCAACCAGTGAGTATTAGATCGGAGACATAGTAAGTGCTCAAGAGCTGTTTTTGTAAGTGAAGATGTGAGTGCAGAGAGAGTTCAGAGTTCCCCAGCAGTAGGGTTAGAAATAGCCACATAAGATTTACGAGTAACCTGGATGGTCTATGTCTACTCATAGATAATCAACTTTAACAGGAAAAATATTAGTTTCCATTGGGGATTTCATATTTGGGGGTGGTCTGGCAATGAAGAGGCTCATGGGGACTTTTGACTCCATCTCAATCATTTAGTTTTCATTTGTTGTTTTAGAAATACCAGTAAAATTTCATGAATCACATGAAGTTTTGAGTTAGCTCAAATAAATTTTAGAGGATGTTTTGAGCAAATAAATTGTTTACTGCTCCTGGAAGGGGACAGATTTCTTCCATTACTAATTTGTATGAATCACTTTTTAATAAACAAGAAGATGATTTTGTTTTGTTCTTTTAATACAAAATATACTTTAAAAGAAAAATAAAAGTGAAACATTTAGCAAGCAGATGTCCAAAAAATATTTTAAGAGGTATAAATTTCCGTGGCCTAAAGGTTTTTTTTTACCTTATTTCAGGAATTTGGCCAAGACTATTGAGAGAGAGCTTTGGTTATCAAAAAAGGAGGAGGTATATTTTTATGCCCCAATAAGTATATATTATATAGCTGCTGCTCAAACTGACAACTTGAAGAATTTAAAATACAACTCTCTAACCTGACAGTGTGATGAACACAGAGCCTAGCGGATCACTGCATCAGAACGCCCCTTTTCTTCTTGATGAATGCATTAGTAAAAGGCTTAGGGATGATTTCAAGAAGTTCTCTGTGCCCTTACTGACCTATGAACTAATATTTTATTGTCTGAGGACCCGAGAGAGTTTTTCCTCTTGTGTGAAACGTTGGTCCTGCCTTTTAGGAAATTCTAATAGGACTAAGAAAAGCCAACAGAGAGCAATGTGAGACAATATCTAGGATGGCATGGATAGCACCGTTCTATTTCAGGTCCATGGTAGATATGACTAATTGATCACAACATCCTGCTGCTGAGCCTGTGTAATACCCTTGCCTTCTCAGTGCCATGCTCCAAGCAGCCACTGTCAATTAGTTATAGTTTTCCAGTGAGATGAAACCCATTGTTCACCCCATGTTAGATACCTGTGTGGCTATGGAAATTTACAGAAGGGAGAAAGCAGTCAGGGTGGGTTTGAAAGTCTTGTGGGAGTGGATAGTAGGATACACAGAGGTGGAAATGTGTGTGGTGAGTGTGTGCAATACGTACACAAAGGATAAGAGGGCAATATTACAGAGACTCCGTTGATGAATTGGGTGGTAATTATCAAGAACTTTGGTGGAAAACATTATGGAGCTTCCTCAAGAAATTAAAAATAGCACTGGGGCTTCCCTGGTGGCGCAGTGGTTGGGAGTCTGCCTGCTAATGCAGGGGACACGGGTTCGAGCCCTGGTCTGGGAAGATCCCACGTGCCGCGGAGCAACTGGGCCCGTGAGCCACAAATACTGAGCCTGCGCGTCTGGAGCCTGTGCTTCGCAACAAGAGAGGCCACGACAGTGAGAGGCCCGCGCACCGCGATGAAGAGTGGCCCCCGCTTGCCACAACTGGAGAAAGCCCTAGCACAGAAACGAAGACCCAACATAGTGACCAATCAATCAATCAATAAAAAAATAAATAAATCTTAAAAGCAGAAACCTACCATTTAAAAAAAAAAAAAATAGCACTACCATATCCAGCAATTCCCACTTCTGGGAATATATCCAAAGGAAATGAACAGTTATCTCCAAGAGATACCTGTACTCCCATGTTCATTGCCAAATTGTTTACAATAGCCAAGGTATGGAGACAACCTAAGTATCCATCATGCATGAATGGAATCTAGAAAAAAAAGAACTTTGGAAAATAAGAGTAGATCAAATTAAGAAGATATCAAAAATCACACAGAGGACTTTAGGTTTCTGGTGATAAGGATGGAGAACTGATATACTAGAAGAGAGAAGCCTGTGCACACCAAAGAGATGAGAAATGGGGTATATTCGGCAGTAGAAGACAGTGGGTATCACATGGAGGCAATTTGGTCCCCCAGGGGACATTTGTAATGTCTGGAGACGCTGTTGGTTGTCACAACTAGTGGAGGGGGTGGTTCTACTGGTGTCTAGTGGTAGAGGCCAGGGATGTCGCTAAACATCCTATGATGCTGTGCACAGTTCTCCACAACAATGAACTTTCCAGCCCCAAATGTCAGTGGTGCTGAGGTTGGTAACCCTGATATAGGCTAACTGCTGTAAGAAATAACCCCACATCTTAGCGACTTAACTCAACAAATATCTATCATGCTCATGAAAAGACCAAAGTGGTTTAGGTCAGGTGGCAATCCTGGGAGTTCTCCTTCAAGTAGACACTCAGGGATCCAGGCACCTAACTTTGCGTAAAGCCATTGTCTTTTACATGTAGGCACCAAGGGAGTCATGGAAGGGGTAGGAGATAGTGTTTGTAGAGAAGTCACACTTGCTGTTATGTACCTAGGACCAGAAGTGACCCATCATTTCCACTCACATCCCTTTGGTAAGAACTAGTCATATGGCCCCACCTAAATGCAAGATGGCTAAGAAATATGGTTTAGCTCTGTGCCCAAGAAGAAGAACTGGGTCTCCTTGAATGTGGTCTCGAGTCTTATTCCTCTTTGAAGTCTCAACTCACTTGGGCATAGTTCACTGTCCATGTTTCATGCATGAATGAATGGATGTGTAGAAATAAAGAAGGTGAGAATAAAGCCTTTGTTGTTGTTGTTATTGTTGTTGGTTTGTTTTTTACTGGGGTCTCCTGGAGGAGAGAATGGTGACTTAAGATGTAGAACATGATGAGTTTTCAGTAATGGTAAAATGTTCTAATAGAACCAGACCCTAAAATATTAGATAAGAGTGCAGCATTGGAGATGTAGTTTTGGCAACAATTATCAGTTGAGCGAATTTCGCTGCTATATCCCTGGAGCCCAGTTCAGAACCTGGCACAGAATAGATGATTAATAATATTTTGTCGAATGCATGGATCAATGTATGTTTCAATATTAGAAATGAGGAAAAGAATAACTTTCCCTTTTATTAGAATGGAAAGAAACCTGATGCTAATATATCTGTGTATCAGTTAGCTATTGATGCATATTAAACCACCCCAAACCTCAGTGGTTTCCAAAAATAAACATTGACCATTGGTCACATACCTACGAGTCAGCTGAGCAGTCCTTCTGGTCTTGCCTGGGCTGTCTCGTGCATATGCAGTCAGCTGTGGGTCCTGGAGGTGGCTCTGCTGATCTTGGCTACGTCTCTCCTATGTTTAGAAGTTGGCTGCTCTAGGGTGGTCATGGTGAGAAAACTGGGTTCCTTTATGTATGGTTTCCATCAGACTCTCCTGAGCTTTCCTCATGGTATGGGCAAGGATCCATGAGAGAGAGTAGATGCATTCAAGACCTCTCAAGGTGTAGGCTTAAAACTGGTCTCATCACTTCTGCCACTGCCTACTAGCCAAAACAATGTACAAGACCAGCTCATATTCAAGGGTGGGGAAATAGACCCAACTCTTGATGGCAGTAGTTGCAAAGTCACATTTCAAAGTGTGTGGATATGGAGAGTCTATTAATTAGCATCATCAAATAAAATCAATCAGTCACAGTGTGGAAGGAGGTTACTACATAGCATGGAAAGAGGGAACACTAACCTTGATTTGTTCACTTTTGAGCATCCTGATCTCCAGGATAATAGATGAGATTCTTAGAATAATTTCAAAACCATTTTTATTATTTGATTTGTAAAGAATTAATTAAAATTCGAGTGTATTCCCTGCACTTTAAAAATAAGTATCTTTCAGACTAAGCTAATCTCCTTATATGTTAAATCCTGGCTCAGCTTGCCGCGGGTGTATCCTAACCATTTTCATGTCATGATATGTAGAGAAAATAATTGTAATTTTGTGGCACATTGGAGTAAAAGGACAAGGCCGCTTGTGGTTGGGGGCACTAGCCTCGGTGGCTCTGGCTACCCCAGGTCCCACCTGCCTGGACTGAAGTCTTCCCACCTCTACACATCTATAACCCAGCAGCAGGGTGGGCTGGTTAGGATGTTCTGTAGTGGACAGAAATAATAATGAGTCCAGTGACTCTCACCACTTATTTGCAGGATCGAGCATAGAAGACAAGCCTATTGACTCTCAATCCCATGCACTTTCCATAAAACCATGTTGTCTTTAAAGATATGTCTCCAGTCAACACATGTTTATCAAGGGCCCACTGTTTGTCTTGAAATGTGCAAGGCACTGAGGGTGATGTAGAGGACGTATAAGGCCTGGTCCTTATCCTCCCTGGGGTTAGGGAAGGAACTCGCATCCAGCTACTTTGGTCTCTTTTCTGGCCCAGTGTCAAGTCTAACGCAAGGTAAGGAGGCAAGTGCCAACCTCTTCCGGAGTTGCAAGCTTTGCATAGTCTTCCTCCTCTGTTTTAGCAACTGCATTTCACACAAGTTAATCCACAGAAGCACAGGAAAAATAATCAGCTTACTTAAGAATCCCTGACAATATGAGGCAGTATGAGGCTTGTATAGCCCAACGCAGGAGATCCTCTGGTTCTGCTACTTTTGCATTATTTTAAATATGTTCATTTCCTGTGATAAAATTACTACTAATTATTTACTAGTTTATTGTTGGGAGAGGGGGATCACTTACATATTGCTACATAGTAAGCCACTTTAAATCTCAGTAGCTCCACATAAAAAGGAACGAAATTAGGTCATTTGTAGAGACGTGGATGGACCTAGAGACTGTCATACAGAGTGAAGTAAGTCAGAAAGAGAAAAACAAATATCGTATATTAACGCATATATGTGGAATCTAGAAAAATGGTACAGATGAAACGGTTTGCAAGGCAGAAACAGAGACACAGATGTAGAGAACAAATGTATGGGCACCAAGGGGGGAAAGTGGCGGGGGTGGTGGTGGTGGGATGAATCGGAAGATTGGGATTGACATGTATACACTAATATGTATAAAATAGATAACTAATAAGAACCTGCTGTATAAAAAATAAATAAGTAAAATAAAATTCGAAAATTCAAAAGACAAACAAAAAAACCCCCAGAAAACTCAGTGGCTCCAAGCAAGGTCGAAAAACTTTTTCTGGAAAGGGTCAGATAGTATTTTCAGCTTTGTGGGCCATATGATCTCTATCACAACTATCCACCTCTGCCATTGTAGTGCTAAAGCAGCCCTAGGAAATACATAAATGAATGGGAGTGGCTGTGTTCCAATCAAACTATTTATGGACACTGTGATTTGAATTTCATATAATTTTTACGTGTCACAAAATCTTCCTATGGTGTTTTTTTCCTACCCTTTAAAAATCTAAAATCCATAAATAGCTGGCTGGTGGATGAGTTAGGTGGCAGCTGGATTTTGGTCTGCAGGCCATAGTTCATGGCCTCCTGGCCTAAAAGGACCATCATTACTACTTGTTAGTCCTCAGGTTTGTGCATGGTGTAGCGTGGGTAGGGGCGTGGTGGGCTGATGTAAGCTTGTGCCCAGTGACTTTGCTTCAGGCTCTGGATCCAGCCAGTCTTGGCTTCTCACCAGGTGAAGGATAATGTTCTCATTTGTGTGTTCATTTTGGGGCTCAGGCTTAGTGGCAGAAGCTCCTGAGTGAGGTTCTTTTCATGGCCATGGCCATGGCACAAGAGAGCAAGCCTAGTCACCCAGGCGTGTTAGTTGCCTCATTCAGGTTAACATTCCACTGGTCAGAACAAGTCACGTGGTGGAATTTGAAATCAACAGGCAGGAAAATACATTCTTTAATGAGAGCAACTCCATACATTGTGAATTAAGGAAACTGTGAAGAAATGGGGCTATTAATGTGATCTACATTCCTTTTCTTTATTGAAAGGTGTAATCATCTCCACCTTATTTTTCCTCCAACTTTATTCAAGACAGAAAAGAAATGAATATAAAAAACTAAAAATAGAACTACCATACGACCCAGCAATCCCACTACTGGGCATATACCCTGAGAAAACCATAATTCAGAAAGAGTCATGTACCACAATGTTCATTGCAGCTCTATTTACAGTAGGCAGGACATGGAAGCAACCTAAGTGTTCATCGACAGATGAATGGATAAAGAAGATGTTGCACATATATACAATGGAATATTACTCAGCCATAAAAAGAAACGAAATTGAGTTATTTGTAGTGAGATGGATGGACCTAGAGACTGTCATACAGAGTGAAGTAAGTCAGAAAGAGAAAAATAAATACCGTATGCTAACACATATATATGGAATCTTAAAAAAAAGAATGGTTCTGAAGAACATAGGGGCAGGACAGGAATAAAGATGCAGACGTAGAGAATGGACTTAAGGACACGAGGAGGGGGGAGGGTAAGCTGGGACGAAGTGAGAGAGTGCCATGGACATATATACACTACCAAATGTCAAATAGCTAGTGGGAAGCAGCGGCGTAGCACAGGGAGATCAGCTCGGTGCTTTGTGACCACCTAGAGGGGTGGGATAGGGAGGGTGGGAGGGAGACGCAAGAGGGAGGAGATATGGGGATATATGTATATGTATAGCTGATTCACTTTGTTATAAAGCAGAAACTAACACACCATTGTAAAGTAATTATACTCCAATAAAGGTATTAAAAAAAAAACGATTGAATTTTATACTTAAATGGGTGAATTGTATGGTATGTGCATAGTATATCAATAAAGCTGTTACATTTAAAAAAGAAAAAAAGAGAAAGGAATAAATAATCCATCTTAGATCCTTTCCGGAGAGAATAGCTTCCTGTGACTACTACTCTTAATCATTTGCAGGGAAATGCCATTTATAATTTTGCCTTCATTTGATGTCACTTTTACTGGAAAGTACACATTACATATTTTTGACTGGGCATTCCATGGCCTAATCTGATACACTAAAGGTCAACCAAATGTTTTCTGTGAGAGGATTTCAATCCATCAACTGCTGTCTGTGAATAGCCTTTGTTTAGCATCTTAAGATTCCCCGTTACCCCAGAGGTCCTCTTGTTCTGCACACCGGAGGTGAGAGGAGTTTATTCCTGGAAGTGGGGTCTATGAAACCACTGGACCTTTTCCTGCAATGGCTATACCCACGTCATTAACCAAGGGCTGTTTCACACAGCTTTTTTTTTTTTTTTTTTTTTTGCCTTTAGCCACATTCCTTCCACTTCACCATTTGTTGATGCAACTTTTAACACAGGACAAAGTGTCTTATATTTTTCTAACCTTTCTTACTTTCTGGATTTCTTTTCTGATAATCTTCTGGATTTTAGACTTATGACTTTAAATTCCTGAATAGAACATTTCTCAAAACAGCACCACTTTTTTTTTTAGCATGCACCCTGAATTTTAAAAATAATAAATCAATGAACAATCATCTCCCTGTAGCAAAACATCAAGGAGGACTAAGAATGTGAACAGTCAACCTGCCAGGCTGGGAGGGTCACTTAGCTTTGCAGGACCTCAGTGTTTGCATCTGAAAATAAAAGTCACTCCCAACTTGGAAATTATGTGATTCTGAGGTGCCACAAAAAGTACAAAACTGAAATTCTATATAGCATTTGAGATAAAAATTCCAAGAAATTATTTTTATCATCTGGATATAGGCCATATATTGCACCAAAAAACATTATTCTTGATCCCCCAGGTTCTTCCCTTCTTTTCTACTGCCAACCCTTCCTGGTCCTAGGTACCAAAATCTCAAATTTTATTTTCTTTAGCTGGTAAGATGACATGAGTCTTTTTTTTTTTTTAATTGGGCTTTTAAAATTTTTATTTATTTATTTATTTATCCATTTATTCATGGCTGTGTTGGGTCTTCGTTTCTGTGCGAGGGCTTTCTCTAGTTGCGGCAAGTGGGGGCCACTCTTCATCGTGGTGCACGGGCCTCTCATTATCGCGGCCTCTCTTGTTGCGGAGCACAGGCTCCAGATGTGCAGGCTCAGTAATTGTGGCTCACGGGCCCAGTTGCTCCGCAGCATGTGGGATCTTCCCAGACCAGGGCTCAAACCCGTGTCCCCTGCATTGGCAGGCAGATTCTCAACCACTGCGCCACCAGGGAAGCCCCAATGACATGAGTCTTTGATGAGCTTCTTGTGGACAAATGTATGTCTCCCCCAAATCCATATGTTGAAGCTCTCACTCTCAGTGTGACTGTATTTGGAGTAAGGAAGTAATTAAGGTTAAATGAGGTCATAAGGGTGGGGCCTGATCTGATAGGATTAGTGTCCTTATAAAAAGAAACATCAGAGAGCTTGCTCTCTCTCATCCTCTCTGTGTGCACACACAGAGGACAGGGGACATTCCCCTAACTTTACATTTTCATAGTTAGTTACATGATACTGGGTATGTCATGGAGAACAAATCCAAAAGAAAGTATACTTTCCCTTTTGATCTAGATAATATATACAGGTACAACTATGGCAAGACTTCTTGTGATATATTTAGTAGTTAAACCTTCAAGGAAGCAGCATGGTGGTCGAGAGGGGAAACCCTGGAGCCAGAGCGTAGGGTAGTTAGATCCTTGCTCTCCTTCCCACTGCTTGTGTGAGTTGGCAAGTTGCCCAAATTCTCTATGCTTGGTCTGTAAAAAGGGGGAAATAATTACATCTACCTCATAAGGTTGCTATGCAGATAAAATGAATTAATATTTGTAAAATATCTAGAATGGTATATTACACACAGTGTGCATGATCTCAGTGTTTGATAAATAGAATAAAAGTAAGCATAGAGAGTTATGAAATGTATTCATCCATACAAACAAAACTAGAGAAAAAGTGGGGGGGGCATTTGGAGTTTATGTGGTAACTCCTATATGGGATTGGGGGATTCTGTGAAAACCTTGCTATTTCTCCCACAAAGACAGGAATGGTGAGACCATGATAGAGGCAAGGGAGGGGTAGAGAGTGGGTAGCATAGATGTCTGAGTGTCAGCTGTAACTTTGCCATTGGCTGCCCTTGAGCCATCAAGTCACCTCCCCTCCCTGGGGCCTGCTTCTTCATCTGTCTAGAAATAGTTGAACTAGGTCTGTATGGTGGCTTATTCCAAGACTAGAAAAGAAAGATCTTTTGTGATCCTAAAAGCTCATTGGACAATGCTGTTAGGTCTCATTGGTTATGGTTTAAAATAAAAGATTTTCCTTAAGTGGGAGGCAAAGAATAAATGACCCTAAATATTTTAAGAGGTAAGAAAAATGAAAAATGAGAGAAAATGTAAAGAGATATTGGTACCCAGAAGCTTGAAGTATTATGCCAAGATTGTTTCAGTTCTGAGCACTGGGCACAGGGGTGGGGGAATAATTTTTAAATCGTTGAAATTTGTCTAATGACACCTTTATAGCTGCTCTTGGTAGGAAAATATTCCTAACCTGACTCTACATATTCAAAGATTTGAAGACTGGGAAAATGGTGGCCACTCTCATAGTGTGAAAGAATTTGACCTGAGGACCTTTAAGAGAATTATTGGTTGATATCCCTGTTTATTCCATACTCCCTGCTCCATACGGTGACCATTGTTGGCTGGGGGACCATGCAGCCTCAAGACTTACTCTGGATTTATGGGTCTTCCAGGTGACTCTACAGGGTGTGGTTGCAGTGGTATAATGCGTTGTGTCCAGGTGGCTTAAATGGTACAGATGTCAATGCTGCACCCAGATTATAAGTGTGTGTGTGTGTGTGTATGTGTGTGTGTGGGGGGGTCAATTGATCTAGACCCAAGTTGCTCAACATCAATGCTATTGACACTCAGAGGCAGATAAGACCTTGATGTAGGGCTGCCTTGTGCACCACAGGATATTTCACAACATCCTTGCCCTCTACCAGCTAGATGCCAGAAGCACCTGCCCCTGACACACACACACACACACACACACACACACACACACCAGTTGTGTCTGGAGGCAACCAAAACTGTCTCCAGATATTGTCACGTGTCCTCTGAAGGGCACAGTCGCTCCTGGTTGAGACCCACTGCCCTAGACTGAGAATCAGATGGCCTGCTCTGTCATTAAGTGTCTGAGTGACTTTAGGAAGGTCCTCAACCTTTGTGAGCCTCAGTTTCTCACCTACAAAAATGGGGGTTAAAATCACTAACTTGTGGGCACTCTGAAGGATTGAGAATTCATGTAAGTGAAAATGCATGTTAGAAATAATTACACTGTGCTTTTTAAAGACACAAATGCAAATTTCCATACCATAGGAATAGTAGAGACCCAAGAGATAAATATCCCTGTCAACTGAACAGATATCCCTGGTTTTAAAGATGTGTACAGTAAGATGTAGAATCTTTCACGCTTGAGCGTACCCTCTAGTAACTGCTTAAAAGCTGTGCTGCTTTCTACATCCCATGTGCCACCCTAAGGTCACATGGGATGTAGAGTGTAGGCGAAGAATTCACCCTGTAAAGAGCAGTTGTCAGCTCCCCCTCCCTGATCATAAACATTCATGTTCCTTTGTAGTAGATCACTGAGTCATAGACTGCCAGATATTTCTCAGGAACTCCTCTCCCCTTTAAGATGAGGCTTTTTATACTCAACTTTCACCACTGAATAACCGGTAGGGATTCAGGAGTATATTAATAGATGAGGCTCAATTAAACAAGTAGTTTTGAGTCCTACAAGGCTCTGTGCTTGGTAAAAACAGTGGTGAAAACAAAGATGATTAAAGACACATCCTGCTGGAGTAGGGAGAAAAAGCTTACACATAGACAACGCTAATAAAAGAGCGAAAGACACAGGCTAAAGAGAAGAACTGGATACTTCCAACTGAGGGCTGGGGGTAATCCGGGGAGAATTGTGGGAGGAAGAGGCATGGATTGGGGTTTTGTAGGTCGCATAGAATTAATGTAATCCCCACTCAGGTTACTTTGTATTCTCAAGTTCATGACTCTGTGACATTTTTATGTTTGACTTACCCAAGTATAAAATGAGGGTAATGCACCCTAACTTGTCCAGGTTACCTCCTACAGTGAAATGAGAGCTCGTAGGTAGAATGCACTACAGTGGTGGGTAGAGTTCTTATTGAGTGGCTTGTCACCTCCATTAGTCCTTCCCTCATGTGTTGTTCTTTGGGGGGAAGATTTCAGGGAAGCTTCCATGTTTGTTGAATAAAAGCCATCCAGACCTATCAGTCATTTTCTACTTTGAAAAAAAAAATCCAACCTTCTTCCAGATGTCTTCATTTACTTGGACTAGGGAGAAATATGAAAAAGGCCACCCACTAACTTTGGGGTTTACTCTTCCCATTAGGGCTTTCCCAGTGTGGCATCTGAAATATCTCTTTAACTTTATCTGTGGCTGTTAACCACTTCCATTCATTTTTTTCACTATATGTTTACCTCCAGGAAAGGCATGAAACCACCATCCTCCATTCACTGGCCTTTACTGTATCTCTCTTCAGCCTTATGTCTCCTGGCTAAGTAAGCAATGAATGTGTATGTGTTTTCCTCATTTGGCTAAAGACTTACTTGTATAGCACTTAACTACATCTTGTGAAGGATGTAGTTGGGTTTTAATCAATACTTTGGATTGCATCTTGTTTAATAGCTACTTGATAAGCAAGTTTAGATACAAGGACTTAAAAGAGTCCTAGAATATTTAATTATATATTTAAGACAGTGGTTCTTAACTGGAGGAGACATTTTTGGTCATCCCAACTGGGAGGGGGGGTACTACTGTCATCTGGCAGGTAGAAGTCAGGAATGCTGCTTAACATATTACAATGCACAGGACAACCCCACAGCAATGAATTATCTATCCCAAAATGTAAATAGTACTGCGATGAGAAATCCTGATTTAAGATGTATACCTGATTCCCAAGGAGGCTTAACAAAGTAGACATAATAGACAAAAAGCAATTACGAATAAAAGTATAACTGAAACAAAATAAAAGGAGCAGAAACATAGACGTCACCATGGTTCTGAAGTGACAGTCATTTGGGCTAAACATTTGATTGAGTTTGGAATTTCGTGACAAATGAAAAAAAGGCGGGGGGCAGAAACAGAGTTCTTGGGTTTCCAAAAGCAATCTTTAATATAAAAGTTAATCAGCAAAGACCACCTCTCCCCCCTCCCCCCGAATTCAAAGAGAAATATATCTTGTAGGGTTTTATGTATGGGACATTGTATAATAAAATAGACATATTTTCAACCGTGGTTTTACCAAAGACACGGATTGTGTGTGTGTGTGTGTGTGTGTGTGTGTGTGTGTGCATGCACAAATGGATATTTCTGGTCTCAGCTCTTTACCAAAAAATAACAGAGGGTATGACATTAGATCTTGTGAAATTAAAGGCATTTCTTTGAGCAACTGAACCCAAATATCATCTGGGTATTGTCTTTGCTTGTGATCTAACAAATCAGGGGTAGAGTCTCTGAAGATCCGAGAGAGAGATGGCTGACATTTCCATCAGACTCTGGGACTCTCTCTCTGGGTTATCAAGTGACTTCAATGAGTTTTTGGCAAGGGCTAAAGAGTAATCAGTTCATGATGGGATTGTCTGATGAGCACCCAAAGTGCTTGCTTGAGCTTATTCAGTAGCATTTATTTCTGGTCTACTTTGGATCATGCAGTATGTTAGTGTTTGGGCACACAAAGGTGATTAAAATGTGCTCCCTGTCCTCAAGCAGCAAAGAGTCTAGTCTTCTTCCCTGGCAAGAAGATCTATAAATAGTCATGAATTAATACACATAATAGAGGAATGTGCAGTGTGCCGTAAGAACTCAGAGGAGCAAGTGATGAGCTCTGTCCCAGGGATGCAGGGGAAGGTTCAGTGAGGAAGTGAGATTTGAACTGTGTGGGTTACGGAAGAAATCTTCACAGAGTTTATTTATAAACATTTTATTGATGTATAAAGTACATGCAGAAAAGTGTATAAATCATGATGCATCCCTGGCTGTATTTTCACAAAGTGGACCCATGCGTGTAACCAGCACTTGATCAAGAAATAGAGTGTCACCAGAAATAGAACTCCAGAAACCCCTCACACCCTCCTTTCCAGTAATTATCTGCCCCCAAAAGTAACCACTGTCCCAACTTCTAACCATATAGATTAGTTTTGCACTTTATATAAATGTAATCGCATGTTACATGTTATGCCATGTCTGGCTTTAACATTATTTTTGTGAGATTCATCCAGGTTTTCATCTGTAGTTGTGAGTCATTCATTTTCATTTCTGTGTAGTATTCCATTGTATGAATATACCACAATTTATTTATCCATTCTACTATGGATGAACATTTGACTTATTTCTAGCTTTTGACTATTATAAGTTGTGCTTTATGTGTATTCTTGTACATGTTTTTTAGTGAACACATTTATATACTCCCATGTGTATATACCTAGAAATGGAATTGCTGAGGCTTAGTATACATATATATTTTGAAAAAAATGCTTATTTTTGCTTCCAAATCTTAAGTTGTGGGGTTTAATAAAAAGTTTTTAAAATGTTCTTAGGAAAAAGATATTTTTATTCTCAGGGGGGTACAGCGTAGTAGGCTAGTCAGGTGATAGCGGGGACACAGACACAGAAAGGGAGCCCCCATAGATGAGGCAGGTGGACCACGGCAGTGATGACGGAGAGTCTTGGGAAGTATCTTTCAAAGAAAGAAAGGGCCCAATAAATATTTATTATCTGAATAAAAAGAAGAAAAGGTGGATCAGGTGACTCTTGATGCCCTTTCAAGTTGTCTCATTTTGTAAAATCACCTACAGGGAAGTTTTTACAGTTGATAAGGTGATTTTCTCCCTTCTTCAGATATCCTCCTATGCTAAAGACTTTGTTGGGAAATACTGTTACTCTTCTAATGAGAAAATTATAAGCAGAAAAACAAAACAAACCACAACAACCTAGGTCTGAATCAGTCTTTGAGGAGAAAGCTGGTGCTCGCACATATAAACTGCAGAATATAGCTCAGTAAATCTTCCTGCTTCAAGATTGTTTCCAGCTGAAGTCATGCTTGGCAAAGCCAGATGCCTCAGAATGTAAAGATGGCCTTTGTCCAGGGGCAGACCTCCATGCGGCTCTTTCCTCTTCCCGTTTGCATTCAGCAGCGCCTGGGAGAGGCTGGGATCAGAGTCCCTTCAGGCAGTAAGAATGAGATGGAGGAAAAACGAGAACATTCACCCTGGGAACCAGAGGTCAGGGATCCTGGAGCCCAGGGTAGCAAGGAGATGTGAGAAATGGGTCATTTTATAAACACCTAAAAGGGGGACCTTTGCTCTCAGGAGAGGAATTACTGGGGAAAAAAAGTCGGAGGATCTCTGAATCTTGGAGGCCACCCGGAAGGGACATTGAGAAGGAGAATGAGGACACGCCATTTTGTTTAAGAAAGGAAAGTAGTGGAGAAGCACAAGACTACTATTTTGAAGATAAATGAATTAATAGAAAAAGAATCCTATGATATGTTTAGAAAGAAGAAAAACTCTGCTTGATGAACTTAAGAAAACATTTTCATAAATGTAAACTTCACAAATATCTTCAGATCAAACGCATGACTGACTAAAGATGAATGATCCCGACTTCGACTATAAACACTAAGGTTATGTCTACACACAAAAGTCGGCTTGACTCAGTGCATTAGGGAGAGAAAAGATTAAGTCAATAAAACAACCAATTCTTAAAGTGCCAAGTACCTGCTTTGCCTGAATGTTTTAGTTTTCACTTGTTTTGCCAACCTGTAGACACAGCCAGAATATATTACGACAACAGAAATATCTCGTTCCAAGATGTTATTTTAGTTACTGGGACAGGGATAGGGACAAGTGCATTCCTACATATAACTCAGTTGATGGGTAAAATCTTTAAATCTTAAAATGTTTACCAGAAGTTGCTAGAGGCCCTGACCAAATGCAGCTAGGTATATTCATTTTAAAATGCTTCCAGAAAGTGCTGTTTTACCAAATGGCTACAAAATATGGCCAGAAATAATTGGGGTCACTTTTTCTATGTATGTCTACTTTTATTTCAATAAAACCAAATATTCTTTGAGAGCTGGGACAGTATATTACCTTTAAAAAATTTCTCCTCCCCCCACAAATGCTTCAATATAATCAAACTTTGTTTTACTTTTTATCGTTTACTCTGTGGGGTGAGTGTTACTGCGCTATGGTTATGATGAAATAGCGTTCCAAGAAGTGAAATGAGTAGTATAAGGTCTTGGGGCAGGGAGAGTACAGACAGGTGTTAAATTGGGTCTCACGGTGTTTTTACCTTGACATCCCCACTGGACTTGGGTCCATTTATGTGCTTTGGTTTCAATAACACAAGTGTAGATGTCTGCTTATTTAAGAATGCTGTAAAAATGGTATTAATACGTATAATAATTTTTGCTAGTTCAAGATAATCAGAATGCATTTAGCCAGAATGAATCATTCTCAAATGTCAATGCTAATGAAGAGCACATGGTGATTCTGTGAATCTCACTCATTTGTCGGAATATAAAGTTAGCACAGTAGCTTTCTTACGAATCTTATAATAGCAGATATAACATAATAAATCTTATAATAAGCAGAACTTGTTACTATGATAATGAAATACTGTAAGTACAAAAGGACAGGATCTGCATAAGAAATCTCCCTGCGTATCATCGAGGCTGCTTTTGGCTGCACGTAACAGAACATATGACTGAAAGTTGCTTAAACAGTAAGGGCATTTTTAATCTCACCCAGGCACTGTATTAGTTATCTATTACTATATAGCAAATCACCACTAACTTAGTGGCTTAAAACAATACGTATTCATTATCTCACAGTTTCTGTGGGTCAGGAGTCCAGACACAGCTTAGCTGAATCCTCTACTTCAGGATCTTTTACAAGGCTGCAGTCAAGGTGGCACCCTGAGCTGGGGTCTTATCTGAAGGCTCAACTGGAGAAGGATCCATTTATAAGCTCACTCTGGTTGTTGGCAGAATTTAGTTCCTCAAGGGATGTTTGACTGAGGGCCTCAGTTTCTCACTGGCAGTTGACCAGAGGCCATCCTCGCTTCTTTGGCACCTCAGAACACTCAGTGAATGAAAGAGGACATTTAAACCTTTATAATTTTGACAGGAAGCCTTTCTTAGAAAGTCAGGCTTTCCTAGCAGACTTCCCCTCAGGTCTCATTTGTCAGTGCTGGGTCATATGCCCATATTTATATTGCAAAAGAGTCTGGGAAAGTAAGTGTGAGTATGTGGCATTTTTGCCCTTAGCAGAGACAAGTCTCTGCCAGCAAGGAAAGCATGTGGAGGACAGGTGTTGGGGACTTGCTGTTGAGGAGGCAATAAATGTCTACCATAGGCACCAGTTACTAAGGGACAGGCTTTTTCAGGGACATGCGTCAGTAGTCCCGTTTCACATAATGGCTGAATTCTCTGCCTCTTTTCTCTGGTCTCCTTGCTTGAGACATTTATTCATATAGTGTGCTGTGATGTCATAGTAGTTTTACTTGGCTCAAATATTATTGTAAAACAAATGCAGACATAGGTTCTGAAGCTGCCCAAAGTTCCCTATCATTATGATTGTTTTTAACCCAGTGTTTCCTAAATAAATTATTAAGCTAGCTATAAAATTCTTCTTCTCAGATTTCTTATCTGTAAATGTTTGTCTGTTTTTTTGTTATTTCACACAAAAATGGTTCTTTGATGGACCATTAACTTCCAATCATCTAAGCCATTTATTTAGACATGCAAAGATACTCATTAAAAGAAAAGTATAGATGGTAGTATGAGCCTCAGCTCCTACCTCTTCAGCCAAAGCCTCCAGATAAGTGCACGAATGGTGGGTTCGTTACAAAAAAATCTCTGTAATCAGAGCTGGAGCCTGTGACCATCAACACCTTCCAGACCTCCTTGCAAGTCCCTCAAATCCTGGTGACCACCTCCCACAGGTGAACCTAAGACCAGCCAACTTGACCAGCCAACCTAGCTGACCCCCAGGAGCTTGACTCCACTCCTTTTGTAGTACCACTCCCTTTGGTAGTCACATTGCAGTTTGCTCTTGCAGAACTTCCTTTCATGCTTGCAGAAGCTGAATAATGTCTCTTTCCATCCTGTAATTTGCTGTTGGTGGTCTGGACTCTGACTAAGCTCTATTTGTCCTTTTCGAATGGAGTCATATTTATTAGGCCCATTTGCGATGACCTTCTGAATCCTGCTTCTGTAATCTCCCTTAATTACTGTAATGCTCAGCCTTGTGTCAGCCACAGGCTTTTAAAGCATGTCCAGGCATATTAATTGACTGAGCCAGTGCTCGGTTATGTCTCAAATGGTCTGACCATTTTGTGGGATTTTAAAAGAAAACACGCTAGAGGGAAAGCAGTGATTTTTATTAGTTCACTTAATGCAGTGGTTCTCAACCTGGTGGGAGGGGAGAATTTGCCCCCCAGACGACATTTGGCAATGTCTGGAGACATTTTTGGCTGTTAGAATGCGGAGGGAGGTTGTGCTACTGGCATCTAGTGGATAGGTCCCAGGGATGCTGATAAATACTCTACAGTACACAGGATGCCACCATCCCTGCAACAAAAAATGATCCAACCCCAAAGGTCCATACTGCCGAGGTTGAGAAATCTTGATTTAATTTAAGAAGTGGCATCTAGTTTTGTATGGGAAATTTTATACAGCCTTATTTCGTCAATTTGATATGAATTTCTACTAAATATTTTTTATGTTTAAATGTAGAGCCCACGTCTTGACATTTCCCCACATCTTTGTCTCATTTCTCTCTTGAGCAATTCTTGCTATTACATCTGGACCCCATAGCTGAACTCCCTGCCAACACTCTCAGGATTCTGACTCTCCTCTCCATATCCCAAACCATTGGTAGTTGAGAGCACAGACAGGGTCACACCAAGGAGTAGTCAGGTAAGAAAGATGCATCTGTGGACACTTGCCAACACTCCTGCTGGACTCAGTGCTGCTTTTACCCCCATGAATAATCCCTCATTGCCCTGTGATCCTCTGTCACTTTCTATAGATTCAGAGTGCTGGCCAGGAGCATCTGATTGGCTAAGCCTGGTGCCCATGACTGAGTCTGAGCTTTTGGGATGGGCTCTAAGACCAGGGGATTCATATCCTTAATCCACCCAATAATTCCCATCCCTCATCACCATGTCGATTCCCCAGAAATAACTACTGTTAACAGTTTGTTGACTATTTTTGCAAACATTTTCAATGCATGTACAGACATTTATTGTGTGATATACTTTTTATATTATAATACACATGTAAGTTAGGGTTGGCTAAGCTGTAATGATACTCCCATAATTCAGTGGCTTAAAGAATAATGAGATTTATTTTTCCTTCATGTCAAGGCCTGATGTGTGTAGTCCAGGTTGGTGGGCAGCTCTGCTCTAGACAGTCATTTGGGGACCCAGGATGACTGTGTCTTTGCCATCTTCAACACGTGGTCCTCCAGGTCACTCTGGTAGTCACCATTCCACCTACTGAGAAAGAGTGAAGTGCAGCATGAAGAAGGCACACGACCTAACTCAAAGGACAGGCTTGGGCAAGAACCTAGTTGCGTGGCCATACCTAACTGCAAAGGGGGCCAGGAATCGAAGTGTAGCTGGGCACTTTGTTTCTCTCTGTCTCTCTCTCAACATAAATAGGACCACATTATGTAAAAACTGTACTTTACCTTGAACATTGTCCATGCTAATACATATAAAGATGCCTCTTTTTAAAAGAACTATAGTAACTTGAATGCATGGATTGTATATTTTTGATTCTCATGAGGCAGGTGTGTAATTTTTTCCCCATGAAGGGGCTCTTTTGAGCCCTTCAGCCTGACTGTTGATTGAATGCTCAGCACATATAGGACTTGGCCAACATATATTAGTGCTTTTTGAGTGACTGGTTAGGTTTTCTTTTCTTCAGTCATTCTTTTCTAGTATAGAAATTTGTATTCTGATATAGAATGTTTGCTTTGTAATTCTCCAAAATCACATATTAAAGAATTGTTCATTTGTTCTGTTTATTATTGCACTGTTAAGTAACAAGGGTAATTAAGATGATACATAGCACATTGTATTCTATTTTCCAAGAACTGGAGACAAGTCTAAATTCCTGTGATGTCTGTTGCTGGTTTGCTTCTACACTGTTGACATACCTCAGAAGAGGCGAGGATGGCTGAAGAATAACATAATGCCCATTTCAATTCTGACCTTGACTGCTTCATCCTCGCCCTTCACTGTTCTTCTTTGGCATTACAATTTTAACGTTAAATATTCTTTTTTGAAAATTTGATATCAATGTTGATATTCTATGTATGAATTTAAAGTCAAATTCATGCTTAAGCAAAACAATTTTAGTATGGTTTCTTTCCACCTCTACCAATCATTTTAAAAGAAAGAAGAAAAGGTAAAAAGCTTGTAATAGGCGTTTCTAGGTTTCGGTCTTCCAAAGGCTATGAATAGTCATAAACTGTCAAACAGAAGCAGACCTGGACATCAACTGCTATCTGAAACACTGCCACCATCTGGGACAACTTGTTCCAAATCGTCTGTATTAGTTTCCTATTGTAGCATAACAAATTACCACAAATTTAGAGGCTTAAAGCAGCACACATTTATTAGTTCAGTCTCCCTGGGTCAGAAGTCCAGGCATGGCTTAACTGGGTCCTCTGCTCAGGGTCTCACAAGGCTGCAGTCAAGGTGTCGGCTGGGCTGCATTTCTTTCTGAGGCTCAGAGTCCTCTTCCAACTCACATGGCAGAATTAAGATCCTTGTGGTTGTAGGACCAAGTTCCCGGTTTTCTTGCTGGTGGTTGGCAAGGGAGTATGCTCAGCTTCTGGAGTGCAGCCACACGGCTCTTTCACAAACTCTCTCACAGGCCTCCTAACGTGGCAGCTTACTTCTTCAAAGCCAGCAAGGGAGAGTCTGCTGCTCCAGTCTGCTAAGCTGGAGTTTTATATAGTGGAACATGATCATGGGAGTAGCATCCCATCACCTTTGTCATATTCAGTTGGTTCAAAGTAAGTCCCAGGTTCTGCCCACACACAAGGGGAATGGATTATACAAGGGTGTGACTCATTAGGGGTCATCTGAGGCTGTGTCTGCCACATTGCTTTTATGGTTTAACTCACTGCCTTCTTTCCATTTAATCTCCAGTGCTCTTCTGATGCCTGTCGGGTGCCTGGTTTCAAACCTCCACCTGTCTGGTCCACACAGTATGTGAGTTCTCACCTGCTTCCTGATTACCTCTTACCCTGCATTTCCAACACCTCCATAAAATGCATCCCTCTGCCTGTCTCCTTGATCTTCTCTTCTCTGTGGTCAGGTCACTGATCCCTTGACCCCATTTAGTGTTCCTTTTAGTGTTCTATTTAGTGTCCTTTTAGTGTTCAAACACAACATGGGTAAAATCAAACTGATGCTGTTTTGTTGAATACCTCCTCCTTCTAACTTTTCTACTCATCTCAGTGGTGTGATCATTCTTCAGGTCACCCAAAGAGAAAACCAGAAAGTTATCCTGGACTTCTCTCAACCAGGGGTCAGCAAACTGTGACCTGTGGGCCACATCTGATCCACATGCCTGTTGTTCTACCTAAAGATTTACTAGGGCACAGTCATGCCTATTTAAGTACTGTCTATGGTTGCTTGTGCACTACAATGGCAGAGGTGGGTAGTTGCTACAGAGACTGACCTACCAAGCTGAAAATATTTACTAGCTGGAAATATTTGCTATCTGACTCTTTATAGAAAACATTTGCCCACCTGTGCTCTAGAATAAAGAAGACCAAGTTTGTTTCTTTGTCATTTAAAATTTCCGTAGCCCCCATTCTTTCCAACCCCGTTACTTTGGCCAGTACTCACCCTAGTTGACTCTCTTGTTATCATTACCTGGACTGACAGAGTCATCTCCTAATTGGGACCCAGGAGCTAGTTAGGTCTCTTCCCCTTTGGAGCCTTTGTTGGATTGCTATAGTTTGAGCATCAAAGGCTCTTCCC
Source organism: Balaenoptera borealis (assembly GCF_965194805.1). Taxonomy (NCBI): domain Eukaryota; kingdom Metazoa; phylum Chordata; class Mammalia; order Artiodactyla; family Balaenopteridae; genus Balaenoptera; species Balaenoptera borealis. Next base: position 9,142,981 of record NC_138881.1, on the reverse strand, counting down.
TATCTGGTTTCAAATTCTTTTTTCTCTCTCTTTACCTATGCTCTTTAATAGAAACCCATCTTCCCCAGGCAGGCTGACAGAAAACACTAGCTCAAAGACTTTACCCAGTTTTGCCTGTGTTAGGGGTGATTCATTTAGCACTTCTCATAAATTGTACAGATTTAATAGTTTTCTCTTACCCTATATAAGCCTTAGATCCTCTGTATATTGTAAGCTCATTGCACACAAGAAATGTGTCATTAACTTTGCATCTGGTAAAATGCTTAGCATCCGACTGAGCTGGAAAGGAGGTGTAGGAAATAAACACTGTTGGTAGGTATGTGTGACAAACTGCCTTACTATTTTAAAAAAATAAAGCTTTGCTCCATTTTATGTTATTTTTAATGGTGGTGATATTTTTTAAAATTTTACTTTAAATAAATACAAACATACAAAAAAGGTTGCAATGATGTATAGTACAAAAAACTTTTCCCTAAACCATTTGAGAGTAAGTTGCCGACGTGATGCCCTTTCACTCCTAGTACTTTAGTGTGTAATTCCTCTAAGAAATGACCACAATAATCAAAATCAGGAAATTAACATTGATATGTTACTTCCATTTATTCCCTGGGCCCCATGCAAATTTTTTTTTCAAGACAAAAATCAATTTATTGTTTTGTTCTCATCTCTTCTCAAATTTAGTGCATTTTCACTTACGTTCAGTGTCCAATATTTTACAGCGCTTGATTAAAAGATACACACTACTACATATAAAATAGATAAACAACAAGGACCTACTGTATAGCACAGGGAACTATACTCAATATCTTGTAATAACCTACAATGGAAAAGAATCTGAAAAAGTATATATAACTGAATCACTTTGCTGCACACCCGAAACGAACACAACACTGTAAATCAACCATATTTCAACAACAAAAAAATTACCTATGTGTTTTAGAAGAATATTTAACAATGCAAGCATGTTGCCTGTATATGTTTATTGGTAAAGTTGTTACTAAACAATAAACACAGGATGATTTCATTTTTATAATAACATTATGTAAATACACAACAAAGACTAGGAGGCTAAATATCAACATGTAAATTAATAGCAGTTACTTCTAAGTGGTAGGATTACCCCATGCAAATTTTACCAACTGTCCCAGTAATCTCCTTTGTATCAAAAAGATCCAGTCCAAGATCATGAGTTGGATTTAGTTGTCACGTCTTTTAGTTTCTTTCAATCTGGAACAATTCCTCAGTCTTTTCTGACTTCCAGGACCTTGATACTTTTGAAGGGTACGGGCCAGTTGTTTTGTAGAATATCTCTAAATTTGTGTTTGTCTGATGGTTCCTCATGATTAGGTTCAGGTTATTGGTTTTTGTCAGAAATATCACATTTGAGGAGGTGTAAATATCTCATTCCTCGTCAAACTTTTACCCACTAGTTTCAGCATCCATTGATGTTTCTTGGCTAAATTATTACTGTGATAATTGCCACATGATACCTTTCTGTCTCCATCACTCCTTCTACAAATATTATTTGGCATTCCACCATAAGGAGAAGCTTTCTACTCTTCCTATTTGCTTATTTATATCACCATGGACTGATGGATTCCTGTTTTATTCAGTGGGTTATAATCCATTACTCTCAGTTATTTTAATGCTCAAAGAGTCACACATTTACCAGTGGGATAGAGTTGCCAGATAAGATACAGGACACTCAGCTAAGTTTGAATTTCAGATAAACAATGAATAATTTTTCAGTATGTCTGAAATATTGCATAGGCATACTTAATATTGTATGGACATACTTAAATTATTCACTGTTTATCTGAAATTCAAGTTTAACTGGGCATTCTCATTTTTTATTTGCTGAATCTGGCAAACCTAAAGTGGGAGCCCCTTCAAGGTGCTTTCTTTGTCTTTCCATTATATCCCTGTCATTCTTTTATCGTTTCCTTGCTTTCTGACCTAACAAGATATTCCACGATCATCTTGTACTTTCCTGCTCTAACACTTGCATCAACCACTGGTTCTGTTTAGTAGAAAACTGTACTTAGAAACCAAGATCTCGACACAAAGTGTACTCATTGCTATTGAGTGTCATAACTCCTAGACCTCTTCAGTGGAGAGATCTAGGAGAATATATGCATGTATCTATATATACATATACATATACGTATACATATATCTACTTATAGCTACATATGTATTTATTTCTATATTTTTTTAAATTAAATTAAAAATTTTTTTATTTTTGACTGTGTTGGGTCTTTGTTGCTATGTGTGGGCTTTCTCTAGTTGCGGGGAGCGGGGGGCTACTCTCCATTGTGGTGCATGGGCTTCTCATTGCGGTGGCTTCTCTTGTTGTGGAGCATGGGCTGTAGGCGCACGGGCTTCAGTAGTTGCAGCACGCTGGCTCAGTAGTTGTGGCACGCGGGCTCTAGAGCATGCGGGCCTCAGTAGTTGTGGCACATGAGCTCAGTAGTTGTGGCTCACGGCTCTAGAGCACAGGCTCAGTAGTTGTGGCACAGGGGCTTAGTCGCTCCGCGGCATGTGGGATCTTCCCGGACCAGGGATTGAACCTGTGTCCCCTGCATTGGCAGGCAGATTCTTAACCACTGTGCCACCAGGGAAGTCCCCTCTATATCTATTTTTATATATTGAAAACCATGAGTTCACACCTATGTCTCCAACTGCAATCCAGTACCACATGGATAATTCTAGTTCTCTCCTTTGTTCCACTTCTCTGACAGTGAGGAATTTGGTCCTCCCAACATCAATATAAACGTAATGGATCACTTTCCCCAATATGTATTCAATCTCCCATTGTCACCACCAACCCCTGTACCTCTACATGGATGCCTTTCTCACTTCTCTTGGCCTCTGACAGCCCACACTGGCCTGTCTCTTGCTACCTTAGTCTCCAAAACCCCAATTGCAAGCTGCTTCCACTGCCACGTCTGCCATGTGGCACATGAACACCCTATTCATCCCTTTCTGGCTCCAGAAACCCATACCAGGCCAGCACTGTTACCTCCCTGTGTGGATGCCTTCCTCATGCCACTTGAGCTCTAACCTCCGGCAGCAGGCCACCTTGAGCAAATGCCCTGCTCAACTTACTTGGGCTGATACACTTTGCTGGGTCACCACCCCTACCTTACCCTGTGCAGATACCTATTCTGCATGGCCCACCTCATGGCTCTTAGATTGGAATATTTAGAAAGAAAGGAAGGAAAGAGGGAAGGAAGCGCTTCATGTTCTTCTCATCATGTGAAATTATAATTGATTTACTTTCTCTTTGTTTTCGCCTCTGATCTGCTTCATCCACTGGTATGTTACCAAGACCTAGAACAGTGCCTGCCCTGAAATAGGCACTCAAACATACCTTGAATGAATAAGTGAGTGAATGAGTGAGCAATGAATACATGGAAACTTAAGCTTGTTCACCCCTTGAAAATAAATCCTAACACCCTTAAAAATGTCTTTTCTTTTATCGCTTGAACTCATTTGAATTTCGATGTAGAATTCACCCATGGTAACCCAGTGATTGTTTTGGGTTTCCTACTTGACCTAGCATGATGTTTGGGCAAGTTTATTTTCGGGTCACTACAACCCAGCCTTTTTTTCCTTGCAAGAGAATAGCTAAAACATCATTTTTCCTTATTAGGAGGTGGCTCGTGTGTTTGTGTTGGGCTCATATTTCATGCCTCCCAGGCTTCTCCTGCTTCCATCCCATGTGCAGGCTTAATAGTATGCCTAATGGCCATTTCGATATACAGAGATCAAAATCAATCAAAATCAACTGCTGCTTCTGTCTCAGAATCAAAATGTTATCAAATAAGACATCTGCTCAGTAAAGCTGCTTCTACACATGAAAAGAAAGAATTGAGGACCACTTCTGTGAAGGGTATGAATAATGAGTTGCAGGGAGTGGGCAGTAAGGCACCCAGATGCACCCGGGGGTCAGGAGGCGCATCTCATCCTTTCACCAGCTAGGAAAATTCTTGTGGAAAAATCCCTGCCTCTTGAACCTGCCAACTGGGGAGATGTAACAGCTACGCTCACTACCCCCATCCCAAGTCATCACAAGGAAAATAAGCAATGTGTGTGAATTGCAATTTAAAAATTATATTTTCATTTAGCATTATAACAAATTCCCTAACAACTGCATTAAAATATTACAAAATACCGTGTAATTTCAAAGTTTATTTTACTTATTTGTGTGGAAGAGAGAAAAGGTGGATGGGCCTTTGAAAATAATGTCTATATCTTAACTAAGAACTGCTTCAGGGACTGAGAAGGGAGACTAACATTATGTAGGCTCAGAATATTTTTGGAAGTTAAATGGCATTTTCTACAATTTTACTTCTAATGCATTCAACTGCTCACCTCTCTCAAAACACCTTGTGTCTTGCATGCCCTTTGAAAGATTTGTTTCTTTCCTCCTCCTTTTTCTTCTAAGACTTTTCCCTGATAAATCCTCACTCATCCTGTAATGAAGAACATTTTCTCTATGAAACTTCCGACAGCTCTCCAGCGAGTTTAGAACAATTATCATGCAATGAAATTATGTATTTACATTCTGTCTCCACCATGGGCTGTGAACTTCCAGACGGAGAGATGTTGCATTTCATTTTGTTTTTTATTTATGTTAATCGTCTCAAGTGTACGGAATTGAGGTAATTACACTGGCTAGCTCATGACACTCTGAGTGATGTGTTATGTGTCTTTTCATTTTTAGTAACTGGCCTTTAGTAGAAGAATGGCTTACAGCAAAATTGTGGACTTAGGCACACCTGGGCTGAATTCCTGAGCCACTTAGCTGTGTGACTTTGGGCAATTTATACGACCTTTCTGACCGGCTGTTTTCTCAAATGTAAAATAGGAATAATAAAAGCCCCTATTTAACAGTTTTTTCTTTTTGAGTGTTAAATGTAATGTTGAAAATCAAATGCTAAAGAGGGCTTCTATGACAGGAAGCAGTCAGTAAGATTTTAGCTTTTTTTTTTTTTTTTTTTTAATGGAATGGGGCTCAACAGATCCTTGATGAATGAAACTCCATGAAGCTTTTTGGAATTCCAATCTGCTATAAAACTTTTTTCCTTTTTTCTTTCCCCTCTCTCCCTCTCCCCTCCCTTGCTTCCTTCCATCTTCTTCCTGCTCCTCTCCCTCCCTCTTCTTCCTTTTCTCCCCCCCCCACCATCTCTCTCTTTCCCTCCCTCCTTACCCCACCCCCACTTTTGCCATCTCTGAGCACCGCTGCTGCACAAACCAAGGCAAAGTTGGATCAGGTGCCAAAGTCTTTTTCAAGGGAAGCCAGTTTTCAAGCTCAGGCACACCTGACTTCTAGGATGCAACTCAAACACTATCAAATAACAGCATTAAGCTTCTTTGCAGATAAGGCTGGAATACCTCATTATCCAAGGTTTTTAAATTTAAAGGAAGTGGAACCAGGTATTTTATAATTATTAGTTCAAATTATTCTCATAGCAGTTCTGCATTGTAGGGATTATTTTTCCCAGTTTACAGATAAGGGAGTTGGAGCCGGGGTCACTATAAGATTTAACTTTATTGTAGGTGCAGTGTCTCAGTTCTTTTTCCTTCCCTGAGGGTTTGTTTTCTCCTACTACAGATGTCTTTCTCCCTGTAATCATGGAAGATGATCACTGGCCAACAGAAACATCCATCCTTACGGCTCATGGCCCCAAAGAAAGTGGAACCCTCTGTATTACGGCATCCAGTTTCTTGACCAATTTCATGGGAAGACTCTCACTGGCAAGCAATCAGCAGTGGTTTAAGCAAACAGAAAATATTTGATTATTTCACAGATCTAGAAGTCTGAAAGTAGGGTGCTCTTGGGTTGATTCGGTAACTTAGTTAAATCAGGAGCTGGGCAGTGTATTGTGAATCTTTTGAGTTTACGCTCATAGTTGCAGATGATTGTTGCTGCTCCAAGCATCACTTCTGCATGTCAGAGTCATAGGGAGGAAGGAAGCATAGTAAAGAGGTCCTTCTTTCTACAACACTCTTATCTTGGGGAGTAGATCTCTACTCTCTAAAATGTCTGGAGACTTCTCTTTATATCTCATTGGCCAAAAGTGGGTCATATGTCCATCTGAGATCAGCCGGTGGCATGGAATGATGGGGTTACTGTGAGTAGCTTGGAGCAGTCATGACTCCGCCTCTGAGGCTAAGGGAAGGGACAGTTTTCCCTGATATCAATGGTTTTTGGCCTTCGACCTGAACACATTGCAGGTTCTCTGGGCAGGGCAGGAGGGAGTGTGTGCAGATGGTTGTTGGTAAGGTGATGGCCAATGTCAGCCACAGCCTGTTTTGGTCTCATGTCCACCCCTCAGAGCTGTTGAGGACAGTGGATGAGTTCTGCCTTTGGTTGTGTTCCCCACGTGTGGACTCTGAAACTAGGATTAATGTGAAAGGGATTGATCAGGAAATACTCTCAGGAAAAAACAGTAAGGGAAGTGGGATAAAGAATGGAAGGAGTCTCCACAAGGGTTCAAGGTTCCGTAAAGCCCAGAGGGTAACTTTAGCTCAATCCCACAGAGGAGCACTGGGAACAGTGCAGATCCCACTCAATACTGCTGTCCCCTCAGGGTTGTGCCCCCCAACCCTGTGGGGAGGGAATATCATTTCCAGGCACTTTGTGCTCTCCGCGTGTGCAGGCAAAGATGGCTGCGGAAACTCGAGTGTGGTCCTCCAACTAGGAGACACAAGACTGGCTGTTTGGAATAACAACATTCCAGAGCTACTCAGCACAACACTGGGGAAGAGTTTGGAGGGGGTGTGAGCAGAGCCCTGAGGGCATCTGCCACAGGGTCCATGAGAGTCCAGACCTGCATCAAGTCTGCACCCCAGGGCCGGATAGTGGGTGGGCATTGCTCGGTTGTTGCCAAGTGAACTAGAACAATCTGGGCATGAGAGGGTGGCTCCAACAGAAGGACGAGTGCTGAGAGATCAGCATCTCAGGACACCCCCCACCCCCCGTCAGCTCTCTGCACATTCCCCCAACTCATTAGGCACCTCCAGGGGTCTTACACATGACCAGAGATGTTGGCTCTGCAGGTACTGTGGGGTCAGCCCGAGTCTCATCTTTCAACCCCACTGCTGCAGGTACCCAAGCTGTCAGTAATGCCTTCTACTGCGGCTCCTCTCTTCCTGATTTAGGTTCTTCTGACTCTCTTTAGTTAAGAGTAGGGTTTCTCAACCCCAAGAACTATTGATATTTGGGGCTGGATCATACTTCATTGCAGGGGGCTGTCCTGTGAACTCTAGACATTTTAGCAGCATTGCTGGCCTCTACCATCACCCCTTCCCCCGTCGTGTGACAGATGTCCCCCAGACCTTGTCAAAATTGCCCTCAGTTGAGAACCACTGGCTTAAAACACTGGCCTCCTGGAACTCTGGCTTCCAGGTTTTTCACCTGTTATCCTGGGGAGAATGTCCCAAGAGGTGGAACTCTATGAACTTCGTGTGAATTTGTCAGATTTAGTGCCACAACTCAAACTTTCTTTCTTTTTTTTTTTTATAAATTTATTTATTTATTTATTTATTTATTATTTATTTATTTATTTTTTGGCTGCGTTGGGTCTTCGTCACTGCGCGCAGGCTTTCTCTAGTTGTGGTGAGCGGGGGCTACTCTTCGTTGCGGTGCGCGGGCTTCTCATCGCGGTGGCTTCTCTTGTTGCAGAACACGGGCTCTAGGCACGTGGGCTTCAGCAGTTGTGGCTCACGGGCTCAGTAGTTGTGGCTCGCGGGCTCTAGAGCGCAGGCTCAGTAGTTGTGGCGCACGGGCTTAGTTGCTCCGCGGCACGTGGGATCTTCCTGGACCAAGGCTCAAACCCGTGTCCCCTGCATTGGCAGGCGGATTCTTAACCACTGCGCCACCAGGGAAGTCCCAGTGCCACAACTCTTTTATTCTTTATTGTTTAGTGAGTTAATTTGGTATTTGTGTCTCGTCTGTCCTGTGCTAAGGGAAGAGTGCTGTGGCTATATTCAGAATCTCCTCTCCCCACTCACACTTACCTGGCATTGCCTTAGCTGAGGCTTTCTTCCCTTGCAATTAGAATTGCCAGATTTAGCAAACACATTTGAATTTCAGAAAACAACAAATAATTTTTTAGTATAAATCTATCCTGTGTAATATTGGGGATATATTTATACTATAAAAGTATGTGTTCTTTACCTGAAATGCAAATTGAACTAGGTGTCTTGTATTTTATATGACAATTGTACTTGGATACATTCTTTCTGCAGGGACCCCCACCACGAAAATGCCCGCCGTTACTGACTTCTGGTGCACTCGGCTTATCCTTTCAGCATGGGATCTCCGCTCTGCTGCCTAATTAGTTTCTACTCTACTCACTGCAACCTCGCCACTTAGACTGTTTCCATCACAACACTTTCATCATTGCTGCTACTTCCCACAGTCCCCTGTCCTTTCCTTCTTCAGCTTTTGTGACCTTCCTCCAACTCACCATAATGGTCTTGGGTTTTTAAGGCCTGATGCGCTTGTGTGTGGATGTGCATGTGTGTGAGAAGAAAGTAACTACTGTCCCTAAGAGAAGCTCATGGGAATGGAATAATTGAGTAATACAGTCATGGAGAATCCTGCGGAAGGAATTCTCTAGCATTCTACACTAGCCCCTCTTCTGAAAGCCTCCAGTCGGTATACTCACAAAAATAATAGAGGAGAAAATCCTCTGTAAATAATAACCCTCCAGAGCCCATCCTCGTAGTTTGTATTTTTAAAGACCAGATGCAATTAACCTCTGATTTGTTGCACATACTTCGGATGATTTTTCTAAAAGATTTTGGTTGTTAATACTATCATGGCCTAAAGAAGCAGCTGAATTTTGAGTCGTTTGAATAAAGCAAATCAAAAAATAAAAAAAATTTTTGCTTGTCCTCTCCCTTAGACTTGCTACCCCTGTGTTAGAAAGGACAGTGGTGAGCTTTTGGTGGCTAAGGGAACTACAGCTGAGGGCAAAGATGCAGGAGACAGCGTCATGGGAATCCCATGCCATCCAAGTGATTCACATAACTCATGTCTGTTCCTTTAGTGGCCCAGGGGAATTTGGGCTGGGGTTAGAGTGTATATATTGCTGTGTTCTTTCTGGGTATCTTGGTTCATTCAACTAAAAAAGGCTGGAGGGAAAAAAGCAGCTAATGTGCTAAAACTGTAATGACTACTTAAACATTACTTAAAAAAACCAGCTTTATTGAGACTTAATTCACACACCATAAAATTCACCCATTTAAAGTGTACAGTTAAGTGGTTTTCAGTATATTCACAGAATTATGCAACCTTTACCACAATCATGAGAACATTTTTATCACACCAAAAGAAACCCCATACCCATTAGCTGTCACTCCCCATTTCCGCCACCTCCACCCCTAGTCCTGGGCAACTGCTAATCTACTTCTGTCTCTATGGACTTGTTTATTCTGGACATTTTGTATCAGTGGAATCATACAGTACATGATTCTTTTGGTTTTGGAGTCTTTCATTTAGCGTAATGTTTTCAAGGTTCATCCACGTAGTACCATGCATCAGTACTTTATTCTTTTTATTGCCAAATAATATTCTGTTATGCATACCACAATTTACTTATCCGTTTATCAGTTGATGGACATTTGTGTTGTTTTCACTTTTCAGCTATTATGAATAATGCTGCTATGGACATTCATGTACAAGTTTTTGTGTGGATATATGTTTTCACTTCTCTTGGATAGATACCTAGGAGTCGTATTGCTGAATCATATGATAACTCTATGTCTAACATTTTGAGGAACTACCAAACCATTTTCCAAAGTGACTGCATCATTTTACATTCCCACTAGCGGTGTATGAGTGTTCCAATTTGCCTACCTTCTTGCCAGCACTTGTTATTACCTGTCTTTTTGATTACAGCACTCCTAGTAGGGGTGATGTGGTAGCTCATTGTGGTTTTGATTTGTGTTTACCTGATGGCTAATGATACTGAGAATCTTTACACATGCTTATTGACCATTTGTATATCTTCTTTAGACGAATGTCTATTATATCCTTTCCACATTTTGAAATTGGGTTATTTGTCTTTTTATTATAGCATTGCAAGAATTCTTTATATTTTGGACACAAATTCTTTATCAGATATATGATGTACAAATATTTTTATCCCATTCTTTGGGTTATCTTTTCATTTTCTTGATGTCTTTTGAGAACAAGAGTTTTAAATTTTGTTGAAGTTCATTTTATCTATTTTTTCTTTTGTTCCTTGTGCTTCTGGTGTCATATCTAAGAAGGCTTTGCCTAACCCAAGGTTATGAAAATTTACTCCTTTGTTTTCTTCTAAGAATTCTAGTTTTAGCTCTTACATTTAGGTCTGTGATCCATTTTGGAGTTAAATTGCAGTGGGCCAAGTACAAAATAAAAATGCGAGGCTGCTTTTGAAAAAATTATTAGAATCTCAAGATGGCAACAGCTGAGCATTCACCCGTGTTCAGAGCCCTTCTGAGCATGGAGCCCTGTGTACAGGTTTTACTCCCATGAAGCTGGCCCTGAATAGACTTCTTCTAAGTTTGAGAATTTGTAGATTACATCTGTCATACGGTACCACCCTATAATCAGAATTACACATCTTCAGATGCTTCCTGAGCAAGTGAACTTACACCATGACCCGTTGATCTGAGGGCTGCTACCGTCTGAAATGAGTGTGCAACGAGGTGTCTCCAGGAGTAAATCTCTTTGGCTGGATCTTTGGAGCTGTGGTGCAAGGAGCTGGACTGTGGCGTTGCCCTTGTTTGGGGAGGCCTTTGCTGATTGTCCAGTCACGCACAAGCTCTGCCTGTCCAAAGGCATATGAGGAATCTTCCGACACACATGGCCCTCAAGCTCAGGACCCTGCGAGTCAGATTAACTGTGACCGCAGAGTGCGCGGGTTGTTATGAGTAACTCTGGGAGAAAGCTGCATTTGTTTAAAGTGGGCACTGAAGTTGATTCTGAAAGCCTTTTAAGATATCGTGATGACCACATCGTTGTTTCAATAGCCTTGTTGCCTGCTTGAAGCTTTTGCATGCATGAGGGTTTTTGCTAGGAAACAGAAAATGTTTGGGTTCCCAACTGAGAATTCCTTCTTTTTTGAGTTCAAAGATTTGGGGCTTCCACATCTCATCAGGCTCCTGTTTTTGTTTCTTTGGGACCTCAGAGGACTAGAGCTGTGTGTCACTTTGCCCTAAGAGGAATTTGTTGTTTGTGAAGGATATTCTTGATAAGTAGCATCTTTGGAATCTCTAAGAAAATGAGAAAATACGTACAAGTGAACAGAAGTTCTGAAGAATTCTCCACCCCCCAAATCTTCCTAGCTTTGGATTTTATTTTTGGTTTTTTTATACTTTGCCACGGTATAATTTATAGCAGTAAAATACACCAGTGTTCGAGTATACAGCTTGATGAATTCTGAGAAACGTACACGCCCATTGCCCAGATTGAAATATAAAACATCTTCATCACCCCAGAAAGTTTCCTTCTGTTCTCTTCCAGTTAGTTCCCCTGCCCAGAGGCAATCACCATTCTGATTTATATCCAAATAGATTAGCATTGCCTGTTTTTGCAATGTATGTAAATGAAATCATACCGTTTGTACTCTTTTTTTTTTGTATGTACTCTTATGTGTCTTTCATTTAACACGTGTTATTTGAGTTTGTCCATGTTGTTGTGGGCATCGTTAGTTTGTTCCTTTATTGCTTAGTAGTTTCCCATTGTATGAGCATACAATGATTTATCTCTTCTCCTGTCAATGGATATTTGGGTAGTTTCCAGTGTTTGGCTGTTGCAAATAAAGCTTTTACACACATTTTTGTACATATCTTTTTGTGGACATATGTAATAATTTCTCTTGGGTATAAAGCTAAGAGTAGTATTGCTAGCTCATAGAAAAGCTGTTTATTTAACTTCAACTGCCAAAAAAGTTTTCCATCAAGGTACAAGGGTTCCAGTTGCTTCATATCCTTGTCAACACTTGATCTTGTTGGTCTTTGTAACTTTCGTCATACTGAGGAGTATGTAATTGTATCTCATTATGTTTTTTTTAAATCAACTTTAATGATATATATATCTCCATGTAACCACCCCACCAATCAAGATATCAAATATTTCCATCACCACATAGTCCCTTCATGACCCTTCCCAGTCAGTGCCTTCTCCCCTCATACCAGGCAATCACTGATCTACTTTCTGACCCTATAGATTAATTTTGCTTGTTCTAAAATTTCTTACAATTGAATCATATGGTATGTGCACTTTTTAACCTAGCTTCTTTTGCTCAGCATGTTTTTGAGATTCATGCATATTCTTGTGTATATTGGTAGTTTCTTTTTATTATTGAGTTATATTCCATTATATGAACGTATCATAATATGTTATACCTATGCATCTGTTGATGAACATTTGAGTTGTTTCCAGTTTTTGGCAATTATGAATATAGCTACTTTAAACACTGTGTACAGTTTTGGGGTGGGGGGACACATGTTTTCATTTCTCTTAAGTAAATATCAAGAAGTAAAATGACCATGTCATACGGTTAGTGTATGTTTAATTTTGTAAGAAGTTACCATACAGTTCTCTAAAGGGCTGTCACATTTTACACTCCCATCAGCAAGGTATGAGCGTTCCAGCTGTACTGCATTCTTGCCAACATTTGTTGTTCAATATTGTAATCATACAATATGTTTCAATTCTAGTAGGCTTATAGTGATACCCTCATTGTGGTTTAATTTGCATTTCCCTGATGACTAATGAAGATAAATATCTTATCATGTGCTTATCAGTCATTCATATATATTCTTTTGTAAAGTTTTTGCCAATTTTTAAAAATTGGATAGTTTGTCATCTTATTTTTAAGTTGTAAGAACTCTTTGTATATTCTGGGAGCAAGTTGTTTGTCAGATATAAGTATTGTGGATATTTTCTCCTAGTCTGTATCTTGCCTTTTTATTTCTTGATAATATCTTTCAAGGAGCAGGGGTATTTAATTTTGATGGAATCCAATTTTTAATATTTTCATGTATGCTCATTGCTTTTTGTATCCTAAGAAATCTGCCTACCACAAGATTGCAGATTTTCTTCTGTATTTTCTTTAAAATGTTTTATAGTTTTAACATTTACATTTAGGTCTGTGTTCTATATATCTATACATATATATGTATAGATATATAGATATATAGCATGAAGTGGGCCAGTTTCATTTTTTAAAAAACATTTTTCCAGCATCATCTATTGAAATTCTATTCTTGACCATTAAATTACTTTTTGACAGTTTGTTGAAAATCAATTGACTGCATTATGTGTGTTTGTGTTTGAGGATTCTCTATACTGATCTTTTGTTCTGTATATCTTTCTTTATACAGTATCACCCTATCTTGATTACTGTAGCTTTATAGTAAATCTTTAAATCAGGTAATATAAGCCCTCTAACTTTGTTCTGTTCAAATGTACTAGTTAATCTTGGCTCTTTGCATTTCTATAAAATTTTATAGTAAGTTTGTCAATTTCTGCAAGAACTGATGCTAGAATTTTGATTGGGATTGCATTGAACTAAACAATTTATTTATGCCTTATTTCTTTTCTCAGCAATATTTTTAAATTTTGAGTTTTTAGGTTGTGCATATATTTTGTTACATTTATCCCTGAGTGCTTTGTGCATTTTGGATAAAATTTTGATTAAATTCTAAGCGATATTATTTTCCTAATTTCATTTTCCAATTCTTCATTTAGCGAATAGAAATACGGCTGTTTTTGTATATTGACCTTGCATCCTGAGATTTTGCTAGATCCACTTATAGTTCTAGTAGCTTTTTGGGGTAGATTTCTAGATTTTCTTCCTATGTAGTTAATATATGATTATGTTTTCTGGGAATAAACTTAGTCTTTCTTCTTTGTTTCCAACATGTTTCTTTTGCTTGTCTTGTAGCACTGTCTAGGACCTCTTGAATCTAACTATGGTTTTACTGTTAATTTCCTTGTTTAATGCCTTTTCATATATTTATTGACCATTTGAGTATTTTATTTTGAGAGTTTCCTGTTTATATATTTTTTACACTCATTATTGGATTGTTTCTTTTCATTATTTACTTGCAGGAGCTTTTAAAAAATATATCTGAATACAAGTCTTTTGTTAGATATATGTTTTGTAAACGTTTTTCCTAGTCTGTGACGTGTCCTTTTCACTTCAGCAATGGTGTCTATTCATGAGCAAAAGTTGGTTTTTTTTTTTTTTTAATTTGATGAAGTCAAATTTATCAGATTTTCTGTCCTAGGAATTGCTTGCCTATTCCAAAGTCAGAAAGATATTCTAGAAGCTTCTATTCTTCTATTCTTTTAGAAGCTTTTACGTTTTGCCTTTTACAATTAGATCTATGATTCTTTATTTTGAAAAAGCTATATATATGCATTTTTAATTCACATAACATTCAAATGACTTGTCACCATTTTTCAGTGGGTAAATTTGAAAAAGATAAAAAATGTATAATACATAATGTTGGTGATTGGGTAGGGAAAGAAGCACTCAGTTATGCTGCTGGAGTTGCAAATGCATGCAGTCTTTCGGTGTGTGAAGGGGGGCAATTCTGCAGTAGGAATCAAAAGTCTTAAAAATGTTAATTCCTGAGACTTCAGTTTCAGATCCAGAAATTTATTCTGTGGAAATAATCCTAGATGTGTGCCAAAATTTAGCTTCAAGCATGTGTTATCACAGCTTATTTTTTAATAAGCTTGTTATCACAGCTTATTTTTTTTTTTTTAAAATAAGGGCCAAGGGAGAATGGAAACAGTCTACAATAGTGGTTTGTTTAATTTATCATATACCACTATTATGGAACACTGTTTAACCATTGAATATTCAGTGCCATGGATGATGTGCATATACATTTTTGAATGAAAGACGAATTATAAAACTGAGCTTATAGGCTAATTACCTTTTCATCTGTGTGCACACACATAAACGCCTACATTCTTACCCCAGGATTTTGTGCTTACTTGTGTTTCTAAAGTTCTTACATTGCAGATGTATTCCAGGAAATTTTTATATATTTAAAATTTTGACTCTAGAAGAACAGAGAGTGTGAGGGCAGGAGAAGCATTGAGGTAAATGATAACTGGGAGTGAATGTGTTACAATGAGAACTTTTGTATCATGCTTTAAAATGTTTTAAATTGCCATCTGCTTGCTGCTTTTATACTTTTAATTTGTTCCTTTGATTTTCATGTCTTCATCCTTCTGTATGACTAAGAAAAGGGGCAGCTAGTCCCCTGCCTATGAATTGAAAGCACGACAGAGAAGTGCTACCATCCAAAACATTTCTCTTACTGCCTAGTATTCTGTCATTGGAGCTACAATGCCTTGGGTCATTTATAATTTGGGGAGATTTATATCTCCATTTAAATTCCCTTTGGATGGAAATGGAAGTAGATGTAAATAAGAAACACTTACCTGATCTAGGGAAGGAGGTATGCAGATCCAAAGGAGCGCCAATAGGCAAGGCTGTAGATGGACTTGGGGATGAAACCAGGGCGTACTCCTTGGCATTTTGCCAAGGCTGACTCGAGCACGGTGCGAGGGTGACAATTTTAGAAGACTTTGCCCAGGTCTTTTTGGAGTCATGCGGGCCTATATCAAGCTTAATGGCTTGTGGAAAGAGTAATCAGAATGTGCAAAGTCTTGGTCAACCTTTACTGAGGCACCTTCACCCACACTACTGCAGTTTCAGGGCCCTGAGGGTATGTGTTGAACTTCATTGTACAAAGAACCCAGCAGGAGAGCCCTGGACCCCAGGAGCCTGTGTCTAGTGGAGCAGTTGTACAGCTAAAGGGAGTATCATGAAGGCAATTTAATCAGGTCACATGTGTAAAATACCAACCGAACTCAGGTCAAATGCTGGAATTCTCCATCATATTGATCTTCATCTTTCAAATACTCTGTGTTACAGCTTTTCAGCAGAAAATTCACATGTAGATAAAATGTACCTTTTAGCCCAAATTGTCCAAATGAGCATTTGGAGTGTTGTATTTGTTTCCTAAGACTGCCAAAACAAATGACCGCAACCAGGGTGGTTTAAAACAACAGAAATTCATTCTTCTCGGTTTTGGAGGTAGAAGACCAAAGTCAAGGTGTCGGCAGAGCCACATTCCCACTGAAGGCTCTAGAGGAGAATCCTTCTTTGCCTCTTCCTTGCTTCTGGTGGCGCCCAGCTTCCTTGGTGTTCCTTGGCTTGTAGCTGCATCACTCCAATCTCTGTCTTCATTGTCACATGGCCTTCTTCCCTGTGTGTGTCTGTGTCTGTGTGTGTCCTCTCCTCTTTTTATAAGGATACCAGTCACTGGATTTAGGGCCCACCCTAATCCAATGTGATTATCTTAACTAATTACATCTACAAAGACCCTATTTCCAAACAAGTTCCCATTCACAGGTACTGGGGGTTAGGACTTGAACATATCTTTTGGGGGAATATAATTCAACCCACTACAAGCATATGCAGAGAAAAATCACTTTAAATATCGCTCCTTGGCTGCTACGTTGTGCCATTAAGCTGAAAGTCATTCCTCTTTATTGCATTTCTGGCCCCCTACATCTCCTGTGTCTTTAGCTCATAAGATGACTTTGAGAAACCCCCTAGGCCCTTCTCTGGAATTTGTAATGGAGATAGTTCGTGCATTTCTATATTCATAGAAACAGAATGTTCAGCTTTAGCTCCCAAGAGAGTTAGAATTCTGGCAGTGTTTAGAGGGAAAGTGGATGTGAGGGAAAGGCAGGGACGCTAAGGGAAGATGAGGCCTCTGGACATGGAGCTGACCTAGGCATGGGTCCAGGGGCAACCTAGTGGAAGATGAAGGTACAGAAAGGGATGAAGAACCAGAGATTGAGTCCAAGCAAACAGAAATGCAGCCAGTCTGCCCTAGTTGGAAGCAGGAGTAGATTTCCAGGAATATGGAAAATGGGGCCCACCTTGGCAGACACCCAGAAGGGAAGGGAATTTGTTGTTCACACCCAGTCTATAGGCCAGGCCTCTCAGCTCTACAGCTCCAGTGCCAGATATGTCCAGTATCTGCCCATTTCCTGCACTGAAGCCTTATTCCAGCCCCCATCATCTCTCTCCGAGATAACCAATTCCCTCTTCTTCTCCTGCCATCCAAACTGCTCTCCACAGAGCAACTAAGTTATCTTTTTAAAACATAAACCACAAGTCGCTGTATGATCTGATCCCTGCCCACCCATCCTATGTCATTACACTTCAGCCACTCTGCTTTCTTTACATTCTTTTAGCATACCAAGCTCCTTACAACCTTACAACCTTTGCACCTGGAACTCTCTGGTTCTCTGGAACTCTCCACTGCCTAGAGCTCTCCCCACGACTTGTTGATGTCTGCTTCTCGGCCTCTATTCCCTGGAGTTACCTTCTGTAATCCTTCAGTCTAAAGTGGTGCCTCCCCATCGCTCTCCATCCACAGTCCAATTTTATTTCATTTGTCTCTGATCACAATCTGAAATTATTAAGTTCGTTTATTTCAGTGGTTCTCAACCTGGACCAATTTTGCCCACAGGTACATTTGGCTGTGTCTGGAGATGTTTTGGGTTGTCATTACTTGGGAGTGGGGGTAGGGTGCTACCACACCTGGGGAACAGAGGCCAGGGCTGCTGCTAAACATCCTACAATGCATAGAACAGCTCCCAGTGAAGATTTATCTCGCCCCACTGTCAGTAGTGCCAAGGTAGTGCCAAGGTTGAGAAACTCTGATATATTTGTTGCTTTTCTATTCTCTATGTTTGACCTCCTCTTTAAATGTACATCCCAAGACAGCAAAGACCTGTTCTGGATTGTGCTTTATTCACTCCTCTATCTCTGGTCCCCAGAACAATGCCCAGGTATGATTGGAGCTCAAAAAATCATTGATTGTTAAAAGAATGAGTAGCTTCAAGCTGTGCATCTGGCCTTTACTAGCTCTTTGAGCCTGGGAACGTTGCTTCACTGCTCCAAGCTTCAATTGCCTCATTTGTAAAATAAATTTGTAAAATAAAGATCATAAAGGTGGCTAATTTATTAGAGTTATTGTACTGAATGAATGAGAAAAATGCTTCTAAGACACTGAACAGCACACTTGGTAAGTAGCAAGCCCTCAGTTCACAGGAGCTCTTATTGTTGCCATGTGCCCCTTGCCCTAAACTTTTGCTTCTGTGTCCTTTTGCCTTTCCCATGCTTAGAAAAGAAAAAGTTCTTCTCCTGCTCACCTTGGCCTGAGGTTGCCATCTCAGCTCTGCCCTCTCCCTTTGCCTTACCTCTGTAGCCATGGTCAAATTCTCTCTCCTGCTCAAGTGCACACTTCTTGGAGACAAGGACAGGGAATATTCCTCCTACTGCAAACCGTAACACCTCTCTTAGAGCACGCTCACAGAAGAAGCACTCAACTGAATGTGTTTCTAAGTGTATTAGACCACCATTGACCTAGTTCAGCTCCAGTCTTAGGGAGGCTCTGTGTCCCTGGGCTCAGGGGTTAGGCTGTGACCTTGCCCTTCCCCCGAGGATCCTTTCCTTCACCCCCACCCCTTAAGGGGGTAGAGAGAGTTTTCTCTGTGTTCTTTTTTTCCCCAGTTACTTAGAGAATTTATTTTTATGTATTAATTTGGGGAAGACTGAGTTTTTACAAAATTAAATCTTTCCATCCAGAAATAGTGTATGGTTCTTCATTTATTCAGGTCTTCTTTAGTACCTTTTCATGAAATTTTATTGGCCATTCACACACACGTAAATTGTCAATGCAAATTTCTTACAAAATTGAGTCATAGCTCTTTTATAGTTTTTGTGGCAATTGCAAAAGGGATTTTCATTTTTGTTATTGTTGCTAGTTTAATAAACTATTGATATTTAAACATAGTTTTGCTATATCTAAACATTTAAATTAAATCTTTTAACAGTTCTAAAAATAACATTAGCATTATATTGTCAAGTTTATAATTTCCATTAAAAATTTTTCTTTGATACAGTAATTTTTTTAACATCTTTTTTTTTAGCATTTTAAAAATATTTTATTGAGGTGTAGTTGATTTACAATGTTAATTTCTGCTGTACAGCAAAGTGACTTCAGTTATACATATATATATATTCTTTTTCATAATCCTTTCCATTATGCTTTTTTTTTAAACATCTTTATTGGAGTATAATTGCTTTACAATAGTGTGTTAGTTTCTGCTGTACAACAAAGTGAATCAGCTATACATATACATATATCCCCATGTCTCCCTCCCACCATCCCTATCCCACCCCTCTAAGTGGTCACAAAGCACCGAGCTGATCTCCCTGTGCTATGTGGCTGCTTCCCACTAGCTATCTATTTGACATTGGGTAGTGTATATATGTCCATGCCACTCTCTCACTTCGTCCCAGCTTACCCTTCCCCCTCCCCATGTCCTCAAGTCCATTCTCTACGTCTGCGTCTTTATTCCTGTCCTGCCCCTAGGTTCTTCACGACCATTTTTTTTTTTAGATTCCATAAACATGTGTTAGCATACAGTATTTGTTTTCCTCTTTCTGACTTACTTCACTCTGTATGACAGTCTCTAGGTCCATCCACCTCACTACAAATAACTCAATTTCATTTCTTTTTATGGCTGAGTAATATTCCATTGTATATATGTGCCACATCTTCTTTATCCATTCATCTGTCGATGGACACTTAGGTTGCTTCCATGTCCTGGCTATTGTAAATAGAGCTCCAATGAGTCTGATCTTTATGATTTCTTTCCTTCTGCTAACTTTGGGGTTTTTTGGTTCTTCTTTCTCTAATTGCTTTAGGTGTAAGGTTAGGTTGTTTATTTCAGATGTTTCTTGTTTCTTGAGGTAGGATTGTATTGCTATAAACTTCCCTCTTAGAACTGCTTTTGCTGCATCCCATAGGTTTTGGGTCATCGTGTTTTCACTGTCATTTGTTTCTAGGTAGTTTTTGATTTCCTCTTTGATTTCTTCAGTGATCTCTTGATTATTTAGTAGTGTATTGTTTAGCTTCCATGTGTTTGTATTTTTTTTATTTTTATTTTTTTTTATTTTTATTTTTTTCATGTGTTTGTATTTTTAACAGATTTTTTCCTGTAATTGATATCTAGTCTCATAGCGTTGTGGTCGGAAAAGATACTTGATACAATTTCAATTTTCTTGAATTTACCAAGGCTTGATTTGTGACCCAAGATATGATCTATCCTGGAGAATGTTCCATGAGCACTTGAGAAGAAAGTGTATTCTGTTGCTTTTGGATGGAATGTCCTATAAATATCAGTTGAGTCCATCTTGTTTAATGTATCATTTCTAAGCTTGTGTTTCCTTATTTATTTTCATTTTGGATGATCTGTCCATTGGTGAAAGTGGGGTGTTAAAGTCCCCTACTATGATTGTGTTACTGTCGATTTCCCCTTTTATGGCTGTTAGCATTTGCCTTATGTATTGAGGTGCTCCTATGTTGGGTGCATAAATATTTACAATTGTTATATCTTCTTCTTGGATTGATCCCTTGATCACTATGTGGTGTCCTTCTTTGTCTCTTGTAATAGTCTTCATTTTAAAGTCTATTTTGTCTGATATGAGAATTGCTACTCCAGCTTTCTTTTGATGTCCATTTGCATGGAATATCTTTTCCATCCCCTCACTTTCAGTCTGTATGTGTCCCTAGATCTGAAGTGGGTCTCGCGTAGACAGCATATATATGGTTCTTGTTTTTGTATCCATTCAGCCAGTCTATGTCTTTTGGTTGGAGCATTTAATCCATTTACATTTAAGGTAGTTATTGATATGTATGTTCCTATTACCATTTTCTTAATTGTTTTGGGTTTGTTATTGTAGGTCTTTTCCTTCTCTTGTGTTTCCTGCCTAGAGAACTTCCTTTAGCATTTGTTGTAAAGCTGGTTTGGTGGTGCTGAATTCTCTTAGCTTTTGCTTGTCTGTAAAGGTTTTAATTTCTCCATCGAATCTGAATGAGATCCTTGCTGTGTAGAGTAATCTTGGTTGTAGGTTTTTCCCTTTCATCACCTCAAATATGTCCTGCCACACCCTTCTGGCTTGCAGAGTTTCTGCTGAAAGATCAGCTGTTAACCTTCTGGGGATTCCGTTGTATGTTATTTGTTGCTTTTCCCTTGCTGCTTTTAATATTTTTTCTTTGTATTTAATTTCTGATAGTTTGATTAATGTGTCTTGGCATGTTTCTCCTTGGATTTGTCCTGTATGGGACTCTCTGTGCTTCCTGGACTTGATTGACTATTTCCTTTCCCATATTAGGGAAGTTTTCAACTATAATCTCTTCAAATATTTTCTCACACCCTTTCTTTTTCTCTTCTTCTTCTGGGACCCCTATAATTCGAATGTTGGTGCATTTAATGTTGTCCCAGAGGTCTCTGAGACTGTCCTCAATTGTTTTCATTCTTTTTTCTTTATTTTGCTCTGTGGTAGTTATTTCCACTATTTTATCTTCCAGGTCACTTATCCGTTCTTCTGCCTCAGTTATTCTGTTATTGATTCCTTGTAGAGAATTTTTAATTTCATTTATTGTGTTGTTCATCATTGTTTGTTTGTTCTTTAGTTCTTCTAGGTCCTTGTTAAACATTTCTTGTATTTTCTCCATTCTATTTCCAAGGTTTTGTATCATCTTTACTATCATTACTCTGAATTCTTTTTCAGGTAGACTGCCTATTTCCTCTTCATTTGTTTGGTCTGATGGTCTGATGGGTTTTTACCTTGCTCCTTCATCTGCTGTGTGTGTTTCTCTGTCTTCTCATTTTGCTTCACTTACTGTGTTTGGGGTCCCCTTTCCACAGGCTGCACGTTCGTAGTTCCTGTTGTTTTTGGTGTCTGTCCCCAGTGGCTACGTTTGGTTCAGTGGGTTGTGTAGGCCTCCTGGTGGAGGGGACTTGTGTCTGTGTTCTGGTGGATGAGGCTGGATCTTGTCTTTCTGCTGGGCAGGACTGCATCCGGTGGTGTGTTTTGGGGTGTCTGTGACCTTATTATGATTTTAGGCAGCCTCTCTGCTAATGGGTGGGGTTGTGTTCCTGTCTTACTAGTTGTTTGGCATAGGGTGTCCAGCACTGGAATTTGCTGGTCGTTGAGTGGAGCTGGGTCTTAGCGTTGAGATTGAGATCTCTGGGAGAGCTTTTGCCGTTTGATATTTCGTGGAGCCGGGAGGTCTCTAGTGGACCAATGTCCTGAACTCAGATCTCCCACCTCAGAGGCACAGGCCTGACCCCTGGCTGGAGCCCCAAGACCCTGTCAGCCACACGGCTGTCTGCCCAATGATGGAGGCACTCAGTCTGTGGGGGATCCTTGAGGACACCTTCAAGGTCACTCGGATCTGATAATACCCTCTCTGAAAGAGATCCACATTTTAAAATTATGTAGCTCTACAGGAAACTCAACCATTCCTTGTACTTCAGACATGATCTTTTTGGTTCATTACCTCTAGCCGGTTATGGTAGCCATTCTTTTTTTTTGTTAACATTCTTTTTTTTTTTTAAATTAATTAATTAATTAATTAATTTTTGGCTGTGTTGGGTCTTCGTTTCTGTGCGAGGGCTTTCTCTAGTTGCGGCAAGCGGGGGCCCCTCTTCATTGCGGTGCGCGGGCCTCTCACTATCGCGGCCTCTCTTGTTGCGGAGCACGGGCTCCAGACATGCAGGCTCAGTAGTTGTGGCTCACGGGCCCAGTTGCTCTGCGGCATGTGGGATCTTCCCAGACCAGGACTCGAACCCGTGTCCCCTGCATTGGCAGGCAGATTCTCAACCACTGCACCACCAGGGAAGCCCCTATGGTAGCCATTCTAATTCATTCTGATTCTTTGCAACCACCAAGCTGCATTTGTCAGCCCTCCTCATAGCTGATGGGAACCTCATGACGGAGTCCTTACCAAGTCAGATGAGCAGAAGTGATATGACTTCCTCGGAGGCTTGTCTTGAGCAGCCATGAGACAAGTAGATCTCCAAACAGGCCAGCCCCCATCTCCACAGTTTATAGAGAGGCCTTAACGGGGTTCAGTCACATGTAACCATCCAGATGGTCCCAACTAATGTTGTGTTCTCAAGGCTGAGTCCTTGGAAAGCGCTCCCACTCCAGTAATTTTTTAGAAGAATGTTGTTCTTTCTTTTTTATTTTAATTTTCAGGTATGAGAGGCTTGCTTTTTATTTTTTTTTTTTATGATTTTACAATTGTCTTTTTAAAACTACTTATTTTACTTTGTAAATTTATGATGAGCTGGTGTTTTCATTTTGGAATAAGTTTAGATTTATAGAAAAGTTGCAAAAATTGTACAGAGAATTCCCATATGTCCCAAACCAGTTTCCATTCCCACTGATGTTATCTTTTCACATTACTGTTCTTTGATCCTCTTTTTCATCCTTCTGGTGAGACATACCCTTCAAAGAGACCCAACCGCTTAAAAGTAAATTTTTAATTTAGTGTGAATAGAGAATATTGTATATGCAAATGACAAGAAAGAAAGATGTCTAGGAAGGGGGTGGAAGTAAAGCCGCACTGCTGTTTCCAGGATTGGCACATAATTTGGGAGGCCCAGTGGAAAATAAAAATGCTGAGCCCCTTGTTCAAGACTTATTAGGAATTTCAAGATGGCAGCAGCAGAGTATTAAACGAATTGTGGGGCCGTTTGCAGTGCAAAGCCCTGGTGACTACCCGGGTTGCACACCCATGAAGCCAGCCCTTGCTGTTCCTACCAATATTTCAACTTCCTCCATGGTCCCAATACCTAGTAGGTTAAGGAAAGTTTTCTACGTGACCAGGCCAAATCTACTCATATGTGAGTTTTTCTAGAACCACACTCAAAGTCACAAGCTTTGCAGCTTGCCCACCTTCTAAATCTCTGTTCAAAAGACTTTGAGGTGAGGACAATTGTATTAGCTACCCTGAAATGGCAGTGAAGCTAATTCTAAAATAACATCCACATTAGCTCACACAGGCTGATATTTTCTTTGCTGAAGATCAGGCAAATGGAGTGTTTGTTTTGAGCGCCTTCCAATAATACTTGCAAGTAGCCAAGAATGCTTGGGCTCTTGGAAATTGTACCTTGGTGAATATATTTTTTTAACCAGGTTTACTCATTTAACTTGTCCAAATGGGGCACTTTCACAAGGGAACCTATCAGCCAGTCATTTCTGATGAAATCACAAAAATACCTATGAGGAAATGAACTATGAAAGCTCTTGGGAAGCTGGGATTTTGAAAGTATCTGGGAAATACACAGCTGGAAATTGGTTTAGCTCCATCATTTATTTATCAACCTTTAGCAGCATTGTATTTTGAAATTTGAGGGCATGATGCTCGCTTGTAGTATTTGCTTAGCTGAGCTAGCCAGGTAGCTGCACACCCAGATTGATCTACAGCGTGAGCTATATACCTCGAGTCAGGCACACCCTTCCTTCTGCACTAATGTCCTAGACATCACATCAGAGAAGGCATCCTGGATCTGGGGCTGCTTTCTCCTGTTTCTACAACACAGGCGCTGGCTCCTCTATGAAACAGAAGCCCATTGATTAGGAGAGATGCACCCATCTCCCTCTCCTCTCTCTTTTGATGCACAGGTGGTGTTCCACTGGCTTCTGAGAACTGATTTCCACTGAGAGCAAATGGGCAGATGACTGCTGAGAATCACACCAGAGAGCCTTTTGTTCTGCCATCATTCCCTTCTCTGTGTGTATGCTCTGTGTGCAACTGGTGTGCAGACCTCATACTTTACATCCTGCCACCCTTGGACCCTAGTTCCTGGGGTGTAAAGAGGTCACTCACTCAGAGTTTTGGGCTGTGTTTTAGTGGACTGGAATTGCTAGAAGTCTGCAAGAGACTGGTTAGGAGGCTATATCAGCATTCTATGGAGAGGATATAAGAGTAAATTAAATATATATATAATTATTTATAACTAAATATATATAATTTTATATAACTAAATATATGTAATGTGTAATTATATATAACTAAAATATATAATTATATATAACTAAATGTATATAATATATAATTATATATAAATATATAAATACATTTAAAACATAAATGGTATATATTTATTATTAATATATATTATATATATAAATACACACACATCTATGAGTAAATACTACAAGCAGACATCATGCCCTCAAGCTTCAAAATACAATGCTGCTGAAAGTTGATAACTAATCATGGTCTCTAGCCCACCCTCTCCAAGGATAACTTATATTCTAACCTCTATCACCACTGATTAACTTTCCCCATTTTTGTACTTTATTTAAGTGGAACCATACTGTATGTATCCTTTTGTGTCTGGTTCTCTTGCTTATCATTATATTTGTGCGTTCATCCACGGTGTTGCATTCATCTGTAGTCTATTGTTTCTTGTTGCTCTGTCACACTTCCTTCTACGTGTATACCACAGTGTACCCATTCTCCTGATGATGTACACTGGAGCTGTTTCCACTGGCCAGGTTTGAGGTAGGAAGTTCTCCTGCTTTATGATTGGAGAGAGGGGTGTTTCCCCTTGCCACAAGAATATATACTGTTGGAGTTCCAGCTTTAGGGGAAGGAATGTCCTATTCAAATTGCCACCTTGGGCAGACCCTGGAATTTGCATTTCATCCCCTGAATCAGTGAGGCCAGGAACACTAGAATTTAGGTTCACCAGGTTCAACAAATGCCTTCCAGGCAAACAGTAGCTGTAGAGCTACAATGTCCTCTCTGGTTATTTTGAGACCTAGGTATTTCTTATTTTCTTGTCTACTCATGCATATCTTTAACAGATTTTAAATGTGTTATCCAGCATTCCTAGAAGTTTTCCATGGAAGGTTGGATATTTATTCTGCTTTACTGTAAGAAACATATATAAATATGTACGTCTAAAATGCCCCTTGGTTTTCAAGACCAATGTGTCTGTTCTAAAGCTTACAAAAAATGAGGTACACTAACATTCCTTTTATCCATATTCTTTCTCAACTTATGTAAGGACACCAAAGAGATTATAATTTTTTGCTGAAATCATTTTCTTCTTCTTCTGGTTTTGTTTGTGAGGATAAATATGTTCATTTCAGAGGTTTAGACTTGGTTCTTTTTAATACTTCCTCCACAAATCATTTTGGGTGATTCAGGCAAAAAATATTTTTGAGGGGCTGTTTTTTACACAGTTTTGAGTTAAACCAAAGATGATAGTAAAAGAGACAGGAATAAAAGGAAACATCTATTATGCAAAGAGAAATATGATGGTTGCCATTCAGGAGGCCCAGAGAACGTGCTCTGCAAGTTCGGAGGAGGAGTGGATTTTTGGATTCCTTTTGAGTGGATCGGGAAAGTTTCCGTGTAGGAGGAGGATCTGCGCTGAGCCTTGGAGGGTGGGCAGTGATGAGGTTTTCTTTTGGAGGGAGAGGAGACATAGTTACTGCATGAGCTCAGGTGGGAGCATATAGGTGAGTTGTCTGTAAGCACATATTCCTAGATTAGAGCTGTGCTGTCCAACATGGCAGCCACTGACCCCCTGTGGCTGCTGAGCAATTGATATGCGGGTAGTGCGACTGACAAACTGATTTTACTTTTATGTAATTATAATGAAGTTAAATTTAAACTTTACTAAAAAAAATTGTTGCTATGTTCAGTGTTCGTAAAACTTTTAAATATGTTTGGTACAACTTGGGTGTGTGAGTCGACTCTTTCAACTGTATATTTTATGAAATCTAAATCCACATCAAGTATTTCTAATGAAAATTTATTGTCCAAATTGAGATATGCTCTAACAATGTAAAATATCTTAATAATTATTTTTACATTGATCACATGTTGAAATGATACTATTTGGGATATTTGGGTTAGATAAAATATATCGTTATAATCAATTTCACCTGTCTATTTTTACTTTTTAAATCTGGCTACTGAAACATTTAAAATTACGTATGTCGCTTGCATCCTATTTCTATTGGACAGAGGAAGGTTGGAGCATAAAGTGGGAATGTCTTGAGAACATTAGCAAGTTAACTTCTATGGGCTTAAGTTTCCTTAACTCCTATGGTTCTTACCTCGCAGAAGTATTGAGAGGGCAAAATTAGATTTGAATGCAAAGCCCATGTAAACAGAGTAACAACTGGCTCAATAACTGGGTGTCATTATTCTTCTATTTAAAGAGATAAATAGGAAGAGGGCCAAGTTCTGCGGAAAAGGGGGAAACAATAAGACCGCCTGACTTTATAAAATATGTAGTGGCTTGGGTTGTTAGAAGGATCAGTGAGTAATAGAGAGTACTGCGTGGTGAATCGGCAAATAGGATTGAGAAAGCTGAGAGAAGATGGCAGGTGAGCGATGAAAGTGGTGGAACTGGACGATTGTTCTAGGCTTGGAAGGCATTTTTGACTTTGCCATGAACAGACAGGGTGAAGGTGGGAAAACCAGCTCACCTGCCATGCCTCTTTTTAGCATCTACAGAATGAAGCACTCCTTTGGGGCCAGTTGCTTAATTTGGTGGAAAAAAGTGGAAGGTAAATTGTTCATAAATGTTAGCTTTGCTTTGTATGTGAGGTCCGTTGTGGTTAAATAAAAAGAAGCAATTTATCTAAAGGTAGGTCTTCTGATGAAATATTGAAGAAAATGAACAGTGTATACAGAGAGGAGTAAACTTATGAAAGAAAGGATTGGCAAATTCTTTAGCTTTGCAGTTGTACTTGCTTGACAATTACTGGAGACAAGGAAAAGAAGGAGGATTTGGGTGAGATGTGTTAATTTTTATAAACAGGTACGAACATCCTGTGCCTTTTCCCCTCTAATTACAGTTTATGAATAATTGTTTGGGTGTTAGGACATCTGTCTTTTTGCCTTTTAATATATTGTTATGTGTATTCCTTGTTCATCTGTGATTTAGTTTCAGTTTTCATGTCTATATGCTTTAGACATCAGTAAAATTAATCACATGGTCTTAAAATGCTAAACAAAAAAAGCTCAACAAGAAATATTTGAATTGAATGCACAGTGATTTCTTTCAAAATAAAGAAAAGTAAATAATTCATGCTTATCTGGAGGTAAAACAATAACTTTGTAAATATTCCTCTTTGGGTGAAAGCTCCACTGTGAACTCCCGCTGTCTTTGGCCACAAAGAGGGAATGCTTTTTATATCTCAAGGTGGAATTAATTTTACATTTAAACAGTGGATAAATGAATACGAGATTTAGCTGAATATATCAAAAAAACTCAAGATAACAATAGCTCATAAAGATAGGAGGTTCTTTTTTTTATTATTTAAAGGAGGCTGAGATGGTGGATTTACATTTACCTGGGCCCCATGTTCCTTCAGTCTCCCTCCTCTGTCTTCCCAGCACCCATCTTTCTCTTTAAAGGCACTTCATGGTCTAAGATGACTGCTACTGCTACTGTGGTAGCATTATGGGGACACATCCCAGGCAGGGTGGGAAGTGACAGTATTGGTAGATTTCGGGGAAGGTTCTTTAAACAGGCTAGCCAGGTAGGAGAAGCCAGGTCCAGAGCCCAAGCCCATGGCAGGATTTACACATGCGAGTACGAATAGAGAACTCTGATCCTAGGCTGAGAGGTGTTTTCTCTCTCCTTTGTTTCTACTGCCTGCTGGTACAAGCATATATTTTTTAGGGGTACAG
Organism: Balaenoptera borealis; assembly: GCF_965194805.1. Classification (NCBI taxonomy): domain Eukaryota; kingdom Metazoa; phylum Chordata; class Mammalia; order Artiodactyla; family Balaenopteridae; genus Balaenoptera; species Balaenoptera borealis. The sequence continues at coordinate 9,114,343 of NC_138881.1, read as the reverse complement.
ATCATGGCTAAGTAGGAGGTAGACAGTAGTTTAATAATAATAGCTAACATTTGTATATAGTTCCTACATGCCAGGCACTGGTTTAAACATTTTTTGTGTTCACATGCATTTGATCTTCACAAGAGCCCTATGAGTTAGGTTACACATAGGAAAACTGAGGCACTGGGGGTTTAGGTAACTTGCCCAGGGTCAGTCACCTATAAGGAGCAGAAGTAGGATTGAAGCAGGGCAGCAGTCTGGCTACAAAGTCCATGTCCTTATCATTCTGCTGTATTGCCCCGCACTCCCCTATGCTGACTCCCAGGTGGCTAACGGTCTCTAGGATCGCTTTGCCTCAGCTTGGGTTTCAGCAGCAATGCTAGGATCAGGAAGACCAACAGAAGAATCAGGCAAGGATATGAGTTGTCAGTTCCTGGAGGAAGAAACAAACAAACAAACAAGAAGAGACAGGGAGAGGGAGAGGGAGGGGGAGGGGGAGAAAAGGGAAAGGAAGGGAAGGGAAGGGAAGGGATATTATTATTATTAAGTATATGACGAGATCCTCAAGCTCATTTGTTATTAGAGAAATGCAAATTAAAACAACAATGAAACCATTTTAAATTCAACATATTGGCAAAAGTTAGAAAGCTGAAAAATGCCAAGTGTTGGTGAGGACGTGGGGATCTGGGACTCTCAGGCACTGTCAGGGTATAGCCTGGTGCAGCCATTCTGTAAGCCAATCTTGTAATCCTTTGTCAAATTCAAGTACCTTACCCTATGACTCGGCACTTCTGCTCCTGAGTATATATATGCCAGAGAAATTCTTACACAGGTCCATAAAGGGCAACAGCAGAGATGTTCATCACAGCATTTCGTGGCAGTGGGGAGTTGCAGGCGATCAATGTTTATCACTGGGGGAACGGGTAAGTTAAATGTCATAGACACACAATAGGAAACACGATGCAGCAGTTAGAAGTGCCAGGCTGGATATATGTGTAGCAACATGAGTAGATGATTTTTAAAAAGGGTTGAATCTCTATCCTCTTCTATTATTCATTAGTTGAAGTCGACCATTTGTTCCAAAAGTATATTCCTTCAGAGAATCTTTCAGTTGCAAAACTTCTGATTCTATGCTGATCTTGGAGGCTGAAGAATTAAGGACCCACTGAAAACACTGAACTCCCTGAAGTGCACCAAAGGCCATCAGATATGCCACTCCTCCTGCTGGGAGTGTCCCCCCTGCTTCAACTGGTTAGTGCTCATTCACCTTCTGTCACCAACTCAACTGAATCTTCTCTGAAGAGAGAAGAAAGAAATCTCTCAGGAAGAGAGAAATCTACCTATGCCACTGACGAGAGACACATCTGCCCAGATTTCAGTCTGGGACAGAACATGAATTTCTCAACCATTGAGCAGACAGGAGGGGAGAGAGGGAAGCATGTTCCCACATCCTTCCAAGGGCCTCACCACTACATTAAAGAAACCATTTCAATCAACCATGCAGCTAGTAGAATTACCTATGCAAGTTCAGCCAGCAAGGCGCCGGCCTGGGTCCAACACTTGCTGATGTTGTGTGTTTTATCTTCTGTTGTGTCACCATAGGATTTTAGTTAGAAAGTCGGGAGAAAATATAATGTGGAGTCCTTGCCACACAAAACTGTAAATTTGAATCCCATCCTGGCACAGTTGTTATGGTTGATTTGCGGGAAGAAATGGTTGCTTTCTAAGATTTGGGAGATCAGAATGCCATCCTAAATCTCATAAAAATTCAATGAATCAGTTTGGAGTGAATTTTAAAACACAGCATGGTGGTAATGTTTTCTTTCTTGATTGAGTCATTAAAAGGACAAAATTGCTATATTCTTATTGTGTTGTTCCTTGACCAGGGCTAAAGTAAGGTCGGAAAGTGTTTTCAGAGGGTTGGGAAGGAGGAAACACAAGGACGCCATTATACACCATACAAATAAAGCAAAAGGTCATTTTCCCACATCATGTCAAGGTTTAATCTTACTCTGGGACAAACACAGTTTGATATTTTTTTATGGAGAGGACACTGCTGTGGGTGGAGCAGAGATGAGGCAGTTCCCTTTGACTCAGCTGTGACTCAGCTCAGGTCACATCTCTTGGCCTTAAGTCTCAGAGTGAATTAGATGTGTGTGATTTTACAAGTTGGACTTTCTTTGTTTTAAACTGTTTTAAAAAGCACAAGAAGGAAATGTGCAGCCCACCATGTGCTGAAAGACCATACTGTTGCTTTCTGTTTGCCCCTGGTTCGTTTTGTGTCTCATAAATAAAATATTTCTACAAAGATATGGAAAATATCCTTGCCCTAAATTGGGAAAGCAGCTTTGCTTTAACTTCCTTCCATGCAAGTTGGCAACTGGGTAAAAGAAAATATTTGTACTTCCAGAGATGCTATTGTCCCTCCTCCAGCCTTCCTCTTAGCTCTGGGATGTGGGCAGTCTGCAGGGCGTCCTATCTGACCAGTTTCTCGTCAGGTCTGATCTTTTTCTCCTTGACATTGGCCCCTGGTTCTCGGCCACTAGAGCCTGCAGCAGGGAAAATTTTCTGCCTGCAGGAAGTCTAAACTCCAGTCACATCTTTCAGCTCCATCCTTAGCCTCCAAGATAGGAATGTGGTTTCCTTGATAACATTCTGCTGAGCTGTCCTGCACACAAGAAAATTTGTTTGTTTCATCATCCCTGAGATATGTTTCCAAAGCCTGGCTGTGATGGTTACGAAGAAATCTGTACCTTGGAGAGATCTGGGGAAGAAAATTCAGTGAGGCACATCTGTCATCACCAACACCTCATTCATTTAGTCATTCAGTAAGCGAAGCTTCTTTGAGTTTCCTCTCTGTGCCCAGCAAACGTGCTAGGCACTTGGGGTATAGAAGTGAAAAATACAGATGCCTGCTGCATTCATAGTTAATAGTCTAAGAGGCAACACAGACATATTCTCTCTCTCTCTCTCACTCTTTTTAAAAACAGCTTTATTAGGGTATAACATCTATACTGTAAAATTCACTCGTAAATTTACAATTCAATTATTTTTAGTAACTTTACAGAATTGTGCAGCTATCACTATAATTCAGTCGTGGAACATTGCTGTCACACCAGTAACATCCCCCCATGCTCATTACCTGTCTCTCCCCTTTCCTCGTCCCAGCCCCTGGCGACCACTAATCTACTTTGCCTCTAAAGATTTGTCTGTTCTAGACATTTTATATAAATGGAATCATGCATCACCTGATATGTTTTGTCTGGCTTCTCCCACTTCCCATAAGTTTTTAGGTTTATTATGTTGTAGCATGTATCAGTACTTCATTCCTTTTTATTGCTGAGTAGAATTCTATTGTATGAATATGCCACATTTTGTTTATCCAGTAACTAGTTGATGGACATTTGGATTGTTTCTGGTTTTTTGGCTGTTGTGAATAATGCTGCTGTGAACATTTATGTACCAATATTTGGGAGGACATACGTTTTCATTTATCATAGAGATACCTAGAAGTGGAATTGCTGGGTGAAATACAGATATTTAAACAAGTATTTATAACAAAGTGAGTGATTTAAGGGCAGGAAGATTCACAGGGCAGGAACAGATTCACAAGATTCAAGGGCAGGAACTGTGTTCACATGGTAACACAGTTTATTACCTCTAGTCATAGAATATAGGATGAGCACGAATCTGAACATTCATGTTCAAATTCTTCTTCTCTCCTTAGTGATTGGCTGAACTTGGGGCAAATGGTTTTACCTCTCTTGATCTGTTTCCTTATCTATAACATGGTGATGGTAATACCTATAGTCAATATTATCATGAGAGCAAATGTAAATAATTTGTTGATTGCCTGGCCCATACATGATATTTGAGGATGTCATGTAAGTATGGTGACTATAGTTAATAATACTGTATTACATATTTGAAAGTTGCCAAGAGAGTAGAGTTTAGAAGTTCTCACCACAAGAAAAAAAATGTGTAACTCCGTGTGGTGATGGATGTTAACTAGATTTATCATGGCGATCATTTGGCGATACGTACAAATACTGAAACATTATGATGTGTACCTGAAACTAATACATAGTGTTGTATGTCAATTATGTCTCAATAAAAAAGATAAAAATAAAACTTACTTGAAAAAATAAAGTACATAATCAGAAATTATTCTGAAAGATATTTAACGACAAAAAATACATACATGTTACTCTAGGAAAGTTAATTTAAACTAAGCTGATTGTAGGCAGCCTGGCTTTATTCGGGCAACTGTTTGAAAGACTCTAAGGGAAGAAAGTTTGGATTTCCAAATACTCAAGGGAGTTGGATCTACATTTTGTTGAGGGCGGGCCTGCCTGAGGATGGATGTGGCTTCCAGAACTGCTCATGTCCTCAGAAACCCTCCCTACTCGGTATGATTGGCTACCACTGAAAGAGCCAAGTGACACTCACTCCTGTGCAGGCCTGTTCCTTTATCTGGGCTGGAAGCGCCGTGGTTTTCAGAAGTAGGTTGCAGATGTGTTTCCTGCCATCAGCTCTAACGAGGAACTAGCATTTTCCCCAATAATTGACTCCTACAGGGTCTGAATGGGAAAATTATCTTGGAATGGCCTTTGAGGCAGACACTGTGTTCCTTAACTGAACTCATCACATTTGGTGTGTAGAAGCAAAATCAAACTACACATTCATTCATTCATTCGTTCATTTAGTCATTCAGGGAGCATTTTTTAAGTCTATTAGGTGCAGGTACTGTACTAAATGTTGGGAACAGAGTGAACAAGACAGGAATCTCTGCCCTTATTTTACTGTCTAGTAGGGGGAGACTGTAGGGGAGCAGTAAGAAATACATGATATAATTACATGTAAGTGCGGTGAAGGCAATTAAAGCAGGCTAAGGAATGGGGGGTGACTGGAGAAAGGGGGGTGCTATTTTAGATAAGACAGTCAACAAAAACTCTCAGAGATGGAGATTTGTTTCTGAAGAATGAGCTGCTGCCCTGTGAATCATGGTGAGACCCTGTGTGATCTCAGCCCTCCCTGCCCCCTGGGTCTCCCGTGTTTCTCAGCTTGAGTCACCACACAGCTGTCACAGTGGGCTTCTTACTCCTCCTTGACTATGTCATTCCTTCCTTCCTCAGAGCCTCTATACTGTCTCTTCTCTCTAACTGGGAAGTTTTCCACATGGCGGGCTTCTTCTGTGTTCAAGTCTCTTCCTGACCAACTGGAGTTAGGTGGGGCTAGGTGACTGGTCTTCAAGCACGGGCTGTGAGTGGAAGTAACGTGTGTTGCCTCATGCCCGAGGTGGTAAATGACCCTCCAGCTCTCTCTAGGCCGTATGCTAAGATGGTCGCATCGCAATTTGGAAGACCTGCCATCAGTTGGGGTCCATGAGTAACTATGAGAAGCAGAGCCCCCGGACAACCCAAGTTGAACACCTAGCATGAGTAAAAAATATGCTTTCATTGTATTAAGCCACTGAGGTTCCATGGCTAATCTGTTGCCCCAACCTACTCTGACTCATATGGCCCATTTGAATGGAGTAGAAACTATTACAAGGAAACTGAGGTACAAAAGGTAATAATTTACCTAAGGTCACACAGCTAGTGAGCCGAACTGAGATTTGAACCCAGGCAGTTTGGCTCCTAGGATGGCGCTCTAACCCCCATGATAAGCTGCACAAGGAACACAGAAGGATGCACTTAAATATAACTAGTAGGTTAAAGCAAGAGAAGAATGGTGGAAATTTCCAGCCTGAGGGAGCTGATCTGGGGCAGGACACACAGCAGGGGCTCAGTCAATGTTAAATGAATGAGTGAATCTTTTTAAGGAGTAGTGTGTCCCGTTTCTATGACTGGGTAACAAAGTACCACAAATGCAGTGGCTTAAAATATCACCCATTGATTATTTCATAGTTTCTGTGGGTCGGGAGTCCACATACACCTAACTGGATCCTCTACTTAGGATCATATAAGGCTTCAAAGAAGGTATCATCCTGCGCTCTGAATCCTCTTCCATACTCATGTTGGAAGAATCTAGTTCCTTGTCATTGCAGAGCTAAGGTCCCTCTTGCTGGCTGTCAGCCAGGGACTGCTCGCAGCTCCTAGAAGCCCCCAGAAGTCCCTCGTCACATGGCCTTCTCGCAGGCCCTTGGCTAACATGGCAGCTCACTTCTTCAAGACCAGCAAGGGACAGAATTTCTCATCTGCTACTATGGAGTCTTATATAATATCATGTAATCATGGGAGTAACGTCATTTTTGCCGTATAAGGTAACTTAATCAAGGGTTACCTTGTATTCCCCATCATATTCCCAGGTCCTGCCCACACTCAAGGGGAGGGAGTTATACAGGGTATATTTACCAGGTGGTGGGAATCTTGCAGGCCATTTTAGGATTCTGCCTACCACAAGCAGTAAACAAAGAGAAACTGTTATACATTTTTTTGGTCAGTCAGATTCATTGGCTACTGTGGAGAAACTCAAATTTAATAGTCTATACAAGTTTTACCTCAAGGAAAAATAAGGGAGTTAAGAGAAAATACATAAATCACTCAGCCCACGCATTAGAAACATGGTTAAATAAAGAGAACTGTTCTGTAGGGTAACTGGGGTGAATGGAATTGGTGGTTTCAAGATATGCAAAACTAATTTTTAAATCAATTTCATTGAGAAATAATTTATGTATAATAAACTGCGTCTGTTTCAGGAGTACATTTTGATAAGCTTCGATGATGGTTGTGAAACAGCCATCACAAAAAAAAAAGCAAAACATTTCCATTACCCCCAAAACACCCCTCATACCTCTTTGCCATCTGGACTTCTCTCCACACCCCCAATTCCTACCCCAGGAAACCTGTCCAGCACCCCTTTAACTATTCATTAAAGAAAGGCAGTATGGGGTAGCAGTTGAGTGCTCAATAGTTGAGTCAGAATACTTTGATTCCTCCCCAGACCACTTACGTGCTGTGACCTTGAACAATTTACTAATTTCTCTCTGCTTCAGTTTTATTATCTCAAAATAGTACAGTACCTCTCTCAAAGATAGTCGATATATCAAAGAGTTGCAGTGAGAACCAATTCAATTAATATATTAGAAGCATAAATAGTGCTTGGCACACAATGAGTAATAAATAAATGTTTACTGTGTTCCTTTTATTGTTATTGTCAGTACTGCTTACTTTACTTAAAGAGCCACTTATAAATATGGCTAATGGAAGATATTTAATGTACATTAAAGTATATTTATGCCTCTGCCTAGAGCACTCTTTCCCCAAATATCAATGTTCTAACTTCCTCCTCTCCTCCTGCTATTTTCTCTAATCTCAACCTCTCATTGAGAACCCTGACCACCTTATCTGATACTGCAAACTGCTCCACCCTACTTCTTCCCTCCTGATGATTCCCTATCCTGCTGTACATTTTTAAAATTGAAGTATAGTTGATTTATACTGTTGTGTTAGTTTCAGGTGTACAGCAAAGTGATTCAGTTATACATGCATATATATATTTTTTCTTTTTCATGTTCTTTTTCATTATAGGTTATTACAAGATATTGGATATAGTTCCCTGTGCTCTACAGTAGGACCTTGTTATTTATCTATTTTATATATAGTAGTTTATATTTGCTAATCCCAAACTCCTAATTCATCCCTCCCCCCCTTTCCCCTTTGGTAACCATAAGTTTGTTTTCTATGTCTGTGAGTCTGTTTCTGTTTTGTAAATAAGTTCATTTGTATCATTTTTTAGATTCCACATGTGATATCACATGATATTTGTCTTTCTCTTTCTGACTTACTTCACTTAGTATGATAATCTCTAGGTCCATCCATGCTGCTGTAAATGGCATTATTTCCTTCTTCTTTATGGCTGAGTAGTATTTCACTGTGTGTGTGTGTATATAGAAATATGAATATCTAAATATATATATATACACACACACATGCACACACACATACATACACCACATCTTCTTTATCCATTCATCTGTTGTTGGACACTTAGGTTGCTTCCATGTCTTGACTATTGTAAATAGTGCTGCAGTGAACATTGAGGCACATGTATCCTTTTTTTAAATTTTTAATTAATTAATTTATTTTTGGTTGCGTTGGGTCTTCGTTGCTGTGCATGGGCTTTCTTTAGTTGTGTCGAGCGGGGGCTACTCTTTGTTGTGGTACACGGGCTTCTCATTGCGGTGGCTTCTCTTGTGGAGCACGGGCTCTAGGTGCGCGGGCTTCAGTAGTTGTGGTACACGGGCTCAGTAGTTGTGGCACACGGGCTCAGTAGTTGTGGCTCGTGGGCTCTAGTGCGCAGGCTCAGTAGTTGTGGCACATGGGGCTTAGTCGCTCCGCGGCATGTGGGATCTTCCCAGACCAGGGATCGAACCTGTGTCCCCTGCATTGGCAGGCAGATTCTTAACTACTGTGCCACCAGGGAAGTCCCTGTTTTTGAATTAGAGTTTTCTCTGGACATGTGCCCAGGAGTGGGATTGCTGGATCATATGGTAGTTCTATTTTTAGTTTTTAATGGAACCTCCATACTGTTCTCCATAGTGGTTGTACCAATTTACATTCCCACCAACAGTGTAGGACGGTTCCCTTTTCTCCACACCCTCTCCATGCCCTGCTGAACTTTTAATTTTTCCCTAGCATTTACCACCATGTAATATTCTAAATAATTGTGTATTATATTTCTTATTTATTGTCTATCTCTCTTTGCTAGAATATAAGCTCCACCAGGACAGGAATCTTTGTCTACTTTGTTTGCCGATGTATCCCAGCCTCTTAGAACAATGCTTAGCACATAAACAACATTCAATAAATACTTGCTGAATGAAAGAAATGGATACCTGTAGTATGAGCTTTATATATATTATCACATATAATTCTCACAGTAAAATCGTGAGATGTCGATGTTATCACCACCATTTAATAAATGAAGAAAGCAAATACTAGAGAGGTGTAGTAGCTTGCCAAAAGATACACAATTTAGTTGGTACAACTCCAAAATATACTCTTTTAGCCGTAGTGTGCCATATGGAGGAGCCCTAGGGCAGATGTGATGAGTCAGGAATTACTGCCCAGCTCTAGGAATCCACAAGCAATTTGTATGTTTACACACATTGGGTTTTAGATACACTCTCTTGTGCCAAGCCAATTCCTTATCCCTGCCCTGCCACATTTCAAAATACCAGAGTGGCAAGAGGCAGAGGCATTTTTCTGAAGGATGAGCTCATTCTCTGGCCTGCAGCCTTGCCAAAGTCTTCAGTAAATCTATTGCAGAAGGTTGGACTGCATCAAGCTTAGGATTATCTTGCTTTACTACAACTGGGACCTCAGGAGAATCAAGATTTGAGTCATCATAGTAATGCTGTGAATCAGGGACCATCCTATTAGGGGAAAGAATTTGTTTTCATACTGAGGTGTGTAAAGTCTACACATCACAAAGTAAAGATGTCACTTATGGACACTGAAAATTCAGCATGCGTTTATCTCTTTGCTCTATTTGTCTTGGCCTGGGTTTTCCAAAACCAGACAGTGAGACCAGGAATTGAGTGCAGGTAGTTTATTTGGGACATGATGCCAGGAGCACAGTGAGGGAGTAGGGAAGTGATACAGGGAAAGGGGAAAAGCCAATAAATAATATGTTAATGAACTGATCACTCTTGTGGGAACTTGGAACTCGATTCTGCTGAGAAACTGTATAGAACACACCTCAGAAATGTCCCAGTGGGGCCTGATGAAGCAGGGGGTATGTATACCGTCCTCAGTAATCTTTTCTGGGCCGTTAGCCACTCAGAACTTCCAGTCTGCCCGTGCAAGTGATCCAGCACACTCCAGGCAGACAAAGGAAGCCGTCTGAATGTAGGAAACTGTCTGCAGGTGACCACTGTTGAAAGACTAGTCTCTTTGTGTCTCTCATATTTCATACATCTTGTGAGTAGGGGCAAAACACCTTTGTTTTGGAATTCTTTTCAAAAATATTTGTATAGTGAACATACTTGAGAGATGAAGGCCATGTCTCCCTCTAGAGTGAAGGGTAGGTCTGTTTGTGGTCCAGCATAATAAAGATAATGTCTCCTTCTGGGACAAAGTTCAGGCAGGCTTACTGCCCATTATAAAAATTTATGTTCCCTAAGCTCAGGGTTCCTCTCCTGCAATGCAGTCCATTACGTGTGCAGGTGTCAGCTGAATCCCTTTAGTCCTTGTGGGACTTGGTGCGAAGAGGAAGCGGGGCCAGTGCCAATACTCTGACTACTACTATTGCTGTGAGGAATAAACTATCCATGACATCCCTACGCTTTGAGTCTCTGACTCACATGTCTCCTGTCTTCTGCCAGCATCCGTGAAACTGCGGCAGAAAGACTTGTTAGCTTGCAAGTAGGGTAAAATCTCAGACCTGTCTCAGTTCTTGAAGATCTCCAAGGTGGTTCTAGGGGATATGGGCAGGGTTCAGGCTGAGATTGCTGTGCTTCTCTCTGTGGACAGTGGTATTAACCTGCTAGTACTGAATCTCTGTTTTATTCTATATGTTTGATCGAGCCTCAGAGCTAAGCACTGTGTTCCTAAGTAGTACTAGTCCCTTTTTAAGGATAACAACAACAAAAATAATATTGGGGGAATCTCTGAACAGGTAAAAACATATTGCCTATTGAATACTGATTACATATTTCATTTTTTCAAGGTGAGATGCCTCTTCTAGTTTTGTATAGAATAGATTCACTAATTCGTGAACATCATAATTATTCTTTTTTCTGAATTATGTTGAACATATTATTACCAAGATTGTCTTTCGTAATGAAGGTCTTATGTTGTTCCCATTTTCAAGGAGTGCTTTCATGTTCTGTGGTATGCAAAGAAGGTTCATCTTTGGCTGGGTCCCAGGGGACATCAGTGGGCTTACCCCACCTCCAGCCCCTGCCTCTTGTCATATTGACAGGGTAGTTGAAATTCTCTATTCCAAGACACCACATCTGCCATATATCAAAATTCCGTGAATATGTGAGTCTGTAGCTGAATTCTGTTCTGTTTCAAAGTTTTCTTTGTCTATTCTGTCATCCTTGCCACATTCTCTCAATGACATTTGATAGGGCAGGTCACTCTACCTGTTTTTTTTTCCCTTAAAGAAAATCTCAGCCATTCTTGAGCCTTTTCTTATCAACTTCCATAAAAAAATAGTCAGTTGGGATTCTGCTTCGAATTACTTGAAACCTATTTTAAAATTTGGGGAAAATTGACATATTTACTCATATTTTGTCTTTATATGGTATTTCTCTCCATTTACTTTGGACTTCTTTAGTGGCTTTCAATAATTAACATGTATAATTTTCCACATAAAGGTCTTGCATATTCTGATAGTTTTTTTCTTGAGTACATTGTATATTATTTTGCAATTATAAATGGCACAGTTTTTAATATTACAGTTTATAACTGCTGGCTGCAAGTTTATCAAAATGTGATTTGTTTTTACATATTGAATGTTGAAATTATTGCAGCCACCTGTTAATTTTAATAATTTATCTGTGGAGTCTCTTGAGTTACCTATCTAGGTGGTTATATCATCTGCAGATTATGCAACAAGCTAGAATTTTCAAACACTTTCACATATATTATGCCATCTGATTCTCCCAGCGCAAATATTTATTATCCCCATCTTAGAAATGAAGAAATATATACAAAGATTTTAAGTGATCTGCCATAGATATGAAGTAACCGAAGTGGAATGATCTAATCTCCTGTCCTCTTATTTTAATATAATATGATGCCTCCTGAAATCACTCACCATGAAAAGGAGATGAAAATTACAATCAGAGAGAAGTCACAGATAGTGAAGGTAGATGAAAAAGAGGAAAATAATTTCAGTTACCATGTGAACATCAAAACATAATGAATTGACCAAGTCTTGATTTATTGACCACAGGGACCTACAAGCTCTTTTTTTTTTTCTCCCCAGTTTGCAAGGTTTAATATCATTGCTATGTTTAGTTTAAAACTGTAACATTTCACTTTTGTCCCAATGCTACTGGGCTAATGAAGTCCTTGGCTGCATTTACACAACCATGGCAACATCGGGCTGCTCCAGTTTCAGATGGTCACTTCATAAGTGGGAGGGACTGGTATCATTACCTGTTCTGCCTCTCATAATGCTTTGGAGAATGACAAAGATGTCACCAGCGAGTCTAGCCATGCTTATATCATCCTAACCATTATTCCAGGTGGAAGGTCACAATTTTTTCTTTTGTCTTCACTCTGCAGAATCTGCAAAAGTACTTCAGAGTTTGGATTCTGAAAGAGTATATCCCATTTCTTCCTGTGGTTATTTTCAAAAGAGGCCTGGAAAGCAAATGGAGGAATTTCCATTTGGTAAATATAGGAATTTCTTCCACTGCCTTGGAGAATATGTTTCTTCTCCAATGTCAAGAAGATATATTAGAATCTGCCCATTGAATAATGAGGAAATAGAGTTCAGGAAAACTCATGAAAAATTAAGTGTTGGTTTCCATGTTTACAATAAAGATCTGGCATCTCCCCAAGTCGTGCTTGAAAAAACTGTGATTTGTTATAAAACCAAATATTGATAGCTCCTATTCCAAGGTAGTAGAATATTGGTCTATAGTCTGCAATAATTCCAATCATGAGGCCAAACTGGATTGAGGTGTATGTACTGAATAAAAAATATTTTGCATAATATGTGGCCTGTGTCATGAAGTCCCTCCCATGCCAAATGCTATCTAAAGTGCCCAGTGTGGACAAAGGACTTCTTAAGTTCCCCAGTTGAACCAACTGTTTCACATGGAAGTGGAAATTGAGAATTTGTAAGCAGGACTTGCAGCTGTGACTCACAATAAGGCAGGACTAGATCGGCTGTACAGTCAGTAAACAGAGCACAGCATAAACCTAATCAGCTCCAAGACCTGAAAACCACACTTCTTGATTCTTGCCAGTGCAGCCCCATATGGAAACTTACTGTAGGAAATCCTCCAATGAATTCAAATGCCAGATTGTTGGAAAGCCTCCTTAAGAAAAATAAATCCCTCTTATTCAGGCAGTTACTTCCTTTAAAAAAAGATCCCCTTAGTTTTAATTCAGGGGCTGCAAATTAGGCATCCTTTCTCTTTCTGTACTCTGAATGCTTCAAGGAAAGTATTTTAAAGCTTATATTTCAGAAGTGTGATTTTTATTAAAAAAGGACGTTCATCATGGAAGGTTCCATGAAAGCCCAGTCATTTCTTGAACCTTCAAGGAAGAGCTCACCTCTGAGACTGACTTTTTTTCTAGATTCTGGGACAGCATGAGACAAAACCAAGGAAAGACAGTGAACCACACCTGAAGTGCAAAATCACAGGGGATGGCTCAGGAAGATATTAATATATAATTAAAGTACATTAAAATGAAACAATTATCAAAAATGAGAGTTGACACATATGCTTTACATTGCTACTTTGCTTACTCTTCTTTTGGAAATACTAAAGTAAAAATGTGGATTGACAGGCTTTTATGAGCCTTGCTGAGCAATAACATACCATCAGAGGGCTGGGGATATGTCATGTAACTCATATGAGGCTCAGTTTTGGAAGAGTAAAAAGAATACTGTTGGTACAACCAGAAGTAATTTTGAGATAACTCAAGTAATTTACTTGAACTTCTTGGAAATAAATATTCAATATCCAGAAATACTGCTTAGTGTCTTTTTCCTTTCCCATCCACCATCCTCAAGCACCATAACCAGATCCATGCCACTTTCAAGTGCTCAGATGCTCAATAACCACTTTTGTGAGACTGAATTCCCCTCAGAAGCCAGGGCAGGTGCATACTGAAGCTGGACAAGCCACAAGATCTTTAGCATGCTGGGGAAGGTAATATCTAAGAACACTCTTAAAACTTTGTAAAAAAAAAAAATACTTAGCCTATCCCACATATTCATAAAATTGCAGCAAATAAATTTAATACATCTCAAATGAAATTGTAGCTTGCCCATTTCTAGGTTCTGAGTGACCCAAGTGTATCTAATTATTTCTGGATTCTCAAAACCCACACTAGCATTACCTTATTTTGGATAGGGGCTTTTATAAACGCCCATGTAAAGGTGCCCCTAGGTCAACCTTTCAGAGTATAATGGTGAGGAGTAGTTTTGGAAAACTTGGCTTTGACAACTTTGCAAGACTAAGAAAAAATGTAGAATTCATTTAACTTCTTCTTAGCTTCCCTTTGCTATTTATCTTAATAACTAAGTGAGCTTCCTGCTTTAGGACAAAGCCCAGGGGACAAGAGATTCTTGTGTGCAAATTGCTGCTTCTGTGACAAATCTCCTTAGAGTAAAACTCTGATTAACTAGCATGATTCTTGTGTGAACTGAATGTTGCAAGTTTGAAGATTGGGAATTTTATTTATTTGCTTATTGACAAGCATAAAATTCTTCAGAGGTGTTATTCTGAATGTAAATAGCTATAGAAAGAACACTAAGCATAGCCTTAGTCAGGAGAGGTGGATCTCTCACTTTGTATGATCTTAGGAAACACAGTCATTCAAGGAGTTTCTGGATATTCCTTTGATTAGATTATGTGGATGAAACTGTTACATACACTATAAAACCTTATGTAAGTATAAAACATTATTATTCGCACCTGCTGGGTGCCTAGGACATTGTAGGCATTCAGTTGATATTCCCTGAATGAATGGATGGCTGAACGAATAGCGTAGGTACTCTAAACCCCGCCAAAGGAAAATTTAGAATTTCAGATTACATCTCTACTAACCAAAATCTCCTGCCAGAAGTCTGAGTTGGGGGGTGTATGGTTCATAATTGTTCTTTTTCTTGTTTTTCTAAATTCTTGTATAAGTTTCTTTTGTTATCCTTTGATTTTCATCTTTTCTTAAGTGTCAAACAGAAGAGTCCCCTCATTTCAATAGACATTTATTAAACCTTTATTAAATGCCGGGGAAGATATCATCTCTGCCTTCGAGGAGTTGCCAGTCTAGCGGTGAATTCAGGCATGTTAAAGAATGTCCCTCCAATGGGGCAGATTCTGAACAGGTGCTATGGGGTCAGGGAGAAGCGGCATCGTCTTAGCCTGGGGACTCAGGGAGGTGACCCCTGTACAGGATGAAGGAGGTCTACAGTGCGAAAGCTGAGCTGAGAGGACAAACTAGTGGGGCTGTGAGTCGCCAGGATTTTGCTCTTCAGAACATTTACTTGGGTTCCTAGATTCTGCCTTCATTCAGAATTGAAGTCATAAATCTACAAAGAGCCTCCAGATTTGGTGCTTCCCCTTGAGCTGATCTCCCCCTTTCATATGGAAACTTACTGTAGGAAATACTCCAATGAATTCAAATGCCAGATTGTTGGAAAGAGCCCCCTTTCAGCTAGAGGAACCACATATCTTTTTATTGAACTGTCATTGGTTTACAATATTGTGTTAGTTTTAGATGTACAGCACAGTGACTCATTATTTTTGCAGATTATATTCCATTATAGATTATTACAAGATAATAGGTATAATTCCTTGTGCTATACAGTATATCCTTGTTGCTTACCTGTTTTATGTATAGTAGTTTGTACCTGTTAATCCCATACTTCTAATTTCTCCCTCTCCCTCCCCTCTCCCCATTGGTAACCACAAGTTTGTTTTCTATGTCTGTGAGTCTATTTCTGTTTTGCATAGACATTCATTTGCATTATTTTTCAGATTTCACATATAGGTGATAACTTATAATATTTGTCTTTCTCTAACTTATTTCACTAAGCATAGTGTTCTCTAGGCCTGTCCACATTGCTGCAAAAGGCATTATTTCATTCTTTTATATGGCTGTGTAATATTCATATATATATATCACATCATCTTAATCCAGTCATCTGTTGATGGGCACTTGGGTTGCTTCCATGTCTTGGCTATTGTAAATAGTGCTGCTATGAACATTGGGGTGTGTGTATCTTTTCGAATTAGCATTTTTGTTTTTTCCAGATATATACCCAGGAGTGGGATTGCCGGATCATATGGTAACTCTATTTTTAGTTTAGTTTTTTTTTTTTATTATTTATTTGTTTTTTTTTATTTTTGGCTGTGTTGGGTCCTCGTTGCTGTGCATGGGCTCTCTCTAGTTGCGGCGAGCGGGGGCTGCTCTTTGCTGCGGTGCGCGTGCTTTTCATTGCGGTGGCTTCTCTTGTTGCAGAGCACAGGCTCTAGGCGCGCGGGCTTCAGTAGTTGTGGCTCGTGGGCTCAGTAGTTGTGGCTCACGGGCTCTAGAGTGCAGGCTCAGTAGTTGTGGCACACGGGCTTAGTTGCTCCGTGGCATGTGGGATCATCCTGGACCAGGGCTCGAACCCGTGTCCCCTGCATTGACAGGCGGATTCTTAACCACTGCGCCACCAGGGAAGTCCCTATTTTTAGTTTTTTAAGGAACCTCCATACTGTTTTCCATAGTGGCTACGCTAATTTACATTCCCACCAGCAATGTATGAGGAGGAGGAGCCACATATTCAAATGCTCATCATCACTTTTAAATGAAGTTTTATTTCTTGAATTGCAATGCATGAGTGTACTGATTCCTCTATTAAAGCAATTAGAAAATCAAGTCAGATAGCCCTGGGAGCCTGCACTGTGAACTCAGAGGGTTACAGGAAATGCGCCTTGGCTCTGCTGCTATGGCAACAAGTGGTTCTCCTGCTTTTTGGTTCCAGCATAGGCCATAGTGATATCATTTTCTCTTCGGGTGATTAAGAAAAAAAAAATTGAGAAAGCAATAAAGGCAATATCTTGGGTTTTGTCCCTGCATTTAACAGCTAAATTATATCCCTGCATCTACTAATGGTATCGGAATGGACTTTTGGAAGGGGCAACTATTGTTGATAAATCTTCCCTGAGGCTCTGCGTGACACTGGCCTTAGGAGAGCTTTGGACGTGCATAGGGTGCAGGAGAGCTGATCATTGCTGGGTGAGCTGTGCTGCACAGCTGGATCCATGAGTGGGGGTGCTTGAGTCTCTCACCTGGGGTCTCTACTAACAGCCTCCTTGATGATTCTCCAGCCAGATGCTGTCCTTTGGTGGTTCTCAGTGGGGGTGGGGGCAGGTGATTTTGCCCCCCAGGAGACATTTGGCAATGACTAGAGACATTTTTGGTTGTCACACTGGAGAAGGTGTTGTGCTAATGGCATTTAGTGGGTAGAAGCCAGAGATGCCGTTCAACATCCTGCAGTGCACAGGACAGGCCCCCGCCCCATAGACTTGTCCAGCCACAGGTGTCCATAGTGCCAAGGCTGGGAAACCCTACTTTAGACCATGAATTTCATGGTTTTGGAATGGCTAGCATTCAGGATGCAAGAATAGTCAGTGTATGAATATGATGCCCTGAGATGGATTTCTTCAGGGTGAATTTTCTGGACTCTTCGGGGGGTGGTCAGAGCTGCTCCACCCTGGAAGAATGTATGTCACTAACGGCAGCCTCTTGAGAGCCTCACAGTGAAGAGTTCATCTCGAAGCTTGCATGACTCAGAAGCCCGAGAGGCTTAGGCGCTCAATTCCAGAAATAAATTCCCTTTGCCTCACACTGTACTACTTGTTTAGAATTTCATGTAGGTAGCAGAGCACATGGAAATGACACGTTTGTTGTACTTTGTTTCAACACCATGTGTTGAAATGGCTGCAAGAGCAGCAAGCTCTTTTCCAGAGAATCTCATTATCACCCTTCTCATCAACCTGGGATCAAACACACAGGAGATAGCAAAAGAAAACACAGTTAGTGAATATGACAAAACAGAAATAGACTCAGATATAGAGAACAAACTAGTGGTTCTCAGTGGGGAGAGGGAAGCGGGGAGGGGCAGGATAGGGGTAGGGGATTAAGAGGTACAAACTATTTAGGTATAAAATAAGCTGCAAGGATCTATTGTACAGCACGGGAAATATAGCCAATATTTTATAATATTTGTAAATGGAGTATAACCTTTAAAAATTGTGAATCACTGTGTTGTACACCTGAAACTTATATAATATGGTACAGCAACTATACCTCAATAAAAACACCACATACACACCCAAACATGCACACACATGCACACACGCAAAAACTTGTTCTTTGCTCTAGAAAGGAGATTTCGAGTATAAATCACTTATCAGGCTCTGTGTAAATATCAACTACACGTCAGCCTACTTCTTAATATTCTGGAAAACCTCCCTTAAAGGGGCAGGAACAAGCTTCCTTGTTTTTGGTATCTGGGGACCGTTCTGATGACAACTGAGTGTACACAGCTCTGGAATGTGCTCACTCATCAGCCATTGCTGTCAGAGTGAATACCTCTCCTGTCACAGGGAAATAATATCACACCTGTGTAAGCGTCTTCAAGTGTTTCCCAGCGGCACTGTGGGAGTTTACAGCCTGTCTTTTTCTGAGACAAGGCTTTCCAGACATGTCCGTCCACGAGCGTCTACTCACATATCTGCCCACGGCATTTGCGGTCACTTATGTCAGTCACATACAAATCGTCCTGGAATCCTTCTGAATCCTTGGACTTTCTCGTATCAATTCACTAAGCCTTTATGACCACATCTCCTGTGGTGTGCCAGAGCCTGGGCTCCAGGATGCAGATCTAGAAATCAGGAAGTTGTGATCTCTGCTTTCAAGAGAACTCGGTCAGGATAGGAAAGCGCGTGTGGAGAATAAGTGATGAATTTTCATCCGAGAGAAAGCATGGACAGGGGCAAGAGTAGCCCAAGGAGGGAGGGGTATGTGGGCATGTGAGTGTCAGAGGAGGTCTGACTTTGGAGCTCACCGTAAAAGCCCAGTGAGAATGTACCTCGGTAGAGAGAAGAGTGAGATGCAGACGTGGAAACAGAACAGTGTGTTGTCTTCCAGAAGCTCACAATCAGTGCACAGTGGCTGCCCAGATGTTTGGATCCCATTGCTAATGGGATGTGACGGGTCTATCCAGCAGTTTAGAAAGACAGTTCTGGAAGTGGAGAGGGGCGTATATGGATTGGGACTTGGGAAGGTGAGAGAGGGAGGCTGAAGCCGGGGAGACGGATGAAGAGACCATTTATTGGTGGTGATAAAAAGTAATGGGCTCAAGAGAGATCTCTGATGTAGCGCCAACTGGCCTTGGAGCCTTGTTGGGTTGGGGTGGTGGAGGTGACGTCTCAGCTAGCAGTGGCAAGGAAAGTCTAGTGGAACATCTGGCTTCTCATAATCTTCAAAAGCATCCTGTTCCCAACCACCCCAGATAAGCATAGAAACCAAGTCAAAATAGCTTGCTCCCAGTCTCCCACCCTAAACCAAAGTGCGGTGCATACAATTCTGGAGGCATCACCGGCCCCTGGCTTGGAAAACTGAGTAAAGGTGAGGCTTCTCAGTGAAACAGACACTTTATGGTGGGAGAGGTGTATGGATAATGTTTGGTATTTCACATGGTAAATATGAGATACCTGAGGAATATCCTGAGGGGATGTCTAGGGAGCTTTTTGGTAGATCACCTGGAGCTCAGGAGAGAGGGCCAGGATGAACACGTTCATTGTGGAGGAATTCCAGTCTAGGTCATGGTTCCCAGCCATGACTGTATCGCCTGGGGAGCCTTTAAGAAACCTGATGCCCAGGCTGGCCCCGAGACCAATTATATGAGACCCAGACATCTGTATCTTTTAAGGGAAGAAGAGTTCTCAGTAATCATGCTGGTTTCTCAGTGAGAGAAGAGGGAACTTCAAGTGTTGCAAGTTTGGATAAGGGCTTGAGAAGGGAAGTGGACTGTAGGCTAAGAGCTGAAGGGACTGGAGAAGAGTAGACTGATGGATTTTTGTCCAGACTGCACATTGTTTTTTATTGAGCTATATTTGATATACAACATTATATTAGTTTTAGGTGTACAACATAATGATTCAACATTTGCATGTATTTTGAAATGATCACCACAAGTCTAGTTGTCCATCACCATACATAGTTACATTGTTTTCTTATGAGAATTCTTCAGATTCACTCTCTTAGCAACTTTCAAATATGTAATATAAATGTGCAATTGCAAATATGCAAAAATAATATTATTAACTATAGTCGCCATGCTGTACATTACATCCCCACAACGTATTTACAGGTATACCTCAGAGATATGGCGGGTTTGGTTCCAGACGACTGCAATAAAGCAAATATCACGATAAAGTGAGTCGTGCAAATCTTCTAGTTACCCAATGCATATAAAAGTTATGTTTACACTATACTGTAGTCTATTAAGTGTACGATAGCATTATGTCTATAAAAACATGTAAATGCCTGAATTAAAAGATACTTTATTGCTAAAACAATGCTAAACAGCCTCTGAGCCTTCAGCGAATCATAGTAGTAACGTCAAAGATCACTGATCACAGACGACCAACAAAAATATAAAAATAATGAAAAGGTAACTGTGAGAATTACCAAAATGTGAGACAGTGACACAAAGTGAGCAAATGCTATTGGGAAAATGGTGTCTGTAGACTTGCCCGATGTAGTGCTGCCACAAGCCTTCAATTTGTAAAAAAGTGCAATATCTGTGAAGCGGAATAAAATGAGATATGCCTGTAGTTTTATAACTGAAAGTTTGTATCATTTGACGGTCTTCACCCATTCCCCCCACTTCCACCCCTACCGCTTACCTCTGGCAACCACCAATCTGTTCTCTGTGTCAGCTTGGTTTTTGTTTTTTAGATTCCACGTATAGGTGAGATCATACGGTACTTGTCTTGCTCTGTCTCACTTGTCTCACTTAGCATAATGAAGCCTGCACATTAGTGTAATTTTTTTCCCAGTGTACTTAATATCCAACTTGAAGGAGGGGGTGTGGTCTGTTTGATCAGGAGTGGACTTTGCTGAATCACACAGCAAGAAGACAAAGGGAGGGCAAGAAGAATTTCTTCAGCCGACCTCGGTATCCAGGTTAGATAAGGAAGCCGAGTCCTTATCTGAAGTTGAGAGGGGGCTGATTATCTGGAAGAAAATCAAGAGAGGAGGAAGGAGGGGGTGCTCAAAGACTGGAATATTTGAGTTTAAGATTCCAAAATAGTACAATTAGGGTGGAGGCATGAGAGAGGGTGGCTGGATTTGCTTGGAAGTGAAAGCCATTGCAATTAAGGTGGTAAGCATATGTGTGGAGAAATATGTGTTCACTCCTCTTGTACTCCTTTCTTCTGAAGTTTGTCTTGGTCATTGCCAGTTTCCTTAACATAAGAGCTATCTCACAGTGACCTTGAAACATTTTAGCACAGTTATGTTCTATAGAGTAGATATATCTCCATTATTTTTTTTTTTAATTTTATTTATTTATTTATTTATTTATGGCTGTGTTGGGTCTTCGTTTCTGTGCGAGGGCTTTCTCTAGTTGCGGCAAGTGGGGCCACTCTTCATCGCGGTGCGCGGGCCTCTCACTATCGTGGCCTCTCCCGTTGCGGAGCACAGGCTCCAGACGCGCAGGCTCAGCAATTGTGGCTCACGGGCTCAGTCGCTCCGCGGCATGTGGGATCCTCCCAGACCAGGGCCCGAACCCGCGTCCCCTGCATTGGCAGGCAGACTCCCAACCACTGCGCCACCAGGGAAGCCCTCTCCATTATTTAAAAGCACTCACCACCGCAAATTAAAAACCCTCACTCTTGCATCGGGAAATGTACATATCAGCCAAACTCTTTATGACTTGTAATTGACATCTTTCTTGGTAGAACCATGTATTTTTGACTTGTGATTGTTTGCATTTTTTTTTGCTAAGTCTGTAGATAACATTCTTTCTTGAAGGTTATTAATTATATATACAAATACCCTATGTGAAATTGTCCACTTGGAAGAGGCCAGAGATCTAAGGCAGAAGTTAGCAAACTGTTTCTGTAAGGGACCAGAGAATAACTGTTATTGGCTTTTCAGGCCAGAAGGTCTCTGTCACAAAAACTTGACCTTGCCTTTTTAGGCCAAAAGCAGACATAGACAATATATGAACGAATTGTGGCTGCATTGCAATAAAACTTTATTTACAAAAACAAGCAATGGACTGAATTTGGCCCACAGGCTGTAGTTTGCTAACCCCTGAGCTAAGATAGTAAAAGACTCCAGTAGGTTGTGTAACTTTGTGGGAAAGTCTCCTCAAGTACAGATTTTAATTGGTTTTACTTTTTTAAAATTTTTTTAAATTAATTAATTAATTTGGCTGCGTTGGGTCTTCGTTGCTGCGCACGGGCTTTCTCTAGTTGCGGCGAGCGGGGGCTACTCTTCATTGCTGTGCGTGGGTTTCTCATTGCGGTGGCTTCTCTTGTTGCGGAGCATGGGCTCTAGGCACGCAGGCTTCAGTAGTTGTGGCTCGTGGGCTCAGTAGTCGTGGCTCATGGGCTCTAGAGCGCAGGCTCAGTACTTGTGGCACACGGGCTTAGTTGCTCCGCGGCACGTGGGATCTTCCCGGGCCAGGGCTCGACCCCGTATCCCCTGCATTGACAGGTGGATTCCTAACCACTGTGCCACCAGGGAAGTCCTTGGTTTGACTTTTCAATGTTGAGTTTAACTTTTTTTTTTTTAAATATCTTTATTGAAGTATAATTGCTTTACAATGGTGTGTTAGTTTCTGCTTTATAACAAAGTAACTTTAACTTTTATGCCATAGTTTGTTATGACTCTATAGAAGGGAAATAACTTGTAAATGATGATGACACATGGAAGGTTCTAACTATGGATGGGTTTATGGAAACCTAATAGGTCATGATAGTCTGTTGTAGACAGTCATCAGGTTTGTCATCTTAACTTGCTTCCTTGAACACTCAAGCATGTCCTCCCTGGTCTTGAAGAAATGTGAGTATCTGACACTGCAGTGCCATTCCCTTCAACCATGTAATCCATAGGCACAAGCCAAACAGTGTAATTCAGTGTTTGCTGTACTGATGCCTGTATTCTAAAATATTCCCTCATGGAAATTCGGTGTCTTGGACTGAAAATCTGTTCCCAGCTTTTAGAGACTCTTTATTAATAAGCACCTTTTTTTGATAGTAAAATGTAGCTTGACCAAAAATATCTCTGACAAGATGTCAAGACTTAATGTTCCTCTTGTGATTTAGCAGACATAGTGAAGTAGGAGAATACTTCTCCACAAACAGATATTCCTTAAAATGTCGATCAGAGTTCTGTGGTTTCGTTGTCCCCTGAATATATTTAAATACTTAGTATTAAGGCTTATTAAATATTTACTACTGAGGTTGTCACTCTCTGAGGTGGTTTGATGTTTCAATCAGGGCGCTGAAGGGCTGTTTTTGATCAGGCATTCCTTGGAGTTAAATGTGTGTACATTGGTAGGACAGGAAAGGAATGGAATGTCAACTTTCTGCCAGCGACTCTTTTGGCTGAAAGAGAATTTTTTCTTTTCAGTGTGAGTCACATGGAGAATTTATCTTAGGAAGGCATGAAAAAAAGAAGTGAAAAGCAATTAAGAAGAAAAAAAAAACTGCTTACATCCATGTTCGCCCTATTCCCACTGGAAAATGGGTACCAAGTAGCATTTTTGGTTACCACTTTTTTCTTTTTAAAGCAAAACTGTATTTATTGAATTGTTCATTTGGAATATGCCCAGATGGAATGAGCCTTATTCAGGACTCACTGTGAAAGAAGATAGCAGAAAGCATGATCTGTTTTTCTCACTCTGAACATGGGAATTCTCATCAGAATGGTCAGTTGGGGCAACTTCAGGGAATAATATCTGAAGGGACCCTTTTATCCCAGATTGTAGAGTAAAATCAAAAGAATTCATTAAGAATGATTAGCTTCTGGATGGAATAAATTAGATTTACAGTTTATTTCGACATGTTACTTGAACATATACAATAATGAGAGTCTGACACTCAATTTGTTAATCCCTCTGCATGAAGCAACTGGTGAACCCTTAACATGCTGTGATGAAAAGTTAATTCTGCCCAATTTGTGACAGGGTCTCCCTTCCACACATTCACTGAGCATAGCAGGTAGTGCATGTGTTTTAAATCTCATGCCAGTGTGCTTTGGAATGGGTATGACCCATCCTAGGTATTTCTCTAGCTTCCGCTCAACTCTAAGTAAGGGTTTCTTAACCTCAGCAACCTTTGATATGTGGGGCCAGATGATTCTCTGTGGTGAGGGCCGTCCTGGGCACTGTAGGACGTTTAGCAGCATCCTGGCCTCCACCCACTCGATGCCAGGAGCGCCTCTCCATCTCTCCCACACTACCCCCTCCCCGTTATTGCAACCCAAGTGTCTCCAGACATTGCCCAGTGTCTCCTGGGAGGCACAATGGCCCTGGTTGAATAACACTGCTCTAATTTGATATCGCACAGCCCTTGGTTTGGTATCGTTTAACTGATGTTCTAAAAAGCATTGGCTACAAGCATAGGCTTCTTTCTGCATATTTGATCCCTGCTTTGCATTGAGTGGTGGAAGGAAGGGGCTATATGTGTAGGGTGTCCACACATCTAGATTTGTCCGGGATAACTGGGTTTTTGTCTGTTGCCTGGATGTGATTATTAAGTAACATCACCCTAAAGAGTGTCCAAATAGGGGTGAAAATTATCCAGCCCCCTTGCAATTCGGGGCACTTTGGCTTTGGAGAATGGGTATGCGTTTTAAGAGCTCCTACAATCTCACGAGGCTCTTTTCCTCTGCAGAAGTCTTTGACCCCTTCCTGTCCTGTTTTGGAGCCTGGAAGTTTAACCATTTCATGCCCGTATAGACTACATACTCAAGTCTTGAGCCTTAATTCCTAATGACTTCAGTTTTTGACCAGCTAGACAAAGTGAGCTCAGACAATAGGGAAAAGAACAGTGCTTTTAAAAGAATTTTCTTTTCTCAATAGAGACAGTTTAAAGTTCTAAGTAAAGAAAGAGTTGCTACTGATTTTATAATGGCTTTTATACTGGCTTTTACAATCACACTATTACTGGGGTCAGGCTTCCTGTTTGGAAAAGTGCTTTGCAATACTTCAGACAGAGGAGAGTGAGTTTAGAATAGACTGGGCTACAATAGAAGGGAGTTGAAGAAATCAGAGGTAGTTTGAAAAGCAGTCATTCCTTTGGTCTTAAGAATAAGGCAAAACATTTTTTTTTATTCCTCAATAAATCCTGTCACATGTAGAACAGACTGCTTGGTAAAGCCTTGAGTGGACGTTTGGATTGTGTGGTTCCTGGCATGTACCTTTGCTAAAAAAGAAGCACACAGAAAATCTCCAGGTAGTAATATGCACTCTAACCTGTAATCAGAATCGGGCTCCCACCTGAGAATATGACGACAAGATTTTCAACCCATAGTGAAGGCAAGATAATTATGTGAGAACACTCCATTCCAAAGGTCAGCATTAATTTGGTTATCTGTAACTCAATGCCAGCTGAGAGTTGAATTTTTAAAGTAATACAGATTCATGGAATCTGTGTGAGATGTTGGACATATAATCTCCCTTCTTCCACATACTTTTCTTCTTTTGTCATCCTCCTAGAGCCTTTATCTTCTCTTTAGCCCAGACAAAACCCTCTGGGTCTGGAGGGCCAAAGTTACAGATCCCTGACTGGAAAAAAAGATGAGGCCAGTTGGCTTCACCTACTGACAATTCCTTGTCCCAATCTCCTTGACTTCACATTGTGATGTTTTTTTCTCCCTGGGTACACCTGGCATCAAAATTGTAATGGCTGTTGTCTCTAACCCTGAAGGTTGTGTCTTTATCTCCGATGGAGTTCAGTAGATTTTTCAGGCATTTCCTGGGTCTTGTTGCTCTTCCCTCTTGGCTGTGAAATATGAGTTGGCAACTGTGCTGTATTTCCTTGTGGTTCTCAGTCCAGTAGCCTTCCATTGAAATGATCACCTCTAAAACTGGTCTTTAGCTTAAAATAAATAGCTGCTTGTAAACTAAGGGAAACTGACTCTAGAGAATATGATAGAAGTGGCTGTTTCAAATCATTGAATTAGGTTATGCTTTGGAAAGTCTATTTAATACTTCCAAGTTATATAGAATACTGTCTTAGGATATAGTCTTTTAGGAGGGTGTGACCTTGGCTCTATACAACTGCAAGGGACAGCAACCAGGAAATGTGAGCCCCTCTACTCTGCCTTGTAAGAGAGCATCGTATATGAGAAGAGATTCACCTGAACCTCAACGTAAATGCACTCAGAATATAAGAAATCAATCTCACATTAGTGTGCCAGAAGACTAAACAATGCCCCAAATAGTGTAACTTTGAGTTGCCTAAAT
The DNA here is from genome assembly GCF_965194805.1 of Balaenoptera borealis. Classification (NCBI taxonomy): domain Eukaryota; kingdom Metazoa; phylum Chordata; class Mammalia; order Artiodactyla; family Balaenopteridae; genus Balaenoptera; species Balaenoptera borealis. The sequence goes on along the minus strand of NC_138881.1, from coordinate 9,088,186 downwards.
TCAGAGTATTAGTATTATAGGACTCTATGCCTATTAAGCGGCTACCCAGCCCTGCCCTTTGCCTACAGACCCCAAAGTCACCTTTCTTTAACTGTCTTCCTGACCAAAAATATGCTATCATTTTGCCTAATGAAGTATGTTCTTCATCATCGTTAGCATACACATTCTCATCACAAAGAACTATTTTTTGGAGCACTGACTACACATGATGAACTTACTTTGAAGTATTGTGGGCACAGAGAAATATGGGGTATTTCTTCTCGATGAACAAGTACATGACCAAGGGGAGGAAACAGGACAGAAACAGTGAGAGAGAAAGCACAACAAGATAAAAGAGCATGTGCTAAGTGTTCAGTGACAATGGATGAAATAGCTAAACAATAAAGCTGAAGGTTAAAATTTCGGTAAGGAGTTAGTAGGAATACAAATATAATCAAACAAGATGGGAGTTTTCTTTTATCCATTAAGAATTACACTTGGCTGTCAGAAACAGAACTGAAATAAGAGTGTCTTAGACAAGGTAGGTGGTAAGTTTTCTCACACATAAAACAAATGAAAGGATTGGGCTAGTATAGCAGTTCAACAATGTCATTAGTGTCTCGAGTTCTCTCTGTTTTGCCATTCTTAGTGCCTGCTTTCCTATTCTAGATTGTCTCATGATCACAAAATGGCTGCTGCATATCCAGCCATCATGCCCATGTCTTGGACAGAAAGAATAAGGAAGAGGGGAGCTCAGAGTGTCATCCTTGCTGAGACAGCTTCCCTTTAACAATTTTCTAGAAGCCTTCCACCCGACACTTGGTCTCTGATACCTTTAACTTTTTCAGCCAGGTATTATGGCACCTCCTCCATTGTTATGGTACCAGTAAATAATAGAAGAGTGGATGTTGGATAGACAATTAGTAAGCTTTGGTATACAATTCAACTTTTGCTAATAGTTAAATATCAAAACCACGTAGTTCTTCTAAGCCAGAGGTGAACAAACCATGGCCTGTGGGCTAAATTCAGCCCACTGACTATTTTGGTAAAGAAAGTTTTATTGGGACTCAGCCACACCCATTCATTTATGTATGGTCTATGATTGCTTTTGCACTGTCACAGCAGAGTTGAGGAGTTGTGACATAGACTGTCTGGCCTGCAAAGCCAAAAGTATTTTCCATCTGTCCCTTTACATGAAAACATTGCCAACCCCAATTCTAGACAGATAACTGAATGGAAAAATGGGCAAAAGACTGGAACACACACTTTACAAAAGAGATCTCCAAAGACCAATACACATATGAAAAGTGCTCCACCTCATTACTCATCAGGGAGATGTTAATGAAAACCACAGTGCAGTACCACTGAATGCCCATCAGAATGGCTCTAATTAAGGAAGAGAGAGAGAACTGACAATATCATGTATTGCATTAATATGGGACAACTGGAATTCTCATACATTGCTTGTGGCAGTGTAGGTTGGTACAAATACTTTGGGAAACTATTGGGCAGTATCTACTAAAGCAGAATATATGTACTACCTATAATGGAGTATTCTACTCCCAGGTATATACCCAACAGAAATGCCTACCTATGTTCACCAAAAACCATGTTCTAGAATGTTCATATTGGCGCTATTCATTAATAACCCCAGGCTGGTAAAATGTCTCTCGACAGTAGAAAAGGAAAACAATCATATTTTATTCATACAATGGAATACTTCTCAGCAGTGAAGATGAAGTATTGCATGCTATAACGTGCAGTAGTGATGAAAGACACCAGATGAAGAACACACTGTCCACTGCAGAATTCTATTGATCCAAAGTTCAGAAAAAGGCAAACAAAATCTATGATGGTGGTGGTCAGGAAAGTGGTTACTTTTACCAGGTAAAGTTGGGAGAGGGTTTTTCGTGTTCTGGGTAGTCATTATACAGGGATGTTCACTTTGGCAAAATGAACTGAATTGTACACTTATGAATTCAGTACTGTTCAGCTTGTATATGTATTATATTGTACTTCAATAAGGAGCCCCCCTCCCCCAGAAAAAGAAAAAGAATCCATATCTCTTTAATGTTGGAAACCTTGCAGTGGTGCTCTCAGCCAGTTTTCTATTAAAAATGTTGCCTATGATGATGTGTTCTTCCTAATACAACCACAGAAGGCTACACAACAGGCCTGGCCCTTTGTTTGAGACTATGTTTGCATTCTAGTCTCAGTAACAAATGGAACACATTTTCTGTTTCTGGCTTTCTGCTTTAAACTCCATCCCCCCTGACAGTGTGGCCACCTAGGTGGTCTCAGCTCCAAGCAGCCCCTGGCGAGGATAAGATGGTTGTATCTAAGCTGCAGTGGATTAACCCACTGAGCAGACCCCGTACCCCTGGGCTTTCTGGCCAGAGGAGAAAGTGAAGGCTGCAAGGTCAGCTGAATGTGGAATTTATGGATCCTAAGAAGGCATTTTGGAAGGAGGGTTTCCCCCCCATTTCTGTTTAGTCTTAATGTTGTGAAGTTGTAAAGAGGCGCTGGAGACTGAGGGAGCTGTTTGTATGCTGTGTTGTCTGCCTCAATTGCACTCTTGAATTTTGGCGGGCTGCCCAGTCTTGTGTGGGAAGTTGCTTAAGATGTGTGCACTTCTCCAAAACATCAATTTTAGATTTTAAAAAGGATTAAAGTATTATTCCTCCAAAGCCAGGAATTGAGGCAGCTTTTAAAAGAGAAGTTCAGAAGAAATAGCCAGGTCTTTTTAAAGAATTACCCAAACTTTTCGCTGATACATTGAGTTAAATTTGTTCCCTCCCATGGATGCAAGTGAGAAACTGTAAAAGAAAGGAGAAGATTAAATGCTAAAAATGAATAAAAGGAATGTAATCATCGAAGCATTAGAGTAATTGATAGCCATACTTTTTTAAAAAAAAGGCACTGCTATAAACTATTTAAAGAATTGAATATTTGTATATAAATCATTATTTTTAAATAAATAAATAAATAAATAAATAAATAATTTATTTTTGGCTGCGTTGGGTCTTCATTGCTGCGCGCGGGCTTTCTCTAGTTGCGGCGAGCGGGGGCTGCTCTTCGTTGCGGTGCGCGGGCTTCTCATTGCGGTGGCTTCTCTTGTTGTGGAGCACGGGCTCTAGGTGCGTAGGCTTCAGTAGTTGTGGCACCCGGGCTCAGTAGTTGTGGCTTGCGGGCTCTAGAGCCCAGGCTCAGTAATTGTGGCGCACGGCCTTTGTTGCTCCGCGGCATGTGGGATCTTCCTGGACCAGGGCTCGACCCCGTATACCCTGCACTGGCAGGTGGATTCTTAACCACTGCGCCACCAGGGAAGCCCTGTATATAACTTATTTAAATAATTGAATAATTGTAAATAAATCTAGATATTCAATCTAAAAGTTCTGGCACGTACATAAGATGTACTTCTTTTCATATCTCATAATTATCCAAAATCTTTAATTTAAAAAGACATCATTTTTATGTATCTTATAGAGACTTGAGACTATGTATGTGTGTGTATAAATATATATAATCACATATATGTGATATATATATTTGAATACATATGTGTAGACATTCATGACATTTAAAAAATTACCATCCCCCAAAGGAAAGAAAAAAAACAACTGGCAAGTGATGAGAAAGAACTGGAGCCAACTGCTTGTAAGACTTTCTGAAGATTTAGATTATCTTGATGTAGCTTCCCAGGTCTGGTGTAGCACCTCAAAGAATAATTTTTTGGAAAAAAATCCGATTATCAGTTTAGGAGAAACCCCAGAGAAATTGCATAATTTGCATTTTTGTGGAACTTAAGATCTGGCCGTTACAAGGGAAAGAGTCACCCACCCAACTGCTTTGGTCCTAGTATTTGGGTTACTGCTGCTTCCAAGGGGGTTTCTCATTAAGGAAATAACTTCCATGTTCCTTCCCTTTTCTTCTTAGCAGTCCTAGGAGGAGAGTGGAGTTAGGGATCTGGGCTGTTGGAACAAGGGTGCCGTTGCCAAACTCTTGTGATCAGAAGTTAAGTGGGCACCTTGCTTTGTGGGCCAAAGCATTTGGAGAGCCTCGTCTTAGGAGAAGTAAATTATGCTGCCTCTTGGCGGTCCCTCAGTGTTGAGCCAGGAAGGAACTAGGTCTCAGTGTCTGACAACAGATTTGAACAAGGGTGAATGTGCAAAGATGGGACTCAGACCTGTCAAAGCTCAGCCTTTTCATGGGATTTTGAGTGGATTCTGCTTGTTTCATGAGAAACCAAAGTAAAGAGCCTGACCTCCTAGATCCTACATAAACTGCTATGCTTTGGGGAAGCTCCCCTGTTCTGTCAGCCACGTTCACCTCTTGGTCAGATATTTCTCCAGTGCTTGCTGTGTAGTAGGCATGGGACCAGGCTCTGGGGGTAAAAATATGACTATGACAGTCCCTGTCTTCGACGAGAGCAGTGTTTCAAGAGGAAACAGAAAAGATGGCCGCTGTAATAGAGGTATGACCAGAAGGCTAGCAGAGCCTCCTACTGCAGGGCGGTGAGGTGGGTCTGTAAGGTCCAGGAAAGCTAGAGAGGCTAGTGGGAGTTATACAGGCAAAGGAGAAATGGAAGGTGTGGGGGGAGGGAACTGGTGGATGTGATGGAGAAAGAAGTGTGTTACAGGTGGAGGGAGTTTACCCCTTGAAAACAAAGGAGTCATATTCAGTATGTGCCTTAAAATTTCAAAGGGCATCTCCCCTGGCAAGGAGCCAGGAAGGAGGATGGCCGCATTTTGGGATGTTCAGAATGTGAAGAGGATGCTCGATGCATCACGCTAGTCGTAGAAAATGGGTCGAATTTCTGAATGCCTTCCAGAATCTCAACCAGTCTGGAAATTTTATATATACACATTTGTCTATACAGTATGGCATGACTTAGAAGTCACAGCCTGTTGAAAAGTTGATGCCATAAAAATAAATAACAATTCAGATTTGCTTCCTCGGAATGACATAAGGTTTTTAAGACAGGACAAAATCGTCAGACTCTAAGGGCCAAATATAGACTTGGATGTTCTAGAATCTTCTGCTTTTCTGGTCTCAGAGCACATGGCATGCTGTGTAATTGAATCCAGTGTAGATGTGTGTAAACTCCATTCAGATTTGGAGTGATGGATACCAAGGAACAGCATGTGTCCAAAAGCAGGTTTACACTTGCAAGCTGAGGGCGCAGGGAAAGCTTTCGATGAGACTTAGAAAACACCAATCAATGAGAAAGAAATACTTTGACAAATGATTTGAGACTAGTGCATACAAACACAACAAGGGAATGTTGGCTTTTGGTTATGATTTGTATTGCTCTAGAAGAAATGGGGGTGGGGCTGCCTTCTACAGCCCAAATGAATCCCACATACATTTACCTGAGACCTCTAGAAATAACATAGGTATGTCTCTAAAAGCTTAGATATGTGGGAAAACAGAATCCAGTTCGGAAGTCTGCCTGCCCTAAGCAGGCTGCTTTATCTTAGGCCAGTTGTCTGTCTGTTTCAAGTCTATAATGAAACAAAATAATTGAGATGTTAATAGAAACGAATATATGGAAGATATATTTTTTTCCTTTGGACTTATAGAACTCCTCCAGGAGGGAGAAGATGAAAACCAAAAGTAGAAAAAAAAATCAAACGAAATAAAGTGCTATGTTAGTTTTCTAAATCAGGGATCAGCGAACATTTTCTGCAAGAGACCAGATATTTTAGGCTGTTGAAAGCAGCCATAGACAGATACATACATGAATGGACGTGACTGTGCTCCAGTAAGACTTTATGTATGGATGCTGAAATGTGAATTTCATGTAATTTGCATGTCATGAAATATTATTCTGTTGATTTTTCTTTCAACCATTTAGAAATGTAAAAACCATTCTTACTCCTATGCCAGATCTGAGACAAACATCTCTCCTCATTTGTTCTTTTAGAACAAACAAAACAAAACAAAGTTGAAGTACAACATGCTTTCTTTTTCAGGTTTTTTTTGTAAATTATTTGAGGGATGGTTTTTCACCTTTGGTATTTTCCTGGATTTTTCAAGAATGCTTTATGCCCCTGCTAGAATGCTTTGGGCCCCTGTAGCACTTTCTAACATCAGTTATCATGCATATATTAAGTGCTCATCATGAACTGAAATCCTGGGGACAGACTTCAGAGGAAAAGAAAATATTAGCAATAGAAAGTGGTATAGAAGCTCCTCATTTATGGAATTTCAACTTGTACACTTTCATAGATACAAACAAAACCATACTCTGGAGTAAAGCCCTCTGGCTCTCTCCTTACCGTCAAAACATGCGTTAAGAGGTTCTGGGAGCTCTCTTTGGTTTTTCCCCCCTTGTTTTTCAGTTCACCTAATATTTACAGTACTTCTGTTTGGTGCTGAGGAGTTTTGCCATTAATCCCATCTTGTATGATAACCTCAGAGGAAATGAAGGAGAAAATCCTAGTAAGAAGTAGCAGAGGACTTCCTTGGTGGCGCAGTGGTTAAGAATCCGCCTGCCAATGCAGGGGACACGGGTTCGATTCTTGGTCCAGGAAGATCCCACGTGCCACGGAGCAACTAAGCCCGTGCGCCACAGCTACTGAGCCTGCACTCTAGAGCCCGCGAGCCACAACTACTGAGCCCACGTGCCACAACTACTGAAGTCCTTGCGCCTAGAGCCCGGGTTCCACAACAAGAGAAGCCACCACAATGAGAAGCCCTTGCACCACATCAAAGAGTAGCCCCCGCTCGCTGCAACGAGAGAAAGCCCGTGCGCAGCAACAAAGACCCAACGCAGCCAAATAAATAAATAAATATATTATATAAAAAAAGGAAGTAGCAGAAAGGAAGGCAAGATAGAAACAATTTTTCAAAATCCAAGTAGGTCAGAAAAATTGTTGCAAGTCCCTTGGCAGGAAGAATAGTTTTGAGGACAAAGACCTCATCATGCAACCTGAGAGTTCTGTACCTATGTGATAATAGTAAAAATCGATATAGAGCTTATATATGCTCAGTACAGTTCTAACTGCTACACACACACACACACACACACACACACACACACACACACACACTTGCATACTAATTTAATCCCCAGAAAAAAGATGGTAATCAACAAATGATGTCATAAAATGACTGATGAAGCAGAGAAAAATTTAACTGTGTGTTTGGGAATCAACTTCTTAGACCTATTTTTTTTAGTTGAAGTATAGTTGATTTACAACATTGTGTTAATTTCTGCTGTACAGCAAAGTGATTCAGATATAGATAGATAGATAGATAGACAGATAGATAGATAGATAGATATGCACACACACACATTCTTTTTCATATTCTTTTCCATTACGGTTTATCACAGGATATTGAATATAGTTCCCTGTGCTGTACAGTAGGACCTTGTTGTTTATCCATTCTGTATATAATAGCTTACATCTGCTAATCCCAACCTCCCACTCCAGCCCTCCCCCACCCTCCCTTCCCCTTGGTCACCACAAGTCTGTTCTTTATGTCTGTGAGTCTGTTTCTGTTTTGTAGTTAGGTTGATTTGTGTCATATTTTAGATTCCACATATAAGTGATATCATATGGTATTTATTGTTCTCTGTCTGGCTTACTTCACTTAGTATGATAATCTTTAAGTCCATCCATGTTGCTGCAAATGGCATTATTTCATTCTTTTTTATGGTTAAGTAATATTCCATTGTGTGTGTGTGTGTGTATACATATATATATATACTTTATCCATTCATCTGTCGATGGACATTTAGGTTGTTTCCATGTTAGACCTGTTTATGATAATCCAGGGGAAGGAAATAAATCCAGTAAGTAAAGTAACCTAGTTGTGGATGGTTCCACGGGTTTGCAGCTTTTGGAATCTACCCAAACTTAAAGCCCGAGGCTAAATGACCACTGGAGATGCTAAAGCTGCTGAGAAATCCCCCGCAGTGCTTGTGGGCAGATTGACCCCTTCAGAAGATTTTCAGCGTATGAAATGAAATAGGTCTAGTGTGGGCAAAGATGCCAGATAAGGCATTTATCAGCAAGGAAGGGGATAAGCTGTAGTGTAGAGTCTTGGAAGATCAATTCATACCTCACCTTGCTGGAAACACATCTGGGGGCTGCAAGCTTCTACCCTGCTCAGGATATCTGGACACAGAAACAGTCATAAACAGCCTTTAGAGCTTAACAAGTTTTCAAGCAAAAAGTGTAGTGGACACTTGCTGTTGGTACTCTGCCCAGAATATCTCAGATCTTGACCAGTTCTGTGTGTCAGTTTCATCCCCCAGCTTCTCTGTGGTTTGCGTCTAATGACCAACATCTGTGAACATCTTCAGAGGATTTCCCTTGGGGTTCTTGAGCAGTTTCCCTGTACCCGCAAAGAACAAGAAGTGCCTGGGAGTTTACATCACCCTGGGGCCTCCCATAGCCCATGACTGGTGGCTGTGAGAATATCTAAGGTCAACTCCTTTGGCTCGAGGTGGGGCAACTCCAGAGCTCCTCTCAGCATCAGAATGAGACTGAGACTCTGCCAGAAATCACACCATTACTTGGCTTCCTCGCCTTTCCTACCCTGTTATGCTTACCCCTTACCAGTCACTCCTGGGAACATGTCCTTAATAAATCACTTGCCCATGAATCCTTATCTTAGTCTCTGTTTCTGAGGAACTCTACCTAAGGCAAGAAGCAACTGTATTATTAAGAGAGAGAAATAGCACAAGGCCTTCAGTTGGCCTTGAAAGAATGAATGAATGAATGGACTGAATGCATTAATAGAAGCCAGTCTTTAGCCTTGAACCACACATGTTGTAGTCAGGGAAACAGGAAAGAGATAAAACATTAGCTATGACATTTTAGAGTTACAGGTCCTTTAGTGAAACTGGTTACATAGTGCCGCCTCTCTAGCTGATGGTCATCCTAACAATTGCCAGGAAGAAGACATCAGCACTCCCCAGGATAGCCGCCTCCTTCTCTTGCGCTACTCAGTTTATCATAAAGACCTTCCTTCTCTCCTTCCTTCCCCCCCTCCCTCCTTACTCTCTCTCTCTCTGTCTGTCTCTCTGGTTCGCAGCTTTTATGGAGGTAGAATTCACGTTTCATACAATTCACCCATTTACAGTGAATAATTCCGTGGTTTTTCGTATATTCAGAGTCGTGCAGCCGTCCCCACAATTAATTTCAGAACATTGTCATCACCCCAGAAAGAAACCTTATACCCTTCAGCTATCACCTCCTCAACCCCCCAGCCCCTCATCTCCCAGCCCTACACAACCATGGATCTACTTTTGGTCTCTCTGGATTTTCCTATTCTGGACATTTTGTATAAATGGAATCATATAATATGTGGTGTGTATGCATGTGAAGAATGATGGCAACCAAAGTTGAAATAGGCAAAAGTCCTAGTGTGATGCTTAGATTCTGATATATTAGGATTATTTTGACTAGAAGAACAATTTTTTCCATAAAATAGGGTTTCTCAGCCTTGGCACTCTTGACATTTGGGGCCAGATCATTCTTTGTTATGTATGTGTGTGTGTTGGGGAGATAGGGATCGGCTTGTTCACTGCGGAATGTTTAGCAGCATCCGTAGCCACTACCTACAGAATACAAATAGCACATCCCCTAGTGTGTCTGCAGACACTGCCAGATGTCCTCTGGCAGACAGCGTTACCCCTGGTTGAGAACCACTTTCATACAGCATGGTCCCAGGGAAAAAGACTCAAGAAATTAGGCTTGGTTCCATTGCACCACAAGGCAAAGAAGGCCCTGCTGAACTGTTGATGTTTGACCTTTATATGCCAAGCATTCCTTGGGCATCTGGAACTCTCTGGCCCATGCTCTCTATTTGGTGGATTAATGGGATACAGATAGGGTAAGTGACTTGGCAAGCAAAGCAATGAAACTCTGTTTCATTCTCATTTTATTACACCCCTGACAACAAATTCTTAACGTTTGCCTTATATGTTCTGCTCCCTATGAAAAATGGAAATCATAATCACAAAATAGATTAATTTGGGGAGGGGAGAACTGTTACATGTGAAATTGCTTGGAATGCTCCAGGCACTATAGTAATGTCAGGTGTCATCATTCAAACACTGCTGAGCCTCCGAAACCAGGGGTTTTGGAGGATGTAACAGTGGTTTCCTTGGGTGACTAGTCAAGTGCTCCAAATGACTCCATAGCTACTAGTGTTGATCACACCAATGGACAGTTTTCACACTCTCTGCTCGCCTCTTGACATGCTATGTTGGGTGCAAACCCACTTGCATGTAGGTTCCAAATCTCGACCCTACCGTTCTGCTCTGGGGGAATTTCTCCTTGTTTCCTTCCTTGGCGCAAGACCCACTCCACTAAAGGAAAATGTGTTGCTGGTGTGAGTTGTACTCCTAAGTGGAAATTATTGAAGGGTGAATTTCTTACGTCTATGAAGGGTTTGTTTCTCAGCCTCTGTACTCTTGACATTTTAGGCAGGATAGTTCTTTGTTGCAGGAGGCTGTCCTGTGCATTGTAGGGTGTTTAGCAGCAGCCCTTGCTTCTACCCACTAGATACAAGTGGCACCCCCACACACAGTTGTGACAGTAAAAAATATCTCCAGACATTGCCAGGTGTCCTCTTGGGGGAAAATTGTGCCCGTTGACAACCACTGGCCTAGGAGATATGGGTGGGGCACTGACAGTGTCTGCCTGCCCCTTTCATAAGAAGGCACCACAGCGATCTAATGAACGAGTCTCTACTTTGAAACATACTGGAATGGCCTGCAAAGAGATTTGGACCCAACTTCATTTACACCTCAACTTCACCATTTACCAGCTGTGCAAAACAAGTGAATTACCCTTATGAATAAAATGGAGATAATCATACTTTCCTCACACAATTATTCCGAGGATCCAGATTTGCTGTTTGCAAAGCATCTAGTTGGACAAAGGGCCAGTGACGTAGGTGCTCAGTGATTAGTGGAATCGTTATCATTCCAGATAATCATTTCAGCACCTGCAGCATTGGTGGTGTCATGAGTGTTCGCAGGCTTTACACGCTCACAACACCACGCAGAGGAAAGGAGGTTGTAAGTGGTTGGGTGGAGGCAATAGACTAACATTAGATTATGGAGATGATGAAAAGTAGTTTCTTGACTCTCCAACTGTTTCTTGGGAAATCATAACTAGAGGGAATACAGTCTCTGCTTTTTTGCCTAATGAGCCTGAAATAGAAAATTTATTTTAGAAACATCTCTCTGTGGATACTTTTGTAGGGCACTCTCCTTGGCTCCAAGGCACTGAGTAGCAGTTCTTCAGTGAAGATATCAAAATGGCAAGAAAAGGACAAACCAGTGATGCTAGACTGAACCTATTGTAATGGTCACTTTAGTCTCACCCTGCCTCCCTCACCTTCTTTCCCTGCATCCATAGATCATCAGATTCTCAGTTCCAGTTGTTGATGTCTACCTTCTTGATATTCTTTATAGTAGGGATCAAGGCTGAGGGCAGGAGTTCTAGGTGATACTCTCTTCTCTGTCCTATGTCACCACAGCACCGGGCACCATTCTTGGGACCCATAGGAATTCCTCAGTCACTGGTCATTGGACCAGGTGTGTCTTCAGGCTGGGGGTTCTCTCTCTCTAATATACCTGGAGAAAGGAATGGGACGCTTCATTCTTCCTTGGATCCGTCCCATCCCCGTATCCCTGTTAAGGTTAAAAGGAAGGGGGGGGAGTGCACTGTGGCTGTGGAGCAAAATGGTAATTCCTTAAGGGGCACTTATGTTTACAGTTTGCTGAGATTCGCCCCCCCCCCAACACTATACGCTGGGCTTCTGCCTAAAAATACGTCCTCCCTCAGAAGCATAACTGATGTATCCATTGCTCTTACCCATACGTGTGGACGGACTCAGCAATGGTATTCCCAATGCTATGACCCTAGCAGGGCTGGTAGGTCTTTCTTCACTTACAAGAGACATGATTTTGGACAAGGAGGACCTTAAGCTTCTTCCCCATCTCTCCTTCCTGATCCTGCAGTTTGATTTCCTGAATTTTATCTTTGTAGCCCCATGAAAAAACCTAGAAGAGAGACAATTCTAAACTATGTTCAGCCTTTATATAAACTATGTTCAGTCTATTTATACTATAGTGTAAATAAAGATTCTAATTGGTACATCAGTTTGGAAAACGGTTGGACATTGTCCAGTAAAGTTGAAGATATGCATGCCTATGACCCAGCAATTCTGTTTCTAGGTTTGCACCCTATACAAATGCAGGCACATGTGTACAAGGAGATATGTATAATGATGTTCAAGCAGTGTGGTTTTCAGTAGTCCAAAACTGGAAAGGATGCAAATGTCCACCAGCAGTTGAAAGGATAAGTATTGGTAAACACATACAATGGAATACTAGACAGCAATGGGAATGAACAAACGACAGCTACATATGATAACATGGAAGAACCTTAGAAACACAATGTTGAGTAAAGAAGCCAGATGTAATAAAAACATACTTATGAATCCATTTATATGAAGTTAGAGAGCAGGCAACACTAAGCTCTAAGATTGGTGGATACATAACTTCCTAAAAAGCAGTGGTTCTCAAACAGGGGTGATCTTGCCTCCCCACCCCAGGGGACATTTGTCAATGTCTAGAGATACTTTTGGTTGCCACAACTGGGGGAAGGAGATAATACTTACATCTAGTGGGTAGATGCCAGGGATGCTGCTAAACATCCTATGATGCATAGGCAACTGCCTCCACAACAAAGAATTATTGGTGTGACACCAAAATCACAAGCAACAAAAGCAAAAATAAACTATCGGGACTTCATAAAACGAAAAAGCTTCTGCACAGCAAAAGAAACAATCAACAAAATGAAAAGGAAATCTAAAGGACGGGAGAAAATATTTGCAACCATTGATCTGATAAGGGGTTAATATCCAAAATTATAAGGAACTCATACACCTCAATAGCAAAAAACCAAATTATCTGATTAAAAACTGGGCAAAGACTGTTGGTGGGAATGTAAATTGATACAGCCACTATGGAGAACAGTATGGTGGTTCCTTAAAAAACTAGAAATAGAACTACCATACGACCCAGCAATCCCACTACTGGGAGTATACCCTAAGAAAACCATAATTCAAAAAGAGTCATGTACCACAATGTTCATTGCAGCCCTATTTACAACAGCCAGGACATGGAAGCAACCTAAGTGTCCATCGACAGATGAATGGATAAAGAAGATGTGGCACATATATACAATGGAATATTACTCAGCCATAAAAAGAAACGAAATTGAGTTATTTGTAGTGAGGTGGATGGACCTAGAGTCTGTCATACAGAGTGAAGTAAGTCAGAAAGAGAAAACAGATACCATATGCTAACACATATATATGGAATCTAAAAAAAAAAAAAGGTTATGAAGAACCTAGGGGCAGGACAGGAATAAAGATGCAGATGCAGAGAATGAACTTGAGGACACAGGGAGAGGGAAGGGTAAGCTGGGACGAAGTGAGAGAGTGGCATGGACATATATACACTACCAAATGTAAAATAGATAGCTAGTGGGAAGCAGCCGCATAGCACAGGGAGGTCAGCTCGGTGCTTTGTGACCACCTAGAGGGGTGGGATAGGGAGGGTGGGAGGGAGACGCAAGAGGGAGGAGATATGGGGATATATGTATATGTATAGCTGATTCACTTTGTTATAAAGCAGAAACTAACACACCATTGTAAAGCAATTATACTCCAGTAAAGATGTTAAAAAATAAATAAATAAAAAATGGGCAAAGGGCCTGAATAGACATTTTTCCAAAGAAGACATACAAATGGCCAACAGGTATTTGCAAAGGTGCTCAGCATCACTAATCATCAGGGAAATGCAAATAAGAACCATGATGAGATATCACCTTACACCTGTTAGGATAGCTATTATCAAAAGGACAAGAGATACCAAGTATTGGCAAGAATGTGGAGAAAAGGGAACACTTATACACCGTTGGTGGGAATATAAATTGGTACAGCCATTATAGAAAACATTATGGAGGTTCCTCAGAAATTTAGAATTAAAAATAGAACTACCACATGATCCAGCAATCCCACTTCTTGATATGTATCCAAAAGAACTGAAATCAGGATCCCCAAGAGACATCTGCATTCCCATGTTCAGTGCAGCATTATTCACAAAAGCCAAGATATGGAAACAACCTAAGTGTCCATCTATGGATGAATGGATAAAGAAAATGTGGTGTATATATGTACAGTGGAACATTATTCAGCCATAAAAAATCCTACCATTTGAGACAACATTAATAGACCTTGAAGGAATTATGCTACGTGAAATAAGTTGGACAGAGAAAGACAAATACTGTATGATCTCACTTGTGGAATCTAAAGAAGCTGAACCCAGAAATAGAGAATAGATTGGTAGTTACCAGGGGCTGGCAGTGGGGTAATGAGATGTTTGTCAAAGGGTTAAAAACTGGGGCTTCCCTGGTGGCACAGTGGTTGAGAATCTGCCTGCCGATGCAGGGGACACGGGTTCGAGCCCTGGTCTGGGAAGATCCCACATGCCGCAGAGCAACTAGGCCCGTGAGCCACAACTACTGAGCCTGCGCTTCTGGAGCCTGTGCTCCGCAACAAGAGAGGCCACGATAGTGAGAGGCCCGTGCACCGCGATGAAGAGTGGCCCCCGCTTGCCGCAGCTAGAGAAAGCCCTCGCACAGAAACGAAGACCCAACACAGCCAAAAATAAATAAATAATTAAAAAAAAAAAGGGTAAAAACTTCCAGTTATGAAATAAACAGATTCCGAGAGGTCGCATGTGCAGCATGGGGAGTATAGTTAACATTACTGTACTGTACACTTGAAAGTTGCTAAGAGGGTAGATCTTAAATGTTCTCATCACACACAAAAAAATGTTCGCTATGTGAAGTGATGGAGGTATTAACTAATCTTATTACGATAATCATTTCAAAATATGTATGTGTATCAAATTATCACACTGTACACCTTAAACTTATACAATGCTATATGTCAATTATAGCTCAGTAAAGCCGGGGGGGCGGGGAGAAGAATTATCTGTCCCCAAGTATCAATAGTGCTGAGATGGAGAAACCCTGCTATAAAAGGGAAGCAAATAAGTGAAGTCTATAAAGACAGGGCAGTGTCTGCCCCTGGGTTGGGGTCGGGGGGGAGGGTGTTATAATGCAGCTGAGGGACACTAGCAATATTCTATTCCTTGACCTTGGTGATGGTTAGATGGGTGTATGTTTTGCAATAATTCATTTAGCTGCACAATGTATGTTATCAACCTTTCTGTTTCAAAAATTTAAAAATACTCTTGGAGGTGGGTTGACAAGATAGTAGGATGGAAGAGTACAGGAGGTGGGTTTGGGGGAAGAGGTTCTCCATCCAGGAGGGTCCCATAGCCACTCTGTCAACAATGACAGGGCTGGGTGTGCAAGAAGGGCCTCGTCCTCTGATCTCAGTGCATTTTAGTTCTCACGTGGGCCTTCAGCTCCTCCTGCACCCTGAAGTTGAATTTGCTTCCACAGAGTTAGGTAAAGTTTTCCTTAAAAAAAGTAATCACCCTTGGGTTGGCACGAAATGTGGAAAATATTAACTCAGCTTATAGGCAGGCAGAGTAAATACAAACAGGGATTTTAATTTAAATGCCCTGGCAGCAAGGGCAGCCTTCAGTACTGGAAGTGCTGTAATATTTGGGGACAGGAAGTCATGGAAATGCCACTGTTAGCGTGACATATTTTCTCTTAAAAGTGATGCTAGTAGAGGGACTCCTAGAGATTATTTTTGAGTCCTCTCTGGGGGAAATTATAAACATCAGAGAAATTTATTTAAAAAAAAATGACTAACCAAAAGAGAACATTAGCCAAGCAGGCTCTTAACCTAACCAGTAAATGACGTGAACTTCAACCTTTTCTGAAGTGACGTTTTATGTGCTCTCTTTATCTCCCTCCATCACCCCAAAAGATCACACCTGAATTGCAAAACCACCTGCCATTTAATGCGTAGTTTAAATGACCTAGAACAATACCTGTGAATTGTATGCACTTAAAAATATTTATTGAATAAGTAACCTAGTGAATAGTTAAATAACATCGGAAGGATACTTGGAAGCAGAGATGTACAAAAAAGAAATTGTTACTAGAGTGGTGTTTACAATATACCCTGAAATAGATTCAAATAAAAATAATGTGTGGAATTCAAATTGTTTAAGATTTTTTAATTGAACTGTAGTTGATTTACAATGTTTCAGGGGTAAGCAAAGTGATTCAGTCATACATATATATATATACATATATATTCTTTTTCAGATTCTTTTATATTATAGGTTATTACAAGATATTAAATATAGTTCCCTGTGCTATACAGTAGGACCTTGTTGTTTATCTCTTTTCTATATAGTAGCGTGTATCTGTCAATCCCCAATTCCTCATTTACACCCCCTTTCCTCTTTGGTAACCATAAGTTTGTCTGCTATGTCTGTGACTCTACTTCTGTTTTGTAAATAAGTTCATTTGTATCATTATTTTAAGACTCCACATATAAGCGATATCATATGACTAAATTGTTTAAGACTTAACAGACCTCTTAGAGTTCTGCACAATCTTCTAGATCCCTTATCAAGTCTTGAACAAATGGACTGAGAACTGAAGAGGTGTGTGACTCACTCGGAGGTGAATTGAAGAGTCTTGCAGCATGAACTGATGACTTCTTCTCTTAAATGTTTTGTCCTATCTCCTCAAACCTTTCAAACACAGAGAAAAACAACCCTATCGCACTGGAAAATTTAGCTCCAACTTAGCAATGACAATTTAGCAAGAAACCTGCTAGCAGGCCGTAGTCATTCCTAAAGTATAAGTACACAGTTTGGGAACGATGGATTATTTTTGGCTTACAATAATGCCGTTTAGTGACTTAATAAAATTTTCAAAGGCAGAATACAAACAAACCAAAATCTAAGATGACCCAATTTTAACATGGAGGTGGCATACTCAAGGGTAATGATCAAAGGATTATGTATAAGGTTTTTTTAAATCCACGGACCCGCCTTGTATTGTTTATATATATTAATAACGAAATAGTTTTTGTAGGAAAAGGGATTTTTAGCTTTGAGGGCTGAATGGCAGGTATGACAGAGGATCTGTCCTAAGGCTGGAGAGTTCCTTTTTCTAAATAGAGCAGCAGGAAGCAGAGGTCCCAAAATGGGGGCATTTGTGTATGCATGCCCTCCTTTGGCTGCTCCAGCTGCATTCTCTTAAGGATGCTGTGTGGCGAAGCTTGTGCTGGTTCTGTGCCTCATTCTGAGGGCCTTTGAGGACGTAACTCTAAAGGTTGCTTTCAGCAGCAGAGCAGAGTGAAAGTGAAGAGCGGACTTTAGTGTGTTGTTTTTCCAGCTCTGCCTGGACGTGTCGGGGAGCAGGGTGGGCCTCCAAGGTGAGTGGGTTCGCTCCCACTTCGCAGAGGAAAAGGTGATCTGCGCAAGGCAGGGTGCAGGGAGAAGGAGACTTGGGCAAATGGTGAAATCGACTTTCTCTTAAGACAGGTAGCACTCTGGCTGGAAGTTCCTGGTTTTGGCAGGGGGTTGAGTTTAAATTTATTTTTATGTTATTGCAGTATAACATACACATAGTGAAGGGTGTAAATTACACAAATCTGAACTGTACCACTCAGTGAATTTTTACATATGGGTGTACTTGGGTAGCTGTCATACAGATCAGGATACAGAACATTTTCAGAACCTTAAAAGGTTCCCTTGTATCCCCTTCCCAGTCAACACCACTTCCCCATCTTGGTAATCATGATCCTGGCTTCTATCACCATAGATCACACTTGCCTATTTCAGTTCAACATGTGAATTTCAACTCCATAATAAATAAATGGAATCTTACAGTACATCCTCTTTTGAGTCTGATTTCTTTCTCTGGACACAGCATTTGTGAGAATACTCCGTGTTGTTGTGTCTATCAGTAGCATTTTCCTTTCACCACTAAGCAGTATGTATTCCCTTGTATGGAGGGACCAGGGTTGGTTCATCACGCACCAGTTGATGGACATTTGGATTGTTTCCATTTTGGCCATTCTGCTTAAAGATATTTTGAACATTCTTATACATGAGAAGGCCATTGGCACCCATTTCTCTATATATCTAGGAGTGGAATTGCTGGGTCAGAGGGTAGGCATATGATCAGCTTCAGTAGATATAATCTTACAGTTTTCCAGGCAGATGAACTGTCATGATATCTAGTAGTAGATTCTTTAGGATACCTGCACCCTGGCTTCACATTCTCACTGCTGTTTGCAACTATGCTGCCAACTGTTTTAAAGTCTTCTATGCCAGTGGGGTGGTTCGCCCAACCAAATTGTAAGGACTCAAACACAGGGCTGCAGCCTATTTTCCTAGCCCTCTCCCCAGCAGGTGGAGGGCCACGCAGGGAGTCCAGTATAGTGGGACCCTGAAGAATTGACACAAGCCACCCACAAATCCATCTTCCACTTGATAGCCAGCACTCTTGGGCTTGGATTGATTGATTTCACAGGGTCTGGAGTCTCTACTTCCGGCCCCAGACCCTACTTTTGTCTGGATGCAGGTTGTGAGAGGCTGCAGGTAAATCACAGAATATCAGGCCTGGGGAGGGACCTTGGCACTCTTCACGATGTTTTAAAGTGTAGGCTTCCACGAGGGGATTGCGGAGCAGAGGCCAGTTTTAGGTGGTGTTGTGAATCTCCAGTGTGTGCTAAAATGATTTGGTTTATCTGGCAGAATTTGCAAATCGTGGACGTTTCTTCTATTTCCAAATCCTTGCTGTGTTGTTTCCCGATTTGCTAAGACATAGAAAGGAGGGCTCTGAGCACCCCGCCCCCAACTCAGGTCCAGCCTGGCACCCCTAGTCCTCAGTTCCAGCAGAGTTCGGGCAGATTTTCCAGGGCTCCCCCTTCCAGCCCGGTTCCCTAGACACGCACAGGTCCTGCAAGCCCTCTGAGACTCAGTTTGCCCAAAGCGGCCTGGCCCCGCTAGCCTCCGGCCCGGCCGCTCCTCCTCAGCAGCTCCCTCGAGCAGCATTACTTGGTCCCTCTCCGCTTGCCCCCTCCTACGGTTCCCGCCACTGACGCTCTCCCAGAGGAAGGCTTTCCAAAGACTGAAACTGCATCCTCGCCGGGCTGGTTCCGAATCGTCTTTCGGCATCAGACCCACACCTCCTTCGAAGTTAGTCAAAGTCTCTCTTTCTTGGAAACCCAAGCTCGCCCTCTCGCTGGTGCTGAAGGCTTTAGCAGCCCCAGCCCTGGCATCCCGGGTCCCACGGGCCTGGGCAGGGGCGGGGTGGCAGGAGTTAGGAGCGCCGGCCGCCCTGACACCTGTCGTGGGCGCGCTCGGTCGCTGTAGCCCCCAACAGCTGGCGGCGGCGGGCGCGACTGGGGCCAGCCAGGAGCGGAAGGAATTAAATGCCCGCCCATCGAATCTGACTCGGCCTCTCCCTCCTCCTCCTCCTCCTCCTCCTCCTCCTCCTCCTCCTCCTTCCCCTTCGCCGTCGCCTCCTCCCTGTCCCCGCCGGCTCCGCGGCGGGACGCTGGTGCCCGGGACGCTTTGCACCGCGCTCCGGGCGCAGGCAGCAGGGCTCGAGTCCGGGGGCTGCCCCAGGATGGCGGTAAAATAGGGGGACCCCGGAGAGGCGCCACGACCCCAGGCTGCGCCCGGGAGCCCGCCGCTCCTCCCCGGTGGCGACATGGGGGACCCGGTGTACCGCGAGAAACCGCAGCTGCACTACGCGGTGAGTGTCCCGGCGCGCTCAGAGGCGACAGGGGGCGCCACTTGGCCGGCCTGGGAGGCGACAGCGCGGGGTTGAAAGGATCCGTGGCTCCCCAGAGGTCCTCGGTGTGTATGGCGGGTGGGTGGGTGAAGAGTGCCGCGTGCGTCACCCCGAGTGTCATCTGCTCAGAAACTCAGGTGCCCCTTAGAAGGGGAGCCCCCATCCCCGGAGCCCGTGGTCCTTTGCCCCGCACAGTGGTCACTGCGTTTGGGGCCGGGGGCCGGACCCTGCCGCCGCCTCGCTGGCCAGGGCTGAGAAATGGGGCTCCCAGGGCTGGGCCCAGGTTTGCCCACTCAACCTTTGGTCACATGCCCTGCAGAAGTGGAGGGGAGGCAGGGCCGCTTGGTGATGGCAGCGTGTGGCCAGTGGACCCTCCGGAGAAATGCTGCAGGGCGGGTTGGGGTGCCGCGGGTTTGCTCCTTGGAAAGGGAGCAAACTCCCAGGGAGTTTAGCGGGACACAGTGTTGCACATTTTCTGATTAATATAAGAAGGTGGCAGGGGGTCTTGTGTCGGTGGCCCCTCTTCTCCCTGTTGACTCAAATCTTCCACATTTATTGGGGGCCTACTGTATGCCAGGCGCTACGGGGCGCTGGGGACCGCAGGACACACCGGACAAAAAGCTCGTGGGATTTGCCTCCTTTAAAGAAGGAGTCAAGATTTCAAGGTTAACGACCGACTGACCAAATCCAGATTCGAGATTGAGTTTATTTTTGAGAAAGAGAAAAGACTTAAGAAAAAAAAGTAGAATGAAAATAAAGATGTTTCTGAGGAATGAGTGCTACTTCTGAAGATGTTTCTGAGGAATGAGTGCTACTTCTGAAGATGTTTCTGAGGAATGAGTGCTACTTCTGAAGATTCTGAGTGCCGCCTCCAGGAAGCCGGCAGGCGTCCTTGTTAGTTTACCCCAGTCTTTGAACATTTCTAAGATGTGTCGTTTTGACGCGGAGCCTTGTAGTTGTTCTGGCATCTGCTACTTTATTGAGTTTTCCTTGACATGATTTTCACTGTTGAGATTGGACATGCTGGGTGCCAACTTTCAAAACTGGAGGGAAGCAGGCAGAAACTTAAGACAAGAATTATCAACATTGATAATAAGGCAGAGACAGTTATCTGTCTGGAATTCGTGTCCTCCAAAATGCACTCTCCACATTAAAAAAAGGAAAGTTTTCACGGAAGGAGTCGAGGTGGACAGGGGCGGTAGGTGCAGAGGTCCCCGAGCTGCCCCAGCTGTTTCCCGGGGCGCAGAGTGGGGTCCGGGATCAGCCGGGGGTGGGCCGCTGTGCTCGCTGCGAACTTCTGCGGTTTCACTTTGCTGCGCTGGAAAAAAAGAGGGCCTGAGTTAGAAAATCGTTAAGGTTCCTTCTCAGGCACACGTTCTAGGAACGTATGATGGCTCGTTCTCTAGTTTTGCCAGGGTTACTTGCCTTGAAATGCCCAGTGAGACACTAGTAAGTTACTAATGCTTGTATGTGGGGGTTTTTTTTGTTTTTGTTTTTTTTTTGAGACACAAATGGCTCAGCGATTTGCCTTTTAAAGCGGTATTCAGGACAACCCGTTTTCGGCAGAGGTCTCTTTGCACTGAAGGATCTAGAGTCTGTGCTCTTTATGTCTAATCAGCATTTCACCGCACTACCTTTTTCAGATTTTGAACTGTGTGCTGGTGCCCTTTAATTTGCAATCTGAGGTGTCAATGTCATTTACAAGGTGAGGGAGGAAAGGTGATACCTGGCTCCTTAAAAAAAAAAAAGTCTATTCATTCTATGAATGATTATTGCCTCAATTATGCAAATACATCCAATGCATCACAAAACAATTTAAAAATTATTTTCAGTCAGCTGTCTCATTCTCCTAAAAGCATAAACTTAGAGTCAAACTGATGTTAATGTCTCCTCTTGCACTCTGAAGATATGCTGATGAAATAGCCCTTTATTCTAGCACAGATCACCACATACATATTTTCTGATTTAAGACTCTTAAAAGGAAGATTCCAGAGGGAATATGTTGGCTCTCAAGCTGGAAGAAGTCACTGGGTCCTCTGAAGTTTCCTATGCATACCTTAGAATGATAAAGCAGCAGCATCCAGCAGCACGGTATCAGTCACAAGTCAAAAGAATGTTCTTTATTAAGGGTGACCCATTGTTTTTCATATTAACATAACTCTCTATGGCTTAAGAGCTATTCTAATGCTGCACTCTCCGTCAGCTTCCCCTACAGTGGTTTAGGTCATTCCAAGCGCTTGTTTTGCCTTTTAGCATAAATATTCCACTTATTTCGCTCATCTTGGTTTTGCCCCACTGTGTATTGTCCTGGAGTCCTGCGGGCTTTTTGTGTCTGTATCTTCCTCGAAAAGAATTATCCTCCATGTGTCCTCAGTACCTCTTGCCTCCTCTGAAATATAATCCAGGGGCAAGTATATAATAATACTCTTCCTTCAGTGCTTTTTTCATTTGTCCAAGGTGAGATTGCATATAAGAAATCAGTGGCTCACATTTTATTCGTTCACCAAACATTTGTGGAGTGCCTATTGTGTGCCAGCTATTTGGTCACTTTTCCAAAGACGATTAAATAGTGAAAATGTTAAGAGTTGTTATGAACTCTTCACTCATCTTTTTAAATGGTCCTAATGGTCACAAAGAGAGAAATACAAACACTTAAGTAGATAAGAGCATCCTGCATTTATAAAATCACTTAACACTTTCCCAAAGTATAGCACAACTGTCTTGTTTTATCATCATAACAAAAATGCAGCTAATGTTTTCCTCCCAACCTTTCCTCCCACGGTTTTCCCACATGGAGTTTATGGTGACTCCATCCTCCCAGCTGGGTGTCGTCCTTGATGCCTTTTGGTGACTTGGTCAGATTTGCATTTTGAAAATCCTGCTCTGGCCCCTGGAAGGAGTCGAGGGTGGGGAGAAGTTAGAGTGCATCCTGGCACCTGGGCCAGGGAGAGATGAGAGGAGATGACCTACACTCGAGCTGGGCTGGAGGTTGAGAGCAGTCAGCATAGTTGAGAGATGTTTAGGGCGCTGAACCAGCCAGCCTGCATTTGGATGGGCTACAGAGGTGCTAGAGTATGAGGGTCAAGGGTGACATGCACAAATCAATGATTGCCTGGCGGCACTTCTAGAGAAACTGCAGTTTCTCATTATTATTGTCTTCTACAAGTTGCAAAGTGTTTGGACACAGTCTGTGTCATTTTCAGCCTCAAATCCGGCTGGTGGGTTAGACACGTTTTCTATTCTGTGGCTAAACAAATCCAAGCTTAGGGCGGTGGAGTTCAAGGTGGCACAGGTGCAGCTGGTGACAGAACGGGGAATTTTATCCAGGTGCCGTGATCCCACAGACCTCATCTGACTCATTTAGAGAACTGAGATAGATGAGCCAAATTATCCTCACCCCTTCCTCTTTTGTCACCATAATAAACCAACAATCAAATATCGTACCTTCAGTGACTTAACGTAACCATCCATATTGTTGAATTACACGACCAGATAGCTCTTTAATTGGACTGGTATAGACAAAACGCAAAATTTAAATATCCATTAAGTTCAATGCCATATCTTTATGTCTTTCTCAGGGTTTCTCAGCCTCAGCAAAATGAACATTTTGAGCAGGATAGTTCTTTGTTGTGCGGATGTCCTGGGCACCGTAGCACGTGGAGCAGCATCCTTGATCTCTACCTACTAGACGCCAGTACCATAGCCCCACGTCACCCCCAGTTATGACAACCAAATGTATCTCCAGATAGTGCCGTATGTCCCTTGGGGGGCAAAATTGCTCCCGCCCGAGACCCCCTGGTCTATCTGATTTTCATGTATGTTTCTAAGAAGATGTGACATTTACTGTGTAATAAGATCGAGAAAGAGAAGACACAGTAAATGTTCTGAGTATTTTATATGTATATATATTCTGTACAATGAACATGCAAAACTTTAGAGAGAGACCAACACAGAGGTTCAGAGAGAGTCTCAAACACAGCACAAGTGCTGGGGGTAGAATAATGAGTCACTCCAGTTTCAATGATCACGGCTTTAACAGTGTTCTCCCACTTTTGTTGACCCCCAAAAGTCAGGTCACTTGGCCTGGGTTAAAGATTACCGTAAGCTACCTTTCCCAACAGTCCTCATATACCTTCTTCCATTAACCACAAACAAAATATTACAAACCTTGATTGTCTACCAAGATCATGTGACAGATGTCTAATTTCATGACAAGCCATGCAATTAAGTATGGTGACTTCTTCAGGTGAATTATTGCGCTGAGTATTAGTTTTAATTAAAAAAAATTTTTTTAATGTTTTGGCCGCGCCACATGGCACGTGGGATCTTAGCTCCCTGACCAGGGATCAAACCCACGCCCCCTGCATTGGAAGCACAGAGTCTTAACCGCTGGACCGCCAGGGAAGTCCCGAATGAGTGTTAGTTTTAGAACAAATTATCGGGCATTTTTTTTTAATCTTTTATTTTATTTTGATTTATTCACTTTTTTATTTTTTATTTTTTTAACATCTTTATTGGAGTATAATTGCTTTACAATGTTGTGTTAGTTTCTGCTGTATCACAAAGTGAATCAGCTATACATATACGTATATCCCCATATCCCCTCCCTCTTGCATCTCCCTCCCACCCTCCCTATCCCACCCCTCTAGGTGGTCACAAAGCCCTGAGCTGATCTCTCTGTGCTATGCAGCTGCTTCCCACTAGCTGTCTATTTGACATTTGGTAGTGTATATATGTCCATGCCACTCTCTCACTTCGTCCCAGCTTACCTTTCCCCCTCCCTGTGTCCTCGAGTCCATTCTCTACGTCTGCGTCTTTATTCCTGTCCTGGCCCTAGGTTCTTCAGAACCTTTTTTTTTTCTTTTTTTTAGATTCCATATATATGTGTTAGCATATGGTATTTGTTTTTCTCTTCAGAGGCATTTTGGAACAGTTTATGAATACTATTATCCCCAGCATCTCCCTGGAGGCACACACTTATTTTCACCCCCTTTTTTGAAAGGGAAACAAGATTTCCTGTTGCCGCTGGCTAAGATAAATCTATGGATGGGTGATGTGTGTTCTGTTCATGGAGGTGTGACAAAAAGCAGGGGGCTTAGACTCCGACTTGGAATATCTCCCCGTGGCGTCTGGATGTCAGGATGCAGCCATTTTCGTCCCTTGGACCGGTCTACTTCTGAGCTTCTCTGTCGCTGGCCTCACTTCCTGTTTGGTGCAGTTGCCCCACTATCTGTGCTCTTGACCACAGCCTTGTCATTAAATGCTGACTGTTTCCTTGCTCTGCTTAAGCGTCCTCCTCCCTAAGGAACCCACTGGGAGGGCTAAGCTGCTTACCCTGCCAGGGAACCTTTCTTCACCCAAGTCAGTTGAGGTCTTAATATGATAATTTCCAAGTTTGCTTTCTATGAACATTCGATTTTGAAAGACTTTAAAGTCATTAAGTCCACTAAATAATTCAATGGTGTTGATTACAGGATATTCTTTGGTAATTCCAAAGACACCCAGAAATGGGCACTGTTGCAGGGCTGAGCTGATATGAATCCGTTATCATCCATCAGCTCTGCCAGTGTAGACATCTTAGGAAGTTCAGCGGAACTTGTACTGACCTGCTGCATGGCTCAGAATTCACTTTTATAACACTGTTTGCTAGTCATTTGTCGCCTCACGAAAGCCAAACTTTTGCAAGTTACAGGTAAGTGGGAGATTATTGAATCACCTTAATTAGCACCTCTACTAATCATGGGTACCTTTCCAACCACCTGCCCCCACCTTCCAATATGCATTCTTTTCTGCTGCGCTCAGTTTTGTCTGTATGTGGCCTCTTGGGTCTGGAACTCTCATCACCTGAGGAAGCCACCTCTCCCATCCTTCCAAACACTTCTTAAGCACCACTGCTAGTTGATAAACAATCGGATTCCTCTTGGATGTTGCATGGAAGAGATATCTGTCAATCATAAGAAAACAAATGCTACCCTTTGCCTAGTCCTTTCTGATTGTAAACTTCCATTATTTCCTTTTCCTTTTCCCCGCATTGTGATAACCCTGGACCAAATACACCTGAGTCCCAACTTGATTGTGATATTATTGTCCAGTCATATGCACTCTTCACTGGGTTTTTGATTCCTCACTTGTCCCTCACCTGTATCACTCTTGGTCTTTTCCATCTCAGTAAATGGTTGGCGACTTGGCGAGCTGCCCGAGCCAGACACTTAGGGGTCATCCTGGAGTCCTCCCTTTCCTGCACCCCCCGACATTAAATCTCTGAGCCAGCCCTGCCAGGTCTGTTTCACAGCACTCCCCAAATTCATCCTCTTCCTTCCATCTGCACTGCTGTTACCTAAATCCAAACCTGCAGCATCCATTGTCCTCACTAAGACGACATGGTAACCCTATATTCCAGTCCTGGGACCAGTTGGGACCTTTTAAAAAGAAAATGCAGTTGTGACATTTCAGTGCTTAAAGCTCTCTGGTTGGTTTCCATTACACTTAGCCTAATACCTTCAGCCCTGACCTTGGCCTTCCAAGTCGTCCTACATAATTCTCCCCGCTTCCTAACACCCTCCCTCAGCTTACCACTGCCCAGCCACATTAGCGTACTTTCTGTTCCTCAAATGTGACCAGCTCTTTCCTGCCCCAGACCTTTGTTCTTACTGTTTCTTCTGCCTCAGATGTTCTTTGTGTGGCTTTTTTTTATATCCTGCAAGTTGTAGGAAAAAAAGTTGCCTTCCCCGACTGCTCTCTCCAAAGTGCTTCTGACCCCATCAGTTACCATTGATCATATCACACTAGATGCTGCCTTCATTGTTTGCTCCACTGCTTGGTACATTATACATTGTTTGACTCTCCCTACTGGTGTGTAAGCTTATTCAGGGCAGGGACCTAATCATTCTTTTCCCACGATATCCCCACTGCCTAGAATGGGTCCTGGTACAGGATGGGCACAAAATAAATATCTATGAGGAAATGAATCTGGCTGCCTAGGTGTTTTTACCTATAATAGATTATACCAGCGGGTTCAAAGCTTCACTCATCGTCAGCTGATGATTGCAAAACATATTGGCTAAAAAAAAAACAAACAAAAAAAACATATTGGCTTCAGGGTTTCACCCAATTTCCACTAAATGAGAATCTCCAAGGCCTAGACTTGGAATCAGTGATTCTGATATCAGCCACGTTTGGAAACCACCAATTAATTTACATGGTGGACCACTTACTGTTCAAGAAGCCTCTACAAAGCCTAGGATTCGGCGGCAAAGTGATCCAGAGAGTTCAATCCAGTGCTTCGCCTGAGGTGACCCTGAGGTAATGGAGTACAAGTTTTCAGAGAGGTCTTTTGTTTTGTACTCTAGTATTCATTTCAGCTGAACCCACTAAGGATACAGGAGGCGTAGGAACGCTTCCTCTACATAGCATGGTCTGGCAATGTGTCCCTCAGCATCCATTTTCTAGGTAATCTAAGCCAGTGATTCTCAACCAGGGGACACTGGGAAATGTCTGGAGGCATTGTTGGTTGTCACAACTGGCAAGGGGTGCTACTGGCATCTAGTAGGTAGAGACCTGAGATGCTGCTGAATATCCTAAACAATGCACAGCACAACCTAACAAAGAATTGTCCAGCCCAAGTGTCAATAGTGCTGAGATTAAGAAACCTTGCCTTAGATATATCTCTGTAGACATCAAAATCTTTGCTGCTTTTGAGATTCATTTTGTATAGTCCTCTCTAAAATGAATTATACATGTTTCCCTGCTGTTTAAGAGTTGGAAAAAATGTGAGTTACCTGTTCCAGATGTGAGTCATGGTTATGAACATGATGTTTCACACTGCGGGGGAGAGGGAGATTACTCTGAGAAGGGTGATGGTGGCCCTTCCAGAAGCCTCATTGCCTTGGGCTTTTTGCTTCTTCACTCCTCAACTCTGATGCCCTTTGTAATCTTGGATCTTGTTTTTTAAATGCTTCCTATCTTCTCTCTTGTGTCAGACTTTAGCTGACTTCTTGATTTATTAATGTCTAATGGCCTTATCTCAATTCACTGCCTCTATTCTGATATAGCTGGAATACCAGTT
Organism: Balaenoptera borealis; assembly: GCF_965194805.1. NCBI lineage: Eukaryota > Metazoa > Chordata > Mammalia > Artiodactyla > Balaenopteridae > Balaenoptera > Balaenoptera borealis. The sequence continues at coordinate 9,060,355 of NC_138881.1, read as the reverse complement.
TATTAAATCTGATAGTCCTGGCTCTAATATCAGGAATCATAATCTCCCAACTAGGATGTGAGGGATTCTCAGAAAGCCCGCGTGCTTGGATGTTGGATCTGTGACTGTGTGTGAGTAAGGAGCTAGGGCCTGCTTCTGTCCAGCAGTCAGTCATTGAGGATGTGATGTGGACTGACCTGCTCTGGGGGAAATGCGAAAGCACTGAAAGAAAAACAAAAGGAAGGAGGAGGAAGATAGCTTCTCCCAGCTCTTCTCTCTCAATTCCATCCTGGTTAAAAATCTCCCAGTCAAGACACACCTTATTGGTCCAATGTGGGCCCCTCGCCCACCCAGGAGGACAGAGGGATAAGACCAGTCAGGTTTGAGTCATTGCCCACTGCTATTGCTAAGGAGGCAAACTGGATTCAAAGGCATTGGATTTAAAAGAATAAGTGCTTCATTCGCTTTCAAATTTTAAAAATTAGAGAAATTTGCTATGATCTTCATCATCCTATCATTTGTACTCAGACTTAAATGGTTTCTAACTATCCTTGCATCTCTGTATTACTTCTTGGAGTGGCAAAGTCTTATATGGGAGCATCTGATTGGCTGGAACAGGTCACATGATTTCATGTTAGTTTTAACGGGGAGAGGGAAGATCTCCCATTAGGGAGTTCATAGTGGGAGATGTGAACTATGGACCAATAATTCTATATAATGATATATTCCCTTGAAACAGGAGTGGGGTTTGCACGATGAAGGGTAAATAAATGAACAAATGTCAATTGCAAAAAAAAAAACAAAAAAAAAACCGAAAACAACTTCCCGATCAGCCCAGGGTGGCAGTTGTGTTGGTGGCCTATCTGCCACCAACAAGGATTGTGGAGCACTTTCTCAAGTCCTGGCCACATCAGTGAATGTTAATTAGCACGGCCTGTTTTAGATTGTAAGCTCCAAAATAATGGGGAGTAAATAGATTTAAAGGTCTTAGGTGCTTGCAAAATTTTGGACTAAGATCACCAACATTTACAAACGAATACGGTTAATTTAGTATAATGTACCTTCTCAGATTTTCTGGTTCTAACCTTATTTTCAAAAGATCAACTATTCTGATTTATTTTATTCTTAAATACTTTCTGAATACTTAAAAACTTAACGATAGATCAAATGAAACAATAAGGACTGCCACCCATCTTTATATGGTACTGCTTTCTCTGTCTTTATGGTGACTGCTTGGATGTGGCTATGAGATACATCTCAGTTTGGATAAGTTATACACAACGTATAAGACTACTTTATTCACTCAAATATAATCAGTGTTACTAAAGGCTCTTTCCTTGAAAGATGTCATAACCCTTTGAAATGAAAACCAGTCAGGATTTTCTCCCCATTTCTTTGGTTGCTTGACACATTCTTAGAACTCTTCTAAGTTAAATTTTTAGAGTAAAATTTGAGTGTTAGGAGTGCCAAATACATTAGATTTCTGAGATGAAGTTTTCAGAAGAATTTGGAGTTATGGCTTTGGGGAAAAGTTGCCATGGAAACAGCAAAAGATGTTCAGATGAATCAACTTTAAAAATATTTTTTGAATGACCCCTTTCTGTAGCTGACTGAAATCTCTGGTAAAGAAAGGTGTCCATCCAAGTGAAATGAAGAGACTAGAAGCATGTCACCAGTGTGTGGAGTGCCTCAGCTGTGTATTTGCTGAGCTCCCCTGTGCCAGGTGGGTGCCGCCCATCGTGGACAGGACTCTCGGACATCGTTCTGGATTCTGTACTTGGTGGTGGCATTTTAATTCGATCCACAGAGTAATAATCGTTTAGCAAGAAAATGGAATGTCAAGTTTGCTGGGAGAATTTGAAAATGGTCACACATAGTATTATTTTTGTAAGTCTTTATGCACATGACCTGTAACAGTGCCATTATGATGTCATTTTGATTGTCTAAGCAAAATGTAAAACACAATCTTAACTTGGATCTCAAAAGATGAGGTATTCTCCCACCTTAGCTGCTGACTCACAGGCAAGGGCATTGTATCCATCAGGATGTGGCAGGAAACAGATGGGACACTCAAAAAGGCCTAACTTAAGGAACGGACTATTATGGATGTGTCAACAGGTTTACAAGAATCAATAAGGGGTGGTGAGGCACACAGCAATTAGCAGCGGGGACGCTGTTAGCACGTGGGCACAGAGAGGGTCCAGTGTTACCAGAACCCGATGACTGCCAACCTCGCTAGAAGGGACCCTGGAAATGTACCCAGTGAGGATTGCAGCAAGGGCAAAATATAAAGAAGCAGGGATGGCGTGGGACAATAGGTAAATACTCTGACCTCTTGGTCTTCCTGCTCACTCATCTCCTTCTAGTACCAAACCCAACAAATCCATTGAGGTCAGTCTCAGAGGGCACAGACCAACGCAGAGAAGGGCAGGAATTTTTGTCTTGTTTTGGCAGAAGCGGGGGAGAGTTGGCAAACAGAAAATTCATCATATGCATGTTCAGTCTTGTTTGGGATTTAATTACTTTATGAAAGACCCTAAAGTCCTGAGAATATAGAGGACTCCCAAACTACTTAGAATGTCTCTTTCCTCTCCCCTGTGGGTTATCTTAATTACCACATTTAAACTAGTAATGTGTCAGACCAACTCCATCTACATATGATGTGCATGTCTTTAAGAATATTCACATCACAAGCCTGTTAAAGTACTTAACTCTTCACGTATTACACAGTATATATTTACATAGACATTGTAATTAATTTAATATCGAGAAGTTCCATGCTTAATTCAGAAATGCTTTGGTCTAAATTTATTAATGCAAATTCAAACTGTAATAAATTTTTTTCCCTCTAAGCCCCATAGGATCATCTAATGTAATTTATTTTCCAAACAATGTTAAAGGAAGAATCAGTTTACCTCTTTTTCTGGTTGGTGGGTAAAGAGTTTTGACGCTTAAAGTTATACATCAACGCCGATGGGTTAACCTGTGCTTTTTTCTCATTTATATCTGCTGGTAAAGGAGTGGTTGCAGCTGAGGACTGCAGGTGACCCACTCTGTACTCCAGTTAGCTTAGCAGAGAGAAAAACTCCCTTTTCGACCTTGACTGCAGCAAGTGACTCTCATTCTTAAGTTAGTTCCTCCTCGAGGCCCCTGTGCATCCACTTTCATAACATCCATCTTGCATGTAATTGCGCCTCTAAAGACCATATTCATATTTCAGAACTGAAAAATCCAAGGGGGCGGAGGCCAGAACCAGGGCCCATGTCTAGACGCCATATCCCTGGTCACATGGAGCACGTGCCTGACAGTATGTGCTTGAATGTCAGCAAATTAATCAATAACTTAGAGCTCTTAGAAATATTTAGGCTGACTTGCAGTCTTAATAATAATAATAGCCAATATTTATTGAATGCTTTCCATGAGCCCTGGACATATTATCTCATTTAATCCTTACAAGAACCCTGTGAGGTAGGTCCTACTATCATCCCCATTTACAAGATGAGGAAACCAAGGCACTGAGTTTAGATCTGTTTCAAGGTCACACAGCTAGTAAGTAGTAGAATTGGGATTCAAATCCTTGTCGGTTTGACTGCCAAGTCTCAGTGCTTGAACCACTGCACAGTGGCTGACTGTTAAAATGGCATTGGCTTGAGATGTTACCTTTGAGATGACACTCTTAAAAGCTTTTCATTTTGTAAATTATTCTAGACTCACAGGAAGTTGCCAAAGTAGAACCACGAGATTCCATGTACCCTTTATCCAGCCTCCTTCAATGATAGCATCTCACATAATTACAGTACAATATCAAAACCAGGAAATTGACATTGGTATAATACTGTTAACTTGAGTACACACCTTGTTCATGTTTCACCGGTTTTTTACATGCATTCCTTTGTGTATGTGTGAGGGAGGGAGGGAAGGACCGAGAGATGGAGAGAGAGAGACAGACACAGAGAGAGATCCAGGCAATTTTATCATGTGTCTATATTCTTGGCATATCTGCCACCACATTCAAGATACAGGACTGTTCCATCATCACAAAAAAGCTCCCTCATGCTACCACTTTGTAGTCACACCCACACTACATCCTACCTCTGGCGCCTACTCTAATCCGGGCAACCACTGACCTGTTCTCCATAAAATGACACCTTTTCAATTACTTCCTCTGTCCTTGCGGCACAATGAGAACATTCCTGTCTCCATTGATCATTTATGTCAAAAACATCCAGAGACCTAACAGGAGAAAATTAAGGTGAATTGATAATGAGATCAGAGAGGATTTTGGTGTTCTTGTCGTTAGTAACATACACAACCACAAATAAAGAACATCCTGTTTGGTATTTTTTAGCTGAACGTTGTGGTAATTTTGTAATTCCAACTCTTGTGTTTTCTCCAGCAAAGTGCTTTTAATTGAAACAGCACAGAATTTAGCTCCCGCGTGAATGCTCCATGCTCCCTCTTTGCATGGCTGTTCTAATGGAACATCCATCTCAGGAATGACAGCCGCATGGTTGAGCTTGCAGCTGCCTGGAAAAGGTACATGAGAGCTGGCACTCTGCCGTCCAGAAGTATTTATGAACAGGGATAAACACAAGCCCCACATGTATTTGCGGTAGCTACGGCCCAGTTGTGCTCTGGGCAGTACAAGGGTTATGTAAACCCTGGCGTTGATGGTACACATGCATTTTTATTCATTCATTTTGAAGGGAGTGGCAGTTCATAGACCTCTCTTGGGGAAACGTTTGAACCTTATCAAGATTAGCTGGTTCAAAAAAACCTTAATAGCTGTTTTTATTCAGGATGGCTGCGGAGTGAAACCTTATCATCGGGACACAGTTATAAAGACTTCCTGCATTTATTTGGTTCCCACTGTTTAAAAAAAGGTGTAAAAAGGGCTGATGCTGTCTGATTCTGCAAACATAGGTGCACTCTTATTGGATACTTCAATTAGTACTCAGTTTTACTCTATGATTTGCCTTGATCTTTATTAGAAAGGGAGGATGTTTTTTAACACCTAGACATTCTTAGACCACCTATTGCTTTTAATTAGGTAGGCAGGGAGTACCATCGTTACCATGCAGGTACTTCATATCACCCATTGTAGGGTGTCTAGGGAGAACCTGGTGTGAAGAACCATGGGGCCTTCCATGAGATTTCTGCACTGGGGGACACTTTTTAATTTTGGATATCATTAAAAAGGAATGAAATATAGAACACTTGGCATGCATACACATGTGCACACAGACACACAGAATGGTGCTTTACTTTATAGCTGTGTTGTCTAAAATGTACAGTTGTGTTTCTATCAGTTAGCTGTTGCCGCACTAATGCTGCATAAAAAACTACTTTGAAATTCAGTGGCTTAAAACGACCATCATTTATTCTCGTGGATCTGTGGGTCAGCTGGGGTTGGCTTATCGGGCAGAGCTCAGCTGTTTGACCCGAGGTCAAGCTGCCAGTCCTACAGGGCTTGGCTCCTTGGTCATTTCCGTTCTACATGTGTTTATTCTAGGGCCTAGGTTGGTGGGGCAGCATTTATCTGGAGAAGTGCAGAGGCACAATATGACAAGTAGAATCGACTACGAATTCTTAATGCATAGGCTGGACTCTGGCACGCTCTCATCTCCACCTACCTGCCATTGGCCAAGGCAAGTCACGTCCAAGTCTAATGTCATTGGGTAGGGAAATATACTTCCTCCATGATGGGGCCATGGCAAGGGTGTGAGTGCAGTAAGGGGTGAAGAAATAGGGCAAATCGTTCACTTTACCACAGTATGTAATCAAATTCTGAAAATACTGACATTTTTAAGAAGGTACAGACCTATCTCAATTTTGTTCCTATTTGGTCAGTGAGTTCTTTCTGTCATGGATATCAATATGTATTTCCTTATGACCTAATTAAACAACAAAGGCAGGATGATGGGGCTATCCCGCTGACACCAGTCCCCACAAATCCACATTGATTGGATATAACTGAATAGATATCAAGGAAAGATTATAGAAATAGACTGAATATATTAACATTTAAACAGAATCATCACAGTCTTCTCCTGCTCCCTTGGGCTTAGCAGCTCTGGTTCCTCGATATATCAAGAGGAAAACGTCCAAAATCACCTCCCAGGACATTTTTAAATTAGCTTTAATTTACTAGTGCCACTTTAGAAAGATCTATAAATTTAGCTCCTGTTTTAAAACCAACTTCTGAAATTGTGGATGAGGTCATTTACAATCAGAAGAAAAATATATTAATTCTTTAGTTCAAACAAATCAGAGCCAACATTTGGAAATTAGCTGATGAGTCTGATCAATTTTGACATGTAAATGGATATGCTAAATTAAAAATAATGCACACATGCAAAAATCTCCTCTCTGAAGTTTGAAACCTTTGCCCTGTCTTCCTCTATCGAATCAACCGATTGGACAGTTGCCAAATCCTGTTTTGTTTTTCAGTTTGTTCTGTAGGTGCTCATACCTAATAGAGCACCTACCATATCGCAGTCACTCAATTGTCTAAATCAGGGGTCAGCAAACTATGGCCCATGGACCAAATCTGGACCACTGCCTGCTTTTTCTTTTTTACAGCCTGCAAGCTAAGAATAGATAAATATTACATTGTTAAACAGTGGAAAAAGTCAAAAGAAGACTGGTTCACCACATGTGAACGTTATATGCAATAGAAATTTTCGTGTCCGTGGAAATAGCCGTGCCCATTCATTTACGTATCAATTATGGCTGCTTTCATGTTACAACAGCAGAGTTGAGTAGTTGCGACAGACTATATGGCATGCAAACTCTAAAATATTTACTAGCTGGCTCTTTACCCAAAAGGTTTGTGGATTTCTGGTCTAAAGCTATGTCCAGATGACCACAGATGCTGTAGATAGATCTACTGTTATATAAGAATGAAGGCAAAAGAAAGGGGACACACATGGTTAGCGTGGAGAAGAAAGTTGAGTGTGTTCAGATAAGGGCAAAATATCATTGAACATTCATTTATTCACCAGTATGTGTGGAGAACTGGGTGTGTGTCCAGTGCTAAAGGAAAATTTCAAAAAAGAATAATATCTAGTTTCTACTCTCAGGCTTCCTCTTGAATAAAAAGTAAGATGCATCCACATATGGCTTAGAGTGTCTGAAACCTATCCTCCTTGTCTCCTTCTCTAAGTCACCAGAAAACAAATCCTTTGCAATTTTTAAGTGAAAATTTGTATTTTTTTCAGAGCTTATTTTGTAAATATTCTAGGTGGAATAATTTTCGTGAGCATTGCTATTCTTAGCCGTTCAAAGTGGAGAGTTGAACTCTGAAAAATATCATTTACTCATTGGTTTAAAGCGCTGGTTCTTGTTTTGCATTTGAGACTTTTACATTAGTTATCCAGAACTCCCTCAGAGGAAAGAATGTAAAGGGCCTCCAAGGGCTGACCCTAAAAACATCACTGCCCTTTTCTTTAAACTCTCTATAGCTTGCTGAGCGCTTAGCCACAAGAGCTGGGCCGTGAGAGAGCCGTTGGCCCTGCCAGTGCAGCCCGTGTTTTGCCAAGGGACGTGGCCCCACTCTGTGATGTTTCTTTTGGCTGACTCTTCCGCATTCTTGTGACCCTTTGAATGGAGATGTCTTTACAGCTTTAGCCCTACAACCTGGCCTCCCGCTATCATTTCCTGCAGGTCTTGTCTTAGATCTCAGCAACTTCCTGAGTAAATATCACCTTGGTGTCTCCTAAGAGGAGCTTGGGAGGTTCACAAAACCTGGTTCCCACCATGTGTGAAGCGTAATGTCCGTGAGTCTTCTCACTGGACTCTGCAGGACGTGAGCCTGGAATTCCCTTCAGTTCCAGAGCAAGGGGCAACGTGAGGCACTGAACAGAGACCCAGGCAAATGCCCCTGAGGGCGGGGATCATGTCACCCCAGAGGAGGAAATTCCAATTCAAGATAGAAACCAGGTCAGCACCCTTGTGAGAGGCAGCGTACTAGACTCAGAAACCGGCAACCTGGAGCCTACGAGGGCAGCTATCAGAAGTCCGTGAATTGGCCTGAACAAGGGTGTTGTGTTTTAGTGCAGTCAATTGGGTGGTACAAACCCAAATGAAACATGATTTATCTACTTTCACAGTCGTGCTGGGCTGGAGGGTTATGCGGAAATGACTCAATTTCATACATTTGTCATGTTGACCAATGGTCAATTCTTTAATAGAGAAAGGCAATTTGGGAAGAATATTTTCTTGAGAACTATGGTATATGTATATATGGCGGAGGCAACTTCTAACTTACCATGATAAGAATTTTTTCCATTGGTTGTTAAGGAGCAAAGAGTTATTTTGTAGAAGCTATATAATATCCCTTTGTTAAATAAATTAAAAGATCTCAATTAATGATTGTTCCTTAAAATAACAGATCTATAATTAACTGGGGAGCGCTCACAGTATTACCGGATTGCTAAGGAAGTTAGTGGCTTTTTGACTAGTCTGATGAATTTCCAGAATATCTTTAAAGAGAGTCTAGAAACTTTATCATAACCCTTAAAAAGCTATGGAACAGGATGTCATTTGGGGAAGTTTCATTTGCTTGCTTCAGCTCGTGATCCAAATTTGGAGGAGACTAAACCTCTCCAGGGTTTTGTCTGCAAATAAAGTTGAGAATATGTGCTATAAACTCTTTTAACCTGTTAAGAGTTTGATTTGGGGGGCGGGTAGGGGTAGTACTGGAAGAGAGTAAAATGGACACTTTTGACTTTAATGAGGAAAATATTGCACGATGGAAAAATGCTATCTGTTGGTTGGTTGTCATAAGCTTTAAAATAGTATTTTACAGTGGAAAAACTGTTGTTTGTAGGACTGTTTTTCGGAGGTTTCTTTGCAACATTTAATTTATTTGTTCCTAAAAATTTTTAGGCATCACAGACACCAAAATCTTGCTGTAGAAGTAGGATTTTGTTAAAGGAGAGATGTATTTTTGATTTATATTTCATATGTATGTGTGAAGATATAATGCCTTCCACAGATCTCTAGAGACAGAAAGTAGATTAGTGGTTGCCTGGGGCTGGGAGTGGGAAAGGGGAGTGACTGCTAATGGGCACCAGGGATGCTATTAGGGTGATTGAAATGTGCTAAAACTGGATTGTGGTGATGGTTGCACAGTTTGGTAAATTTCTAGGTGAATTTTATGATATGCGAAGTGTATCTCAATAAAGTTGTTTTTAAAGAGTAGGCCTTAATAAGAGAATCAGAAAGTATTTATTTGCAAATGAAGGATTGAAATCAATCTTACACAACCAAGCTTGAAATACATTAGTAAAATTATCGTATATTGTTTTCCCTTCTAGACCACCCACCTAGAAAAATCAAAGTGTAATAAATGAGACAAAACACGATTTTTTACTACTTATTCAGGGTTCACAGAAATCTGACGAAGTGTTCATTTGTGGTTAGCACAGAAACATCCCACCGAACTAGACACCAGACTTCTAAGAAATTCAACTTTCTAAGTAAAGTGCTATCTCAGTTTTGCCATAATTTCGGTTTTAAAGAAAGGCACATTAGAAGGTGATTATTTGCTTTACAACACTATTTTCTGTGGTGCTCTTTTTAAAATCACAAAATCACCTATGTATTTAAAACAGTATCCTTTAGACCTACTGTATAGCACAGGGAACTTGGCTCAATATTCTGTAATAACCTAAAAGGGAAAAGAATTTGAAAGAGAGGATACTTGTATGGGGTATAACTGAATCACTTTGCTGTACACCTGTAACTAACACATCGTTGTTAATCAACTCTACTCCAATATAAAATAAAAATGAAAACCAAACAAACAAAAACCCCCAAAACAAAAAACCGCAGTATCGTTTAAAAAAGAATTCTGCTGCAGTCTGCTCATTCCAGCAGCATCCATTACAAAAAGCACAGTGCACACAAGAGGGTCCCTCCTCCTCTCCTTGCCTAGGACTGTGTGTCTCTGTGAGTATGCAGGCCCAGCGCTACCTTTGCAGTCCTCCTGGGAGGATGTGGCAGGGGTCCTCCAGCTCAACAGCTCTCAGCCCTGCCACTTGACAGTAACACACTGAGAAGTCCAGAGGGTGTGTGGCTACAGGTCCCCGCGTGTGCTCCTGGGTGAACACTTGACATAGATATCCAATGAATCATGGGGTGCAATTCAGAGACTCCCCCCTTCCCCTTTCCTGAGGGCTGTGGAATCAGATCTACCAGGCTGTGGCACTTGTTGCATCTTTTATGCCTGGAGAAGTAATGTTTATGGCAAGGTACCCAGGCTGAAGAGGTATTAGGTTGGTGAAGAGAGGGAGAAAGCTCTCCAGAAAGAAGGAATAGTTTGTGCAAAGTCCCTGAGGAACAAAGAAGAACAGCAGGTTCCAATAACCTAATGAAGAAAGTTCAGAATGAGTGAGGGGGAGAGGGCATAAGAAACATTTGGAGAAATGGGTGGGGTGGGCAGAAGAATGACAGGGTCTTGAAAGCCACACAGCAAGGATATTGGATTGTAGCCTAGAAGCAAGAAGAAGCTATTGAAAAATTTTAAACAGTGTGATGGGGCGTGTCTGTGTGTGTGTTGTGATCAATTTCCTCATCCATAAAAAAAAAGACATGATGAAATTGTGTTACAGCCTTTTGGTTACTCAAGATAAGAGGTCCTTTACTGCCAGGATACCCATAGGGTCTCCAGCCCTGGATATCTTGTCAACCCTGATAGGAAGAATTCATGGATGACTGCGGTGGGATTCTACTACTTTAAAATCCGCTTGTGACTGTTCCTGGCTCCTTACGCTCCAGCACCCACTGAACAGCAATTACTACATCTCTCAGCTAACTAGCAACAGAGAGAATCCCATTAGTTCAGTTTGGGTAGTGGCATCCGTGCTGGGAGAACTATCTCAGCGTGCCTCCTCATAGGCTCCTACTGATTGGGTGACTGTTGGATCAGTCACCACCCCTGGGCCAATCAGCTACGGGTAAGGGTGGGTTTCTAGTACCTGGATGGAATTTTATGCTCAAGGAGCCCCCAGGGGCTGTTAACCTCAGCAAGAGGTGAATGTGGGCATGGAAAGAATTTTGTTGCCCTTCTCAGTAGCAAATAAGCAAACCACTGCCAAGAGCAACAACAACAACAAAATCTTGCAGAGTTGTGGCAAGGATAACAGATATTGTAGGTGAAACTTATACAATGCTTGCCTCACTGTTTTCATCAGTGCTTGTCAGATAGTGTGCATTGAGAAGTTGGTTGCTAGTTTTGCTATTAGTCATCCCATTCCTCCCACACCCACACACTTACACACATCACTTCAGTAGACTCTGCTTGACAGGTTACCAGTTTGGGGTCTTAATCTTTGACACAAGAACCAGTGATAATACCTTTGACCAATGGATGGATGACTTATAGCTCTATTTTCATAGTTTTTTAAAGTTCTGTTATTGAAGTCATTTGTTTTCTTTAGTTATTAATCTTACTGCTTCCTCCAGCGTTTTGTTGAAAAGCATTTCATCATGTTTTGGTTAAGTGATTTATGGTTAGCTCACAAATTCCAGTCTCAAGATTAAAGTTACTCACAAATTCCTTAGGACATTCATTGTGTTAGCAGAAATTAAAAGAAAAGAACTGTAGGATTCCTTCACAATTCTGTTGAATTCCATCATATACCTCCACCACATTTACCTCCAAATGGCCAATAAACATATGTAACATACATACAGTTGGCCAATAAGGACATGACACCATGCTCTAAATCATTAGCCATCAGAGAAATGCAAATCAAAACCACAGGGATGTACCACCCTACACCGTCTTGGATGGTAATAGTCAAAATGACAGATAGTAACAAGTGTTGGTAAGAAGATGGGAAAATTGGAACCCTCATACACTGCTGGTGGGAATGTAAAATGGTGCAGCCACTTTGGAAAAGAGTCTGGCAGTTCCTCAAAAAGTTAAATATAGAATTATCATATGACTCAGCAATTCCACTTCTAGATATATATGCAAGAGAAATGAAATGTATGTCCACATACAAACTTGTATATGAATGTTCATAGCAACATTATTCATAATGGCCAAAAAGTAGAAACAGCCCAAATGTCCATTAACTGATGTATGAGTAAATAAAAGGTGGTATACCCATATAATGGAATATTAGTCAGCAATAAAAAGAGTGAAATACTGATACATGGTATAGCATGGATGAACCTTGAAAACATTATGCTAAGTGAAAGAAGCCAGACACAAAAAGTCACATGTTGTATGATTCCATTTATTTTGAAATGTCCAGAATAGGCAAATCCATAGAGACAGAAAGTAGATTGGTGGCTCCCTAGGACTGTGTAGGGGACAGTGGCGAGTGGCCGCTAATAGTTATGAGGTTTCTTTTCAAGGTGATAAAAATGTTCTAAAATTGGTCGTAGTGATGGTTACAAAACTCCATGAATATACTAAGAACTATTGAATTGAACATTTTAAATGCATGAATTATATAGTATGTGAATTTTATCTTAATAAGGTAGTTATAAAAAAATAAAGTCAACCAATGCTAGACTTGAATGGTGTATTCCACTGTAAGGTAATTGTCTAAGCACATTAACTTATGAAACAAAAGCTCCTCGGTTATCTATTTATGAGTTGGTTTGCCATATATGTGCTTAAGAAACTTCTCAGTTTACTTACAATATATATGTGACAGCTAGTTTATTTTATGTCATGGGAAACAGAAACAGAATGAGCAAGGACTGTTTACGTGAGCATAGTCTGGCCTTTCGCTGAAGACTTGGGTGTATTTTAATGCCCCAAACCCACATACCCCACACATTAATCAGGGCCAACATGCTGGGAGCAATCACGACTGCCAACCACAGGAAAGTAAGATGTATTTTATGTGGACATTTGTAGGCAAATGTAGCATAATCTATTTAACTGGTGTGGTAGTTGTAGTGATGGTGTGTGTGTGTGTGGGGGGGGGGTGTTTGTGTGTGTTTACATTGTGTGTGAGTGTGTGTGTGTTTACTGTAAGCTCAGTCAGAATACCCTAACGCCAAACAGTACCATGAACCTCTAAAAAGGAAGAAAGATCAATATCTTGGAAAACGCATTCTTGCTTGCTCTCTATTGTTCAAGGATTGCTCTCCCCTGCTGAGGCCCAGTTTAGTCTCCTGTTGCCAGAAGATCAAAATGGGAAAAAGATGTTTCCCCGCAATACCTACTCTATATCAAACATTTTACTCTATGCCTTATATGTGTACTTTCTAATCCTAAGAACAGCTCTCTAGTGGGGCTTATTTATCCTATTTTATAGATGAGGAAATTGAGGTTTGCAGAGGCTAAGTAACTTTCCCAAAGTCACAAAGATATTAAATGGTGGAGCTAGGTTTTGAACTTATGTTAACTGATTCCAAAGTTCATATTCAGACTCCTTCATGTTAAGCTGTTTTTCATCTTCCCAAGGGGAAATGATACCCTTTACTCTTTTGCTATTGACTTAATTATAACCGTTAATAAAACTGAAGCAGAAATTGATTATTTGACTAGAAATTGATTTTATAGCAATTCAGTATTTAGTGTAGGAACCAAGGATTTCCAATATCCTTGCCAGACCATATCCATTCAAATTCTAAAATTAGTTGGGTTTTTTCCATGTGATTATATAAAATCGTACAGTAAACCCTTAGTTTTTAGGATACCAGCCTGCAAAAATGACTAATGATAAAGAATGAAAGAAAGAAAGAGAGAGCGAAAAAGAAAGAAGGAAAGAGAGAGAGAGAAAGGGAGAAAAGGAAAAGAAATTCTCCTGAGAAGTAGAGTTAGGATCCAGAGAGCACGTGCTTTTACCCAGTGGTGTCATCCTTCATGGATTTTGTCTTATAGAAGGAAAGAGACATGCTAACCCATTAGTAATAGGTGCATGAGAAGCTCGTCTTGAGACCTCTTAAGTGTGAAAAAGCAATTTTAGACAAAGAAGGGGAAACGAAGAGGAGAAGGGTGGTAGAGATGGCGTGGTGGCAACATTCTGGTCACCTGGGACTCTTGGGTGAGCGTCCATGCCACTTGGTGGTAGAGGTGAATATCAACAGTGGGATAGCAATTTTCCCATACTGCTGACAGTGGAAAAGAGAGAAGGCAATGAAAAGGTAGAACCGAGACCCGCTCTAACATTCACAGGAGAAGCAGCCAGCAGCCCCGCACACCTGGCCTAAGGACATTGATCGCCACATTGAAAAGACATCAGTCACTGTGGATGGCTGGAGACACGTTCACTTTATGTGGTTATACTGTGACAGACTCATTCAGCTCTGTACTTGATCTGCATTTTCACCTATAATTATGCCTCTAAGACTAACTGGTTCAATGGTTTAAAAAGATAAGGAAATGACTCCATTAGAAAAATAAAAGCTCTTACAATAAGATGGTTAGAGCATAAACTCTGAGCTATCCAGGATGTATGCTTATCTAGAATGACTCATTCCCAGATGATCCAGGGTCGCTGAGGATTTGCTATACTGAGCCTTCAGAGCTGCGACCTACTCTTTTTTAAAAATATTTTTGGAGACATTTTTCCTTCCTGAGGTTACCCACAGCAGTATCCTTTGACCAGATTTTCTTTGAGCTCTAGATTAGAAAAAAAACACCCACAAATACAAAATTTCTTAAGAAGAGGCTTTCAGGGGCATAAAACTCATGAACTGAAAATTCGGTTCCTGTTGGCAGGCACTGTTACTTTCATTGAGTTCTAACTACACGGAATAGTTTTTAGACAAATTGAACAAATGCAAAGGGAAAGGATTATTTTTATATTTTACTTTATATGTTGCATTAAAAGGACTGAAGATTGACTTGAATAGATTGGAAGTCTTGACTCTTAATGAGTCTCACATTCATCTTCGGACTCTTGCTCGGGTGGGTTATGTGGAGTTAAATTTTAAGGCTTTGATGCAAGGCTGACCTTGTTTCCAACCTGAATTCTCCTTGTGACTATGGCCGGTTCTGGAGCCAAAGGTTAGGATGGTTTCCGTCGGTGGGGTGCAAGACAGCTGAGCAGTGGGAGATGCAGAGTGGAGAGGCTCATCAGAGAGATGAAGAAGGTGGCTTTGCCTCTGACCCCGTGAATCAGCCAAGTGGTGGTGGTGAAAATGGAGAGGAGATGCTGAAAAGCAAGTAGTACCTGGAAAGCACAGAGTAGTGGGACTCAGATCTCTGTAACATATTTGCATTCATATATTCAACATTTTCTTCTCTCCTGCCTTGTGCAGGCCTGGCCTTTCTCCATCTACGTGTCTTTTTGAAACATTGCAGGATATTCAACATTAGCACCTAATTATGGGTCTGCTTCGATGTTAGAGCCTGTTTCATCTCTGCTTTAACATGGTTTAAGTATGTCTGCAAAGGAAGAAAATTTACTTACATTGTTAACCAACGCTTTCATGTCTCAAAACAGCAGATTTGTTTATCCAACAGATTTTGCCAAGAAGGCAGTGAATGAAATTTTAGTTTTCAAGGATGTTTGAAGTTAACATTTTGCAATAGATAGACAAGCTCAGTCAAGCAACACTTGCCTACATAAGTGTCTCTGAGCTCAATATAAATCATGCCTCAAAGTAACATTCAGCTTTTGGACCAGCACTGTCAAATAGAAATGTAATTCAAACCACATAGGTAGTTTAAAATTTTCATATTTAAATAAGTTTTCTAAAAAGGGTAGAAAGAAACAGTAATATATTCTGTTTTACCTAATACATCTGAAATATTACCATTTTGATATGCAGTCAATAAAAAAATTATTGGAGATATGTATATATATATATACATATATATATATTTCATTTCAAGTCTTTGGAATGTGGCACATATTTTGCACTTACACCACATTTTAATTCCCACTGGCCACATTTCAAACACTCAATAGCCACAAAGGCTACTGTGTTTGACACAAGGCTTTCGAGGACTGAATTCGAAGCCAAAAGACAACAGATTCGATTCAGTTCTCTGCTGCGGAAGTTTTCCTATCATTTAGTGGGATTCTTCACTCTCCGCCATGCCTGTAGCTCAGCTCTGGGCACCCCAGGACTGCATTTCTGTTCTCCCCCTGAAGTAGTCAGGATCTAGCATCTCGGTAGGTAGGATGGGGGCGGAGCTATGTTTTCTTGCTGCGTGGTAAAATCCAGCCGCTCTTCTCCGCCGGTGTTTCACTTGGCTTTGAATTTCAGCCCCCGGCTTTCCCACACTGAGCAGCCCACGCAAACTATTGTTTGCAATGATACCTGTTCCTTTCTAAGAAGATGAAGGCAGTAAATCAGATTTGCACTGAGTACAAGGTGTTCAAGTGAAATTAACGACTTGTTTTGGCAGTCCCCCTCCCAAATTGCTGGGGTGTGTCTTCATCAGGGGTTACATAAATAGGAATTGCCCACCTCCTAAGTAGAGTATGTAATACTGGAGGTAACCTAGGCATCCTCCCACACCCTGCCACCATTGACGCCCAATTATTCCCCAGAACACCTAAGCCTTTATGTAATAGGGTCCTGGGAAGAAGGGAAGTGGCAGGCAAAAGGGGGATAGTTCAAACATCGCTCACATGTGAAACATTTAGATCCAGCGTTTAGATGCAAGACTCTTTTTGCTTCCAGTTTCAGGGTTTGTTACATTGAGAGTGTGGCTTGGTTGCCAGGGCAGCATCTTGCAGCTGATACTCAAAGAGAGAGCCAGCGCTTGTTAGACCTCTTGATACAAGCAAAATTATAGACAATGTCATCCTAAAAGAGAGGCGACTCCTGTGTGATAAAGCCCGAGTTGTATGATGCGTTTCCTCAAGTAAAATGGAGGGAGCGCTCTTCTGTTTTGTTAATTCATCTGCTATATAAAGCTTTGCTTAAATTAGACATGGGCTCGAAGCATGACTCACAGTCTTTAATGTTTGGAAAACATTCAGAGAAGTTGGAATCAAAATGGATGGTAATCTTTTACCATATAGTTTTAAGAGAAACTGTTTATTGAGTTTCTCAGGAACTGATTGAAAAATTTTTTGAAATTTTGAAATAGACAGGGTTGCCTGTTTATTGTTATCTTATTCATAATGACTACCCATAGTGTCAATGTTCATGTGTACAGATGAAACAAAACCCATGATAATTCCACCACGTGCAGGTAAATGTTGATTACTTTGCCTTTTTTGCCGCCAGAGCAGTTTTTTTTATAGAAACAGTTGCCGGTTGCGGTCTGAGAGGGCATCAGCATTGCATAGTATGCCAGCTTACAGAGAAATACCCTGAAAAACCACTTAAAAAATGTGAAGTGTCAGAATAATTCGTTGAGTATTAATAATACATGCCTAATCTGCTCCCCCAATGTCATTTACACCCTAGACCATTGGTTCTCACCCGAGCAGTTTTGCCCCCCAGGGGACATTTGGAAATGTCTGGAGACATTTTTGGTTTTCAGTGGTGGAGGTGGGGTGGTGTGCTGCTGGCGTGCAATGGATCAAGACCAGTGGTGCTGCTAAATATCTACAGTGCGCAGGACAGCTTCCACCACAAAGAATTATCCAGCCCTAAATGGCAACAGTGTGAGACTGAAGAACCTACTCTAAGCATTATGTATTTTCCTCGAGTTTATATAGTCTCTCTTCATTCAAGGTTTTGGCTAGGCTATTAGGATCATCTAGGTAAAAACTGTCCAGTCATGAGCTAGCTGGACATAAAACTGTGAGTGTTAAGGTCAAGGTGATACCTCCCTATAAGGGTTGTCAGAGGGAATTTGTACATTGGGTGGGAGGCTGGATTAGCTTCCCTTAGATGTCCTTCTGATCCCAAGAATCCCATGCTTTCTCTCTTTTGCCCCACCGAGCTGTGTTTCAGGAAGAATCCCTCCCAAAGTTTGTGGTCATCATGACCAGCCCATTCTCAGATCCTGCCATCAGAGCCAAGCAGAGTATTTTTGGAATGTTGATGAATGTGCTGAGAATGTTATTTTGAAATAGCATTCTGCTCTGCAACACCATGATACAGTCTCCTGAATGGAGCTAATTCCAAGTGGAGGCATGACCTCTAATGTCGAATAGTAAACTATTGAAAACTTATCAAAACAAACAGTGCAAGGGGTTTCCAAATCCATTCAGTTGACTAGGAGCTGCCATTGCTGTCCCCCTAGATACATAGACATCCCCCTTCTTGAAGTTCAGACCCTCAGATATTGGGAAAGTAATAGAATACCGCACAGTCATAGGACAAGTATCATTATACAGTGAAAGGTCAAGCTAGGCTAGTGTTAAACATTGAGTCTAATGTAGAAATCCAGACGTTAGTGTCTTAAAGGGAAAATAGTAAGCCGCAGGAGTGAAAATAGAGGCTTATATGGTTTGCATTTTGGCCGCCTGTTCTTTAGCTGTGAATTCCACCTGAAGCAGAGGCAGATATACTTTTTAGCAGGGGAAAGCACAAGCTCACTGACAATCCTATTGCAACATATGTTGGCCTTTCTTTTCATGACTGGAACAATGACTAGCGTCACTTTGTCGTCTTCTTCCTTTCATCCAAAATGCCTTCCCTCCTCCCACCTAAATCCAGTGCATTCCTGAAGACCTAGCTCAGCTCTCACATTCTCCTGGAAGTCTCTGAAGGTCTTCTAAACGTTATTAATATTTCTCTCTCTACTGAATTCCTGTACCCATGTCTCTTTGGCATCTTAAAAAAAATAGAGATAGAATTCACATACCATTAAATTCACCATCTTAAAGTGTACAATTCAGTGGGATTTAGTGCATTCACAGAGTTGTACATCTATCACCACGTGTTTGAGAACATTTTCTCATCACCTCAGAAAGAACTGCTGCATCCATTTGCAGTCAACTCGCTGCCATTTCCCTTCAACAGTCCCACCCCCACCCCTGACAACCACTAACCTACTTTCTGCCTCTATAGGTTTGCCTTTTCTAGATATTTCATATAAATGGCAACATATAACATGTTTGCCTTTTTTTCTCTTAGCATAATGTTTTCAAGGTTTATCCACGTTGTATCATGTACCAGAACTTCACTTCTATTTATGGCTGAATAACCTTCCATTGTATGGATATACCACATTTTGTTTATCCATTGGCCAGTTGATGGACATTTGGGTTTTTCCACTCTTTGGCTATTATGTATAATGCCGCTACGAGCATTCGTGTGCAAGGTTTTGTATAGACCCATGTTTTCATTTCTCTTGAGATGAAATAGACCTAGGAGTGGAATTGCTGGGTCATACAGTAACTCTATGCTTCTCCCTTTAAGAAACTGCCAGACTGTTTTCCAAAGTGGCTGTACCATTTTACATTGCCACCAGCAGCATATAAGGGTTCTGATTTCTCCACATCCTCTTTGACATTTTGAGCTGCACACGTCTGTTGATATCATTATTTGTCTTCAGGATGAATTACCTCACACGTGTTAGTTAGTCTCACTTCCCAAATTCAACTACAAGCTTCTTAAGACAGTGACCCATTTGTTCAGTCTTTATCCTAGCAAATGTTTCTTAATTTCCTACTGTGTGCCAGGAACTACTAAGTGCCAAGGCTATGAATATGAAAAAGCTCTGTTTAGTGGAGGAGGCACATACTATCACAATAGCACATTTCTTTCTTTTATTTTTTATTTTTTTACATCTTTATTGGAGTATAATTGCTTTACAATGTTGTGTTAGTTTCTGCTGTATAACAAAGTGAATCAGCTATACGTATACATACATCCCCATATCCCCTCCCTCTTGCGTCTCCCTCCCACCCTCCCTATCCCATCCCTCTAGGGGGGTCACAAACAACAGCCCATTTCTGAGTGACAGGTGCGGCAATGACCACCTATTCAAGGAACAGCCATTGCTTCTCAGAATTCATATTGATTGTCTCCCTCCCACAATGTCATACTTACAAACACCACTCAAGCCTACTATTTAATCCATCACATTTTAGAGAAAGAACAGATCTCTGTGTGTGTCCTCCTTTTGTCCAAATGTAGAAGGTCTGATTTTTCTCTTGGGCTTTTGTGTTTCAGTACCACTTAGCAAATATGCTTAAGAAAATAAATGCCAGCAATATTTCAAGCAGTAACTTTGGAAGTACAATGTGTGTTATTTTGAAACAGTGAATCATCAAGAACGTTAATCTGTTGACTTGCGAGTATAAAAGCTGATTGAGACTCTAGGCTGAAGAGAGAAAAGGAACCTTCTAAACGTTTAATTCCTATGGACTCAAAAATAAATTGTCCATATGTTGCTTTCCCCAGCAGTCAGTCTGGTTTCATGTTTGTCTTTCTTCAACTACCGGTCAGTGGTCAAGTGAAATTAAGATATTTGGAATCTCTAAACCATGTCAAGAAAAATGAAAAGAATCAAACTACGGACTGTTGAAGTGAAAGACTTGTTATGCCATGTGAAAGTACAATTATCCAAATTAAGAATATGATCATTAAACTACATCTTATAGTGTGCCTTTTAGTGGTTTAACAGTAGTATCAAACTGTTTTCGTTTGATTTCTTAATTACGTAACATAAAAATGTCAACATCAGCAATGCCAAAGCAGGTACATAAGGAACTTGCTTGCATTTGGGAAGAAGATATTGATCACCTGATGCATTCAAGGCAAGAGAATGGCACTTTTATGCCAGTTTGTAAATCACATCAATTTTAAAAGTGACTTAATTCTTCTGTGATTTGTTTGGACTCTGAAAAGAGGTTTTTTTATGCTAAAGAAAAACTAAGAAACTAAGAGCAAATTGTGTGTTCATATTAGATATAGATGAGTGAAATTCTTATTGACTCTGTGAACACATGAGAACAATAAGATTCTCCCATGGGGTAGAGATTTTATAAGCACTTACGAAGCACTTACTATTTACCAAGCACTGGTTTAGGGTTTTCACAAATACTAACCTCTTTAATCTTGATAAAACCCTAGAGAACACAGTTACTGAGAAAACTGAGAGTTTCAGTAACTTGCCTGATGTCACCCAAATAAGTAGTGTAATTCTGTGCAGTTTGTCAATAGAATGCTTACTCTAGTCTGTCTCTCAAAGAAAGCGATCATTGAGTTGAATAAAAGTGGGGATTCTTTTGGGCCTGACATTATTCCAGGTTTCAGAAGGCAACTGGCTGCAGGTTTTTTCATACAGCCTAGGACAGCAATGAAATTAAGTATGTGAGAGAAAATATACATTGTAACGTATTACATTATAGATCTTATATGTTACATTTTTCTTATTACATTTATTAATATTGTGTGTTATACACATATGCATGTATATATATGTATTCTACACACACATACATGCTTAGCCCCTTGCAGACTATCCTTTCCCATGTGCCTCCATGGCCTAGATAATGATGTGGGCTCTCCATCCCTGTCCCTCCCTTCTCAAACTTTCAGGAACTGCAATGTTGCTAGTATTCTTGGAAGTTATTATTCTTTCTTCTTGGTGAGGAGTATATTGAAAGATCAACAACGTCCATCTTTCTCCAGACACCAAGGATGGATCATGGAAGAGAGGTCCAAAGACCTCGGACATGTCTACAGTTGGGCAACCTGACACTAAATTTTCTGCTCCGGAGGCAGCTTTTCTTGTCATGGTTCTTACATGCAGGGGACATCTCATGACAGTGGCTTGTAATATCAGCTACTCCCAAGAATGACAAACCTGTACTTATCTACTGGGCAGTTGCTTCCCAAAGATGGGCCCCATTTATGAGCAGCTCTTACTGGCAGTAACTCCCCCTCATCTAATCATTTAGGATGTGTGTGTGTGTGTGTGTGTGTGTGTGTGTGTGTGTGTGTGTGTGCTAGTGGGCCAAAATAATGAGTATTATCAAATCTTCCATGCCTAAAGGATGTCAAATTAAGTAGGACATCACGTGTGCTCATAACAGTAAGTTATAAAGGCAGAGAAGACACTGGATTAAAACTAATAATTTCCATACAGGCTCTCAGATTTTTTTTTAAATAGAGCTTATGTTAAACAGATGTAATGAGTATAATCATAGTTGTATAGGCTTCTTTAATATGTCACTGTCCCTCATCTTGGCATTCATTCCAGAACTTATTTTTAAACGGGCTGCTAGGTACACAGTATATTACCTTGCCTTCCAAGAACTGTCTCTGAATTTGGACCAGTACCTACCAAGAATGACAAAATTATGAGTCCCAGAACAGTGCCCAGTTATAATAAGCACTCAATATATGCTTTTGAAAAAATAAGTGGGCTGACTACAGTTTTATCAGATAACTTTAACCCCTGCTCACTTTGGAGGAGGGAGCAGCTACTATAAGAGGGGCAATCACCCCAGACCTCTCCTTGGTGCCTCTAAGTGAAAGAAGGACAACTGAGAAGGGGTTGGAGAAATGAGGGGCATGCCGGGTGAGCAAGATGGCTGCCACCTTAGACACCATCTGGGAAGTCTCTTGTGTGATGTCATGCCCATAGCCAGAATTTGGTTGATTCCTTGACTTTTAAGAGGTTCTAAAGTTCTCCTAAGGTGGGAGCAGTAGTGTGGGTTAGTGATTCTCAACATAGCCTATTGTGATTTGAAATGTTTACATTTCAACATCCCATTTACCCTCTTTTCTATTGGAAGCTAAAACTAAACTAACACTAAAACTGATAGTGAAGTCTTATGCTTCTGCTATAAAGAGTAAGAGTTCCATGTCTCTGGTATGATAATACTCCTACAAGGTGATTCATAGGTTAAACCATTAGAATAGAAAAGAGGAAGTATTTTTACTTGGCTATGCCCTCCTTTTTAAAAACAAATATTACTATTTTTTTAAAAAAAACCATATCACTGGCATAGTTTTCAGCTCTTTTCACAATTGATTGTCTTTAAGCATACAGTCTTTAACTGTGAAATCATTCAGAGACAATTATTTTGGGAAGAAAAATGACAAGGGAAATAATTATGTAGTCAGTTTTTGATTATCCATGATGATTTTGCCACTGGAATTAAAGTCCCATTTTAGCAAATAGCAGCAGTTACCTTCTGTCTTTGCTAACCCTTAGAACAAAATGTTTTATTAGGAAACAGAGCTGAATTTTATTTCTCCTCCTGAGCCTTGGGCCTGTCTTATATTTTCACTTTCTGTGGCACCTGATGTTTCCCCCATTTCAGCAGTGTGCTGGAGCTGGCTTGCACTGGATGGAAAACCAATTGTGTGCACCTCTTTCCAGCTCCATGTTCTGTTTCCCCACCTTAGTACCTTGAAGTCTGCCACAATGGGAGTATTTACACCATGGAAATTGACGAAGGCTGCAAATCAGGGCTTTCCCCCCGGAGTCAATTATTAAGCATTTCACCAGCACACTACTGCCCCATTCAGTCCTGACATTTTTTTGGATAAATATTCTCTAAAATGTATTATATGTCAACCTTTTTACAAACAGAGGGTGTGATGGAAAAAGTTACTCTTTCTTGGTCTCATTATAATAATTCATATACCTGCGTCTGCTTTTTAGTGTCGCTTTCTTCATGTTTCCCATCAGAAGGAGGCTTCTTCCTTCAGAAAGCCTTCACTCACTCCGTGTTTGTTGACTCTGATTGCCCACAGCCCATGACTTAGAGAACCAAGTCCAGTAGTTGTGTATATAGAAAAACAGTGAGAGTTTGTGGAGTTCTATAACAGAATAAAGTTCTTGAATAAAGTGCATAGCCTTGGCCCAGAGCTTTTATGACAACTAGTTTGGTTGCCAGGAGTGGCTTTATGGGCATTAGATCTGTGCAGTCACTCAGGGCCCCATGCTCAGAAGGGCCTCATGCGTGGTTAAATGCTCTGTAGTCACCATCTTGAAATTCTGAATACTTTTTTTTTTAATTTTTAAAAATTTATTTATTTATTTATTTTATTTATGGCTGTGTTGGGTCTTCGTTTCTGTGCGAGGGCTTTCTCTAGTTGTGGCAAGCGGGGGCCACTCTTCATCGCGGTGCACGGGCCTTTCACCGTCGTGGCCTCTCTTGTTGCGGAGCACGGGCTCCAGACGCGCAGGCTCAGTAATCGTGGCTCACGGGCCTAGTTGCTCCGCGGCATGTGGGATCTTCCCAGACCAGGGCTCGAACCCGTGTCCCCTGCATTGGCAGGCAGATTCTCAACCACTGCGCCACCAGGGAAGCCCCTGGATACTTTCTGAGCAAGAGATCCTGCATTTTCATTTTGCTCAGGGCCCCATAAATTATGTAGGCAGTCCTGATAGTTGTGCAGATGTCTCTTCTGCTTCTGATTTTAGAAAGTTGAATTTCTTAGAAGTCTGGTGTCTAGATCAGTGGGATGTTTCTATATTAACCGCAGATGAATGCTTGGTCAGATCACTGTGAATCCTGAGTAAGTAGTAAAAAAAATGGTGGTGTTCTCATTTATTACATTTTGATTTTTCTAAGAAAAGATACAATGTTAAATAATTTATTTTAAGTTTGAGTGTATAAGATTGATTTCACTTCCTCCTTTGCAAGTAAGTACTTTTTGATTCTCTTAAAGCATACTTTAAAATAATTTTATTGACATATTAGTTACATATCACAAAATTCACCCAGTTTAAGCGTACAATTCACTGACTTTTAACGAATGTACACAGTTGTGCAGATATCCCTGCAACCTACTTTAAAACATTTCCATCACCCCAACGTGTTTGCTCCTGACCATTTGCATTCACTCCCTCTTCCCACCCCCAGCCCCTGGCAACCACTAACCTACTTTCTATCTCAATAGATTTGCCTTTTATGGACATTTCAAATAAATGGACTCATACAATATGTGACCTTTTGTGACTCACTTCATTCACTCAGTTTCATGTTTTTGAGGCCCATCCATGACATGGCATGTAAATGTACACTTTTAGGCAAAGATTCATAGGATGTGTGAGGTTTGTGCAGGAGAAATAATACTCACCTACTATACTTATCTGTGAGTACACATTCATTTTACCTCAAATTTCCATTTAGAATGGAAAGGTAACCCCAATTACGTTGTAAAGGATCCCCATTTTCAGCATGTACCCACATACCATTTGACACCTCCGGATCCACCGTTCACTCCACCTCCTAAGAAAGTTTATACGCTATTTCTGAAGGTCTACATGAGCTTGATATTTGAGTTCAATTATTACCAAGTACACTTTCTGGAATTATCACTCAATTGCAAAGTTCTGGCAGTTATAAAGAAGCTTTTTTGAGTTAATGTTCATCAACATTAAAAATACATTTTTCTTAGCTCAAAGACAAAGTAAAAATACCATGAATTAGAATTCAGGCTCTGGACTCCGACGGCCCTCAGCTGAAGTCCTAGTTCTACCACTCAGAGCTGT
Organism: Balaenoptera borealis; assembly: GCF_965194805.1. Taxonomy (NCBI): domain Eukaryota; kingdom Metazoa; phylum Chordata; class Mammalia; order Artiodactyla; family Balaenopteridae; genus Balaenoptera; species Balaenoptera borealis. The sequence continues at coordinate 9,035,082 of NC_138881.1, read as the reverse complement.
GACCTTAAATAAGCTACTCAATCTCTCCAAGATTCAATTTTCAACTAGACCACGAAATAATATTAGACCCTACCTCAGAGAATTGTTGTGAGAACACTTACTAAATGTTGGCTGCTATGATGATGAGGGTGATGATTCTGTCTGTCATCTACCACCATTTGGTAGGGTATCACAACAAAATAGAATAGGTCACATAATATGATCAAAGTTTTATAAATAAGCTATAATGTATATGCATATGTTTTAGTATATACATTGAAAATAAAAAAGAATCAATAACACAGTATGTGACCTATATTATACACTCAATAAATATTAGCTGTGTTATTTTTTACATGTGTTTTTATTTTTTTCCAGCTTTATTGAGGTATATTTGACATATAACATTGTGTAAGTTTAAGGTGTACAACATGATGATTTGATGCACATATATATTGTGAAATGATCATTCACAACAAGATTTAAGAGTTGCTCTCTTAGCAACTTTCAGGTATACAGTACAGTATTGTTAACTGTAATCACCATGTTGTACATTAGGGCCTCGTAATTTATTTATCTTATAAAGCTATATCATTATTTATATCATTATTATTTACAATGACTTTCTCTAGGGGGTGGAACTATAGGCAATTTCCTCTTTCCACAGTAAATTTCTGGTGTTTTTTGGTTTTTGCTTTTCTTTGCTTCTTTATTTTTTAAAAGGAACATTATTATTTTTTAAGTAGGAAAAAGTCAAAATTTCAAAAACATAAATTGTTCTCTGATAAATTTGTAATCATTATATGATCTCTTAGATTGCTGTTACTCAACTTTTATAAACTTTGGAATAAAAAAAATTAAAAATTCCATTTCCTTTAAATACAAAGATCAGTGGTTGCTTTATAAAGCATGAATAATACAAGGGAACTGACTAGTTCCTGAATTTGGCAGTGTCTTTTTCAGAAAATTCTTAGTGCTTTCCACTCAGGCAATGGAAAAGGCCCCCATCAGCAATCACAGGGAGAAAGTAAGGTGAAGGGTTGAGATGAACACACCAGTGGGACTGGGCTTTTGGCTCTGACTTTCCCATTCTAGGTGGTAGTGGGCTAAATTTACTCTCTGAATATTGATTTCAAATGTATGTATATTCTTAGGATTGCATCCTTGGTTCTTAAGAGCATGTTGAAAAAATAAACAAGGCATCTAGGTGAAGCTGAGGGGCCTTACCCTTGGATCTGTCTTTATTCCTATCTCCGTTACTTTTGTGCTCTGTGGCATCTCAAAAACTCAGTTTTCCCACCTTGAGAATGGGAGTAATCCCCACCCTACTTCCTAAGTTTTTCCTAAGCATTGAATGAGATAATTGATGAAAGATTATTATATAAATGTAAAGACTCGCCCCAAATATGAGCCAGTATGATTTCTAAAATCACTTATTACTTTTTATCCCTTTAGAATTTCTCTCCCCAAACACTCCTCTACTGATGAATAGTCAGGATGCCTTCATGTTTCAGCAGGGCTTGGAATGGCTGTGGGTTTCTTTGAGCTCACTAATCACTTATTGTTGTTGATTAGTTAATCAATAATCAATACCTGACGAAGAAAACCAGGATAAGGAAATGAGAGTGATGGGGTGGTGTTGAGAGTAATACCTTGGGAGAAGACGTGAATGATGAGAAGAAGCCTGCCATGCAGAGCTCTGCTGAAATCAGAGCATTCCAGAAGAGGGAACAGCAAGTGCTAAGTCTGTGGAAGAATTAAGATCAACGTGGAATGGGCTGCCCTTCCAAACGAGTAACCAGGATTGTTTTGGTCCACACTGGAAGCTAAGATAAAGATATGTGGATTGCATGACAGTGAGAGCTCTGATTTAGGACACAGTAATTCCTTATTTGAGGAATGCTGCTTTTTACTTTCTATTTCATTTCTATGCCCACATAGCACCCAACCCAAAGCTAGGAGCTCAACCATCGATGGTTCTCAATGCTGGCGGCAAATTAGCATCATCCAGGAAGCTTTTGGCACTTCCCTATCCGAAGTGTGGCCCTTAGACCAGCACTGTTGGTATCAAGAAATGCAAAACCCCAGGCACATCCAGACTCACTCGATCAGAATCTACATTTTAGTAAGATCCTTAGATAATCTACATACACATTGAAGTTTGGGATGTACTGTACAATACCATACCAAAGGCCAGGAGAATCTCAACTCCTGGAGATTCTGATTCATTTGGTCTAGGGAGGAGCCTGGGTATCATTAAAAAAAAAAAGCACCCCCAATCTTCAATTGATCAGAGTAGACTGTACAGCCAAGTTTGACAACCAATGGCTCGGTCTTTCCCACTCATAGGCCCTTAATAACCGATAACTATCAAGTACTTGGTTTCATCAATTATTTAAATTGCCTGTTTTAGAACTCCCAGTCATGTTTCAGTGTTTTCTGACATATTACAAATAATCTTAATAATTTATAAATCTTCCTCTAAAATAGTCTTCTAGTTTGCATTTTAAGATTACTGTTATCACAGATCAGGGACTGGAGATGACTGATTAGTTTTCGTTGCCTTTAAGCCAGGTAAGACTCTTTCTCCAGCTCTAATACACCCACTTTCCATGTTTGGAGTCATATATTTCTCACTGTCTACTTGCTTTGCAGTCCTGAAAATCATCTTACTATCTCACATTTGTTTTGATTTCTATAAAATGAGTAAATATACTAAGTGGTTTGGTAGAAATAAATATAAGGGTATGGCTTAAAAAAAACTTTATTTTTTCTACAGATATATGATGTGGGGAGTTTAAAATGTAATATTCAACATGGATATATTATTTCAGACACCATTTGTTAAATATTGATGATAAAGCGTGCTCTTTAGGTGTCTTCATTTAAAGGACTTTCAGTTTGTCTGAACGTAAGCTCAACTCCAAAAATCAAATTCAGTTTGAAACCCAGTTTTCATTTCGGCATACTGGTTCTCCAGTCCTCCATCTCTCCTTGTGGTAAACCCACAAAATAATGTTATTAGTGTTTTACTTTTCTGTGGGAGGCTTTTTTATTTTTCTTTAATTTGGCATATAATTTGTGCATGTTGAAACTTGTTTTATTTGTGTTGACATTGGAAGGCAGCGAATATTAGTTATTATTTGTGGAAACATTAACTTTATTGTTTAGAGCAGGGTTTCTCAGCCTTGGCACCATTGATGTTTTGGGCCAGGTCGTTCTTTGTTGCTGTTGGCGCTCTCCTGTGCATTTTAGGCTGTTTAGCAGCACCCCTGGACTCTACTCACTAGATGCCAGTAGCATGTCCCCAGTTATAACAATCAAAAAATGTCTGACACATTGCCAAATGTCCCCTGAGGGGGCAAAATTGCCCCTAGTTGAGAACCACTGATGTAGGGCAGACATGAAAGAAAGAGAATCTAGGTTTCTTAAAAAACTAAAAATAGAGTTGCCATATGATCCAGAAATCCTGCTCCTGGGCATATATCCAGAGAAAACCCTAATTCGAAAAGATACATGCCCCCCAGCGTTCATTGCAGCACTATTTACAATAGCCAAGACATGGAAGCAACCTACATGTCCAGCAACAGAGGAATGGATAAAGAAGATGTGGTACATATATACAATGGAATATTACTCAGCCACAAAAAAGAATGAAATAATGCCATTTGCAGCAACATGGATGGACCTAGAGATGATCATACTAAGGGAAGTAAGTCAGAAAGAGAAAAACAGATACCACATGATATCACTTATATGTGGAATCTAAAAAATGACACAAATGAACTTATTTATGAAACAGAAACAGACGCATAGACATAGAAAACAAACTTATGGTTACCAAAGGGGATAGGCAGGGGCGAGGGATAAATTAGGAGTTTGGGATTAGCAGATACCCACTACTATATATAAAATAGCTAAACAACAAGGTCCTATTGTATAGCACAGGGAACTATATTCAACATTATGTAATAAACCATAATGGAAAAGAATATGTACATATATGTACAACTGAATCACCTTGCTGTATACCAGAAGCTAACACAACATTGTAAATCAACTATACTTCGTTTAAAAAAAAAAAAGAATCTATAGATATTTTATGATCTAAATAAGACACTTTATTTCTCAGTGTTGCTAGTTTCTATTTTGTGGCTGGGTGAATTGTTATCAGTGTGAAGAGGATTGGTACGTTGGATTTCTATTTAGAGATGGTTACAAATATTTATAATAATTAGGTGAGAAAACTTTCTTCTTTCTGAATTGTAAAGCTCTTTAAGTCAAGTGGAAAATCAAGTCATTTATCTGCCAAGTTCAAATAAGGAAATGACTTTGGCCACAATTATTGGAGTGCTTCAGGTGCAAGTGGCTGTTTTGTTGTGCTAATCTCAAGACAGAGGACCTCAGGCTTTCACTCTGGACGTGCAGAGCAGTGGGTCTCCACCGTGGCTGCTCACGGGAGTCACGAGGGAGCTGTAGAAATGTCATGCTTGGGCCCCAGCCCCCAGAGATGCCAACTCACTTCTCAAGCGTGGGGCATAGGTGTTTCTTCAAGCTGCCCAGGTGATTCCAGAGCGCAGCCAGGGTTGACACCCGCTGATGTAAGGAGATACAGTTTTGCTGCCTTTAGCCTTCATCCATCACTTCCCCATATTTACCTGTGGCCTGTTTTCTTCCTATCTGCAAAGTGCTGGCCAAACTCTTTTGCCTATCCTTTATTATTATTTTTTTAACTAAATGATTTCTTCCCCGGTGTTTTTGCTTTGCTCAGACCTGGACTTGCAAGGAGACTGCTGGCTCAATCTAGCCCGCTTAATCCATGCCCTTCTTCTGACTGCTGCCTTCGTTTCAACTGTTAACCTCATTCCACCTGAAAAACCTTTATTGTTTTAAAACGGGTATTTCTTCTTTTGCCAGCAGATCATTATCCCTAATTCCCATTTATGTTTCCCATTATTACTTGCCTCTATTTTTTCTCCTTACAGCTTAATTTTCTTTCTTTTCTTTGTGTTCCCTCTTATTCATGTTTCCATCCTTAAACGACATGCTCACATTTTGCCAATTCTTTAGTGTGTTTCAGGATGCTGGGAGAGTACGTTTCACTTGACGCTGATCCCTTTGCATTTTGGATCCTCCCCTGCCTGTTATTTTTAACTTGAGACCCGTGTGTTTTGCTTGTGCGTTAGTTATTTAACATGTATGCTCTTATGTCCCTGTTTGCCCCACCTGAGCATTTAAATGTGACACCTCATGTCCGCAGGGCTCCCAGGGTCCTATTATGGCTGGTGGCTCTGGGCCAGAGAAACGAACCCAGGCCTCAGGCATCTCGTCACGTCTGGATTCACCTCTCCCCTTCCCGCAAGACAAGTTCACCTGCCTTATAACCCGGGAGCCAGCTTCTGCTTAAACCTGGTTGTCTCTATAGAACTTTTAAATAATATCTAAACAGTCTTTTTCCTTGACTTGCTTGAAAGTATTTCTGCTAAACCCCACCAGCAGCTTTCATCTTGTTTCTTCAGATAGTTCTTCCAAAATAATTCATAAATTGCCTCGTTGCTAAAACTTATGCCACATGCTCTCAATTCTAGTATCTGAATCACAGCAAAAAAGGCCCCTTGGATTCATCCCAGTGATTTTGCAGTGGAGGCTCCCACAACACAATAAATGTATGGGCCCCCTTTGCCCTTTTCATTCACTTAAGGATGGATTCATTGTGCCTGCTCTGTCCTTTTCCCTCTTCTAATTTCGAAATCTCTCCAAGTGGTTGTCATGCGTAGCCAGGGTTGAGAACCACTGTTCTGCACTCTCTACCCAGTTGGAAACACCTTGTGCAACATCTCACTGCTCACTTTGACCTAATGGAATTCAGCAAATCTTGAATTTGATAAGCGTGTGTGTGGGTTCATCAATGTATAGCATTTCCAGTAAATATTCCCGGGGGAAATAATGTACAGCTTTCTTGAGCATATCATGTTATTTGTTGTTTTTGAGTGTTCATGTGTTCTCATGGCTTTTCACAAAATTGTTATTTTTTTGTTTTGATACTTAAACTGTCATACCTTCATCAATAAGAACCCCTTTAAGCTGCCTCATTTGCCCATTTAGCACCATCCTTGAAAGCATTCATGTTTCCCGGTGACAGCAAAGTACAGGAGATCCATCCTGATTTTTCCTATTTCATGCCATGGATTCAATTACTCTCCGAGGATCCCTGGTTCTTTGGAGTGGGAAAAGTTTTCAATACAAAATCTTGGCTATAGGAGTGCACATCAGGTTGTTTTACGGAAGTACTGATAGCAGCTAGATCTTGGACTCATGACCATCCCTGCAATTGAAATCCTTAGTTCTCTCATGGGTTTTGTGCATCTCATTGGCCATCCTATAATTTTTTTTAATCTTTATTGTATCTTTTTTTCCTACAGACTGATATTACAACGTTCCTTGCACTTTTTTCAAGCATTAAAATTCCTTTGCTCCTTTATTTACTATCTTTCCAAATTTCAACTCTGTTTGAATCAGAAAAATATGTGAGTAGGCTTCGTGTATTTTCTAATTTATGCTCAGAGGCAAGGGGAAACACCCTGTTCTCTTTTCCAGGCCCAAACTCTATTTCCTTTTATAGTTTGATAATCTCTCTCTTCTCCAGTCCTCATATTTTCTCAAGTTTTGTCACTCCTCAGCCTATTTCTTCATAAGCCATAGCCAACTGAGTTTTATACACAAAGTGGAAAGTGGACCTTCCTCTGAAATGACAGGAAGTAACTATTTTGTTACCGTTTTAAGAGAGGTGGAGTTGAATGAGCAGGGCTATCCTTTCAGTCGTCATATTGGCTGATCATTTGTGTCTGAAGTTACAGATTCAGGATATGGGTCAGAAATTTGGGATCAGAACAACACAGCCACTAATGCAAGGACCACAAACAAGAACCAATAATAAAACCACATAAATGTTATTTTCAGTGAGTTTCATACTCACCCTGGATTGTTTTGTAGAGATGGTAAAGGAAGAAAGAGGTAATATCCAGGAAAGCCCTTTTGTAGTCTTCTTAACTTGATCTTAGAATAAGTCTTTTTTTTAAATTGAAGTATAGTTGACTTGCAATATTGTGTTAGTTTCGGGTGTACAGCAAAGTGATTCACTTGTACACACACACACATATATATATATATATATACATATATATATATATATATATGTATATATATATATTCTTTTTTTGGTTCTTTTCCATTATAGTTTGTTACAAGATATTGAACATAATTCCCTGTGCTATACAGTAAATCTAGAATAAGTCTTGATTTTAGAATTCACTCTGAGAAGACAGTAGGCAAACCATCACTATCCAAAGGATTTCCCTCATTTGAGATCCTGAGTTTTGTCAAGTCACTTTAGATCAGCAATAAAATCCCCTTGAGAGTTTCCAGATTTTTCTCCACAAGGAACCATGAAGTAGGCTGTTTATTTGTGGAACTCCCAGTCCTGGTTTTTTAGAACTCCTTCCTTTGCTGACCTAAAGATAGCCTGCAAAAAAAGGCTCTTAAAAATACATGCTTTATTGATTTTGGAATGTTCTGGTAAATGCTAATCTGACTCATGTCTTTTACTTAGGGGTGGCTTTGGCTCAAGCCCCAAAGTGATTTTAGCCAAGAGGAAATAGAAAATCTAATAAATAATGTAGAGTTTACATATCCAGACACAAAATAATAATTATTGTTGCTAATAATATGACTACAGATGCCACACCCACCTCTTCATTTAGGTAAATTCCTAACAGACAGATCCAAGTAAAATTTGATATAAGTATAAGCTTCTTTGGACTTATTATTTTTGACTTTTATTACAGGTACGTTTTCATTAGTATTTTTGGTTAGTTTCATTTGTACTTTGATTTGTTTTGGTAAAAACTCGGTGACTCTTTAGTGACTTAGGAAACAGTTTAATAACTATGCACATCCATGTTTCAGATTCATAAACACAAGTGATTATTCTGAGAATATCCTTGGAAGCTACATCTTTTGTTTGTTCTAAGATGACAAAGCTGTATTGGCTTTGGTTGTACATATAACACATGCTCATTGTAAAAATGTCACAACAGTAGAGAAAATTAAAAAGACTGCATTGTAGTAAGAAAAAATTCTGTGCAGGAGCCATATGATATGCGTATTCCTGCCTTATTGTATATGGACATCAATGAAAATGCGCCAGTAACTCACCAGTGAAGAGCCAGCCTTCACAAATACAGCTCTATGGAATTTTGTCTGAACATAAAAGCATTCTCTATATAATAATCATTAATTTAGTATTTAGTTAACAAAAACCTTTCTATCTATCTGTTTGCTTATTTATCTTTGTGTTTGGGGGCATTGAAAGGTTTTTGAGGATGATCTGGATGTCCCAGCTTTAAAACAAGTAAATGAAGACAGCTCCGTTCTTTCCTTCTACGGTTGGGAGAAGTTTTAATTAGCTACTGATGTTAATTGCTTAGCCCATTATCTTTCCTATGGTGGTAGGCTTTCATGAAATGTAGCTAAAATCTCCATCACCTTCACCACCACCATCATCTTCTTCATTATTACCACCGTCATTACCACAACCAACACGATCACCACCATCGTCATCACTATCATAAGTCTTACTATTTTACCTTTTGCAGGCAGAGACATTCAAAGCCATTTCAAATTATTCTATGAACATAGGGATTATCTGAAAACCATTGTGGTTCCTCTGCTTAAACGTTTGTTGTTCTATCTTGGAGAACTTCATTATTCATTGAAAAGCCGTACCAATTATTATAACAGGATGGTAAAACACACTATAAAAATAAAAGCCTTAAGAAATTTTGCTCACAGAATTACCAAGATATTGATAACATGTGTCCACTACTTGCTGGTGGAATAGATAAAAATGGAAGGAACTGGGTAGGGATGTGAATGGCATCGTCTTAATACTTGGTTCAGGGGTGCTGAAGGGAGCCATGTGGCCATTTCTGTCTACATTCTTGCAGTGCACCTCTTTCTACCCTCTTCCCCATAATAAATTATTGGTCACTGGCCATACACTTAATCTCTAAATTGCAGAAGTTTCTCTTATGTAACCTTATTTTTTCCTTGTCTTATTCCTAATTCTTCATCTTAAACATAAAGAAATAAAGAGCACCAGGAGACAGTTAACTTTGTCATCTCTTGCCTCCCAGGATTAAAAATAGCTGTTGCTGCAGTGTTTGGAATAGAAAAGCTTAAAAGAACCTTATATACAGAAGTGGTTCGTACAGCCCTTCTCTGCTGAATTCATGCCAGGAGATATTTTTATCCTGTTAGGAAGTAACTAAAAGCATTATTCAACTCCGCCAGCCTCTGTAATGCATATCTGACAAATGCTTGTGATCGTGTGAGAAAGTTCTGTACTCCTCCTGGTGGCAAAAGAGAAAAACTAACAATAGAGCTCCTTGTAGGAGAGTGTTGATAGGTTATGAGATACGTAAATGTTGCCTTACCCTTTTAGCCAGTTTCTTGTGAAATTTTTGTCTCAGCCCCTCAGGTTGTGTTTGCTCTTCGGACAACAAGTGATTTTTATTTTCTAAGGTGATTGAGATGAAAGAGATTTGACAAACGGGCATCACATTTTGCTTTAGAGACAACTTGAGAAACACAACTATGTCTTAAATCAAGATGATTTCAGGATCACAACAATATGTTCAGCATATTAGTCACAGAATTAGATTTTAAGCCTCGTGACTACAGAAATAGATGTTGGGCTTATTTTGTTGTTATTGCCTCTGAACACTAATTTCTCTAACTCAGTAGACAGAAATTTACCCTTCTGTGATAAACAGAGTTTGGAGGATGTTGGCTCATACAAAGGCCGTCTTTTTAAAAAGCGTGCTCACTACCCCTTATCGAACCCGGCTTGGGAGCCAGGCCCCACGCTACACCATCACATACATCCTGGTTCAGTCAGTCCTTACAACAGCTCTGTGGGGGAAGGACAATCCCACTCTTGATTTAACAATTTGGTCACTGCTACCCTGAATCACATGGGTAGTAAAATGGTTCAGCCAACTTCAGATTTTTTTTTTTTAAATTGAAGTATGGTTGATTTATACTGTTGTGTTAATTTCTGCTGTACAACAAAGTGATTCAGTTATACATATATATGTTCTTTTTCATACTCTTTTCCGTTATGGTTTATCACAGGATACTGAATATAGTGCCGTGTGCTCTGCAGTAGGGCCTTGTTTATCCATTCCATATATAATAGTTTACATCTGCTGACCCCAAAATCCCACTCCATCCCTCCCCCACCCCCAACTCAGATCTTTTTTTATTCAGGACGCATCCCCTAAGCCACTGGTTCTCAATGGTGGTTCTCAATGGAGGCAATTTGGCCCCCTGAGGCCATTTGGCAGTGTCTGGGGACAATTTCGGTTGTCACACCTGGGGAGGAGCTACTGGCATCTAGTGGGTAGAGACCAGGGTTGCTGCTAAGCATCTTACAGTGCACACAACGGCCTGGCAACACAGCGTTATCTGGCTCCCAATGTCGATAGTGCTGCGGCAGAGGAAACTTGCCTTAAACGAGTGCTACTCAAAATGTGGTCCGTGGACCGGCAGCATCTGCATCACTTAGAAGCTTGTTAGAAATGCAGAATCACGGGCCCCATCCCAGAACTAGTGAACAGGAAACTCTGGAGGTAGGGCCCACGAATATGTGTTTTAACAAGCCTTCTAGAGCCTTCTTGCACACTCAAGTGGGACAAGCTGTGCTCTAAAACACCAGGTCATTCTGTGTCGCGTTGAGTTGGACACAATGGTATGGTTTCCTCATCACTTTCCAGTGTTCCATTGTCAAATAGAAGTTTCTCTTCAGGCATCCAAAAGGGGAAAGTCTGGCATTTACTAGGAACAACTGTGACTCATGGGGAAATCAGCACAGTTACAAACCCAGGAACCGTGCCCAGCTGAAAGTCTAGGGGGCTCTTTTTTTCCTGTTTTCTCAGCCTAAGGAGGGAAGTCTTGGAGACTCAGTCCAGGTTTAAAAAAAAATGTCAACCTAGGCACTGGTTTGGTTTGGGGTTTGATTATCTAAAATTAGACTTACAATTGAATTTAGTAAAACCCTTCTGAAGAGGATAATAGCCGCAAAGTGTTAAATTGCAAATTACTTTGAGTTTCTGATTTACTGACAGCCCCCAAACAGATCTTCCACTCTTGTATGTGCGTCTTTTGAATCATGAATTGTTTTTCGGAGAGCCAGTGGAATAATTATTTTGATCCGGGTGTCTCTTCAAAAAATGCTCATTACTTGGTATTTTATGTGATTTTTGTTGAGAATACATTACAGGCAAGAATGTATTGTAAAGAATAAAAATGTCAGAGAAAACGTACATGTTCAGGTAGTTTGTGCCGCAGTGCCACACCATTCTCTGCCTCATTCCTTAAACAACACTGCTGTAACCTAAAAAATAACATTTATTTAAAATTTGAAAAAAACAATATCCTCTAATTGAGTCATTATATTGATTGACTCCTTTGATTTCAGAAGGTTAAAATTTTTGTAAAACCTAGAGAAGGTTTTCTAACTTGTCTATTTTTTTCTTTGCCATCTATATTACGGTTAGAAAAAAATGAATATTCTCCTAAAGTATTCTGTAAAGGTTGGCTGCATTGAAATCATCCAGGGTGGTAGACGAATTCCCTGATCCTCTTCTACTGGGATCCAGATTGAGTATCTGGGATGCTCAGAAACCACATATTTTTTTTTTTAACATCTTTGTTGGAGTAAAATTGCTTTACACTGTTATGTTAGTTTCTGCTGCATAACAAAGTGAATCAGCTATACGTATACATATATCCCCATATCCCCTCCCTCTTGCGTCTCCCTCCCACCCTCCCTATCCCACCCCTCTAGGTGGTCACAAAGCAATGAGCTGGTCTCCCTGTGCGATGTGGAAACCACATATTTAAAAAATTTTTTATTGGAGTATAGTTGATTTACAATGTTGTATTAGTTTCAGGTGTACAGCGAAGTGAATCAGTTATACATATACATATATCCACTCTTTTTTAGATTCCTTTCCCATATAGGCCATTATAGAGTATTGGGTGAAACCATATTTCTTAAAACAGCGAAGTTTAGGAACTAGCACTAGAGCATGAGTCTTCAGCATCAATAATTTCCTAATGTGAAGGAATCAAACGGATGCATCTTAGTTATGGTTATATTATTTTGGTGGTAGAATATTTACTGTAAATATCTTATCCTGTTGTTAAGTGGGCAAAAGTATAAATCATTGAACCCACAGGCTAACATATATGTAGAAGTTCAATAAGGATAAATCCTTATTGAATAAAGGATTTAACAAGTGAATAAAGGATAAAACAATTAATTCACTAAGCCATTTGTATCATCTCTGTGCAAGGTTGCTGTGACTTTGCTAAGTGGGAAAAAAAAAAAAAAAAAAAAGGCCAAACCATGTTACAGCCTGAGGATTTGGGGCTAGCAGCATCACTGATGAATTTAATCTAGAATGATCGTTGATCAGGCACTGCTAAGGAAGGCTGGGAAATAGATGCAAAAGTTTTCCAGATAAATGAAGTTTTACCCGGTACGTATGGACTTCCATTTTCCTCAAAATTATTAGCTTGGAAACCTAAAAGTGTGTGAAGTGTCGTTTTGAGAAGTGGCACTGCGCATCTACCCTACAGCCGGAGCTGGGCAGAGCCGTGACTAAGCCACGCACTTCCGGCCTTTGAGAGGCCCATGCTCGGGGCACGAGCGCGGTGCGTGAGCCGCCCATCACAGAGCAGCAGACTGAGGGGTAGAGTCTGCTCTGCGTGAGCACAAAGGGCAAGGAGCTACAGCAGGCCGTTCTGAGCACGGAGGCCTCTGAAGATGCGTCTCTACTCCCTATGCATCTGCTTCTCCGCTGTGGCTGTTACGGAGCAAATTCTGCTGTAATTGGGAGGTCTTCAGACAGTCTCGAGGTGTGTAGGCATGTCTGCAGAGTCCCAGATGGCTCTGCACAGTCCAGCTCCTCTAACCGGTCTTCCTCTTTGCCCTCATCCCTTGCTGTCCGCCAGCCCATCTTCCAGACTCCTCTGCTTCGCTCTGAGGGCAGAGTTTAAGGCCTCCACAGGAGACCAGAGAACCGTGCTCATTAAGTAACCTTAGTTAGAAACACGGTATGAAGCTCATCAACTCTGGCCAGAGGGAGTCTCAGAGCTTCCCTATCTTGAGAGGAAAGTTCATTGGAAAGCTTTGGGTTTACTTCCGGATTTGAGATTCTCTTCTGGATAGTTCAAGCTCCTACATGACAGACAAGCAAATAAGTGGAGACATTTCAGTCATAGTTTTTTCAAGCGCCCGAAGGAATAAATATTGCTATTTGTTGTTAAAGGATTTTATTTGTTAAGGCTCATGGTACATATTTTTATTTCTGGTGCGAATTCACAGAATTGTATGCTCTTCAAGAACCTAATTTGTTTGCAGATTCCTCCTTGTCATTTTTGAAGAATTCTTGTAGACTCCAGAGTCTGGGATACTTTATCTTTTCCTATGCCAAACTTAGCAGTGACTAAGAGACAATGCTGGGGAACCCAAGTGACAGAGTAAGAAAAACAAGGAATATTCTTAAGGGCTCTTGTCTGTTTAGGTCATCGCTCCAGTGTAAAAACAGTGCATTGGGTCAGGGGTATCATGGCAATGAAACAGGACTTCCCTACGAGCTTTTCAGTATCTTATGCATTCAAAGGCTCTACAACACATAACATGGAACTTATCATGAACCCTGGGTCAGAGGCCACTTGTACTCAGATGGGACATGTTTTAAGAGATTTAATCCGTGGAAAATTTATGAGAAAGATAGATGGGTGTTTTGTTGTTTTACTAAAAGGAGTCACTCACTTTTTTTCAAGGACATATTTTCCCCTCAATCCTCAAGTAAGTCACTAGAGATCAGCAGCTCATTTGTGTAGAGTTTGGAAGGCAGGAAAAAGGAATGCTAAAACGTTATCCATGCTTATTGATCTATAGTAAAGGTACAGTGTCTCTGAATATTATAATTTAAGGCAAAAGGACAGTGAATGATCTAGAACCAATGATTAGCAGCAAGATTTTACTTTTGTACAGGGCTGTAGAGTTTATAGACTCTATTATGTAACAGTCATATTAACTATTCCTGCCTTGTGGGGTGAGGAGAGCAAGCAAGCATTATTAGCATCTGTTTATAGAAGAGAGAGATTCAAGGATTTACCAAGATCACACCATCTAGTAAGTGACAAAGCTGAGGTAAGAAGGAAGGCCTTTGATTCCTTTTTATGCTCACTTTCAGGAAATTAAAAACAAAAGGCATGCTTCAACATACTTTTAATTCTCTGATCACCTCTTTGTGTTTTTTTTTTAAAAAAGATTTCTGGTATTTGTAATACTTATTTCCTTCTTTTCACTCTTAAATGAAGACAGTCGTAATGTGATTTTAGTGCTGGGAGTTGGAGCCTCATATGAAGCAAGGATCAAGGTTGAAGGCAAGGCAGGGAGTGGGAGAAGATAATGTGAATTGGGGATTCACAGTCAGCAAAGTAGCAGTGTTGCATCTCTTTGTGCCTTTGTGCCTTCCTTCCATCGGTTCTGGCTTTTAAAGACCCTTGGGATTAGATTAGGGCCACCTGGATAATCCAGGGTAATGTCTCCATCTCAAGGTCCATACACTTAATCACACCTGTGAAGTCCCTTCTACCAGGTTCCAGGGGTTACTGTGTGGACCTCTTTGGAGGGCTGTTACTGTGCCCGCTACATCATATTAGTCAACAGATGAGTTTCTGGTACTGCTCTCCCACCACCCTCCACCAGGTTTGTGAGTATGTGCGCATGACCATCTCTTTATTTTCTTCCTTCTGTATTTATATATATATTTTTGTTTTTTCATGATGTATCACTATTTATCCCTTTTTTATGTTCTCTTTTCCCTTTGCTGTGTATTTTTTTTCCTTTATTGTTATAATTCTTTTCCCCTCCTCTTTACCATTTTGTTTGTATTTCTTATCCATTTGGCTATTTATGGCTGTTTTGGACTTGTTTTATCTTCCTGTTCTTTCCTCTGTAATTTAATTTTCTTATCACTTTCCTTTAAGCCCTTTTGGTCTCTATTTTTGTACATCATTGACCCAATCTTTTTCTGTCCTTCTTCAACTTCCCCTCCTAACCCTTGCTCTCATCCAGAATTCTTATCTCCATGCACACACGTTGTTTCACTTTTGTGGCTCCTTCAGCCCTGACTGTGAAGTTTATACTTAGCAGACAGGATAGGTGGGGAGGCAGACATAGCAGGGAGAAGCCATTGGTGCTGAGAATTACAACCTAGGCTTCTATAGGTCTGCCTTAGAAGGCCCCAAGTTCTGCGTCCAAACTTGACCCTCTGGAGCTCCTGCTAAAATCTCTAAGGGAGACCTTGACAGAAAAAAAGTACATAGTTATTGATTATACATATGTAAATATATCCATGTGTTCAATAAGAAGGGTCAGAATAGAATTTGGAGTGATCTGAATTATTTAGTATGGATTAAATTATTTTTGGTGTAGATTTTACTACTTTTACAACAACAATGACAAGCTTTTAAAATATAAACAGTCTACATCATTGTTTTCTCAATTTATATTTGTTTATTTTGTATAATTCTAGTAAAGTGAGCATTCGATCAGCTGCAGAATTTTCATTGATGGATATTGCCGATAATAATGTTACTGATAATGAAATGGCATGATACATGTATAACTGAGATTCTTAGTCTTTTTAGACCACAGACCTAATCCATACAGAATAATATCTAAGTTATACATTTTCTCTCCATAGAAATGCTCATGCACAAAATTCTATATCCATTTTCAGGAGATTCCATTCATAAATTCATTGTACAAGTATTTACTGAGCACATACAAAATGAACAAAACAGAAGTACTGTTCTAGACATGATGGATACATCAGTGAATAAAATAGTTCAATACATCCTTTTTAGAGGTTACACAGAATAGGGAGATTGACAACAAATCAATAAATGCATAATGTGCCAGATGGTAATAAATAAGAGGACAGAATGATGGAGCGGAGTTGGTAGGATGGTAAAGGAAGCTTTCTCAGAAGGTGATATTTCATCAGAGATATGACGTAATGGAGGAGCTGATATTTAAAGGATGAGTCAACCATTGTAACATCTGGCTATCACTTAGGTTCCTGTGTGGCAAGTCAGTTTAGACAGTCAGACAAAGCCCTTTTTGTCTGTTAACGTGAAGAGCAGGTTTTAATTTAATTTCTTACGCATAGCCATGAGTAACTAGAAATTAGCACATTCGGGGAAGACATAATCTTTCTAAGTTATTTGGTTTTCCAATTTGACTAAGCAAACATATGATTAGCCATTGAAACCGTAGCTCCAAAGATGGTATTAGATTGCCCACTTCTGGGGAATTGACAGAAGAAATCATTGCAGATAAATTTTGAAAAGGAAATTTTTAAAATCTGACACCTTAAATTTTTTACAGCATCTAGATACACAGTATTGTCCAGTAGCAATGTTTGTGACGCTGGAAGTGTTTTATGTTTTCTCTGTCCAGTGAATAATCTTCCTTAGTGGTTTTCCTTTATAGCCACCAAGCCCCTATTGTTTGAAACACCCCAAGGGCCAGAAAGACCGAATCTTTACCCTAGAGACAGGCTTTCTTAAGATCTAAATGGTGGCTCCCAAGATCCTGGCCAAGTAAGCTGCAGTCCTCCTGGATCCAGTTTTGGATTTTACAGCTGCTCTGTCTTGGGCTCACTCCACGCCTGGTACCACGGAGAGGGTGCCTAGACTGTGGTGACTCTGTGAAGAAGGGCTTCTCTTGAAACCCCAGTCCTTCGCTTCAGCAGGGCCAAGCTGTAGAGATCTCTCCTCAGGCTTGTGTTTGTATCTTTGGATAATTTCCATGGGTTATTGGCCTTGATTCTGGTACTTTACGTTATATAGCTGAAAGGCAGATAATTGCTTGGTCTCAATTAATAACAAGAAATTGCTTGGTCATTGGAATATTAATCAGAAGGGCGGGTGCTGCTATTTCTGTTGAATGCCTGTCAACTTAATCCTGGTTGCCTTTCCTAGAGGAAAGAAAAGTTTGGTTACAAACACTGTGTTGTATTTGTCATCATTCAGAGTCCCACTGCAAAGGAAATAAATCACAAATCAAATTTACCTCACCAACATCCTCAAAGTATGCCCTTCAGAATGTCACTTTTTTTTTTTTTTTGGTAGGTAGCTTTTCATAGTAAAGGCACAATTCCTTTATGTTATTTATATGCTTGAAATATAGGCTTTCTGTTTTCCACATCCAGAGACAAGGATTTAATTTTCAAAATTAAAGTCCTCTGGTCAAATGCTAACCCTTGTGTTTTAGAAATCTGGGTAAACGTTGCTACCATTTTTCTTTTCTTTCTTCCTTTATTCTTTCCTTTTCTTTCTTTTTTTTCAACACTGTCTTTATTATAAACTCAAGAGAGGGCTAGTGATGTGGGTTTTTTACCCCACAAAGTGGAGAAAACATGATCTCTTGTTTTACATTTTACTTTTTATTTTACTTATCAAGCAGGAATTTGTTGGGCTGGTTTCTCACCTACTAACTTTCTAGTATCCTGGGGTTGAGGATTGGCTACCACACCTCTTTAAAAGGTCAATACTGATGGGCAGAGATTTAGCATTCTAATTATAAAAAATAAATGGAAGTAAAAAAATTAGAAAACATTCATATAAAAATTCAGAACATTAGAACCTTTAGTTTCACGTTTAGGAATTTGTATGAATAATTTTTTTCAGTATCTCCACATGGTAAGCATTTCTTGAGTAATTTTTTTGCACCTGATAAGGAAGAAAGGAATAAAGCAACATTAGCTGTCTTGGCTTTTGAATTTCCAAAGTCTTTCCTTAGCTTTTCAATACAATTAGAATTGTAAATCATTGCTCTAATTAAGTTATTAATAATTTCCTAACTATTATTTAAGATGCACATGAAATGAGGTATATGAGATTAATACTCTAAACATGGAGATTTTTAAAAATACAATTCTTTATCACTACCCACTTATATAGTTATATGTAGTGTATAGTTAATCACTGATTCATTAATCAGAAAGTGTTTGTAGTAAGAAAAATAACGTCTAGTTGTATATGTTGGAAAGAGGTAGTAAAAGTGGTAATAAATAAATATAGATATTAAAATACTTTCTGATTTATGTACTTCATTTATTTAGAAAAATATACTTTTGTTGAATTTCCCATCTGATTTTTATGACGCATCTAGATATTGTGAAAATAAAGCTATAGCAGATACTTGAGAGCCTTTGGAAGGAGAGAGAAGGGACATTTCAAAAGTAGCTTGGCCGTAAGTTGCAAATTACTTATGGCAGATGGTCTTGTTTCCCTTTTTGTTTTATCAGATGTAAGTATTCACGTCTTAAAATTAAAAGCAGGACACAAAGATAACTCTTTTCTCCATTTAAATACGATTTTTCCTTATTGGCTCTAGGTCCTCAAGTAATTATACGTTTGCATTGTTTAAAAATATATAATGAGGTACATTAAATCTAAATTAAGATGATACAGGGGCATTTCCTATGTTACAGAGGAGTCTTTTGGATGAATTCGTCTATTCCAAATTATTATGTAGATACTTAGGATATGAGCATAACCTCAAGTCCTAGTATTTACTTTACGATATACTTGCAGAAATCAAAGATATTGAATATCTATGTTACTACCTGTCTTTTCCCACTTGAATTCCAATATGTAGAACTAGGCATTATCTTTCTCATAAATAATATTTGATTAATTTGTTAGTGATTAACTATATACCAAAGGGATATCGGTAGAGAAAATTTTAGCAAAAACTTCTTTGTACTAGCTTTGAATGCCTCTATTAAGCATTATAATTATTTTAAATTATTAAAGTTGTTTATGAATTCTTCAAATTAAATCAATTATTTGTCAGGGCAAGTTTAATTTTTTTTTGTAAAGTACATAATATTTTAATTAGTTAGGGCCAGATAGTAAATATTTTAGGTTTTTCTGGGCTTATGGCCTCTGTTACAACTCTGCCATTTTAGCACAAAAACAGCCCTAGAAAATACATAAATGAATGTGTATGTCTGGTTCCAATAAAACTTTATTTACAATAACAAGCAATGGGCTGGATTTGGTCGATGGGTCATGGTTTGCCAGCTGCTAGTTTAGAGGATAAACAGCTGTGCGCCTGTAGAACTAATTTGTTGAGAGGAACACTTGAGTGAACACATAAAGTTTGATGCTGCCCATGTCCTTGCTGCCCATCCTTTAGGAAACAGCCATCCCTCCAATAAGATAATGGAAATGTGCTGGAGATTTCTCTCTGTCTACATGGAGACCTTCTTAAGGAATTTTTGAGATTTATGCACCAAATAAGATCTGTCAGTGCCAAGTGAAACCCTGGTGCAAAAAATATGTTAACTCTACTTATTTTAATAAATATGTCCCCTTTTTCAGTCATTCTGATAGTTGGGCCAATCTTTATTACGAGCATATTTTCTATTGTAGATTTCCTTTGAAAATGACCTGTCCTCAAGGTGCCAAGGTGCTCCTCTATCTCAGGTTGGAGCATGATTAGCCTGTAGATAGTGATGGGCCTCAGGAAACATGCTCAGGTAGTTCTGTGAGCGCTCAGTGGGAGAGCCCTTTTCTTATGTTCTTCATGCCATAGGTACTGTGCTCGTCAGGTGTTAAATAATGATAGAAAAGTATAGTCTACAGTGAGCTTTGAATTGCAGGAGGTAAAACTACAGCACATTGTGATTTCAAACTCAACATCCAGTTTTACGATGACCAAATAGTCAGAGATAAATTTTCTAGTGAGAGAATTATCCAAGTTTCTGATCTCACTTTTCCCCTTCCATTGTTGACTTTACCCAAAGAGAGAACATTGGTCCTACATTAGGACTGACATCAGAGGAAAGGGAAATGTTTATAGCTGGAGACGACCTTAAAGATGAGAAGAGGATAATGATTTTGATGACTACAACAATGATTGTGACCCCCATCGATTTAAACAGCAAGTTATTGTTTACGAAATGCTATTTCAATCCTATCACTTTATGATAGTTAAAACAAAGATTCCGGTTCTGTGACTTTTGAAAGGCTAAATGAAAGAAAGTGAAACTGAAATACTTGGAATTTTGCCTCCTGATACAGTTAGGAAACAGAGGAGACAAAGTTTAAACCAAGACCTAGTTTGCAGAGTCTGTTTGTTCAACCTCCCTATTTTTCTAATATTCACTGTTTCTTCTGCTGGTAATACTGGGTTTTAGAATAGTATTACAGTCAGATTGCTCATGGCTGCCACTGTTGACACATGCAAACTAGGGGAATCTACCCAGTGCCAACTGCACACCCATGAACTGGAGTTTATCACCAACTTTCAGCTAAATGTTTGTTCCTGCTTTCCTGTGGATCTGTCCAAACTCTGATTGTAACTCCTGCGTGTACTGACAACTTGATAATTTAGCATACCCAAAGGTCCATTTTTAAGGAACCATTCACAGTATGACTGTACTCATTATCCTCTGATGTTTATCTTAACGAGTACCTTCTATTGTTAAGCTTTGAATAAAATGGAGGAAATGGCAGGGAAGTGCTGGATAGAGTGGAAGAGGGAAGAAGGTAAACCGCACTCTGATAATTATGATGACAACAGTTTCAACTACCACCATTTTTTAACATTTACAATGGGTGAGGACAGGATTGTTTTACATTTGTTATCTCATTTCATCCTCACACCATTCCCCTGAGATAGATATTATTCTTTCTATCTTACATATAAGAAAATTGAGGCTTAGAGAGATCAAGATCACACAGGTAGTAAGTGGCAGAGGCAGGATTTGACTTCAGTGCTGTGGCGTCCAAAGTGCATGCTCATAAGCACTAAGTGATACTGTATCATAATGGCTGGTCTCTACGTTGTGGTTAATTAGGAATACTTGCAGACCCTCGCCACTCAATGTGTGGCCAATCAGACCAACAGTATCAGTATCACCTGGGAGCCAGTTAAAAATGCAAAATTTCTGTTCCCATCCCAGACTTCCGGAATAGAATCCAAATTTTCAGAACAGCCCCGGGGGATACATTGCACTTTAAACTTTGAAAAGTGCTGGCTTAGACTTTTCCTAGGCAATCCCTACTGAATAGTCTGAAGACCCATAGAAACACTTTATCATCAGGAAGGGGACTGAGAAAGAAAACCAACAGAAACAACTGCAATGTACACGAAAGGTTTCACCTGCTCCTGAAATCCACATGTAGACTATTACAGAGTGGCTCAAGGGAGCGCAGGGGAATAGTGGATACACTTTCATTCAAACCAGGACACTTAGGAAAGGGAAAGGGTCACTAGCAATAATGACACTGGGACATTGGGCATAAACTGGAACAGCCCTAAGCAACCTGGGACATATGGTCACCTCAATTATAGCACCTAAGTCTTTATGGTAAGAATCCATGAAAATATTAGGATTCTCTATTCTGTAAAAAGTGAAAGTAGAGAGATGGGAAGTTTCAAGGCTACAGATTTTAAAAGGGTGACAATTACTTGTTTATTAAATTATTTTATTCCACAAATATGTATTAAACCCTTTCCTCCTTTGTCTTTTTTTTTTTTTTTTTAATCGTAATCAATGTTATTCTCCTTAAACCACAAAACAGAGCCTTCGGTTGTACAAACATCACTAGTTACAGTCTCGCCAGGAGGTCCCGGCTGGGGAGGGGGCAGTTATCGGCCAGAGCTTCTGAGGGGACCTCTTTAAAATGCTAACGGCCAGGTTAAAGGACTCGAGGCAAGGGCGGTGGTGGAGGTGGCAGGGCTCCCACCCCAAGTCGCGGGAGGCAGCCCGACCCTCTAGGAGGGCCCCGGGCCCAGGCCCCTGCGCCCCGGCCGCCCGGCGCGGCGGCTGCTGCGCGGGGCCAGCTCCTCGGGGCCCCCGGCGCCCGGAGAAGGCCTGCCCAGAAGCACCATGGCCACCTCTCCATGCTCCTCTGGCACGCCAGGGCTCCGAGATGGTTCCAAGGACCTCGGCTCCTCAGCTAAATCTGGGCACCAGCGTCCCGGGGAGGTGCGGGTCTGGAGGCCGAGGTCTTCCAAGGGGCTGGGTGACGGGGAGGGCGTGGGCGAGGGCGCCGCGGCCCGGCGCTCCGGGGGCCCCGCTGGCTTCGGGCCTCCTGAGACTCGCCGAGGACCATGTGCGCGCGGAGGGCGTCCCGCTCCGGAGACTCCATCCCGGCCGCCGTCCACGGCGCGCGCCGCCCGGCCTCCAGGGCGCGCCGCTCCGCCGGGGACAGGGACCGCTCGGGCGCGGGCCGCTCGGGCTCTGCGCGCGCAGCCGCTCCCGCTGGCGCCACGCGGCCCCGGCCGTCTCCGTGCGGCTCCTCCTCGGGCTCCTGTCAGGTATTGTTATAGGCTATGGGGCTCCGGAGGTGGACATGATGCCACAGAACTTAACAGCATAGGTAATACTGTATCCTTTCAGCTTGACGACAGCAGTATCAGGAAACATGGTGTTACAATAAGAGTTAACCTTACGGGAGTCATAAATTGAAAGCGTCTTTGTTCTTTTTCAATCTTGTATCTTAAGAAGTGATATAGTCTAACATTTTTTAACTTAGGAATTGTAAAACAATTTTAAACAAATTAATGGAAGGTGAGTCCAAATGTGATAATTAAGGCAAGTCCGGAAGTTGGTGTTGGAGGAGGGCTAAGAATGCTGTTTTAGACGGTAAGAAAATAGACTTGCCCTCTCTAACGTATCACCTGGATCTTCTGGCACATATGGAACCGTGGGCCAAATGGGCCATGCTGGCAATTTGTACACATGTAAGCTTTGGAGTTCATTATCTTTTGTGGGTTTCAGAATGGAGTATTTATCCTAAGAGTTTGTCTACCCTGAGCTGTACCTCATAAATGAGAAGTACAACGTGTGCATCTTTCATGCTGAAAAATAAACAGCAACCTCATCTTTTGTAAACAGTAATGTAGTATGCTTAGTGAGATTTACAGATGCATCCGTTTAGATAAACCATAAGAATCCTTTTTTTCTTCTCCAGAAGCACCACTTTTTTTCTACTTATTTTTTTGAAGTATAGCTAATTTACAATGTCATGTTAGTTTCAAGTGTACAGCAAAGTGACTGAGATCTATCTATCTATCTATATATCTCCTTTTTCAGATTCTTTTCCATTATAGGTTATTGCAGGATATTGAGTATAGTTCCCTGTGCTATACAAGAATCCTTATTAATAATCAGTCCTCATGCAAGACCCATGGACATGTATACTACATAGGAAATTTGTTTTATGACCACCACGCTTTTCCAGCACCTAGAACTAATTCCAGCACATAGTAGGAAGTCAGTTAAAATTTGCGGGATGAGCAAATGAATCAAATGGCATTTCAGAGATGCTGAAAGAGGAAAGCACTATTCATCGTTCCTATTTTAGTTTTTTTCTCAGAGTGCAGAATTGCTCCAAGGCAGCTCACGTAGATAGTGCCAGATCAGTACAGGAAACCAGGAAGGAGAGGGCAAAGACTGACCTTGTGGCTTTGCCAACTGTCTCTTCTATTCTTGTTTTGTTTCCTTCATTTGGAGAAGCAGATGTGCCTGCCTGATAGGATGGAAGCCTGAAAGCTTCAAGATCTGGAGGTAACAACATCCTGGTCTCTCAAACTTCCTGGGTGAATCATTGGCCAGCCACAACTATAAGATTTATCACTTCCAGAAACCCAGCCCCATCAGTGCTCTTATGAAATGCGCTTATGATCCAGAACAAGTAACAATAATTGGCAAATTATAGACAGCCATATTGTTTATACATAATACTTCATAAGCTTAAAACAATCTAATTTAAAGCTTGAAATATTCCTTTGTTGCAGATAGTTCCATTTGAAAGTACTGGATCAAATTGTCCTGTGGTAAAAGATCTATGAGAAATGAGATTCGAATAAGCAGCACAGGCCCCATTTCAGAGGTAAAGATATATGTCTTCCTATCCAAATCCCATGCAATCATGCTTCCTCAGGGTCCACTCCAAATAGTGTCATCTCACTTTCCTCTAGCTTCAGCTTCTCCTCTACACACTTAATTATCTGCTCATATCAAAACCTTTCCTTGATCAAACCTCTCCTGAAAGCCACCTCTTCTGTTTTTTTATAGCTAAACCTTGCATAAAGGTAGTTTATACTCAAAGCTACTTCACATACTCATCTCTATTCACTCCTCAACCCTCTGCCAGCTGGCTTTCACCCCATCACTCTCTTGAATCTCCTTTTTCTAAGGTTACAGATGACCTCATTACCAGTTCAGGAAGATGAGTCCTTATTGCATTTAAGCTCTGTGGCCTTTGAATCCAGCTCTGTTTCTCCCTGACAACCTCTTTTCCTCCGTTTTCCACAACTCCTTTATTTCTCCTCCTACCTCCCGAGGCAATACATCGTGATCTCCTTTGCAGGCATCTTTTCCTTCATCTGTTCTTAAGCACCTTTCCATCTCAGCCCTCTTCACTTATCACTGTACACACATTCCCTTCACCCTGTCTTTTTAAAATTAATTTGTATTGGGGTATAGTTGATTTAAAGTGTTGTGTTAGTTTCAGGTGTATAGCAAAGTGAATCAGTTATACATATACTTATATCCACTCTTTTTTAGATTCTATTCCCATATAGGTCATTACAGAGTATTGAGTAGAGTTCCCTGTGCTATACAGTACACGCTGTTGTTAATTCCATGGATTCTGCTACCATTTACATTGTTTCAGGATCTCTTCTGTTGCAGAGAACAGAGGCATGCTTGGTTATTTCAGATAGCAAAAATTCATTGTAAAGTTACAAGAGTAGGAATGTAAGAGGAGAAAAACATCTTAGCCCTTGGGAGAACTGGAACACCACTCCAGGCAGGACGCAGAAGGAACTCATCACTGTGCAAAATTTGAGTCTTTAGTGATGGTGGACATTTACCAGGCTGTAGACTCAACTTCACCCACTCACTCACTATTTCCGTCTCTCTCTTTCTCTCCCTCCCTTCATCCCTCCCTCCCTCAACCCCCTCTCTCTTTTTTATCCATTTCTTCTCTCTAGTCTCTAATATCTTGACTCTTCTTCTCTTTCCCTCATGGTTTCTGCTCATTTGTGTCATCTGCTGCCTCCTGCTTTCTGCTCTTTGACTACTCATAGTTCCTTGGTATATACACTTTATTCTATAAATTAAAACATTGCTGTAATTTTTATATTTGCCTTCTGGCTGCTTTCAGTGCCTTCTGGAACTAGGTGGAATATATATGTGTGTACATGTGTATAAATGAATGAAAGAAGGAGGGAAAGAAGGGAGGAATGCAACTTTGAACCAGATCTACTCATTTTTTCTTTGTGTCCTCAGTGGCTGCCATGATATATAATAGTTGCCAGTTATTGAGCACCTACTGTATATCTGACATTATGTCATTTATGTATATGTCTGACCTTCATGTGCTCCTAAAAAGAGATGGTATTTTCTCCTTTATAAAAACATGTAAGGAAACTGGGACTCTCAGAGACTAAATCACTGGCTCTGGATCACCGTGCCAGAAATGGTGAAGCCAAGATTTCAAAACTGTTACGTTTTATAGGAAATATTTGATAACCTGAGTAAATGAATGCAATATGGTTTTCTGCATTCATTTTTAAATAAAACTAGCAGTAACCAAGGTGTATTTTGATAATAGTGATTGAAACAATCACTGTTACTTTGGCCTTTTTATTTTATATTGGTTGGTCTTTTATATGTCTAGAATTTTTAGCCTGTGAAAATATAGACCAAGAGGGAGAAATAACTATCTTCGAATTTGGAAAGCCTATTGGACAGGTTGTATGAAGTAGAAGGGATTCAGCTGCAAGTAACAGAATGCTCCGTCTCCAACAGAATGAAACAGCAATGAAATTGCAATCTAACATGATAAGAAATCCAGAGTGGCGTGCGATCCTTGTATAGAGTATTAGAGTGGGAAGTCTTTCTCCCTGCAGGCTCTGTCCTGCTTTGTGTGTTAGCTTTGCTCTTAGGCTAGTAGCAAGATTGCTGCATCAGTTCCTAACATCATATTTAGATACAACAGTGACCGTAGGAAGAAGTACAGGCCCCCTCTTCCTTGTCTCCTTCCTAGCAGGAGACTTTCCTAGAAGCTTCTGCATATCTCATTGGCTGAAATTGGGTCACATGCTGTGGCAATGACTGCCGGTTGCTGCCCCTTCTCTCTGCCTACCTTTCACTGCCTCCCATACAGCTAATTGTGACCATGTGACTAAGTCCCCGCCAATGAGGGCTTCCTGTTGGCTGAAGCACAGATGTCCTGTCCAGAGCCCAAGCAGCCATGTGGGACCCGAGGCAGCAGAGTGAAACGACAGTCAGGTAAGCTCATGGGAGCCTCGCCTGATGCCGTTGCAGGGCCCCAGGCTGCCTAACACCTGACTTCTCTTCCCCCAGAGGGAATTATACTTGCATCTTATTTAAAGCCACTGTTATTTTTATTTCTTGCTCTTTTTCTAATTGTTATGCAATGGAACTTAATCTGATATCCATTTCCCTTCTTAAAACAGTCCTGGCAAATGGAATAGTATAACCGCAACTGACTAAAAATATATAATGAGGATCTGTCGTTGGAACCAGGGATTGGTCATCTACCCTTTGTCACACGGGGGAGGGTCGAATAGCCAAACAACATCAGACCTCTGTTAGGAAGCGGGAGGGAGGGGGAAATGACTGTTGGGTCGGCAACTAACAGAGGCTGCTAACCAAGTTAAGTAATTTTCCCAAGGTCATGGCTAGTTATTTGTAGAAGAAAAATTCCAACTCGGGTTGTCTAAAAGCAAGTTCAGTGGACTTATCTTTACCAGCTGAGTTGAGTTCACAATTTGTCACTGATATTATAAAGGAAATTCATACAACATCTGTTACTTTATTAATTCCCTCTTACTAAGATACAGATGGTTAACAGTTACCTCTGCATTGGTGAGAATTATATACATATATGTAAATGTTACATGCACATGGGAAAATGCCAGGCAGAGCAGACCACCTCAGAGTTATGTACTTGGCCAAGTAGTAATGTGAGAAAAATTTGCCTTGCTAATGTTGTTTGCCTGAGGTAAATATTGAAATAGCATGTGTTCCAAGCACGGGACCTGGGCAGAGTGAGGTTCGAGGTGAACTGGGATTGTTTTGAGTGGTGGAAGGAAGGCAACCCTAATGTGTGTTTGTGGGCTTTTTAAAGTTTGGAGCCAGTTTGAAAAATAACCCACATTGCACCATGCATGTGGCTTTCCTTGTCAACACCATCCTGCTGCTGACCCTAGAAGTTTCACTTCCCTTAACATACTTAACATCCATTTGGGGATAAGGCATAGCACTTGGATTTTAAGGGTGATGGCCTCGTTAGCAATTTGTGGAACTCAGTAGCCATCTCAAAAATTCAAAGCCAGTCGGAATGACACTGCTCGAAAATCTTGTACCTCAACTTTATTTTATATGGTTTTTTCTTCTTGTTTTACGAGGGCCTTCAAAGTGAAGTATCAGAGGGAATGTATTTGTATATTTCTCTCAGTCAACTAAAAAGGTGGAAAAAACATTTTGTGTTTGTGGATGGTATTTGTATAAGATTCAAAGGCAAATTTTATCTGTGTGACTGATAGATAAATTGCTAATGGTCTTCGATCCCATTTTACAAAATGGATTTTACAAAATGATTTCACTGATGCTGAAGGAGGCAGGAGAAAGAAGGCAAATCTGAAGTCTATAATATCCTTGGAGAACATCTTCTTAGAAGACAGGGGAAGGAATATTTTTTTAAAGTGTGAAGCAATACAGTGCACGGTTACAGTGTTTAATACTGCTTATGCTAAGGTGGTTAGGAATTTTGAATGCACTGAAATGTGGTGATAGGAGGTTTGGTACTGATACACATTTTGAACAAGCCTTTTATTAATAAAGGTTAAATGAGATTTGGAGGTTATATTGACAATACTTATGAGCGAGACCGTTTGGTTACCTTTAACCTTCCTTTAAGAGACATTTACAGAATTAATTTGTTAATTATAAATAAGTCCCTCTTACTTTCTAATTGTTTCTTCTTCTTTTATTCTGAGTGATTATGTGTTCCTGAATATTTTAAAGCAAGGTTGCATATAAAAAGTTTTTTCTCACATCAATAATTCAGATTGGTCCATTTGTATTATTAATCAATGGAGAATTTACCCATTCTGTTATATACAGAATTTTTCTAAATTAAGATGAATTTATTTTTAGGAAGATAAATACCTAGGATTTAATTTTGACTTTCTGCAGGACTTTGCATTAAACTGTTGCTAGACATGAATGGGTGACCTTTATGATGATAAAATAGAATGAAATATCCCAAACTGATTTTTCTCTTATAAAAAGGCAATAGAGTTACTAAATTGTAGGAGAATTTACAGAAGAATTGAGATCATTCATGGCTATCTGAGGAAGACAATTAAGATATAGTTAAGAATAGAGTTATCATATGACCTAGAAATTCCACTCCTGGGTGTCTTCCTAAGAGAAATAAAAACCTACGTCCGTACAGAAACACGTATATGAATGTTCACAGCAGCATTATTTATAATAGCCAAAAAGAGGAAAGAATCCAAATGTGCATCAACTGATGAATGGATAAGTGAATGTGATATAGGCATATAATAGAATATTATTCAGCCACAAAAAGGAATGATAAATGCTACAACATGGATGAAACTTGAAAACATTATGCTAAGCATAAAATCCAGACACAAAAGCCCTGTACTGTATGATTGCATTTATATGAAATACCTAGAATAGGCAAATCCATAGAGAAAGAAAGCAAATTCATGGTTGCCAGGGACGGGGGGAGATTGGAATGGGGAGTAAGTGTTATTGGGTATGGGTTTCTTTTTGGGGTGATGAAAATGTTCTAAAATTGATTGTGGTGATGGTTGCACAAGTCTACAAATATACTAAAACCCATTAGATTGCACACTTTGGTGACTTTTATGGTATGTGAATTGTCTCAATTTTTTAAAAAGTCATAGTAAAGACCCAAGTTTGAGAAAAAGCAGGCCTGGTTGGTATTTCTAGCTCCTCTGTCCACATAGCAGATATTTATTAAGCAAATCACTGTGGCCCTAGGTCACTGCTGGTCATGACTTGTAGGGCTTTAAGTGACTTCTTAGCACAGAGGAGAGATGCTGTGTGTCATTCAGGCAGTCCTGTGCAGCTAGCCAGAGAGACCCCATATCTGAAAATGCTACAACTTTGGGGGAAGAAAGGAGAAAAAATACTACAGCTATTTGAATGCAATGGATAGAATTAGAAGTCTGATCAACTAACCAAAAGACACATCAGACTTGGAAACCAACAAAGACATGAGCCAAATCATGAGAGGGTAGGGTGCAGATGTCTTTAACTTTATCCCTCATCTAACTTGAAAAGAGAATTTCGCACCGACTGAATGGGAGAAAAGCCAGGAATCCTGTGAATCAGAGCCCCTTGGATTTCATCCATCCCCAGTGCTCTGGGAGTGATTACGTCCAATGATGAACTAATGTCTGTAAAGAATGATGCATTGTGTATGTATCTGTCATCTTGATATTAATTATAAAAGGTTACTAAAAGAAAATGACTTCCCAATTCAGTGCAGTTTGGGGGTGGGTCATAAGCACAACACCACTGCAATTAAAATCCACAGTGAAATACTCAGAGACAGCAGGAGGGAAAGTGGTGGCATTCTCAGTTGACCTGAACTATCATCTACTGGCAGGTAATATAGCTGTGATGAAATTCCCCAGCAAAAAAAGGTGAAAACGAATTCATTAGAGGCACAGTCTCAGTACTAAGCGCATTACCAACATAGCAACGAAGAGGCACTGGGGATATTTGAAGATATACTCCCTCTAGCAAATATGCCCTGCAATAATGTTTTAAACTTGTTTAACGCTGTAGCATCATTTTCCTCATTTCTGGGTCAAGGCAACGTGAATATTTTATGTTATTTAATTATGTGATAAATTCTCAATTTGTTTTGGTGTAATTTAACTATATAGTGATTAGATGGATGTAAATCTTCTAGAAAGTTTTATTAGATATTAAAATGTGCACATATTGAAATATATATGCTATATATCTTAGAATATTATATCAAATAATTATATTAAATCATTACAGTATTGAAGCACAGTCTAGCAAAATTCATTAATGTCCCACCAGACATAGAAAAGTATAACAATGTTTTTCAAAAGACAGAAAAATTAGCAGTGATGAAAGTATTTAAGAAAAAAACCCCATATTGACACTATGTTATTTTGCCACAAAGCAGCCAAAACCATTTTTATCATTCTGACGTCAGAATACTTCCAAGCAGGTTGGAGTCATGTACGCTAGTGAAAGCAGTCAAGCAAACAGCTGCTTTGCCAAACTAGAGTTTCCACTGTTGGCTAATTATTCCTCATTCTTTAACCTGAATCCCTTGGAGAAAAAGTGGAAAGTTAACCAAGCAGCAAGTGGTTGGTGAGCACCTGCCATGTACCTAGTACCTAAAGTGTTGTAGGGAACGTGAAAAAACATAAGGCATCATTCCGTTCTTCAGAGGGCATGGATTAGCCCATAGGATGCTGGCGAAACTGCCTTCCACTCAGTTGTCTTCAGCATAGGACCAGCCTTAAACAAAATTCTAAAGTTTGGTTCAGGCCTTTATTAATTAACATGAATCCATTTATCATGGAGACTACACCACCCTGCTCCACACCTCCGCCACCCAAAGCCATCAATAAACTTCTCTCTCATTGCTAAGCCTCCCCTTATCCCTTAATGAACCCCTGCTGCTTCTTCATATATTTCCCTGAAACAATGTAGGAGAATTGAATCACAGTGGTGGGACCTCAAAGGTCATGTATTTGGCCTCTCACCCAAAGCAGGAGTCCTTTTTCTCCGTATTGGGAATGGATGACCAAATGGTTATCTGCATGAACCTCTGAGTGTTAATGAGTCCTCTTCCCCCTAAGTCACTTATCCTTGGGTAAATGTTTTCTTTAGAAAGAGTCTCCTTGGGAAAGGCCCAGGCCTACTCCTTGGAATTCGCATTCAGTCATTTCAAATCTGCTCTGTTGAAAGATAGGCCAGATCTACTACTGAATCCACCTGGTGGCCACTCAGATATTTTAAGTCAGCATTTCTCATACCCCACAGTCTCTGCCACTCCAGACTAAACAGCCTCGATTCCTCTTGTGGACTTCAAAGGTTTATTAAATGATGCTATATCCAGAACCTTCCCTTCCCCATCCACACTGCTCCCTTCAGGGCTTGCTGGATGGGTCAATATCTTTCAAAGGTGTGGCCTCCAGAACAGAGTTTGATGCTCCAGGGGTGCTTTGACCTGGGTGGAGTCCATTGCATTATCATTTTTATCAAGTTGGATTCTAAAGTTCTTTTCTTGCTGCCCAAGTTTCCATTACCTCGTTTAGCCCTTTTGTCAGACTTCATTTGAGCTTAGTGGACAGTCTAAGAGCTCTACCTCTTCCTCAAATTGCTTCTCTATCTCACATTAATTTTGTTACAATTTAAAAGCAAACCTCTCTAAGTTTTTGAATCTTTTTATTTTAGTCTCATTCTAAACTTTTGATCTAATTAAATTATTATATGTAAGTTTAAACTATATTTTAAAACTCTAATTCTCTCTCCTATTGTCTATTCTTCCTAGCTTAGTGTCACCTACAAATTTGATAAGCATGACTTATACCTTTATGTAAGTTTTTGATGAAGATGTTGAGACAGGTGGGACCAAGTGCCTGCCATTGTAGCTTTGCCCTCTTTGTTAATTAGTACCTGATATTCATAGTTCTTAAGTCTATCTGAATGTATAACCATTTCTGCTACACTTTATATCTGGTAAGTTTCCAGAAAAATTTGTCCAGTACTTTACTGAAATTGGTCATTCACCTAAACCTTTTGGGGTCAGGCTCCATGGTAACGGGAGAAAAGTGTGTTGATGGTCTGTGGGGAAAACATATTGAGGCTGATACACTATTGGGGCATCCCTGTATATAAAAGAACTATATATTACTGTGTTTACCTTTGAGTTTACTCTACCATAGAGCACATTCCTTTCTTAACTAAAATTCTGTAATTAATAGTCATCATTTCACAAGAAACGATGATGATGGTGGTGGTGGTGGAGGTCATGATGATAGTGATGATAGTGATGGTAGTGGTGGTGGTGATAATGATGGTGATGATGGTTATAAGGATAGTGATGATGATGATGATGGTGATGGTGGTGGTAATGGTGGCTCCTTCTAGATGCCAGGCTCTGTCTTAAACACTTTACAGTTATTATCTTATTTAATCATCACAACAACCTTGTGGGCTAGGTGTTGTACACTGACCCTAACCAGTATGGACATTCACCACTATTAGATTCTCTTTGGTAGATAACGGAAACCACTAAAGAAGTGTGAGATGGTAAAGATTACCTACTGCTCCAGCATTATCACTATCAGCTTTCATGAAAGACCAAATTCTCCCATATATATAACCATGTATTAGCCAGTTGGCACCACAGATCCAACCTGTTTTGTTACCTTGACAACAACAATAAAAATGGTAGGTGCTCTGTCCTTTCAGGTATTCTGAGCATCTCTTTGCATGAAAAGTTTACCTGATGCAGCCACAAAAGATGACTGTCTCATTAGAAATCCTAGGCACTTCATTGGAGAGGGTGCGCCACTTTATGGGCACACCCTCCTCGATGATGAGGCCAAGGAGGGTGACCAGAAAGTGCTGAAAGGAAGTGGAACCATTAGGGAAGAGGGAATGGAAATGTGGGGTGAGGGGGCCACTTGCCACATATTCAAACTCATCCTACACTGGGTATGATCAACTATCAAGAAATAGGTGTGGCCCTTGGGACAACTTAGCCCAGGTTGACATATCTGCCATCCATTTTTTTTTTTTTTTTTTAGTATAGCGTAAGCATTACTGTTGCCTGAGACAGATTGCTTCTGGTCAAACGAGGACACCCCAGCACATGCATCGGCACTTCTAAGCACTGGTCAAGTTGGGTAAATTCCCTGAAAAGAAGGAGTTTAGTTCTCAGAGTGACTTGAAATTAGAACTTTTTTCCCCATTGTTTTTATTTTAAAATACTTTTGCCTGGGAGAAAGCACTGTGTGGAATTAATACCTTCTTCTGTCTGCACTACACCATGCAGGTTAACCTAACTTGGATGCGGAAATTCTTTCTTGACGTCTTTCCAAGTGCCTTAAGAGAACGCTTTTGGGGGGCTTACCTCTGTGTATTGGTCAGACTGAATAGCCCAAGGAGCTGTGGCTACCCTGGAGGGCAGGGTTTTGTTGAAATTTGTGCAGTGGTGCAAAGGATCATGCTTTTCACAACCGAAGCAGATGTGCATACTTGTAACTTACCTTCAGTTTGGAAACATGTTAGTTAGTGAGGCAGTAATTTCTATCAATAATTAGCTACCCACAGGTGGATGTGGAACTGAGTATGCTTGAACTCATTAATACACTTTGAAGGCATTTTTCAAGTGGGTTAAGATCCACATTGTATGAAAAAAAATAGTCTGTATACATATACACAGTATATATACATCAATCTGGGTAAACATAGGATGTATACGTAGTGTAAAGTATACATGTGTATGCTTTTAATGAATTTATTTATTTATTTTTGGCTGCGTTAGGTCTTTGTTGCTGTGCGTGGGCTTTCTCTAGTTGTGGCGCACGGGCTTAGTTGCTCTGCGGCATGTGGGATCTTCCTGGACCAGGGATCAAACCTGTGTCCCCTGCATTGGCAGGCAGATTCTTAACCACTGCACCACCAGGGAAGTCCCTACATATGTATTGATATATTGATATTTTATATGCCAACTTGAAAGATCATTCTCAGGCATTTATTTTAAGAAATAAACCTAAATCTGCTCTTACTTCATTTCAGATTCTCCATGGGTGCTAGAATATTTTATCCTTTGGATGGTTAAGTAAGAAAGATATAACACCTAAGCTGAAATGTCATTTATGGCTCTCTACTGGAGAATTAAGGGAGCTTATTCCGGTGTGCTGAAATCTCTCTTCTGGTCCCCTCCCTGGAAGACAAGTCACTATAGTGAGCCTGGTCCTTGTCTGCCCTTGCCCTTTAATTAACGACTCTGATCAAGTGACTTAAGAAGATATCAGATTTGGAAGACCCTCTGCTCTTTCGTACACTACTCTGGTCTCCAGTGGTTCCTGTGCTGTCTTTAAGTAAATAATAAAGGCCTTGGCTTCCTTTGCTTCATAAACTGAGGGTATACAGGATGTACCTGCTTCAGCATGACCATTGCTTCATTTGGACTGGTTAACCGTGTGTGTTTTTAAGGCACGTAGGCTGTGAATATCCTTCATTTCCTAGCAGATTACAATCTGCTAGTGTAATCATCCGACATCTCATCTGTTGTCTTGTTAGCTCTGTGTGTGTGTGTGTGTGTGTGGGGAACTATTTGAAATTGTAATTCATCAACTTGTACCAGATTCTCTTTGCCATTGGTGAGAGCAGTATCCTTTGCACGAGTAAGTTTCACTAATTTAAGAGGACTACTATGCAATAGTGAGTTTCTCAGTTGATTTGAGCATGATGTTACTTAGGTCCCAGGTCTAATCTTGATTACGATTCTTTCACTTCCTGTCCCATGGCTGAGCATCTCCATACTTTGACTGTTTGTCCCACAGTTGTCTTTTGGGCTTGGGAGAGCCAGTTGAGAATATGGATGAACAAGTACAAATCAATCCCCAGAGCAAAAGAACAACATTTAGAGTACAGAGCTCAAGCCTTGATTATGGTTCATCTTTTCCCCAAGAAAAGACAAAGACATTTCTGTATAGATGAAAACATATCTGTATGGAGCATTGTATGGCGGAGTGTGTGTATGTGTGCATGTATGTAATGTGTCTATATGGACGTATGTGTGTGTGTATGTGTCAGGGAAGGGGTAGATCTGTTGTCATATGAATGATGACAGCAAAAATACCCATTAGTTACCGTGGAGCAGGTCATGTGCTGAGTGTTGGACCTGCTGCATGTTTATTTGTGCAAGGGTTTACTATAATGATCACCCAAGCACTTCCAGAAGGAGAAGGTGAGGAGTGATTTGTCAGTGCCTAAGGGTCTCCCAACGTGTGGTCTACAACTGTGTTTGTCAGTGAGTTGTTTGGGCCTCGGCAGGAATTTTCCCACAGAAAGGATGTTCTAACTGGCAGGCTCCCAGGACCGCCTACAAATCCATTTAACCATAACGGAGCTGACGAGCACTGTCAGGGCTGGAGTTGGTTTCCAAATGGGAAGTCAGCCTAGTATTAATAGCACAGTTCCAGCTGCACTTTGGGTCCAGCGGACTTCTGATGGACCGGCCTGGGAACCGAGGCACTCTTTGTAACATTTATAGGAAATGGATTCCTTGGTGAGCATGGTGGGAAGGGAGTACTGTGGTGGCATGAGAATCACGGCTACCCATTTCCCCCTTCTTTGATCACCACCACCGTCGGTGTCCAGCAGGAAGAGACTAAGGTGAATCCTAGGGGAATTCTTCTCCCACCTTCAAGCTGGGGAAAGCCTGCCCTGGAACTCGTCCGCTCGCTTGGCTTGGCTGTTCCCATGTACAGGATATTTGTAAGTTGGGCGTGTCTAGGTCACCTGTATTTAATTGTGTAATACAGATGTTTATTTTAACATAGTAGCTGTTTATCCAGGTAAAATTACATTAGAATTTAAGGTTTATTTTTACTTTAAAAACTTTTTATTCATTTTGACTGATTTCAGCCCTGATTATGTTCTTGTGCTTCTTTAATGGGTTAAAGGCATTATTTTTATGCAAATGGAAAGGGTGTGTATGGTTGCAGTAAAACATTCCGTTTTCTGGTTGTTATTAGGAGGAAATGAGAGAAGTGGGTGGGGCAGTGTGGCGTGTGTGTGTGTGTGTGTGTGTGTGTGTGTGTGTGTGTGTGTGTGTGTGTGTGATTTGAATTTGACCAAAGTTATGTAATTTGAATATGACCCAAAGGTGTGTTGTTCAAACCAACATATGCTTTAAGATATCAAAGATTGTGTTTGTACTCAAGAGAGTTCTTTTTCACTAGTGTATTTGGAAATATTTCAGGCCATTTTTTAAAGCAGAAGTTATAGACCTAAAAGATTTTTCTCCCCTGGGAGCTCTTTGAATATATAAAAAGTTTTTAAGGATTTTTAAAGGCTAGATGGCAGGAAGTAAATTATTTTCTGCTCATCCTAAGTAAACATCTCTGTGATGTAGGTGCTTCATCAGAGTTATCTTATGAGGTGCATATGACCCAAAGGGAAAATAATTTGTTTAGTAACTTGATTTTCTTCCTTTTTTATGATTCGCAAGTTGTCAAATTCATCCTGTTTGGGGCATTATAAATGTGGGAACTTGCAAATGAGTAACAAATTTACGGTGTAAATCAACTGAAATGTATATGAAATCCTGCTGGATTCTTAAGAGGTCTCTTGGTGTTTCTGAGTGAGAAGTCTTTCACACTTCTCTTTTCTAGGATTCTGTTTCAGGACACAGTCATAAATGCAAAAGGAAGATTTCAGCGCCCGATTACATTCATCTTTATAATTTTGGGCCCCTTCAGCCCCTCCCAAACATTGGAAAACTATCTGGAGTTGGAATTGCTGAGACAAGGAAAACTTTTCTTCCAGAGGGTTTTTTAAGGAAAAATTATACTTTAAGGTTATGAGTATAGAATTACAACACAGACAATTCATAATACTTAATAAGCCTCTCTAGGTCAATCTAGATTATCTCTAAAATGTCTGTTTCACCCAGCCCCATAATTACATACTTGGGGAAGTAAAATTGAGTGTACAGAGTTTTCAGAGTGGCAGATCTATTTGGAATCATTCTAACCCAATTGTTCATTTTGTAGGAAAGGGAACTGGAGACCAGAGGGATTTAGGGACTTGAATAAGGCTGCTGGTAGTGAGGGCAGATGTAGGAGTGTGATGGCAAGCAACAGTGAGAATGTCTGTCACCTATTAAAGGCCCTCTATTTCCTGGGTTTACTTACGTCTTTTCTTTTCACCCTCAAAACAATTTTGCAAGGCATGGATCATATTCCAGTTTTTAAAATGACAAAACTGAAACGTAGGAGGTTCTCTAACTACTCAAAGTCAATAGGCATTAGGAGGCAGAGCAAGAATTCAAATGCACACCCCCTGATTCTGAAGGTCTGGCGTCTCCTGACTTGAGCTGTTTTCCACTGTACCAGGTTGGCTCCCAGGCCTTAGTATAGCCTAAAATCCAAGCAGCATTCCTTTGTTATACATGTTTACAGGCATAACTCATCTTATTGTGCTTCATTTTAGCACACTTCACAGATAATGCATTTTTTGCAAACTGAAGTGTGGCAACCCCGCGTCAAGCAAGTCTATCTGCACCATTTTTCCAAAACCATTTGCTCACTTTGTGTCTCTGTCACATTTCGGTAATTCTCACAATATTTCAAACGTTTTCATTATTATATTTGTGATGGTGGTCTGTGATCGGTGATCTTTGACGTTACTACTATAACCTGCTGAAGTGATGGTTAGCACTTTTTAGCAATATTTTATAAAGATATGTACATTTTTAGACATAATGCTATTGCTCACTTAATAGACTCATTATATAGTGTAAACATAACATTTATATGTACTGGGAAACCAAAAAATTCGTGTGACTCACTTTATTGCAGTATTTGTTTCGTTGCGGTGGTCTGGAACCACATCCACAATGTCTCTGAGGTATCCCTGTATAGGTGTTATGTCAAGAGCATCTTTATCTAAGCAACCACTCTGGTTACTGAATTTAATGGGTAGTAGTCTGGGGTATTGGGTCTCCTTACCTTAGTTTTTCTGACAAAAATGATTATTCCTCTCCTACTAGATTCAATAATATTCCAGAATTTGTCTTCAATTAATACCTCCTTTTCTTCTTTGGAAAATACATACTTTGAAATGTCTAACTCCTTTATTTAGATTTAAAGAAGAGTATAGTCTTTTCTCTCATTCAGTGATTCATCCGTTTATTCATTTATTCATTCAATAACTATGTATCGAATGTCTACTATGAGCAGACACTATTCTAGGTTTTGGAGATACTGCTCTAAGCAAGACAGACACATCCCTGCCCTGCTGTTACTTTCATCCTACTGTGTCAGGAGATAGCCAATAAATAGCAGAAAATAAAGTAAGTGAGATGGTGATAAATGTCCTAGAAACAAAAAATAAAGAAATAAAGAAAAAAATCAAGGAAAGGAGACACCCAAAAGATGGGTGGGAATTATTCAAAAAGGACTTTGCTGTGAGGGTGTATTTGGGGAGTGTTTGTTATTGCATTATTGGTTCAGTAAAAAATGCTGGTAGGTGTCTATTTTTTCAGCAGCTTCCTTTCCAAAACCATGATACTCTAAACTCCACCTGTGGTAAAATGCTTATCCTAACTCTGTCTCCATCCTTGTGATACATCTTCCCATCTGCCCCTTGTGGAAACCATTGTTATCCCTATAGTACCCCCCCCCCAAAAAAAAACAGGGTTAAAATGAGTTGCCCATGAATCTTAGGGGGATATGAATAGAGAACAAGACAAGCATAGTCCCTGGGCTACTCTTCCCAAACATCTAATTTACAGGGAAGGAAACCAAATCTCAGAAATGCTGAAATGACTAGCCCAGAATCACATGGCAAGGTGCTCATTATTTCATTTATCCAACAAGTTATGGATGGAGTTTCTCTGGTGGGTCAGGCTACTGAGATGGATCCAGGAGAATCAGCAGTACTCACAGGACACGGTCTCTGACCTAGAGGCACATACAGGGACCTCTGTCCCCAACCCAGTGTTCATTCCTGTATACCATGATGGACAATCTTCTCTCTTTTCCAGGGTCTGAGAAGAATGGTGTTCCCATTTATATTTATATTTTCCACTCTGCATTTCTAGTGTGTGGTGGGTTAAATGAGACCATATCAGCTGGCCTGGGAACCAAAACAACTATGTATATTGTTGTTTCCATGGGAA
This sequence comes from Balaenoptera borealis, assembly GCF_965194805.1. NCBI lineage: Eukaryota > Metazoa > Chordata > Mammalia > Artiodactyla > Balaenopteridae > Balaenoptera > Balaenoptera borealis. Next base: position 8,995,923 of record NC_138881.1, on the reverse strand, counting down.
AATGCATTTAGACTTTAAACATCCAGCCATCTTTACAAACTTTCAGACTGGGGAGTGTCTGAGTTGGAAAATATTAGCAGAGATTGTTTAGGGTCCATCGAGGCAACCTCTGGCTGCCCAACCTCCCAGATATTGACCATCTCCTGGGATAAACAACATCCTCTTCCGTCCTAAAGACAGCATCAAATGAGATACAATGAGTAATAATAGCTTCCTCAAAATTGTATGGAAAAGATTTTCTTCTCTTCACTATGAAGGCAAACTGATGGTCATAAATATTCACCTTTAGGGAAAAGGTCTTCAAATCGTAATCTGTGGATTGTGCATACCAGCCATTCTGTAGTTTGTCATAGTTCTCTAAGGCTATGGGGATCTACAAGGGGATTGTAGCTCATTTAATCTGTGTTTATTCCATTATCTACGTATGGGACTCACATTTCCGTACATGGCAGTAGCTAGCATAGTACCACAAGTGTGTGTTGAATGGAAAGAAATGTTCTCTTGGCCATTGCATAGGCTAGCAAGTGCAGTTTTCCCATCTTTCTTCCACAATGTGAATGCCATGGGCGTTTCAGTTCCTGTTCTACATCCCTGTCATCACCTGCTTGATTAGAATGATACTGCTTGAGATAATAATGACTTTGAATTTATATAAGCTTCCTAACGAAACATGAACTTATATTGAACTGCAGTGGATGCTTCACTAAAGGTCAAAGGAATTATGATTATGGTTGCCTTGACAACCATAGTTCTGCACTCTGTTTTATTACTTACCATTTTCCTATTTTGAGGTCATTTTGAGGATACCATTAAGGTTTCATTTTCAGTTTATGAGGCTTCTGGGAATGATACAATTTTATATAACTACAAAAGTATCCCCTTTTCCTAAAATTTCCCCAAACATTGGAAAGTCCAGGCATGTGAAATAAACTAAAAATAGGCTATTACTTATGCTGACACATAAATGTCATCTTTACTCTCCATTAAGGTAAATATTTTTAAAGGACTGAAAGAAATTGTTACTTTATATTTCTCCTTAGCATACAAATATGACTTTTTTGTTTCTTTCAAAAGGGAAAATTCTTGGTCAATAAATTTCCATAAGTGTTTTTACCCATAATGCAGTTATTAAACTGAAAATAGCTATATAAGAAAAATAATTTACTCTAGGAAAGGGCCAGTTTCAGAGATGGTCAAACAGTGATATTTTAACAACACGTTAATAATTAATAATCAACACATCCTCTGTTAAGTTTTTTGGTAGACCACATCAGTTTTTTAAAAGAGAAAAGGTGGTAATTAATACTTTAATCTTTATAATTGGTTTATTGGTGTTAAAAGAAAAATATAGTATAAATATACATTATCACATGACTACAATATAAAAAATCATTGTAAAACATTTTATTTTGTCCAATTACTTATTTTTTTAACCATTAAAAGTAATCTTTTATTTTTTAAAATTTTATTTATTTTTTTATACAGCAGGTTCTTATTAGTTATCCATTTTATACATAGTAGTGTATACATGTCAATCCCAATCTCCCAATTCATCACAGCACCACCACCCCACTCCACCGGTCCCCCCTTGGTGTCCATACGTTTGCTCTCTACATCTGTGTCTCAATTTCTGCCCTGCAAACCGGTTCATCAGTACTATTTTTCTAGGTTCCACATATATGCGTTAATATACGATATTTGTTTTTCTCTTTCTGACTTACTTCACTCTGTATGACACTCTCTAGATTCATCCACGTCTCTACAAATGACCCAATTTCGTTCCTTTTTATGGCTGAGTAATATTCCATTGTATATATGTACCACAACTTCTTTATCCATTCGTCTGTCGATGGGCATTTAGGTTGCTTCCATGACCTGGCTGCTGTAAATAGTGCTGCAATGAACATTAAGGTGCATGTGTCATTTTGAATTATGGTTTTCTCTGGGTATATGCCCAGTAGTGGGATTGCTGTGTCATATGGTAATTCTATTTTTAGTTTAAGGAACCTCCATACTGTTCTCCATAGTGGCTGTATAAATGAACATTCCCACCAACAGTGCAAGAGGGTTCCCTTTTCTCCACACCCTCTCCAGCATTTGTTGTTTGTAGATTTTCTGATGATGCCCATTCTAACAGGAGTGAGGTGATACCTCATTGTAGTTTTGATTTGCATTTCTCTAATAATTAGTGATGTTGAGCAGCTTTTCATGTGCTTCTTGGCCATCTGTATGTCTTCTTTGGAGAAATGTCTATTTAGGTCTTCTGCCCATTTTTGGATTGGATTGTTTGTTTTTTTAATATTAAGCTGCATGAGCTGTTTATATATTTTGGAGATTAATCCTTTGCCCGTTGATTCGTTTGCAAATATTTTCTCCCATTCTGAGGGTTGTCTTTTCGTCTTCTTTGTAGTTTCCTTTGCTTTGCAAAAGCGTTTAAGTTTCAGTAGGTCCCATTTGTTTATTTTTGGTTTTATTTCCATTACTCTAGGAGGTGGATCAAAAAAGATCTTGCTGTGATTTATGTCAAAGAGTGTTCTTCCTATGTTTTCCTCTAAGAGTTTTATAGTGTCCAGTCTAACATTTAGGTCTCTAATCCATTTTGAGTTTATTTTTGTGTATGGTGTTAGGGAGTGTTCTAATTTCATTCTTTTACATGTAGCTGTCCAGTTTTCCCAGCAGCACTTATTGAAGAGACTGTCTTTTCTCCATTGTATATCCTTGCCTCCTTTTTCATAGATTAGTTAACCATAGGTGCGTGGGTTTATCTCTGGGCTTTCTATCCTGTTCCATTGATCTGTATCTCTGTTTTTGTGCCAGTACCATATTGTCTTGATTACTGTAGCTTTGTAGTATAGTCTGAAGTCAGGGAGTCTGATTCCTCCAGCTCCATTTTCTTCCCTCAAGACTGCTTTGGCTATTCGGGGTCGTCTTTTGTGTCTCCATACAAATTTTAAGATTTTTTTCTTCTAGTTCTGTAAAAAATGCCATTGGTAATTTGATAGGGATTGCATTGAATCTGTCGATTGCTTTGGGTAGTATAGTCATTTTCACAATATTGATCCTTCCAACCCAAGAACATGGTATATCTCTCCATCTGTTGGTATCATCTTTAATTTCTTTCATCAGTGTCTTATAGTTTTCTGCATACAGGTCTTTTGTCTCCCTGGGTAGGTTTATTCCTAGGTATTTTATTCTTTTTGTTGCAGTGGTAAATGGGAGTGTTTCCTTAATTTCTCTTTCAGATTTTTCATCATTAGTATATAGGAATGCAAGAGATTTCTGTGCATTAATTTTGTATCCTGCAACCTTACCAGATTCATTGATTAGCTCTAGTAGTTTTCTGGTGGCATCTTTAGGATTCTCTATGTATAGTATCATGTCATCTGCCAACAGTGACAGTTTTACTTCTTCTTTTCTGATTTGGATTCCTTTTATTTCTTTTTCTTCTCTGATTGCCATGGCTAGGACTTCCAAAACTATGTTGAATACTAGTGGTGAGAGTGGACATCCTTGTCTCGTTCCTGATCTTAGAGGAAATGCTTTCAACTTTTCACCATTGAGAATGATGTTTGCTGTGGGTTTGTTGTATATGGCCTTTATTATGTTGAGGTAGGTTCCTTCTATGCCCACTTTCCGGAGAGTTTTTATCATAAATGGGTGTTGAGTTTTGTCAAAAGCTTTTTCTGCATCTATTGAGATGATCATATGGTTTTTATTCTTCAATTTGTTAATATGGTGTATCACATTGATTGATTTGCATATAGTGAAGAATCCTTGCATCCCTGGGATAAATCCCACTTGATCATGGTGTATGATCCTTTTAATGTGTTGTTGGATTCTGTTTGCTAGTATTTTGTTGAGGATTTTTGCATCTATATTCATCAGTGATATTGGTCTGTAATTTTATTTTTTTGTAGTATCATTGTCTGGTTTTGGTATCAGGGTGATGGTGGCCTCGTAGAATGAGTTTGGGAGTGTTCCTTCCTCTGCAATTTTTTGGAAGAGTTTGAGAAGGATGGGTGTTAGCTCTTCTCTAAGTGTTTGACAGAATTCACCTGTGAAGCCATCTGGTCCTGGACTTTTTGGAAGTCCAAAAAGGAGTCCTGGACTCTATCCTGGAGTCCAGTTGGAAGATTTTAATCACAGTTTCAATTTCATTACTCGTGACTGGTCTGTTCATATTTTCTGTTTCTTCCTGGTTCAGTCTTGGAAGGTTATACCTTTCTAAGAATTTGTCCATTTCTTCCAGGTTGTCCATTTTATTGGCATAGAGTTGCTTGTAGTAGTCTCTTAGGATGCTTTGTATTTCTGCGGTGTCTGTTGTAACTTCTCCTTTTTCATTTCTAATTTTATTGATTTGAGTGCTCTCCCTCTTTTTCTTGATGAGTCTGGCTAATGGCTTATCAATTTTGTTTATCTTCTCAAAGAAGCAGCTTTTCGTTTTATTGATCTTTGCTATTGTTTTCTTTGTTTCTATTTCATTTATTACTGCTCTGATCTTTATGATTTCTTTCTTTCTACTAACTTTGGGTTTTGTTTGTTCTTCTTTCTCTAGTTTCTTTAGGTGTAAGGTTAGATTGTTTATTTGAGATTTTTCTTGTTTCTTGAGGTAGGCTTGTATTGCTATAAACTTCCCTCTTAGAACTGCTTTTGCTGCATCCCATAGGTTTTGGATCGTCGTGTTTTCATTGTCATTTGTCTCTAGGTATTTTCTGATTTCCTCTTTGAGTTCTTCAGTGATCTCTTGGTTATTTAGTAATGTATTGTTTAGCCTCCATGTGTTTGTGTTTTTACATTTTTTTCCCTGTAATTGATTTCTAATCTCATAGCATTGTGGTCAGAAAAGATGCTTGATATGATTTCAATTTTCTTAAATTTACTGAGGCTTGATTTGTGACCCAAGATGTGATCTATCCTGGAGAATGTTCCGTGCGCACTTGAGAAGAAAGTGTAATCTGCTGGTTCTGGTTGGAGTGTTCTATAAATATCAATTAAATCTATCTGGTGTATTGTGTCATTTAAAGCTGTGTTTCTTTAGTAATTTTCTGTTTGGATTATCTGTCCATTGGTGCAAGTGAGGTGTTAAAATCCCCCACTATTATTGTGTTACTGTCGATTTCCTCTTTTATAGCTGTTAGCAGTTGCCTTATGTATTGAGGTGCTCCTATGTTGGGTGCATATATATTTATAATTGTTATATCTTCTTCTTGGATTGATCCCTTGATCATTATGTAGTGTCCTTCCTCGTCTCTTGTAACACTGTTTATTTGAAAGTCTATTTTATCTGATATGAGTATTGCTACTCCAGCTTTCTTTTGATTTCCATTTGCATGGAATATCTTTTTCCATCCCCTCACTTTCAGTCTGTATGTGTCCTTAGGTCTGAAGTGGGTCTCTTGTAGACAGCATATATATGGGTCTTGTTTTTGTATCCATTCATCGAGCCTGTGTCTTTTGGTTGGAGCATTTAATCCATTCACGTTTAAGGTAATTATCGATATGTATGTTCCTATGACCATTTTCTTAATTGTTTGGGGCTTGTTTTTGTAGGTCCTTTTCTTCTCCTGTGTTTCCCACTTAGAGAAGTTCCTTTAGCATTTGTTGTAGAGCTGGTTTGGTGGTGGTAAATTCTCTTAGCTTTTGCTTGTCTGTAAAGCTTTTGATTTCTCCATCGAATCTGAATGAGATCCTTGCTGGCTAGAGTAATCTTGGTGGTAGGTTCTTCCCTTTCATCACTTGAAATATGTCATGCCACTCCCTTCTGGCTTGTAGAATTTCTGCTGAGAAATCAGCTGTTAACCTTATGGGAGTTCCCTTGTATGTTATTTGTTGTTTTTCCCTTGCTGCTTTCAATAATTTTTCTTTGTCTTTAATTTTTGCCGATTTGATTACTATGTGTCTCGGCGTGTTTCTCCTTGGGTTTATCCTGTATGAGACTCTCTGCGCTTCCTGGACTTGGGTGGCTATTTCCTTTCCCATGTTAGGGAAGTTTTCGACTATAATCTCCTCGAATATTTTCTCTGGTCCTTTCTCTCTCTCTTCTCCTTCTGGGACCCCTATAATGCGAATGTTATTGCGTTTAATGTTGTCCCAGAGGTCTCTTAGGCTGTCTTCATTTCTTTTCTTTTTTTTTTCTTTATTCTGTTCTGCAGCAGTGAATTCCACCATTCTGTCTTTCAGGTCACTTATCGGTTCTTCTGCCTCAGTTATTCTGCTATTGATTCCTTCTAGTGTATTTTTCCTTTCAGTTATTGTATTGTTCATCTCTGTTTGTTTGTTCTTTAATTCTTCTAGGTCTTTGTTAAACATTTCTTGCATCTTCTCGCTCTTTGCCTCCATTCTTTTTCCGAGGTCCTGGATCATCTTCACTATCGTTATTCTGAATTCTTTTTCTGGAAGGTTGCCTATCTCCACTTCATTTAGTTGTTTTTCTGGGATTTTATCTTGTTCCTTCATCTGGTACATAGCCTTCTGCCTTTTCATCTTGTCTATCTTTCTGTGAATGTGGTTTTTTTCCACAGGCTGTAGGATTTTAGTTCTTCTTGCTTCTGCTGTCTGCCCTCTCCAATTACTTATTTTTATCTATAGGAAAATTTTATATGTTTACACTCTAAGACAGGAGTTATGAAAGTTTTTTGCAAAGGGTCAGATGGTAAATATGTTAGGCTTTGAGGCCACACAGGTTTTGTTGCAACTACTCAACTCTGAAATTATAACTGAAAACATCCAGAGACTATATGTAAAGGAACAGACCAGGCTGTATCAAATTAATACCGTATTTATAGAAACAGATAGCAAACTGGATTTGGACCTGGGCTGCAGTTTGCCAACTCCTACTCCAGGAGAAAAATTGTTTTACTTACTTATCTGATCAAGCCCACACATGAGTACGGTAGGACTTCAAGGGAATTGGGGTTTTTTTGTTTTTGTTTTTGTTTTTTTGTTTTGTTTTGTTTTGGCCACGCCACATGGCTTGTGGGATCTTAGTTCTCTGATCAGGGATTGAACCCATGCCCCCTGCAGTGGAAGTGCAGAGTCCTAAGCACTGGACCGCCAGGGAGGTCCCGTAAATTGGTTCTTTTGAAAGAGGCGCCTAAAAGGCTGTCCTTTCACTGTCTTATGTAAGATGTCACAGGTGCTACCATATTGGTTTCTAGAAATATTAGGAAGGCGTACAGGAGGGTAGTAGCAGATATTTCATAATAGGTTGCTTAGTTTAAACCCTGGTAGAACATTTGACAAAAGTAAACTAATAAGATTTCCTTACATGTTGGGCAAGTTCAAAACTGGTCTTGAATGTCAAAGGCCTGACGTCTCCTACCTGCATATGCCAGCAATGTAAACTGAGCCAGGCACTGTGAGATGGAGCCCCTTTGCCTATAGCTGGTTTCACCATCCTTGTGGGGTCTTCTTGGTCACCTTACACCAACTAAAACATGTTTTGTCCTTTATTTTCCGTCAGAGTATTCTCTAGTGCTTTGTTCAAACTGATTTTAGCATCTTCTTTTAGTTTTAATCAAATATTTCAAACATTAAGAAAAGTACAGAAAAAAATTAAACAAAAATCTGTCACTCGGATTTAATAACTGTTAACATTTGGTATTGTTTGTTTTAGATATTTTAATCTTTTTTTTTTAAAGAAATAATACATATGGACGCATATGACTTCTATACCAGACGTTTAATGTATATGATTTTTCTACATTCTAACAATTTTTAAAGAGGCAATTTATTTTCAGATGGATCTGCATTTTTCCTACTTATTAAAATGAGTTCTTGAGAGCCAAGAGGATGGAAAGATTAGTGATTTCATCTTAGATGTGCACATTATCATTGGTACAGAGTGTGACCAATTTGATCTGATTTGATACAGTTTTCTGTCCATCCAGGACTAAAGAATGCTGCGAGTTTACTTCCAAGAGAGACTTTGCGAATTCCCCATGTCTCTTCCCTATTGTAAATGAGATGTGTGTCTAAGAGACAGTGAATATAAGTCATCCTAATTCATAATCAAGGGCTGAATACAGCTTTTCATTTCCATAGCAACTTTTTCAAATGCATTATTTTTGTCTGCTGCCCTTAACACAGTTAATGCTTTGTGGAACAAGTGCTTTCACAAGCGCTCTCTCATTCAATCTTGGGAACGTCCTATGTGGTGGTTAGAACAAATAGTATTGCACTCATCTCCTAGGTAAGGAAATTAAGGCACAGTGATGTCAGTGCAGTGCTTCTAGGTCTTGGCTGCACCTTAACACCACTAGGTGAGCTTTGAAAAAGTACCTGTGGATCCCTGAGCCCACCCAGAGAGATCTGATACAAGCAGGCTGGGAGGGACCAAAGGCATTAGTATTTGTATTGATTCTTCTGTGCAGCCAAGGTTGAGAATTTCTGCTGGACTAGTGGAACTGGTCCAAGTTATTTAACCCTGTGGTTCTCAAATGGGAGCTATTTATCCCCCCCGCCCCCACCTTGGGGGAACATTTGACAATGAGACACTTTTGATTGACACAACTTGGTTGAAGATGCTCCTGGCTTCTAGTGAGTGGAGAGACCAGGGGTGCTGCCAGAACATCCTACAGCCCTGCCTCCCAACATAAAACTATCTGGCCCCAAATGCCACTATGTCAGTAGTGCTGAGGTTGATAAACCCCGACTTAACCTTTAAGTGTTAGACTGAAGCTCCTCTGACTCTAAGCCATTGTTCTTTCTTCAGTCCCAAGTTGCTAGGTTATTCAAATTAATCATCCTCTTATTTTTGCTCTAATAATGCATTTTTTAAGTAGATTTCTATTTGAAGCTAAAATGTTTACAGTGACTTTTAATTTTTTCAGCAGCTAGGTGGCCTTGTGTCATAACCGCAGTAGGATAGGCAGGAATCCTACTTTTCTCAGAATACCAAAAGTAACACAAAACAAGCAAATAGACAAAAAAAGGACACAACATCAAAAAGAAGAAAAGAGCTATTTCTCAACTTAAGTATATATATGATCCCCCCCCAAATACGAATTATATAAAGCAGTGGTTCTCAAAATTGAGTATGCGTTGAAATCCAATGGAGGGTTTGTTAAAACACAGCCTGCTGGGCCCCACCCCCAGAGGGTCTGATTTCGTAAGCCTGGCGTGGGGTTCAAGCACTTGCATTTCTAAATTTCTAACACGTTTCCAGCTGAGACAGAAGCTTCTGGCCCTGGGAGAACACTGAGAATTACAGATGTAAAGTGTGTTTCTATAATAGCTTTTCAAATGCATATTAACCTCAGGACTATCTATTAAAGCAACAAGTTAATATTCCTAAAAATGCAAACACTATTTATCATAGTATACACATAACTTAAAAATATAATCCATCAATAAGTACAAGGACCTTCCAGTTCTATGATTACAATCAGGACAGACCTAAGGAATTAAACCTTTTGCGCCCACTTCTAAGAGCAACAGGAGCTAGCTACAGTAAGCTTGGTGTTAAGAACAAGTCTAATGTTATGAATGTACAGATCTACACCTGATCAGAAATGAAAAGATGAAAATTCCCTGAGACATTTTAAAAAGCATCTGGGCAAAGAGAAAGTTGATATTTTCTAAGGTACGTGATGCACATTCTTCAAATAATAAGTAGATGCTTAAATCAAAAATGACGAACAAAAGTTTACTAGTTTTGGACACATTAATATATGATTGTAGAAGGGTGGATGGATATCTAAAATTTCAGTGAAATTTATTGCCTATCCATAAAATAACACATATTAATTCCTTAACGAACTGGAATATTAGCATAGGCGGCTAAATAATCTTAGAGTTAAATATGGAATCTGAAACCTATTTCAAGTGTTTCAGGAACAAGTCAATTATTCTTCCGGTTCATCAGCCAATGACACATTATTTATTTATTTATTTATTTAACATCTTTATTAGAGTATAATTGCTTTACAATGGTGTGTCAGTTTCTGCTTTATAACAAAGTGAATCAGCTATACATATGTCCCCATATCTCTTCCCTCTTCCGTCTCCCTCCCTCCCACCCCTCTAGGTGGTCACAAAGCACCAAGCTAATCTCCCTGTGCTATGCGGCTGCTTCCCACCAGCTGTCTATTTTACATTTGGTGGTGTATATATGTCCATGCCACTCTCTCACTTTGTCCCAGCTTATCCTTCCGCCTCCCCGTATCCTCAAGTCCGCCTCCCCGTATCCTCAAGTCCATTCTCTAGTAGGTCTGCATCTTTATTCCTGTCTTGCCCCTAGGTTCTTCATGACCTTTTTTTTTCCTTAGATTCCATATATATGTGTTAGCATACGGTATTTGTTTTTCTCTTTCTGACTTACTTCACTCTGTATGACAGTCTCTAGGTCCATCCACCTCACTACAAATAACTCAGTTTCGTTCCTTTTTAATGGCTGAGTAATATTCCATTGTATATATGTGCCACATCTGCTTTATCCATTCATCTGTTGATGGACACTTAGGTTGCTTCCATGTCCTGGCTATTGTAAATAGAGCTGCAATGAACATTTTGGTACATGTCTCTTTTTGAATTACGGTTTTCTCAGGGTATGTGCCCAGTAGTGGGATTGCTGGGTCGTATGGGAGTTCTATTTTTAGTTTTTTAAGGAACCTCCATACTGTTCTCCATAGTGGCTGTATCAATTTACATTCCCACCAACAGTGCAAGAGGGTTCCCTTTTCTCCACACCCTCTCCAGCATTTATTGTTTGTAGATTTTTTGATGATGGCCATTCTGACCGGTATGAGATGGTATCTCATTGTAGTTTTGATTTGCATTTCTCTAATGATTAATATTGTTGAGCATTCTTTCATGTGTTTGTTGGCAATCTGTGTATATTCTTTGGAGAAATGTCTATTTAGGTCTTCTGCCCATTTTTGGATTGGGTTGTTTGTTTTTTTGACATTGAGCTGCGTGAGTTGCTTGTATGTTTTGGAGATTAATCCTTTGTCAGTTGCTTCATTTGCAAATATTTTCTCCATTCTGAGGGTTGTCTTTTCGTCTTGTTTATGGTTTGCTTTGCTGTGCAAAAGCTTTTAAGTTTCATTAGGTCCCATTTGTTTATTTTTGTTTTTATTTCCATTTCTCTAGGAGGTGGGTCAAAAAGGATCTTGCTGTGATTTATGTCATAGAGTGTTCTGCCTATGTTTTCCTCTAAGAGTTTGATGGTATCTGGCCTTACATTTAGGTCTTTAATCCATTTTGAGTTTATTTTGGTGTATGGTGTTAGGGAGTGTTCTAATTTCATTCTTTTACATGTAGCTGTCCAGTTTTCCCAGCACCACTTATTGAAGAGGCTGTCTTTTCTCCACTGTATATTCTTGCCTCCTTTATCAAAGATAAGGTGACCATATGTGCATGGGTTTATCTCTGGGCTTTCTATCCTGTTCCATTGATCTATATTTCTGTTTTCATGCCAGTACCATACTGTCTTAATTACTGTAGCTTTGTAGTAGAGTCTGAAGTCAGGGAGCCTGATTCCTCCAGCTCCGTTTTTCTTTCTCAAGATTGCTTTGGCTATTCGGGGTCTTTTGTGTCTCCATACAAATTGTGAAATTTTTTGTTCTAGTTCTGTGAAAAATGCCAGTGGTAGTTTGATAGGGATTGCATTGAATCTGTAGATTGCTTTGGGTAGTAGAGTCATTTTCACAATGTTGATTCTTCCAATCCAAGAACATGGTATATCTCTCCATCTATTTATATCATCTTTAATTTCTTTCATCAGTGTCTTATAATTTTCTGCATGCAGAAAATTTTGTCTCCTTAGGTAGGTTTATTCCTAGATATTTTATTCTTTTTGTTGCAGTGGTAAATGGGAGTGTTTTCTTAATTTCACTTTCAGATTTTTCATCATTCCTATACACTAATGATGAAAAATCTGAAAGTGAAACCAATGACACTTTAAGGAGAGCAGCAATTTAGGTGATGTGGCTTGTGATTTTCTTAAACTAGCCTTAAGTTAGATATTACAGCATATTTTGTAGGTGAAAAACCTAAACCCCAAAGTAGCCGAGTACACATCCCTTATTTTCTACTGCAAGAGCTCATAGAAAATAGAATATTCTCTTATCTCTGCCTCTTAGATGTTTTCTGAATCCCTTGATAGTGAAGATTTTCTTATCTCTTTCTAGAACCTGGCACACTTCCTAGTACATACCAAGGGATAATTAGGCTTTCACTGAATTTACTTAAATGGGTTTGTGAGAAGTTCATGCATTTCCGTATTTCATGAATTTCATGTCATATATTTCAGTCCCATTTAAATTCAGGATCCTGACAAAGAAAATCCTAAAGAGGATCCAGTCTATACTGTCCAAAGTACAAACTTTAAATTATGAACTAGGGATTGAGAAAAATAAAGGGCAACTATGGGAGAATTTTCCAAGAAGTAAGCATTTCTTGTTGTATTGGTATTGATGATATATATGGCAGTCAACAATGACCAATAAGGATGTAAAAAAAAAAATGATAAAACTTCCAAAGGATAACTAAGTAACCCTGTACTGTAAAATATAAAAATTAAACTTCTAAGAGAACAAATAAATCTAAGAATTGAAAAATGTACCCAATAGCATCGTTCTGCTGCAGTGTTTAAGAGCAAACCAAGAAGTTGCTATGGCATTGACTTATGCGTGCATAGCAACAGAGCGAGCTCAGTGATTCAGCTTGATAAAAGAGGAAATTAGCTCACCATTTCCCTTTCCCTAAATCAGTCAGATATCCAAATATTTCATGTTGAAATGGTATATCCATCAACATGTTCTAATGGATAAAAGTCAGTAGTGGGGGTGGGGTGGGGGAAGGTCACAAGATGAAATTTGTATGTCATGTGCGTACTTTAGAGAATGCAACTCATGTCTAAAGAATCTATTAATATCTCTGCATCCTGCTTTCCCCCCATTGAATGTGGTTTGTCGGTGGCTTATATTGGGTGAATATACAATGACGAGTAATAATTTGGCAAAAGATGGGCAAAATGTATCAGCCCATATAACTTTGTTCTAGTGAAAGTTGACTGTGGTATATTTTGAGAAAGAAACATTGTTGGGCTGTGAAACTAATTCCCTGTGTGTAACAGCCCTCCAGGGAAGGGCTAGATTATGCCAGCATAATATGTGAAGTTTAGTCATTATCACTTGCACAAAGCAGAGGTCAGCCGTGGGTGTATGCACAGGAGACACCACTGGAGTGAGCCAATACAAACAGAGCCAAATGTCACAAATAAATGCTGACATTTTATCACGTGATTATTTTTAATATTATTTTACCACAGTGTCTTTTCTTGTATTGTTTATCCTCCACATCTTTATTTTGTTTCCAGTTTCCTTTCTTTAAACTGATAAATGAGAATTGGGGAAGTATGGTTTGAGTCACTACTTGACCATGAACACGGGCAGTTAATGGACCCCACAGAAGAGCCCCGAACCTGTGAAGCTTGGATTCTTAGATTTATTCTGGCTTGACTTAGGTTTCAGAAACATACAATTTGATTAATTCGTTTTTAATTTATTCAATACATACAGTAAAATTCATCTTTTGGGGGTACAATTCTGAGTTTTGACAAACACATAAAGTTGTGTAACCACCACCACAATAGGGACCCGGAAGAGTTCTGTCACTCCGCCCCCACCCCACGAATTCCCTCATGCTGTCCCTTCGTAGTCAACCCCTCTCTGTACCCCCAGGACCTGTCATCCACAAATCTGTTGGCGCTGTTCTGTTTTGACTGTTTTTTTCTTCTCCATTCATTCATACAACAACCATTTATTGAGAGTCTACCATGTGCCGGGCTCTGTTTGAGGTGCTGGAAGATGAAATGGTGAATAAGACTAGCATGGAGCTTTCCATGCAGAAACAAGATACTGAACCAAAGTAAATCAGTAATTCCAAATTGTGGTAAATGCTGTGTAGAAAACAGATTCCTATGATAACAAGTATCAGAAGCTGGAACCTAATTTTAGATAGAGCATTAGAGAAGGTTGTTCTGAGAAGCTGGCATTAAATCTGAGGACTGAAGGATAAGGAGCCAGCTATGTGAAATGAGCAAGGGGTGGGGACACATGGGCAATCATTCCAGACAGAAGGAACAGTATACGCAAAACGGAGGGTCGGGAGTCGAGTGAGAGAAGGGAGCAATGGGGTCAGGTGCCATGGACAGATAGGCAGGGCCCAGCTAAGTTGTATCTACTTCATTCCCTTGCAGCAGGACACCATCGGGATAAGTCTGTATCTCGGGATGATTTGATTGACGTTTTGAGTTCTGTGTAGAAAGTTGGTTGTTGCAGAGCGAGAATGGACACAGGGCGGTTACCGGGCCATGGCAACCATCCAGTTGACTGTTGATGGAGGGTTAGGCTTGGGCAGCAGCTGTGGAGATGAAGAAGGGTTGGATTTGAAATATATTTTAGGGGTAGAAGAAACGGGACTAGGTGTTTGATTGGATATGGCATAAGGGGCTGGTGAAAGAAAAGGAGGAATTAAATTCAACTTCCAAGTTCTTTCTTGAGCAACTGGGCAGATGATGCCATTTACTGACATGAAGAAAATATTGAGAGAGGAACAAGGTTGTGGGGAGAAAAATAAAAACTTTGGGTTTGGGACAGTTTGAAATAGAGAAACCCATTAGACATTCACATGGAGATGTGAAGCCCCTAGAAGGATACACACACACACACACACACACACACACACACACACACACACGCACGCATATATTTAGAATTCAGAGAGCTTGGAGCTGGAGAGAGAAATTTGTGTCATCACTTAAATATTAATTATTTATTATATTGTTAATATATAATTTAAACATATTTATATATTTATTATTAATATGATTTTATATGTTAACATTAAAATTATATTAATCCATATAACAAATATGAATTTATTCACTGCTATATATTGAGGGCCCACTGTGGGTGAGACTCAGATGAGGAAAAGGAGATATGATGGTAAAGAGGAACCTGCATGATCTGAGGCAGGCTGGCAGGAGAGAGAGGGCTTCATGAAGCAGTCTCACATGTACGTGTAAAATTAGAGCGACAGTAAGTTCCGCAGAGGAGAGGGTTCTGTGAGAGGGCATAATAGGGAGATTTGACTTAGTCTGAGTAGAGACGGGGTTCGGGAAAGGCTTCCCAGAGCACTGGAGAATGAGGAGTGGGGAGAGGGTATTGGGTAGAAGAAAGAGCATGGATGAAAGGTCACGTGACAGAAGACCAGCGATTTAGATTTGGGTTCTCAGATGTCAGATATACTGTGATTTCAATTTAGGAGTCCAAGAGTACATCCCAGGAGC
The DNA here is from genome assembly GCF_965194805.1 of Balaenoptera borealis. Classification (NCBI taxonomy): domain Eukaryota; kingdom Metazoa; phylum Chordata; class Mammalia; order Artiodactyla; family Balaenopteridae; genus Balaenoptera; species Balaenoptera borealis. The sequence goes on along the minus strand of NC_138881.1, from coordinate 8,980,628 downwards.
ATGCATTTCCACAAGCCCTTCAGGCAATCCATTTCTTCAACAAGTATTCATTGAGCACCAAGGTATGCCTGGGACTCTTCCAGGTGCTAGGAATTCAGTAATTAATGTGAAAAGTTTCCTTCCTTCATGGAGCTTGTTTCTGGTGAACCTGATTCAGGAGGTTCACAGATCCTGGGCACATCTTGAGAAGGTTTGACTTAAGAGATGTTAGCCTAGAACAGAGCCATGAGGCATGCCATCACTTAGAGCTCTAAAGGAGGAAGAGCAGCAGCAAAGAAGCTAGTGATCAAGTGGCTAGTGAAGGAAGAAGTCAGGAAAGTGGTGTACATAAGCAAAAGCTGAGAGAGGAAACGGCTTCAAGATGGCCGGGTCAGTGGTCCACTAATGGTGCTGAGTGGTCAAGTAGAACGAAGGCAGAACAGTCCCCCTTGAACTTTACAACATGACATCATTGGTGATCTTGAGCAAACCAGTTTTTTTTCTGAATAGTGGGAGTAGAAAACAGACTTGAGTTGTGTTAAAGAGTGACTGGGAAGTGAAAAGTTGAAAGTGAGAGGATATTGGCAATTCAAAAGTTAAAAATTGCCGACAACTCTAGAGAAATTTGCCTTCAGCTTGGGACTTCATTATTGTCCTGCAGGAAAGAGTCCTGTGGCAGTGGTGAGGTTAATCTACTTCTTTTAGCCTAATCTGTCCATCTGAAAGGAGGAAAGTAATAATTCATTCTAAGAGTGAGATTGTTGAGGGTGAAATGGGGTAGTATATGCACGCAATGAATCCTCATTAAAAGTAATGGCTTACTAAATATTAAGCGAAAGCAAAAATAAGATCAGAATTCTTATTATTATTAAGTGATTTTCAAGGGAGGAAATAGGAGAGGTCAAGCAACTTGCCCCGATCACACAGCTAGTAAGTGGCGGCTGCTAGAATTGGAACCCATGTCTTCTGACTTGGTGCTACGCTGTGCTTGCTCCACTTGGTGTTATAATTTTATTCCTCTCCAGAATTGTAATCTGCTTAAGTAGAGGCTGAGTGTCTGTCGACTTTGTATCCCCACCACCACCACTGCATTTACCCCAGTGCCTGGCACAGGTAAAGTTCTCCACCGTGAGTGGCATCAAAGTGAAAATCCCAGACTCTTGGCTCAGCCTTCTTGGGCTGCTCTTGTTTCTGACATTCCAGTTTGTATTCAGGAGAAATGCTTTTGACTTCAGACCCCCAAGCTAATGTGGTTACACATATCAGCAGCGGAGGAGGTGGGGCAAAACAGGGGTAAGGGTGGAGAAAGCACTTGAAAGTGACAGTAGAAATGGTATAGTGTTTGCAGAAAAATAACGTGTCTGTATCTTATTGAAAAATAAATACACTAATAATAAAACATAAGGAAGCAAATAAAACTAATTGATTATTGTTAGGTGTCTATATCCATATCTGCCTGTCTGTCTATCTATCTCCATCCTGGTGCAGTTTTTTCCTCCAAAAAGAAATACTGCGATCATCAGAGATTACCGGTAGGAAGATTCCCTGGAGGATCAGACATCAGGAAGCATTCTCAGGACCCATTAAGGAGCCTGGGGACAGTGGGCTCTAGGAGTCCTGTGGAGGGAGAGCTCGAAAGCTGTCTGTCACCTCTTGAAAGAAAGGACTGTAAAAGGTGAAGTAGACTTACTCTGTGCTGTCTCCCTGGGATCTTACTGACTCAGAGGAATTAAGTAGAACAAGCCTGTGGAGAATGTCCAGGGATCGTACTTGGTTCCTTTATTTCCTGTAATGGCAAGAAATGGCTTCCTGTAGAAGCTGTGCATTCTGGGTCGTCACTAGAGTCAGGGGTGAGCGTTTTCTGGGAACTGGAGAAGGGAAGTGAAACCAGACCATCCCCAGATTCCTTCCCAAATCTCTTGAGTTGAATCATTTGAAATTGCCATTTTTATAGATCCAAAATAGTAAAAAAATTGACCATTTCATACAGTTCAACCAAAAACTATAATCCTGACACTACAATGCAGAGGTATGGATGGCGGGAGACCTTCTTGCTGATTTAAAGATTGATCAGTTGGTAGAAGTCTGGGATGATATATTAAAGCCTCTCAATTTTGTGAGCCAGATGAAAGGCATTCTTCTTCCTGACTCTATTTGTATAGTATATTTGATGAGAGAGTGCCAGCATCGTCTATGTACTACCCTCCTTGCTCAGTGATTATGTGAAAAGAAAGGAAAAAGCTGGGGGTGATTGTCTAGACAGTCTTAAAATAGCTGCTCCCAGGTGCAAAGGAAGCAGTTAAAATGCAGACAAAGTATGAGTGTCCTTTGCCAAAAATACAGTGTGTTTGAACTTTCATAGGTTCCCTGTAAATTCTGAAGGAGAAAATGGCCAGAAGACTAAATCCCAATAATTATGATCACTAGTTACTTTAAGAACTAGTAGAAATGGTATAGTGTTAGCAGAAAAATAACATCTGATTGAAAAATATACCACCACTTCACACAGAGGCATTCTCTGCATGCTAAATTACATAGAAATTTTTGAGATAATTATTTGGATAATTTAGAACTAAAATAGTCCAGGCTAAAATATTTAGCTGACTGAAACACCTGTGCAAGCTTTAATTTAAATTATACAGAAAATTGGCTTCATTTTTCACTTCACAGTGGAGGTCTTGCAATAAAAAAACAAGATAGTTGATGTAAGTCCCCCATCAAGTCATATTACATTCTGTAGCATTGGTGCAGTTAATAAGATTGCATTGAATCAAAAATGCATTTCTGGTTAAACAAACTGTGGTATTGGGTCATACCTTAGAATACAATTCCACAGTAAAAACGAATGAGCTATTGATACGCTCAACAACTTGGGTGGATCTCAGGGACCTTATGCTGAGCGAATAAAGCCTGTCCAAAAAACGAAAAGCTACATGCTATATGATCTCATTTATGTAACATGCTTGAAATGGCAAAATTATAGAAATGGAAAACAGATTAGTGGTTGCCAGGTTTAAGAAGGTGGTGGATTGAGAGGGAAGTGAGAGTAACTATAAAGGGGTAACATGAGGGATCCTTGTGGCGATGGAATGTTCTGTGTCTTGACTGTTGTGGTAGTCACATACATCTACACATGTGATAAAATTGCATAGAATTAAATACACACACACCTTCACACACACACAAATGAGTGCAGGTAAAACTGGTGAAATTTGTATGGTATCAATGTCAGTTTCCTTGTTGTGACATTGTATGCAAGATGTTACCACTGGGGAAGGCTGGGTGAAGGGTACAAAAAGGCTCTCTGTATTATTTCTTCCAGCTGAACATGAATCTACAATTATCTCACAATAAAAAGTTTAATTAAAAAATGCATTTTCTCAAAACCATTGAAATTGGGTCAAACCCTGGGTATTAATGTTGGAAGAAAGACTCCTTGATGTATTCACTCCCCTAGACCTGGGGATGGAGAAGCCCTCTGAAATCACCGGTAAGCCAAACCACATGTATATCAGTGGGTAGGCTCTCTGCACTGTGGACAAGGGAATGCGTGTACTCTTTAGAACATTTTAGTTTGCTTTGTGTGTTTTCGCATCCTAAAAATTTGCAAATGAAGGTGAATACATGAATACATCGCTAAGATTCATCAGCACTCTAAATACAGGAGTAAACCGGGTGTCATTGGGAGGCTCTGTAATGGGAAGCACCAAAAAACCCTGGATAATTTGAGTTTATTCAAATTGAGAAGGCCTATTTCTAGGGGATAGGTCTAAGAGAAGCCTGCTGAAAATAGGGGTAGCAGAAAGACGGTCACTGAGTGTGAGCTACGCGTCTAGTTCTTGTGAGAACACTTAGCTAAACCTTTAAAATCTATTAAAGGAACTGAAATGAATAGATTAGAATGAGAAGTAAACATATCAGTTGGAAATATTCTTGTACTTAGGTACTTTGCTCTCATTCACTTAGCAATATGCTGAATTTTGTTAGCTGTTTATACATAGCTTCACAGCTGATTTTACAGTCAGCCATAGCTGGTTATGGCTAATCACTTTCACTTGCCCAGCGAAGTCCAGTCGACAAATAGTTACCGGTTATGTTATGACCCCATAACAACACTGGGTGAGGTGGAATACCCGGATTAGACCAAAAGTGCTTCTCTATGATGGCTTCAGACCTCCAAAACTAATAAAGTGAAAGAATAAGACATAGTAAATCAACACCAGCTATATAGCATTGGAACTCAGGTGGAGAGTTTGGTTCGTGGGCCCAGCTGCCTTTACTTTGCAGCTCGCAGGGCCCTGTGTTCGTCCTACCTGTCTTAAGCAGTTTCACTCGTTTAGAGTGTGAGCCGTTGGCTCATTTCTTCTACTTATTTTATTTAACAAACTCTTCTAAAATACTGACCATGTGCCAGGCACTATAAGAGCATCATAAATATTAGTTCATTAGTTCATTAATACTCAAAGCAAACCTAGCTTATTTGCATTTCGAAGATGAGGAAACTGAGGCACAGCAAGGTTAAGTCACTTACCCAAAGTCACACAGCTAGTCAAGTATGCTTTCCTTTTGGGATCCGCCTCCAGATGCCAGTCTCTATGATCAAGCCATTAATTCATGTTCAGCTAGAGTCCTAAGTCAGGCATGATTGATGAAGCAAAGGAGATGCTTACATCTCATATGGTGACTCCATTCATTCCCTCATTCGTCTTTATCCCTTCATTCAGTCCTTCATCAAACATCCTTTAAATGCCAACTGTGTTCAAAGCATTATGATGGGCAATGTAAGCACAATATGATTTTGGCTCTCATGGAATTTACATGCTATGCAGGAGATAAGACTTGTACACAAGTCTTTAGGATGAAAAGCCTTTGGAGCAAATAGCCTGACAATGGCCCAGATAAAATGTCTAAGGGAGAACAGATAAAGCAATTATTGCCTCCAGTTGGGGAAAGGAAGGGAGGATCATTGAAGTCGGCTTGAAAGAGATGGCATTTGAGTGGGTCTCCAGGAGAGGCGGTGTTCATACTTGGGAAGAAATTTCATCTTGCTAGTCTATTAGGGACACATTCCTGAAAAAGAGTGTATGCTCAAGGATTGGAGACTAGGGCAGTGGTGCAGAGGGGAGGAAAAGGGGGAAGGGAGAGAACGTCTAAGGAAAATGGGGCATACACTAAGAGGTAGGAGGAGAACAGCATGTTGGGACCAGCCCATAAGACTGTCCAAAGCCCTGAGGGGTTGTCAGTTGTCCTTTTACATATTGGGGAACTACTGGAAGTTTATAAACCGTGGAATGGCATCAACAGACTTCTGCTGGCAGTGAGCAGGAGGGATTAGAGAAGGGGAGGCTTCAGGTAGGGAAACTGTCCTATCACATGAGTCCATTCAAAAAACTATGAGGGGCTCAACAAAGAGTTAAACCTAGAATTACCACATGACCCAGCAATCCCACGCCTAGGTAGATGCTCAAAAGAGGCAATTCTACTCCTAGGTGTATGTTTCAAAAGAATTAAGAACAGGCATTCAAAAAAATTCTGGTACGTGAATGTTCATTGTAGCTCTATTCGCAATAACCAGATAGCAAAAGCAACCCGGATGTCCATCAACAGAAGAATGAGTAAACAAAATGTGGTCTATCTATACAATGGAATACTGTTTGGCCATGAAAGGGAATGAAGCACTGATTCATGCTACAATATGGGTGCACCCTGAAAACATTAGGTCACATATTGTGCAGTTTCATTTATAGGAAACATCCAGAATAGGCAAATCCACAGAGACAGAAAATACATTAGTGGTTTCCAGGGGTTGGAGGGAGGGAGGGAGAATGAGGAGAGACTACTTAATGGTACTACTGGCTTTCCTTTTGGGATGGTGAAACTGTTTTGGAACCAGATAGAGGTGATGGTTGCACAACATTGTGAATGTACTAAATGCCATTGAAGAGTACACTTTAAAATGGCTAATTTGATTTTGCATGGATTTCACCTCAATAAAAAAAAAAAAAGCCTATATGGGCCAGAGCCAAGGCAAGGATGTGGGAATACAGAGGAATAAGGAAGAGGTCAGAGAAGCCACTCAGGAGAATTGGCCAGTTTTGTGGGGTAATAAGGGAGAGCAGGAAGGGGGGATCCTGAAGATTCTAGCTTGGGTGCCGAGATGAATGGTGACACCCTTTGTCAAGTGACTTGGATGATTAACCAAATCTGTTCTCTTCATTTTGATGCTGCCACTTACAAGCTGTGGGTCTGTGGGCAAGTTTGTCCGCCTTTCTGCCTGGACAGTGGGGAAACTGGTGTTGTTGTGATGGCTGAATGAGGGAGCATATCTGGAGCCTGGCACACAGGAGGCCCTCAGTGAATGTTTGTGGAATGCACGAAGGATTACGCTTATTTGTTCTTCAACATTAGGCCAGCCTATTCAGAGATACCAAAATGGTAGTTGCTGTGCTTTCTGGAACTCTAAGACACATGTGTATCTTGTTAACCCTTGAGAAATTCGGTGGGTTGCCTTCGGACTTTCAGTCAGCATGGTGGAGCACCCTGGGCTTAGAACCATGCGTAGACAGTAGCTGGCCTGTAGTGAGTGCTAAATAATTGTTACCTTTTGTTGTTGTTGTTATTGTTGTCATTGTGGTGGTGGTGATCATAAAACGATGGCCAGAATCTGCCTGAGAATACATTGTAACACAGATGCAGTTCTGGAACAACTTGCTGGAAAGAGATGAGATAGCAAAAAGAAATGAGGGTTAGCTAGTCAGACTATTTAATTACTAAATTGAAATGTTGGGAAAAAATGACTACTCCAGTGTTGATCCTTAAAACCTTTACCATCACAGAGAGAACAAATGAATCACCCTCCCAGCACCAGCTCCAGGAACTTCCCATAATGAGCCCATGACCCTGGCGTCAACAGTGCCCAGTTTTGTCAGCCTTCGTGAAGTTCATTATTAAAGTGAGGAATCTTTTCTTGTGTAGGTGTAATGGGATTCGTTGAATTACAAAGATGCTAGAGCTGCCATTTAGAGGAAAAGCTCCTTTCGAACGCTTGCCTGTTTTAATGAGTCCCCATCATGCCTCTATGATTATCAAATCAATTGCCTTTCACAGAATTAGCTATTTTATAGCCCTGAGAGAATTTGATTAGAACATTCAGTTATTTGGTCTGAAGAACAATCTAGCTGTGGGTTAATATTCTTTGGATTGAATGGGTTGAAAATTAAATTGACAGTAGAATTTTTGTACACAAAAGCCTCAGGTGCCTTTTGGCAACTTCAGGACACCAAAATAACGTTAGGCTTGGAGATGAGTTGCACTAAAAAGATTTTGTACTGCTCCCCACACAATCCAGTGTATTAATGCTTGTCCGCTAAATCACTGGGTACATGGCCTGTACCGTAGCTATACCACCACACAGAATAATACTAGTCAGATGTTTGGGGATGAATGTACAAAGTTCGGAAATGACTTTAGACACGTTATTATTCTTCCTTCAGTAAAATAAGAACATTATCACCAATCTGACACCAAACAACAGCATTCACAGCACAAAAGTGATTTTCTTGTAATGTCAGGGATTCAATGTAAACTATCACTGCATGTTTGAATGGGTGCCACGTTAATGCATGCCCCCAGAAGCGAGCCAGGTGCTGACTAAATCAGCAATGCCGGTTTTCATGCTTTTGCCGTCCCTGTAAGGTGCCTTCTAACGGAGTAGATTAACCAAAGATTTGAGCTAACTTCTGTGGTCACCAAGCCTGTTGTAAATGAAGTCTTTTTGTTTCGATAAACACAGTCTGTTTTCCTTTTTAGCATAAGATATTACTCAGAAGCAGGTTGTGTTTGACTCAAAATTCCTAGGAAGCAGTGTGCTGTTAGGCTCAGTCTCAACTATTCCTATCTTTTTTTTAAATTGAAGTATAGCTGATTTACAATGTTGTGTTAATTTCTGCTGTACAGCAAAGTGACCCAGTTATACACATATATACATTCTTTTTCATATTCTTTTCCATTATGGTTTATCCCAGGATATTGAATATAGTTCCCTGTGCTGTACAGTAGGACCCGGTTGTTTATCCTATCTTTTTACCCCAGCACCTGCATTCCTGGCACCTAGTAGAGGGCTTGGTAAGTAGTCACTATGTTTTGGTGAAGTGATGTTTCTTGCTTTTCTTTTGGTATCCAAATGTCTCTATACTCACCAATGGTGATAATACCTCTGGATGATGGTGCTTACTTGGTGTGCCCTTCCCAGAGGTGTTTACCTTTCCAAAATTATTTGGTACTTTGCAAAACATCCAGCAAGATCAAGTCTCTCCAAATCTTAAAAGGGCTGAACTCAGTTTGGCTTTAGAACAGAAGAATTTGATTAAAGTAATTCATACTGAAGGGTAAATGACTGTATATTTCGTCCTGAACTATTTGCAATTAAGAGGAACTTTTTTTCCCCAAGTCTTTGCAATGGATTGTGGGAGCACGACTTTGTTTCTTTCTTAGTAGGAATGAATGCCAGATGCCCTTTCCTTACCTCAGCTTCTCATTCCTAACCCGTTCAGAATCTTGACACCTGTCTCCTGAAATGTTGATGACTTATAATCTAAAGAATATCGTAGACACCCAGGAAAAGTAAACACACAGGAAATATTTTTTTCCTTCATAGCATGAAGTTTTCTATTTTTCTTTCCTTTGGGTGGGGTAAAACGTGAGTAATTTACACAGTGATAGTCCCTAATGTAAAATTATAAAGTAATTTATATTTAGGAACATAGGTTGTTTTGTTTTAACTTAATGTGCATTTATTGTGTAATCAATGGATTATTTGCATCATCTATTCATGACTTAATTAAGGTGTCTACCATGGCATTATTTAGTGAATTAGTTTTAAAAAATGATTTTATTTGGAAAAGACACTATAAGCCACTGACGAGAAATTTTAGCCAAAGTTTAACAAGTGTTTAGTTCACGATGAGGCATTTGCAGCTGTAAGCAATCATATTACTCTGCCATCACTTAGGTCTTTGGAAAATTAAGATGTTTACTTAGGGCTGTTAAAAGTTTGATTTTAATAGTGACTCCTAAGCAATACAGAATATCGCTTATGGCTGACATCAGGGAGGGCAAAAAGACAGTTATTCAAACTCACTGCTTAAGCTTTAGCCATATTAATTTTTATGATGTGTTTTTCTTATCATGTCAAGTGATTCCTGTTTTGCAGTGAAGGCATCGCATTGACTTGGTATCAAAGCACATACTTTCTGCTCCAATAAGATATGTTCAGTTAGAGAACAGCAGTGCAAGGATTGCTCATTTGAGGCTGCTTCTACTGTCCCTTCAGTCTTCCGTTTTGTTTCCTGCTCCATAAGATGTCAACAATAGCAAGAAAGGATAGTTAAAATTCTGCCTTCCATGGAAGAAAAAAAATGTCTTTGGTAATCACATGTTCTCCAAAAAGGGATTCTCATCACAGTTGAATTGGGTGCTTCTTGCTTTGTTGCACAAGTTAAACCAGAAAATACTTTTATCTAGAGCGGGGTTTCTCAGCCTCAGCACTATTAACTTCGGGACCAGATTATTTTTTTGAAGGGCTGTCCTGTGCATTGTGGGGTGTTTAGCAGCATCCCTGGTCTCTACCCACCAGGTGCCAGTAGTGCCCTCCCCCAGTTGTGGCAACCAAAAATGCCTCCATATATCCCCAAATTCCTATGAGCTGGAAAGGCACCCTAGTTGAGAGCTATTAATCTAGCAAGAACTACTTTTTTTAAAAAAAAGAAGTTTGATCTGTGATGTTTTCCTTTTTCAAATGAGATCTATTTTAGATCCTTATAATTTCAATCTTTATAATTTCAATAATAAATGTCAAATAATTACAGAATCAAAATTTAGGTTTGAGATGTTTGCGTGGGAATGTGAATAACATAGTGACAATTTTTTCTTAATGAGTAATTTATATGTACAGACTAACAAAGATTTTTTTTCTGACATGCATTTAATTATATGAAATGTCTTTTGGTGATATGATAATATGATTACATTTAGTGATAAATGAATCATCTTCATCAGAAAATTATAAAAAGAAATGAGAAAGAAATAAACAATTTAGAAAAATAGTAATAGCTTTCATATTTCATCTTTTATTATTGAAGTAAGCATGTTGTCCCCACTTGACTTGCTCAATAATTATTCTTAAAATTTCCCAACATTTCTTGTCAAATTTGAATAATTCTTCTGCATTGTCAGTGAATATATCGTAATTGTTTTTTCTAATTTTTTTTATTTATTTATTTATTTATTTATTTATTTATTTATTTATTTATTTATTTATTTATTTATTTATTTATTTATTTATTTATGGCTGTGTTGGGTCTTCATTTCTGTGTGAGGGCTTTCTCTAGTTGCGGCAAGCGGGGGCCACTCTTCATCGCGGTGCGCGGGCCTTTCACTGTCGTGGCCTCTCTTGTTGCGGAGCACGGGCTCCAGACGCGCAGGCTCAGTAATTGTGGCTCACGGGCCTAGTTGCTCCGCGGCATGTGGGATCTTCCCAGACCAGGGCTCGAACCCGTGTCCCCTGCATTGGCAGGCAGATTCTCAACCACTGCGCCACCAGGGAAGCCCTATCATAATTTTAATAGTTGTTGATAAGCATTTTAATCTCTGGATTTATTATCATTGAACAATGTAGTCACATGTTTTAAAATAAATTTAGCCAAGAAAATTTGCCTATTTTCCTTATTTGGAAAATTAATTTCTCAGAATAAAAAACTGAAAGCAGAGTCAACCACCTTTGACCTGCATATACTTTTTCTTTGTTCACTTTACTAGCAAGTTCTACCAAGACAAATTTTAAGAGCGAAATCTCACTTAAATGCTTATTGCAGTTGAATATTTCTGAAATAATCTCCCCAGGAAGGGTTTTTGGCCAGTTGATTCCTGAGTAATTGCTGCAAACTATCAATATTTATCTAAGATAAATGTGATAGCTAATATAAAAATCTTTAGAATTTCAGGGTGTACCATCCTCAGTAATATTACTCTGAGATTCTGTTCAAACAGGAGAAACAGATTGTTTTCCTTCATCTAAAGTATAACATAAGCAACATCATTCCCATGCAGTTTCCAATGATAACACAATCTGTGCTTCCATTTTGTAGAGAGCGTTATGCAAAACAGTGATAATGTTTTGGTTTAAGCCTCAAATCACAAATTCTGGATGAGAATCCTTAGAAATTTTCATAAGATCATCAGAAGTATTTTAGTGGATTTTAATAATGTTTATGCCTAAGAAGCAGTCATTCCAGGTTTGTCAATCTGTTCTGATTAAATATGAACATTTGTATACAACACTTTGGCACAATTCACAGAATGAGTTCTGCATGAATATAAATTTTTGGACAGTTTTATAATATTTGCTACAATTGATCAAACAAGTTTATGTAAATGTGTGCTATCAGTGCTTTTAACTGGGATAATTCCCTCACCCCAACCCCAAGGCATTTTTGCCAATGTCCGGAGACATTTCTGTTGTCACAATTGGGAGGCGGTGGTTTGCTCCTGGCATCTAGTGCGTGGAGACCAGGGGTGCTGCTAAACATCCTTCAATGCACAGGACAGCCCGCCATGACCAAGAATGACCCAGCCCCAAATGTCAAGAATACCAAGGTTGCGAAGCCCTGTACTATAGATGATTAACTAAAATATTTTCTTTATTCTCCGACAGTTCCTTGAGATGTTCCTCAGACCTGAGACATTTTGCAGCTCTAAAGTTGACATTAGTGTTTCAGTCTTACTCATGTATATCTCATCACAGTACAAAGAAAAGATAATCCCTTAGTTGGTCCCTTATCTCATTTTCCAGAGCTGTCATTTTTAACTGCAATTCCTTCATAAAGATTTCTCGCTAAGATACCGGCAGCTTTGATATTTATGGTCAGTTTATATTAATGATGGGAGTAAAAAGTTTTACCCTATTCCTGTGACAAATGTTGTTGAACTTCTGATGCAAACTTGTTTTGATACCTGCTTTGTGTGTTATTGTGCTTTTAATATCTGAATTTGAACAATGTGGGACCTGCTATAATGGCTATAGCTGAACTGTGCATCCTTCTGTGTGATGGGCAGTTGTAACTTCTTTTGGCACAATTTTGTTTTTAATAGGATTACGTTCGATTTGAAAATGAGTGTGTGTGTGTGTGTGTGTGTGTGTGTGTGTGTGTGTGTGTGTGTGTGATATCTGTTGAAGTTCTGGGAGCTAAAATCTGAGAACCAACAGATTTCTAAAAATGTATTCTTTTATTCATGCATTCATGCATTTTATTGAGAAGTTACTCATGAGTGGCATTTATCTCACTGGTCTTTATATATAATATTATATTTCTTTAGAAAAGATGTTCATTTTGGAAAATGTTCACTTATCCCATCTTTTATACTAATTTTTACTTCAAAATAACATTTTGCAACTAAATTTGTGCCTAATAGAACAAATTTTTAAACAAATTGGAACTACAGGCCAATTGTTGCATCTGAAAACTCTTACAGTCACCATTTCTCCTATTGTAGTGCTTCCAGTAAATTCTCTTCACAATTTGCAATAAATTATCTTTTTATATTGGACATGTCTTTAACACAAAAAACCCCAGCACCTAACACATATACAGCTGTAGATGTTAAAATGCAGAGTTTTGTATTATTACAGCCTATGAGTTCTTTCTTTTTTGGCATAGTTTTTTTTTTTTAGTGACAATTTTATTTCAGTGTTGCTGGACTATATCATTTATTCAGTGGCTATTTGCTGAAATGTTTGCAATTAGGGGCATTTTGAATGCTTAATTGGAACAAGGGGATCTTATATTTAAATTGGAATTATTCTGTAAAGTCTGAATGTTAGTGTGTACATGCACACGCAGCTATCCATCTACAGATATATTAAGGTGGAAAGAGAGACTTTCTCTGAACTGGTCAAAACACACATTTTCCTTTTCTCCATTAGGGCATAAGTTTTTTCCCATTCTTCCATCTATCCTGTTCTCCCACCATAAAAGACATTCGGGATACGTTGCAGGTGGCCTGTAATTTATAATCATTTCAGTAATGAACTCCATCATTCTTGGGATTATTCCCTGTCTTGTCACACATTAACTCCTTGCTCCGGACAGTCTCTGCTTTGACCTCATCTGTAAAAATTTGCCTCCTTTTTCAATGTCTGCGTTTCGCTTTCTGGAGAAATAACGTTTGTTTCTCAAAGATTTGAACAAATAGATTATGAAGTTTTTCCCAACTGCACCAGCGCAAAGTGACTTTCTTTTTCTCAGTCCTGCAACTGTTTACCCATTAAAATTACCGATCACATTTCCTTGGGTATACGTCTTGTCTCTGATTGGTACCCGTTGAGGTCTGAGACAGCACAGCCCATATTCTTTAACTTGACCCTGAAGAGATGCAGGCCTAGCTTTTATTTAGGTTAAGGTTGGCATCTGGGGAACCGTGTTCCCATTGCATGCTGCAAACATGAGCCAACACAACCCCTAAATCCAGCGCTGTCAAACTAACATGAGGAAGCAGGCAACAGAAGTGTCTCTGAGAAGCTTTGTTCTTTGAACCACATCTTGAGTGTGGCTAACGTGGTTGACATCCAGCAAAGCCAAAATTTACTTGAAGTAATATGGTTGGTTCAGTACTGTAGACAATAATTGGAGACCTAAAAAAAAAAAGAAGCTAGGAGAATAACATCTGCTTTTCCGTGTGATATTTTCCCCCCAACTGTTTAGAGAATTATAAATTGCTCCATCAAGAGCTTGTTTACAAGAGCTTGGCCAGTTTCAAAATGAAGCTGGCTTTGAGTCGTCCCTGTTTCATCTCACTGTTTGGAAAATAAATCTGAATCGTTAAGATGTAAATACATCAAGTTAAAAGCCAAAGGCAGTGAAACCCAAGTAAAAGCAAGAAATGTACCATGATTTAACTATTATCCTGGGTGGAAGAAGGTACATGGTAAGAATTTTTATATAATGTCTTATTAAATTAAGTGGAGAGAATTTGAGAGCACCATGATATCTCTTTTGTATAGTATGTAACACTATGATTTATATTAACAATTGATGATAATGAAAGTTAAAGTACGTACGTGGGGATAGCCGTATGTTTACTAAAATATACATTGGTAATGAGATAGAGATAAAGATAGAGGTAGAAGTATAGGCAGTGCTTCTCAAAGTGTAGACTTCACACCACCAGCATTGCATCACCTGGGAACTTATTAGAAATGCAAATTCTTAGACTGTGTCAATGATATGCTGAATCAGAAACTGGGGATGGGATAGAGGAATCTTTGTTTTAATAAGAAGCCCTCCAGGGGATTCTGATGCACATTCAACTCTGAGAACCACTGATATATAGATGGATGGATGGATGGATGGATATATGGGTATAGTTGCAGGTGTGTATATAGATATAGGCATAGGTATAGGTATCAATACAGATACTAATACAAATATAGATATAGATATAAATACAGATTTGTGGATATATAGGTAAATCTAGATATTTGGACTTGCCATCACAGGATTTTTGTAGAGGAGCAAATTATTTATTTTTAATTATATGATTGAGGAAAACCTGTTTTTTTCTAGGCAATGACTCTATGACTTATAAACTGAGAAACTCTGCTTGGGATTCATTTGTTGAATGTTTCTCCATTAGGTTCATTTAGTGTTTGCCCTATCATGTCTGTCGCAGGGGTAGTTTCCTTTGTTGCAAAGCTGGTTGCTCTTCTCTCCCCTTTGTCCTCTCTTTTTTTAAGTTGAATTTTATTTATTTTTTAAATATTTATTTATGTATGTATTTATTTATTTTTGGCTGCATTGGGTCTTTGTTGCTGCGAGCGGGGGCTACTCTTCGTTGCGGTGCGCAGGCTTCTCATTGCAGTGGCTTCTCTTGCGGAGCACGGGCTCTAGGCTCACGGGCTTCAGTAGTTGTGGCACGTGGGCTCAACAGTTGTGGCTCACAGGCTTCAGAGTGCAGGCTCAGTAGTTGTGGCTCACAGGCTTAGTTGCTCCGCGGCATGTGGGATCTTCCCGGACCAGGGCTCGAACCCATGTCCCCTGCACTGGCAGGTGGATTCTTAACCACTGCGCCACCAGGGAAGTCCCCCCTTTGTCCCCTTTGAGGCTGGTTTCTGTGATTGGATGTACAAGTGAATGGTAGCAGAATTCTGAAGCCAATGATATCCTAAACCTTGGGCCATTTTGCAGAATTCTTTTTTGTTTGTGTTTTGCCCTTACATTTTTGTTTTTGAGCATGTGTAACTTGTTTTCAGCCAGCCATTCATATGAAGCACTGTTTACAGATGGGGGTGAATTAGGAACAACTTAAACATCTGATAAAAGGAACTTTTAAAATACATTATAGTAGATTTCAAAATAGTATGATATTATTTGGGAAGAAATATCTCAATACGCAAGAAAAATATTTGGGAGAATATTCACTAAGATATAAACAGTGATTGATTCTTAGATTATAGATTATTTAAATATTATTCATTTTGCTTATTTCTATATTTCTGATATTTTTTAGTTTTAAGCTTGCATTGCTTTTATAATAAGGAAAGATAATACAAACTAATATGTATATTAAAAATAAAAATCATAAGAGGTAGATTACAATTTTTTATCTTCTCCCCCTCCCCACTATACCCAGAATTTAATAGTCTGCCAATTATGCCACCTCTATTTGTTAATCAGTTTTCAGATTAAAAAAATACTGCTGGTTGGTAAAATTAAATGACAGATCTGCCCACAGAAATGACAGGAAGTCCACTGTAAATAGATAATTGATTTAGTCGTTGAAACCATGTAGAATTCCTATTTAGGGAGAAGGGACTATTTAAGTGTATGTAGCCATAAGAACATGTCTCGCTTTGCTTTTTACGCAAGATGTATGGTGACTCGTCATTCTCAGGAAGTGTTTTGAAGTGGATAATGGCTCTTTTCCTGATATTTGCAGGCACATGGCTTAATCCTCTTTGGAAAGCCTTCCTTTGACGATAAACATAGACGTTGGTTTTAGCTTAATTCTCCTTCCCTAAAATCACTTCCTGCTTTGAAATTATACAATTCCATAACAAGTGTGGATAAGCAGCAGTTAACAGATGGGGAAATGAGCCATTTTATTTCTGTCCTACACATAAAGCCGAACCCACAGAATCGTGCCCCAAGGTGGGACTTGGCTCATTTCTCCAAGCTGTAGGATGCCCTGGAATAAAGCAACGTGCTGTGAACTGTGATGGTGGACCCTGGATCACTTTGGTGCCCCTGGCTGATAATAATTGCCAAACCCATTTAAACCAGCTTAAATAATTAGGAATTGTAGAGGCTTGTGTCACCAAAAATCTATAGGGATAATGGGTTTCATCCAGTGACTCTGGTCTTTTTCCTGCAATTCTCTTGACTTTGTGTTCCTCTAAGCATCTCTAAGCTGGTATTGAGAGAACCTGTGGCAGTTTGGGGATAAATCTGACAATATTTAGGCCAGTGGTTTCCAACTTGGGGTAATCCACTCCCAGGAGACGTCTGGCAATGTCTGGAGACATTGTTGGTTGTCACAGCTGAAGAGATGCTACTGGCATCTAGTGGGTAGAGGCCAGTGTTACTGCTGAACGTCCTTCATATACAGGACAGTCCCCACAACAGATGACCCCAAATGTCAATAGTGCTGAGGTTGAGAAACCCTGGCATAGAGGAAGAAAAGGTTTCCTTTTTCCTGTGTCTCTTGCTTACAGTCAAGGGAACATTTTGCAGAAGCCTCCAGACACCTTTCCATCACGTGCCTCTGGCTGTAAGGAAGGCTGCTGGCTTTCGGTCTGGGTTCCAGGATCAATCATGGGCAGGAAGGGGGATACTACCAAGATCAGCTCATTCAGCCCCAAAATGCGTGGGAATGCCCACTCTATACATTGTCCATGTGAAGAATAAACACACATCATGGAATGGTACTATTTTGTTCTGAGCAAGAAAGGGTAATTCAGGCATCATTAAGAATCCTGTGAACTGCCAAAGAATAAACCACTCTCTGTAGCAATCCAAGTCCCCACTGTGGGATTTGGGAGAGCTTTTTTGCACCTCTATTTTCTTCTGCGTCATCTGCATTAATACCTTTCTAGAAAAAGATAAGACTGGAAGTGACTCACTGACAATCCGAAGATTTTCTCAAGGAAAATTATCTTCAATGAGGAGAAATGAGTATTTTAGGGAGGGTTTGCAGAACCACTTTCTATGCTGAGTCATTTAGAAATTTTTATTATTAATCGAGGTGAGAGATGATTTTAGCTTGGCCCGGAGTGGAACAGTGGAAATGATGAGAAAAGGTCAGATTCGGGCATGTTTTGAATGCAGTGACAGTAGGATTCCCTAATGGATTGGCTGTGGGGTACCGTATGGAGTCAGAGGTGATAGGGAGTCAAGGTTCTGGCCTGAGTCACTGAAAGGATGAACTTGCCATCGACTTAGGTGGCGGAAGCCATAGAGGAGTGGGTTGAGAGGAAGTTGAAGAACTCAGGGAATTCAGGAAAAAAGGTCCTGGTTGGAGATATAAATTAGGGGGTGATTAGTGTATAGATGTCATTTAAAGCTTTAAGATTTGTTGAAATCACCGATAGAGTAATTGCAGATGAAAAGTAAAGGAGATCCAAAGACAAAACTATGGGAAATTCCAACAGTACGTTACATTCAGGGAGGTGAGGAGGAAATAGGAGACAGCATAGGAGACAGAATCAGTGGCTGGTGAGCTAGAAGGACACCCAGGAGAGTGTGGCATCTGAAAAGGCAGGAGAAGAAAGTGTTTTAAAGGGCGGGGACAATGGGCTGTGATAGGTAGGTGTGAGGCTTCCGATGAGTAGATGACAGTAAGTCTGTTTGCCAAATACAATCCTAGGTGAGGCATAATTATCAGTTAGCACACTTGTCAATAGTGCCCACTTGGACTCCTAAAAGAGCTCTGGTTTGGATACATTATGGGGTTTTCTGCTGATGGGTCAAGTAAAATGAAGACTGAGGATTGAGCAGTGTCAAGGTTACTGGTAACCTCAAGAAGAGCAGTGTTGATGGATGGAGGGGGCAAAAGCCTGACTGAAGTGGGTTCAAGAAAGACTGGGAAGAGAGGAAATGGAAGGCAGGGTATATGAACACTTCTTTGAAGGCTTTTTTTTTCCTGTAAAAAGAAGGAGAGAAATGAAGAGGTGGCTAAAAAGGGAAGTGTGATCAAGAACTTTTGTATGGTGGGAGTTATAACAGTACGTTTTAATGTTTACTTTTACTTTAATGGGACTCAGCCGATTGAGAAGAGGAAATTAGTGAGAAGAAGAGGAAATGTATAAGAGAATGGCTGGAGTGATGCTCTTGAGTAGGCAAAAGGGGATGGAACCTAGTGCACAGAAGATGCAAGCAAGATGTAATAACGGATGGGACATTTAATGCGAAATAAGAGGGTGAAGGGAACTCTGGAGAAAGCAAATGACAAAAGCAAAGACAGAATCCGAAAAGTATGAGAGTGAGCAGTTCTGTTGAGCAGAGTGTGCAGGGTTTGCTGGGAAGAAGGGCAAGAGAAGGATTTGGAGGAATGGATTAGGGTCAGGTCATGGAAAGCCTGGGGTCTTGTGCCGAAAGGTCTCAACTGACTGAAGAACAGTGGAAGGGTTTTAAGCAGGGAAGGGCCACGTGAAGAGAGGAATGTCACAGCAGACCAGGCAGGAAAGCATCTCCAGCATCTGTTAAGCACTAATGCTGAATGCCCTGGAGGTGTCAAGGAAGACCGGGGAAAACCTGTGGGTGAGATAGAGACAAAGCAAGACCTGGTGAGATCCTCACCAAAGCTTCCCTTTGCTTTTTGGACAAGGGCATGGTTTATTACCACATTTATTTACTTGACATCGAAAACAGTGCTGGATGTCTTCTTGTTTTGTTTTTGTTTTTAACTTAAGCTCTTCTGTCATATTCTGGAATTTAGGTATCTTTCCCTAAAAGAGAAAAAACAGCCGCCTTTATCTCTTGAGCAAGCCAAGAAACCTCTTCCTGCTTTCAATTTTTATTTTCTTAACATTATCCACTTATAGCCTAAAACATAGTCGAGTTATGGGCTAAGGCACTTACCTTCCTATTCTTTCCATCTGGCCAAATGGTTCATCCTTCCTCTCCAAGGTGAGAAATGCCCGTCCCTTTCATGCCATGTGTACATGGAGGCTAACAAAAGATATTTAACAAAGATGATTAATTTTACCGAGAAGACTGCTGATAAACTGCATTTCTGGACACTTAGTGAGCTTAACATCAATTAATAGTGTATGTTTTTCCTTTACGTGAAACATTATCTTGAATTTCTCAGAATTAAACCACAAATTTAAAAAGTGGACACTGATTTCTGTTGTATATTTTTCTAAAACAATACACGTAAGTCTAAATAAAGAGAAAAAAATAGCTTTCAAGTTTTATTTGCATAGGAACTTCCTGGAAAGCTTCTTAAAATGCAGATTCCTGGGCAGGAGTCCTGTTGTGGTTGATTTGGGGCTGGACTCCAGCTGGTCCGTTTTGTTCATTACACACCATTATCTGATTATGGGGCCGGGGAACCACAAGCTTTCCAGGAGCCCACACAAATGTCTACAAGCTGAAAAGGAAATTATTGGCTCCCAAGATAATTATGTAAATTCTTAGCTATATATCTAAAAACATAGTATGTCAATTTCATTGACAGTGTTTTTAACAATCTTATCACACATGAAAGAGATTTATAATGTACATTTTTCTGTCCTAGCAAGTATTCCTGAAAATACACAGTGATTACTTAAAAGTAATGCCGAACAAGAATTCTGAGTTACTCATTGCCAAATCATGTCAAAATCAAAATTATAAAAATTATTTACAAAATTAGGTGATAGGCCTCAAAAGTAAGCGCTTAAAGAAACAGTCCTGGGACTCTACTTTTGATTAAAAGCATCCCCAGGTGATTCCAATCACATTTGGAGAACCAAAGGTCTAAGTGGATGTTTCATACCACCAGAGCATTCTTGTCTTCATCCAAACAGTTATCAAATTTTCTCATCACCCACTAAGTGCAAGGCAATATGCTAGATGGTGAAAATACAGTTGTAAACAATATTATTGTTGTGAAGCCTCCAGACCAATGGGAGAGACAGTCGATAGACAAATGGACAAGCATATGAAAGCAATTACAAACTGAGATAAGTGCTGAGAAGAAAACCAATGGAATGTTGAGATCGAGAAGCCAGGGAACATTGATTTCAGATTGGGAAGGTCAGGGAAGGCTTTACTGAGGGAGCGGGATTGCACGGGGAGGGGGAGGGGTAAGCTGGGACAAAGTGAGAGAGTGGCATGGACATATACACACTACCAAATGTAAAATAGCTAGCTAGTGGGAAGCAGCCGCACAGCACAGGGAGATCAGCTCCGTGCTTTGTGACCACCTAGAGGGATGGGATAGGGAGGGTGGGAGGGAGGGAGACGCAAGAGGGGGGAGATATGGGGATATATGTATATGTATAGCTGATTCACTTTGTTATAAAGCAGAAACTAACACACCGTTGTCAAGCAATTATGCTCCAATAAAGATGTTAAAAATAAATAAATAAAATAAAATAAAAACATGGACAAAAAAAGAATAAAGAAGGAGGAGCCAGCCCTGTGAAAATTCCTGGGAAGAACAGTTCAGGCACTGGGAACAGCACGGGCAGAAACCTATGCAGCACCCAGCTTGTCTTGTTTATGAGCGTCAGGAGAGCAGGAGGAAAGAGAGAGGCATGATGGGGGAGGCCGAGGAGGTCAGCCCAGACCCTTTTGCACAGGGAAATCCTGTGCAGATGGACTTTATTTTAAGTGAAGTGAATTGACAGTCTCTGCTTGCTTGTTTGTTACTTTGAAAGCTCGGGTATGGCATGGTATTTTGTGTAGCAGTTGAACACTCAGCTGTGGACTCAGACTTCTTGAGTGTGAATTCTGGCTTTGCCCTGTAGAGGCAGAGTGATCTTGGACATATTCCAACCTCTCTTTGCTCAAGCCCTTACCTGTAAAATGGAAGTAATAATAGTACCTACTTCAAAAGGATGTTTAACATATTTAATAAATACATGATAAGCACCATATATGTTTTGATAACGTGTATTTAAGGAGATCATTCTGGTTTCCTCTCTGGACAATTAGTTGGGCAAGGGCAGGAGTGGACATGGTTAGGTTGGTTAGAAGGCTGTTAAATTTGTTCAGGAGAAATGTGATGGAGGCTGGAGGTGGGATGGTGAAAGCAGAGTTGGAGAAGAGAGGTAGGATTCCTGATTTTTTTTGGAGGCAGAGTTGACACAACCTGGGAATGGATTAAATGTGGACATGAAGTGAAGAAAAGAATTAAGAAAAACCATTTGGTTTCTGGCTCAACTAATTGGGTGCATAAAAATCATCATCTTCATCATCATCAATCATCATCAATATCATCAACCTTTATTGAGCAGGTCTGCATGCCAGGCACTGAGATAAATGCTTTATAAACACCTCTTAAGATGTAGGAGGCTTAGGTACAAAGACGTTTGCCAGAAAGGAAAGTCAAGAGTTCAGCACTGGATAAATGAAGTCTGAGATGACCCTGAGATACCAGATGGAAGGGTCAAGAAGGCAGTTGGATAGTCGACTCTATAAAACTCAGAGATGACTGGTTTGAAGATAATGTTCACGAGTCATGAACTTTGCAATGGAATTCACCACAGTGTTCTTTTATATAATGATTTGGGCTGTTACAGTAATGTTTTATTTCTTTTGGCCTACTCCTTTTTTTGAGTTCAGGACCTGCTTCCTAACAACCTTTGTGTCAATTGAATTTTCAGTCAGTTCTCCATAGTGTAAGATAATGCGTTGCATTAACATTTCTGATTCTGAATAGAACTCTACTGAGCTCAACTTGTCTACTCTGAAGTCCATATTCTCCATGAAACATGTCCTAGTTAAAACTCAAGGAAACTTTAGTTCAAGTTATGCTCTGAAATCAACAGAATAATATTAATTCATATGGGTATAGAAAATCATTTACTTACAGTGTTTAAATTGACATTTGAACAGTTTTTCCAATCCCACACAGTTAGTGGCATAAGGTCTTGAGAAAGCATGAAACATTTTTTTATCAGCCTCATATTTCGGCAAGCTTGCCAAGCACAGTTCATTTTCCATAGAAATTCACAAACCTGAGCAGTGGCCAAATTTTCGGAGTCGCTGAATATAAGCCAGTGAATAAAATTGTTAAACCCTTTGATTTCCCCCCACTTTTTTCCCTTAAAAAGTAACATAGCATGTGCCTCTGAGTTTTATTATTTGACATCTATTACCCACAGCACTCAAGTGTGTTTGAGAAAAAGCCTGTATGAACATTCCAGCACAGAATGAACACAGGCGGGGTCTGTTGGGAACATTCATTTGCAGCCTTGCTTATCCCTCAGATGGGAAAGCCTCCTCCTTCCACCGACGTCCTTCAGAGGGCAATGGTACCAACTTGTAAAAATAAATAATTTTTTAAAAAATTTATTTTACTGAAGTACAGTTGATTACAATGTGTTAATTTCTACTGTACAGCAAAGTGATTCAGTTATACATACATATGCATTCTTTTTCATATTCTTTTCCATTATGGCTTATCACATGATACTGAATATAGTTCCCTGTGCTATACAGTAGGACCTTGTTGTTTATCCATTCTATATATAATAGTTTGCATCCGCTAATCCCAAACTCCCAATCCATCCCTCCCCCTTGGCAACCACAAGTCTGTTCTCTATGTCTATGAGTCTGTTTCTGTTTCAAAACTAAGTTCATTTGTGTCATATTTTAGATTCCACCTGTAAGTGATATTGTATGGTATTTGTCTTTCTCTTTCTGACTTATTTCCCTGAGTATGATCGTCTCTAGGTCCATCCCTGTTGCTGCCAATGGCATTATTTCATTCTTTTTTATGGCTGAGTAGTATTCCGTTGTATATATTTACCACATCTTCTTTATCCATTCATCTATCAATGGGCATTTAGGTTGCTTCCATGTCTTGGCTATTGTAAATAGCGCTGCAATGAACATTGGGGTGCATGTATCTTTTTGAATTCTGTTTTTTCTCCTGATATATGCCCAGGAGTGGGATTGCAGGATCATATGGTAACTCTATTTTTAGTTTTTTGAGGAACCTCCATACTGTTCTCCATAGGGGCTGTACCAATTTACACTCCTAGCAACAATGTAGTGTAGGAGGGTTCCCTTTTCTCCACATCCTCTCCAGCATTTATTATTTGTGGACTTTTTAATGATGGCCATTCTGACCAGTGTGAGGTGGCACCTCATTGTAGTTTTGATTTGCATAAAAATGAATAAGGGCTTTTAAAGGCTGAAAAACTTTCAGACAGATCCAGAATAGGCAGAAATTACATGCTGGTCCAAAATGTGATAAATTCCAGACGCTATGCATTGTAACTAATTGGGGCCACTAGTGAACCTTTCTCTTAAGACTGGTCCTAATAACAGAATGCATTGACTCAAACAAAATCTCGAGCATGGGACAGGATGGAACTAGTTATCATTAAGAGAATAATTTTCGTAGGCATTGGTACATTGTGCCCAAGGATAGTTTGGAAAGATAAAGGATATGGAAACAAATAATACAAATGAGTATCAATAATTAAAATGTGTCAGTAACTCTAATGTAGTTCTCTTTGTGAATGATAAAATTATGTAAGAATGTTGGATTTCTTTAACCCAATGACCACTGTGGTAGTCTCTTCATTGAATTGCTTCCTTCATTGGCATCACCTGTTAATTTCATTTTTACTTATAATTGTAAAAATGCACAATAGCGTCTAGAGGCAATACCCTTATTTTTAAAATGCTCAAAAAAATAGCCCCTTTCCCTTCAAAAAAAAAAAAGGGTGAAGGGTAACAATTAGTACTGAATTTCAGCTATGAGAAAGTTACTGAGCACTGAGCTGTGAGGGGCCACTGTGCTTACGTCACGTGTCATCTGTTTGGAGAGGGCGGCTACATGGGATACAGGAGCAACTGTAAGTTCGAAAGGACTCTCACAAATGGGAACCATGGGCGTGCTGGGAATGGAGTCACCACCCGGGAATGAAGGAGTCAGGGCGGAGAGGGGCCAAACCATGAAGCCAGAGCAGAATTCTTGTCAACAGTGGCCTAGAAATGAAGCTGAGGAGAAGGGTCCCGGTTTGCCAGGGGCCGGTAGTCACGGTTCTGTGCTTGGGGAAGCCCTCTCTCACCATAGCCCCTGCCAAGCCACATAGGTGAATCTACAGGAGTGAGGGTGATCTCAGAAGAGCCCAGTGTAATCGGGGAAGGGTTGGGGCAAGGCAATAAGAGCTAGCGTTTCATTTTTTAACGGAACAGCTTTATTGAGGTATAATTCACATACCATACAATTCACTCATTTAAGGGGTGTAATTTAGCGGTATAGTCAGAGTTGTGCAACCATCACCACAATCAATTTTAAAAGTTTCATCACCCCGAAAAGAAACCTTGTGCCCCTTAGTCATTACTGCCCCCAATCCTCCCATCTGCCTCAGCCCTTGACAACCACTAGTCTTTTGCCACTCTGTGGATTTGCCTGTTCTGGCCATTTCGTGGAAATGGAATCATACAATATGTAGTCTTTTGTGTCTGGCTTCTTACACTCAGCATAATGTTTTCAAGGTTCATCCACGATGCATGTAGCATGTATCAGTTCTTCCTTCCTTTTTATAGCTGAATAATTCCATTGTATGGTTGTGTCACATTTTGTTTCATTATTCATTGATTGATGGACATTTGGGTTATTTCCACTTTTGGGCTATTATGAGTAATGCTGCTGTGAACGATTTTGCATACAAGTTTTTGTGTGGACAAATATTTTCAGTTCTCTTGGGCATATAACTAGGAGTGGAGTTTTTGGGTCATATGGTAACTATACGTTTAACATTTTGAGAAACTAAAAACTGTTTTCCAAAGCATTTACATTCTAACCAGCATTGTATAAGAGTTCCAATTTCTCCACATCCTCGCCAGCACTTCTTTTTATCCATCCCAGTGGGTGTAATGTAGTGTCTCATTGTGGTTTTGATTTGTATTCCCCTGAGAGCTAATGATGCTGAGCATCTTTTCATGTGCTTCTCGGCCATTTGTATATTTCCTTCAGAGAAATGTCTATTCAGAGCCTTTGCCCATTTAAAAGTTGGGTTATTTGAGTTTTTTATTATTGAGTTGTAAGATTTGTTTATATATTCTGGGTACAAGCCCCTTATCAGATATATGAGTTAGCATTTAATTTACATGCATTCCCTCCGGCATTCATACTGCATCTCTACCATTTACTTTAAACTGGTATACATCCATATAACCATTTACCTCAGTTTTGTAACTTTTGGAATTTTACCCCTAGTAAGTTCTCGGTGCCTCTCCACCTCATGTTGCAAAGGAGGCCTTTCAGAGCTGAGAGTTCCCCAGGGTGTCTGACTCAGAGGATCACAGTGACCCCAGGCCTTCTCCCTCCCAGGGCCTCTAGCTGCACATTCCAGCCAGGGAGCCTGCCTGCCCTGCCCGGCTCCTCTAGCTCTCTGAGCAGTATCCCTGTCTCCAGGCTCCTTCTCTGTTCCCACACTGGCCAGGGGCTCTGTGTGGGGAGGATGGGAGGTCAGTTCTGCCTGGAGCTGCTGCTACTGCTGAGATGTAAGGACCCTGGAGAGGTAAGAAGATACCGTGTGTACGTTTCAGGCTCTGTGTGTTTGTGCCTCTTGCTTGAAACAAGGCAGGACCCAAGCCGATAAGATATGGACGACTCATGGGGTAGTAATCCTGGAGCGGCATCGGGGGAAGGTAGACACAAGCAGGAAAGAATGAGAGAGCAATTGCTTTGGAGGGATTCACTCAGCTTGTTCCAGCACCAGAGTCTCTTTCAACTTCAAAGTTCAGATGGTTCAGATGACACTTAAGATGTCTCTGCCTGTTGCTTTAGGAGAAGGTTCAGAGCCTTCGAGCCAGGCTGGCTGGAATGTTACATATCATTGCCAAGACACTCATATTTTTATTGAAAGCTTAAAGTGAATCTCAGTAAGGACCTGCCATTTCTTCTGCACCTTTCCTTTTGGCTGTTTTCTCGGTATTTAAAAATTGATGCAATTTGACTTTAGCAATGCACATTGCCTTATATTGTTACTGTCGCATGGGTCTTTGTGGCCTTCTACTGCAATATTTTTCTGAGACAGATAAAGAAACTGAGTGTAGGAGTGGATCCCATTGTGGCAGGGTCACCTGGCTAGTCCATGACAGAACTGAGACTAATCATCATTGCTTTTGAGCTTCTCTTTGGGTCTGGATCATTGGGTACCATATAATGACAAAAATTTGGGACAAGGGCAAATCTTGCCCCTCCCCTCAGTGTGATGGAGGATCAAGATTCTGTGACATCTACAAGCAATATGGGTACTGGTGTGAAACCACAAAATGTGGTCTGACTCTTCCATGCAGCAAAGACAGATGATTGATGGAGAAAATCAGAAAGCCTTGGTTTTGCTGCTTGCAACCTCTCGTACAAACCTTATTTTTTGTGATTCCAGCTTTTTATGATTTCATAGAAAGACCTCAAAATTCATCTTTTCTTAGTATTAATTTAGAATATTACCAAAGTGTTCACAGAGCTTAGATACTTGCTGGTTTTATATAGCTACAAGTAAAGGTTTCTTTGAATCCTTCCTAAAGGAACAGAGGGTATCGTATGAAACATTAGCTTATTTGGTGAATGTTTTTAACACCGAGAAGGCGAATCACAGGCTTTCCTGCAGGTCGGCAATCTCTTACCTTAAACTATGTGACCATGCTGCTTCAATTCATTTGCAGATTTCTTCCTCTCTCTGTCGTGTGCACATTGCCACTATCCATATAAAGCAGTTTAAATATATATTAATTATTTAATTTGTTAAAAACCAAGTTACTTTTGGAGAAAATTTATTGCTCTTAAATCCCCATCATTTACAATCTGTTGAATGATTCCATTTTGAAAGAGGGCAAAGACTTAATATAGCGATTCTGATTATTTATAGTTACTAGCAACTATAAGAGAAATCTGCTCAGGCTGCAGCGATTGCAGGTTCCTGGACACCTATCGCTGTTCATCAGGAACATTTTTTTCCTACCTGTGGGAAAATAAGCCACAAAGGCAGTAAATCCCCTTTCGTTTTCCAACTCTCTTCAGAAATCTTGCTGATAGGAATTGCACATTTAAGCAATGTTCAGTAAATACTTTTAAAAATCCATCACTGTCTTTTTTTAAAAAAAGATTTTGAAGTTGCTCACTTGTGCCTATTTTCAGATTAAGAACAAATTATTTGTGGAAACCAGGTTGAGCCCAAGTTCCTCATCACAGGGTGAAAATTGGATTTTGTAAATCTTCCAAGCCCAGGTTTCTTACTGCATGCAGCTGTGCAAGTTTGCAAATGTTTCCTTCTCTAGTCAGGACCCGGTGGAAGGAGCCAGTTTGGACTGCCACCTCGATAGCTAGCATTTGTGGACACTTCAGTGCAGGACGCCACTGAGATATTTGAACCTTTTCATGTATTTTAATCTGGACATCAGATGCCAGGTAGAGAAAGTATGCCAGCCAACCAGTTCTGATTCAATGTCATGCTAAGAGTATATCAGCAGCCTTCCTATTCTGACCATTCTCGGTGAACTTCACAATGTCACTTGATGTGGGCTTTCCATATGTGTTGAATATGAGTTCAGTGCTCTTCCTGGGAAGGAAGATAATGTAGGGCCAAGGCCTGAATTTTCTAAGATGTCATTAGTTCCCACTGTAGCTTTCTCTGAACGAATCAATGAAAGACAGCACCTTGCTGTTCCTATAAGGACTGGACTTTGTTTGTTTTCAATCCATCTTTTGGAACCAAGGAAGGAGTGAGGGCTGGTCATGCTCAGGTTCACACCCACAGCTGGAATGGATGGGTTTCTCCTGGTTGCCATGGCAATGCTGCCCTGGTGTGGTGGTACTTGCCCATATTTGCAGAGCTTTCCTCCCCATCTGTGGTGGTTGACCAAAACTGCAGAGGAGTTATTGGGTTAGGAGTTCTTTAGCTTTCTTTACAATTAGCTCCTTATCACATCCTTGGGAGGTCAAATGGGCAGGAAAAATTAAGTGACAAAAGGAGACGAGCTTTATGACTCCGATCAAGTTGAATTTATATTTGCTGTTAGCAATAGATACAGGTTGTTTTAATTAGGATCCTAGCGGCAGATGACAAATTAGTTTACCTTTTAAATGGCACTCATCAAACATGGGACAGGATGTGCGTGTTTTAAGAAATGCCTCATTTCTTTTTCAAGTTTAAAGTTTAGACAAGTCCTCATCCTGTAAACTGGGGACAGAGACAACTTTTCCTCTATAAGGTTGTGAAAATTAAATGAGCTAATACATGTCATGTGCTTAGAACAGTGCCTAGAATATAACAAGAGCTCAGTAAATGTTCAATGTTATATTATCTTCACTTTTACATGACAGTGTGGTGGCTTTTTAATGCTAATGATGGTTCCTTGAGCAAATATTAACCACACCGACCAGTCTCCAGGTATTTTTTAAAATCTTCCTCAAGGACTTTACCAGCTAGTGGGGAGACCAAAGTAGAAACAAGTAGTTGCTTGAAGTAGCGGCATGCCCCGCATATTCTGGGAAACCTGGAGGCCTGAGCACTGCAGCCCGTGTGGGCCAACAAGAAGACGTCCCTAGATGAGGAGGCATTGAGCTGAAGCTCATTTATGGCCATTCTCCTGATGTGTGGCGTACAGGGGCAGGGGAAGGGGGTTAATCTCACTTGGAAGAGTGTCTCGATTTTGGTATTTGAACAGATAGGATGTTCTGTGCCTTGGGTCCATCAAATATTGTAGATTGCCCGAGGTCTGCCCTCAATCAAAGGAGGTCTCCTCTACTTAAAGCACACTGCTTTATATTCTCCATGGTTGTCAGAGGTTTTTTGGTAATAATTTTGTGACAAAAACTTGATTATATTCATCAAATATTTGGAGAGTGATGGTTCTGAAAATCATGAGAATCAAGGCATCTTAAATCCCTGCCCACTCTATGGACACAACTACTTATTTCTCATTACTCTGCCAAAGTCAAGTAAATCCCAGAACAGGACTCTTCCCAGACAAACTCAATGCGTTCTAATTCAGTAGTTACTCTAACGACTCACGGTCTGGTTATTTTTCTCCTCTTTATTACTCAGGTAACGCAACCACTTTTATGTAACTTCAGAAGAAGCAAGTAACTATTCTAATTTCTGCAGAATGGCTTTGATTTAGAGATAGCAGCTGATTTAACCCTGGAGTGACCGTCTCTTCATCTTGCAAGTTTTCTTTAATAGCCTGGTCACCCCCCAAGCTCTTTAGATTTTTCTGATGCAATGGGTACAAGAAGTGAAAAGCCCTTTGTATGAGATCCTATATCAAGTTTACTAACTTTAAGATGTGAGCTTTTGGTTTTTCTTTCTCAATGACGTTTTAAAAATGCACACAGACTCATACATTTGTTCAGAGTCTCATTCTTTCTGTATGTTAAGTTCTGAACACACAGCATGATTCAACACTGGCATTGTTTCCAGAGTAGGGTTTCTCAACTTGAGCAGTGTTGACATTCAAGGCCGGATCATTCTTTGTGTGGGGTCTGTCTTGTGCACTGGACGAGGCTCAGCAGCATTCCTGGTCTCTCCGTACTAGGTACCGATAGTACCACTTCAGCCCCCATCCACACCACCCCCCCATTATGACTCCAGACATTGCCAGATGTCCCCTAGAAGGCACAGCCGCCTGGTTGAGAACCACCGCTCTAGTGAAACACAGTTTGGTAGAGAAATCCCTAAAGTGGAATTAGCTGAGCTGTGACCAATGCCAGAGGGACAAGGGAAGGTTCAGAGTTGGAAGTCAGTATACACGGGAGCCAGGCCTTACAAAGCAGGTGAAAGGAAGATATTCAGAGAGGGGAGGTCTAATGCTTTGGCCTCCAATGAGCCTTGCGCAGTCCATGCCACCCTCCTGGTGGATTTACTCTCCTACTACCCTTAGAGTGACCTAGGGGGTGGCGAAGAACAGCCTCGGGGGATGTCAGATAGGACAACGCAGGGATCATGCAGCGTAGCAGTCAGTGAGGGAGGTGTTCAGGTGGCTATATGTCAGAGAAGGCACACTGATACCTGACAGATGTGTTCGACTTTGGAGCCTTTGGCATAGAAAACTTCCATGTTATTTCCAAATCCTGTATCATCCCTGCTTCCAGCTGTGTAGTGTTCCCTTTGTGGGTCTACAGAGCCAGGAGAAGGCTCCCTTTCTGAATACGAGAGCGGTGGCCAACACTTATTGAACTTGGAGCTCACTGCCATGAAAGGACCCAGAGATGGATGTTAGTACGACTTACAGATGAAGACATTGAGGCACAGAGAGGCTAAGAAACTTGTCCAAGTTTCCACAGCAGGTAGGCAAAGGTCATGATTGTGAACCCAGACAGCCTGGCTGCTGAGCCCGCACACCTCACTGGGAAGCCGTCCTTGCCCTTGTGTGGACGCTTCACCGACCCCAGAGCCCCCGCATTCCACAGACAAATTCGAAGCGTGGAAAATTCTTTGGAGAGGAAAACAAGATTTGGCTGTTCTGAGGAAGATATTTAACATTGTTGTGAATATTTTTGATTACTAAAAAGAAAATGAATGCTTTACCCTGGGCTATTTTTTGTTGACCATAGGGCATGTCATTTGTAAGGGGGCTTCACTGAACTTGATTTTTTTTTGATGGATGATTCAGGTGTGATTTATCGAGGCAAATACTTTGGGACCTAAATGACCATCTCTTTCCTCCCACCTCAACCTCTTCTCTCCTCACCACTCCCAGCCCTATCTTATTCCTCAAGTATTATTTAGCTTCTCAGAAGAGTCAGGTGTTTCAGATGAAGCCAGGATGAATTCTTCCCAGCAGGGAAGTGTTTTTGAATAAGTAAATTTCAGCCAATGACCCCTGCTGATAAGGCTCTAGACCAAATGGGGGCAAAAGGAATTAGAAGCCAAATCACAAAACAGTAAGTAAAAATTCTGATTAACAAGAATTTCACAACAAACATAGGCTGATGGCTATTTTACTAAAGCAATACGGAACACACCTAGAGGCCACTCTGTTCTGGTAATGTGGGAAATTGGTTGAAATCATGTTTCTCTTGTGATTTCCATGTTAAGCCATTCACAGTCGGATCTCTTTTTTAAAAAATTAATACAGTTCCTTGCTATTTTGTATTCTTTGTAAAGTCTTGGCCTTAAACTCAGTATTAGTATTTGCGGCAAGCGTTTACTACTAAGGGGCACACTTCAGATTTAGGGGAAAAGTCAGTGTTTTCATTTTGTGTTGAGTTGAGAGAGGAAGTGGTCAACTTGACATTGCTTGTAAATAAAGTGAGCAACTTGACCTTTTTCTCTTGATAGAATTTTGTATTGAAAGAAGTATAATGTGCCTTGGTGATGGTAACGAATACAATAGCCGTACAGTCTCTCAGTCTCTAAATGATTAGAGTGGAGAGAAGTTTTATTTAAAATTTCAAGTTGTTCAAATGGCACATGTCTCCACACATGTCCTTTTACTGCAGGTAAACTCAGTTGGCATGTATGCGTGTATGTGTGTGTGTGTATGTGTACGCACCCATTTGTCCTATGTTGCGCTGTTGGTTTGAACCACAAAATAGAAAAGAATGTAAATATTTTCCAACGCTTACAGGCAGTCAGCCGCCCTCGGGGATGGACAAAAGTTTGTTAGTTTTTTCTTTTATCTTTCCATCAGCTTACACTTTGGCCTCTTTCCAGTGAAGCCCTAGGCCAAGGGCAGCCCCCGCCTCGTACCGCCAGTGTGGACGTGGCTGGTAGAGGTCTGAAAATAAATGACCATTTCTTTGGAACTAAAATAGTGTCTCTTGCAAGCAGAAAAATTAATTTAGTGGAACTCTGGATTTGTCTATTTTAAAAGAAAACTAGAGGGGAAACCATTTTGGAGTGTGTGATTCGACCTGACGAAGATAAGGGCGCTTCTACAGTTCTTTGAACATTCCCGTACAAGATCGTGATTCCTGGAATGCTTGGAAAATGGCTTGAGGTGTTCAGTTTTAACCAGCAAATCTGTTCTGTTTCATCTTTTGTTTAAAATCTTGGAATTCATAAGAGTTGCTTTTCTACTTCAGGAAGCAGTGTGGAGAGCAGCGCCGTCTCGTAGAACTCTCGGCGGTGACAGAAATGTTCTGTGTCTGTTCTGTATGGCAGCCACTAGCCCCATGTGGCCTTCTAGCACTTAAAACGTGTCTAGTGTGACTGAGGAACTGAATTTTAAATTTTATTTCATTTTAATTTTTAAAAATTTGAAGAGCCGCATGGGGATCCACACTGAACGGTGCGAGTGTAGAGCATAATTGCCAGTCGGTGTATGTCTCTGATTTTGAATATTCCATTATATTATCGCCCTACATATCTAAATTTTGATTTGGAAAATGTGACAACTATTACTGTCTCTAAGTGAAGATTACCTCCAGGTAATCCTTTGATTCCCATCCTCAGTGCATGCTAATTGTACAGTTTTTATATTATAGTGACACTTTACACTTTTTTTCTAATTTTGCTGCTGCACAGCCTTGTTACAAGGCTCTTGCCTTCCAAACATCTCACCATCCGAGAGCCATGTATCTGGCAACGAGTAATAAGCATTACTCATTAATTTCAATAAGTAAGATTCCAACCTTGAGTTTTCTTTCAAATTGTTTTCAATTTAATAAAACCACACTTCACCTGAAAAAAAAAAAAAAGATAGGTGATTATGAAAATGCAGCCTGGAAATTAGCTTGTTAGATTGCATTTTCCTTTGCCTTTTCTAATAAATGAACTGTGTGCATTTTCTGGTTAATTGGAGTTGTTATTGATTGAGGTTGAGCTCTTCAGATGATTCAGACCCAATGTAATTAAGCACAGGAGAGAAAAATGTACATTACAGCTAGCTGAAGCCCAAAAGTAAAATTAGATAATTAACTAATTTTAAGTCAGCAATAGTTCAGGTATTATTAGACTCAAAAGAGGACCCATTTAATTTGGAAAGTCACCACAAGCCCCCTCTCTTTAAGGGTTTAGGGCTTAGACATTGAGTTTTCTCTTTGACCTGCCTGCTCTTTGAATGCAGTTAATCTTTGATAGAATTTCAGCAGGAGCTGCCTCGATGGTCATTTCTATTTTATTTTATTTTTGTTGTTTCTAATTCTTTTTCCTTAACTTTATAAGGCTCATATCTTCTTTGCTGTTTGATTGTATTGTTCGTTTTTGTTCCTGCTAAAGCCAGTTGCCCCTTTCCCTTCACCTTTCCTTGGTCCAAATATTTCTCCAAAAAAAGTACATATGAACTGATTTCTGCTTGGAATTTACCTGCAGGGGGCCCACCAAGATCCAAAACTCACATCAAAGGGAACTGAAGGAAGGAGGTGTGTCTGGATTAAAGCAGAAGAAAGGGAAAACAAACTTTAAAAAAATTAAATTTTTCCTGATTACAGAAGTAATTTATGTTTTTTGTAGAAAAATTGGACCTTCATACAAACAGATGTATCTTCCTCCTAGTTTTTTTTCTATGCACATTTATGTATGTGTGTTTAAATTATTTACATGTTATGGTGATGTGTAATATTCTCATATGATATAGTCTTGGTCTTAAATTTTACTTTATCACATTTTCTCCACTAATAAATTTTCTTCTAGAGCATCCTTTTTATCACAGAATTCCTTCAGATACATATAGGAAAATTTATGTGAGGTCCAGTTTCTCCCTGTTATACATAATGCTGTAATCAACATCTTTGAACGTATCTTTCCGTGCATTTTGATGACTCTCTAGGGGTAGTTCCTAGACATGTATTTGCACCCTGGAAATAATTATGCATATTGAAGCTCTCACCAGCAAGGAGTGAATGATAGCAGAGCAGATTTCAAATGTATTAGCGACATGGGAGTGGTTATGGTGAGACGAGAATTTCCTTGAGGTGGTCTACTCAACTTCATCTGTGTCTTTTAGCTTCATTTCAAAGACATAGCACAGCTTGTTAAATAATATACTTTTGCTTTTTTACGGATTTAAGAAGTCTTTATGTATAAGTTTGGGTTTATTAGTGCATTTATGATCAGTATTGCTATTTATTTCAACCGATACTTTGAGTCTTGGTCATTAGTATCTAGTGATTTTTCTTCCATATTTGATTCAGAAACGTACAACATTGGGTGGCTGACTAAGCCTGAGTTTTAATTAATTAGAAATGCTCTTTTTATTCAATTTTTATCAGCTTTGTTACACTATGTAGTGATAGCCGCATACATCTACATGTATTTTGTCCGTTTCAGCCATCTGCCACAGTTAGGCAACCAGGAAATAAAATAGTCTCAGAGTGACTGTGGAACTTCCAGAATAACAATCCAAAGGTCAACATACTTTATTTTGTTAGGAAGAATATGTATACATAGTAAGCTTCATATTAGAAGATGTAAATATACATTAACAAAAAGAAGAAGGGATAGCCAGGAGCAGAAAGGAATGGTTAGAACGACAAAGCAATATAAGGCAATTTAAAACAGGCATAACCGCATTATTACCTCTGAATTTCCAAGACAACACACTTCACTGATGGGTGTCCATAAGTCTCATTCTGAGCCATCAAACAGATGCTATGTTGTGATTAATATGCCTGTCCATTATAGAAGACTACGATGAAGATGATTATGTTAAAACACATGTTTGGGCATTTAATACACAAGTTTCAGTTTCTTATAAAATTAACTTATGCAGTACATCTCATACCACAGTGAGTAGTCTTCAGAGTCCAAAACGTGACATTTTCCCTGTAATTCAAAAAGTGATTTGAATATATATATATGCATATATATAATTTGAATTATTATAAAAGGAGAATTATTTTGTGCATGGCTTTCCTAAATAGAGAATCCTCTTAGATCAGAAAAATTGAAAGCAACTCCAGTCTGACTCCGAAGTTTGTGTTCTTTCCAATATCACACATAGTCTTCAAGTAACATCATTCCTTACACCCTTAAAATGTTTCTCAGTAGGAGTAAACATAAGGGCAATATTTTCGTGAGCTGTGGAAGGCAAAGTATGGTGGAGGCATATATTTTGGAGAATACACCAGGATATATATTTCTATCTATCTTCCTATCGGATTTTTTTTTTCAGGAAAGTCATTGACAAAATAATTCTCCTTAGTCCTGGCCATAGAAGCTTTACATTGTTGGAGGAGAAAGTTTGCTGGCATAACATAAATGATAGGGGTCCTGATATTGATGTCATGACCCACTAATCAATTGTGACCCACAATTGAAAGAAACTAGCATAGAAATAGAGTGTATCATTCATCTAGAGATAGATGGTTCCAAGGTTGGTTAATTCAGGGACACGATGATGCCACCAACGACCTAGGGGCTTTCTGCCTTGCCACTTGCCCCTCCTGGTCACAAGATGGCAGACACAACTCTAGGCATCACATCCTCAAACAAGTAGATCCAAAGACAGAACAGCACTTTTTCCTAGCATGTAGTATACATTTTAAATTAGAGGGTAATTCTTTTCCCCAGAAGCTCCTCCTCTCCTACTGGACTTCCCTTTTGGCCTCATTCATTGTTTAAGTTCCACCACAACCAATCCCTAAACCAGTCACTAGCAAGGGAAATAGATGCCACATTTGGTATGGATATGGTATGCTATGGTAACTGGAGGAGTGAACATTCGTTCCGTGGGACAGGGGAGGGAGCTCCTCTCTCCTGAGTTTGTGGAAGGCCCGATGCTCGGATTAATTCCAGCACAGCCAACAAGGAAGGAGTGGTGAGGAAAGCTGTTGGACACCTAGCTAACGATGTCTGCCACGTTTGCCAGGGCATTTTGACTATACTTCTGTCATAGTGTTAATATTATTAGACCTTCTCTTATCATTATCTGTGAGCTTATTTTATCTCTTTGGTAGATTCTAGATTCCTTAAGGATGGGGACTTACCATTTTTATCAGGACACGGAATAGTGCCTTGCCCTAAAAGGTGATTAATAAATATTTACTAAATTGATTAGAATTGGCCTATGCCAATTGATTAAATGCTTTCCTACTTTTTTATTGAATCTAAATTCTTTAAAATCAAGTTATTTGTTTGAATATCAACACCCTCCCAGTAAAGTTATGTTTATTCATTCCAGAAAATGATTAAGGGGCCTTAATCATAAAGGTATTGGAATAAAGTTACTGTGGGTACTGTGTAATATAAACCCTAAAAAGACTGTTTACAATTCTGTTTGGGTGTAGGAGGAAAAAAGGATTCAAATATAAATATAAGTGGGAAAGAAAACTTGTATTGAGTCCATTTTATGCATCTGTTAACATTTTGAAGACTATACAGTAGAATTTATCATCTTAAAGATTATGAAGTGAAAGAAATGACTTGTATATAAAATCACTGTGATTCTCTATTTAAAGCTCCATTTCATAGAAGTTTTCTTAGGAAAACTACCTCAATAATTTAAAATTCAGTACATTATTATACGTACCACATAATTTCATCAAAAAATCACTTTCAGTAGAATGAGATCACAAGACCAGAGTTTGGTTACTAATGTGGTGTGAAGTGTAAAGCCAGCGTTCCAAGTTTTAATTTTTTTTGTAATAGGAACATCTCTCAAAATCTTATCTTTTTTAATGTAAAGAATTCTTCGTATAAACTTCCCTTCTTTTGGTTCAGGTTCAGTGACTATACGTGTTCATAATTTTTCACGTTATCAACTATTACAACTACAGTATAAACTTCTGTTTTTTAAAAGATTTGAGATGGTGTAATTATAATTTTCTCCAAAAAGAAATATAGTCCTCATTTGCCTGCAGAATGGTCAATTTGTAGGTGTAAATGAGCAGTTCCTATCTTATTCAAGTAGAGCCATTTATTATATCTTCTTTCAAGTGACATGAAATTTTAAGTTTAATTCAACATAAAGACATGACTGGTTTTTAAAACATTTTATTGTTTGCTAATGGTACTTTTCAGTTACAGAATTTGCTAAGTGATGGTAGGAACAAATCGTTGTGTTCTTGTGTCATTCTGAAAGCAACTGGAGTACCTACTTCAGTTCTCTTCTCATTTTCTGATCTTTTAATCCTGGGGGGAAAAAATAGCAAAAGGAGCAAGTTAAACAATTTACTAATATTCCTAGTGAGTATCATGTACAGTCACACATATGGCTTCAGTTTTGCCAAAACAATATTACAGCCATTGAAGTTGAACTCTATAATTTTAAAACTTTCTTTGTTATCTCACTGCCTTTAGATATGAGGTGTCCAGGATGGAGGCCCCTGCCTTCAGAATACTTAAAACTATTATTCAATAATACAATAACAATTGCTGCCTTTTGTTGAGTACTTTCTGCATGCCTGGCACTGAACTCATCACTTTATTTTATTTTCCATAAGACAACTCTAAGAAGCTATCACTATTTATACTCTAATTTTATTTTATTATTTTTTTAACATCTTTATTGGAGTATAATTGCTTTACAATGGTGTGTTAGTTTCTGCTTTATAACAAAGTGAATCAGCTATACATATACATATATCCCCATATCTCCTCCCTCTTGCGTCTCCCTCCCACCCTCCCTATCCCATCCCTCTAGGTGGTCACAAAGCACTGAGCTGATCTCCCTGTGATGGCTGCTTCCCACTAGCTATCTATTTGACATTGGGTAGTGTATATATGTCAGTGCCACTCTCTCACTTCGTCCCAGCTTACCCTTCCCCCTCCCTGTGTCCTCAAGTCCATTCTCTACGTCTGCATCTTTATTCCTGTCCTGCCCCTGGTTCTTCAGAACCTTTTTTTTTTTTTTTTTAGATTCCATATATATGTGTTAGCATACGATATTTGTTTTTCTCTTTCTGACTTACTTCACTCTGTATGACAGACTCTAGGTCCATCCACCTCACTACAAATAACTCAATTTCATTTCTTTTTATGGCTGAGTAACATTCCATTGTATATATGTGCCACACCTTCTTTATCCCTTCATCTGTCGATGGACACTTAGGTTGCTTCCATGTCCTGGCTATTGTAAATAGTGCTGCAATGAACATTGGGGTACATGACTCTTTTTTTTTTTTTTAATTTTAATTAATTAATTTATTTTTGGCTGTGTTGGGTCTTCGTTTCTGTGCGAGGGCTTTCTCCAGTTGCGGCAAGCGGGGGCCACTCTTCATCGCGGTGCGCAGGCCTCTCACTGTCGCGGCCTCTCTTGTTGGGGAGCACAGGCTCCAGACGCGCAGGCTCAGTAATTGTGGCTCACGGGCTTAGTTGCTCCACGGCATGTGGGATCTTCCCAGACCAGGGCTCGAACCCGTGTCCCCTGCATTGGCAGGCAGATTCTTAACCACTGTGCCACCAGGGAAGCCCCCACATGACTCTTTTTGAATTATGGTTTTCTCAGGGTATATGCCCAGTAGTGGGATTGCTGGGTCGTATGGTAGTTCAATTTTTAGTTTTTTAAGGAACCTCCATACTGTTCTCCATAGTGGCTGTATCTATTTACATTCCCACCAACAGTGCAAGAGTGTTCCCTTTTCTCCACACCCTCTCCAGCATTTATTGTTATGCTCTAATTTTACATGGGAGTTTTAAAAAGTTCAAACTACCTACCCGAAGTCACCTTTCCATAAATAGCTCTGGCAAGGTTTATAAAGTTCATGGCCTTAACTATTAATAAGGAGATAAATAAATGCATTTTCTATACAAAGAGGGAACGTGTACCTTAGAGTAGAATAATCAACTATTGGCACCAGCTTATTTGGGATACAATCGATTTTCAAATATGCTGTGTATTCTCCACAAATATGCCCATAATTTTGAAGCCATATATAACATATAATTTTATTGGAAGACTATGGTATTTGTTCTTAGAGGCTTGAAAATTATCTGATTTAGTTGCTTTCTCTCTTTTTAAAGAAGGGAAAACACCCATAAATTTGAAGTGACTTGTGCAATACCATCTCCTCTTTGGGTGGAAAGCTGGAACAGGAACCCAGGTATCCTGACTCCCCATCCAGGTCATTTCTACCTCACTCCTCACTTTCTCAGTAGAAGATCATCGATAGCATTTATAACTTGGAATTACATTTGAATTCATACATGCAGTAGAATTATATAATCTCATATACACAGAAGTAAGGGTTTATATATATGGATAATGGTCACTTATTTTATTGACTATTTCCCACTCATTTGGAAGAGCTTTCTGTAATGAAAGGATATTTTGTGCTTAACTGTGAAGACTTCTTGCTAAAAGCTTAATCTATAGAATCCCAGCACTGAAAAAGGAATCTAGCAACGTGTCTAGTTTAGCTTCCTCCAGGTTGGATTAAAAACCACTTTAGACAAGTAATTTTCTTTTAGGTTTTTAAAGAGATTTCCCACCTACCTGTTCAAATATTTGCATCCCTTCACTGTCAAAAATTACCCTTTTTAAAAATCTTCAGTGCCATTCTAGCCTATTCTTGCTGGTCAAACCTTTGAAAGATAAAGAGAACTAATATTCCCTTATAGTGTTGTCCTTAAAATTAACAGGTTTCAATAATATATATTCTGGTAGGAATTCAAAGTAGTTATAGAATTTAAACCCACCGCGAAAGCTCCGGTCTTAATTACTAAGCCATGTAGATAAACTCATTTATAATAGAAACTTACAGTACAGGCTTGGTCTAATAGAATCATCGAACTGTTGCTACTGAAACTGTAGGCCTTGGATTGTGTGGGAATTGAGAACTCTGGGGGCTAGTCTCGCTTTACCATTCTCATAGGTGTTGCGGCGACTTCACGGTGTACTCACCACTTCCTCCCGCTTGGTCTTGTCTGTTGCTGGCCACGCCTCCAGAGGCAGGTCAGGAAGCATGGGGAACATCGGAGGCAGAGGCGGCTGGGGCAGCAGGGGCGGGAGAGGCTGCGGCTGGACGGGCTGCTGGGCGGGCGCAGGGAGGTGTGGCTGGTGGGGCTGGCTTGGAGTCGCGGAGTGCTGGCCAGGAACTGGCGCCATGGTTTGCCGGGGGACCGCGGGCTGCTGGGCTGGCACCATGGGCAAGTGGTGATGAGGCGGCAGGGCAGCCTGCTGGGGTACCACGGGAATGATTCGGTGGGGCAGCCGGCCACCCATGGGTTCGTAACCGTAGGACGGGTACTGGTGAGAAACAGAGAGTCGGGTTTACCATCAGCCCCACTGACTTCCAGCCGGAGAAGTAGCAGTGTTTTCTTTGTCATTATGACACTGTTAGTATTTATTCATTTTTTTCCTGTGCAAGAATTTCTAACCGTGTATACAGATATGACCCTTTACAAACTAGACTTCCCATTAGTGTCTGTATGTGGCATAGATACGTTACCTCACTTAAAAGGGAATTGAAATGCATGCTTAATATCTTAAGGGAACAAAGAACAAAAAAAAACATCTACGTACCGGGTGTCTTATTATGTTCTGCTACCACTTCAGAGGGGTAAGCACCTTAGGAGAAAGAGACATTAGAATACATTTGTTTTAATTTAGTTACATGAAACATACACTCACTGATGCAGTCCCGTCAATACGGACAACCTGAAAATATGAGCTCTATGGAAGAAAGAATAAGGTAAACATTTGTCAGGTGCTCCCTATGTGTGAGGCTCTACCTTACATCCATGGCACACATTTTTCATGTTTTCCCACATACTCTGAGGCAAGTATCATCACCCTCACTTTTACAGACAAGGTCAGGGAGAGTTAAAGAGGTTCCTGAGCTTGACAGAGGTTACAAAAGTAGTAAGTCTGTTTAGTTCCCTGGCTCCTGCTGTTCTTTGCAAGAGAAAAACAAAACGGAAAATTAATGTGATATAACATTAATTATATACTTTTTTTTTTGATTTGATGTCACAATGAAAAAGATAAAGGAGGCAGAAACACTGTCCCTCATCCTAGAAACACAGGTTTTCAGGTCAAATATGTCAACCTTTTAAGGTTTAACAGAAAATCTTGCCTCAAATTTTTTTTTTTTGACACTTTCCCTCAGTTTGTATGAGTAAACAAACTCATGGATTGTCATTTGAACCTATGAAAGAAGGAAGAGTTTCCTTCCTTTCTAAACAGTATGTATTCGGTTCACGTCAGGTCCGGGGACTCCTTCGTGTACAACATTTGATATCAGGACAACGAACAATTCTTAACCTTGTTCAAGTTATACTTAACAAAGCGCCTTTTATATTGCTTAATTATTTTGCTCCCCAAACAACATTTTGAAGTGTGGGTATTATTCTTATTTCCCCTTTCCAGATGAGGAAACTAAAGTTCTAGAGAGAGAAAATGATTTGCCCAAGGTCACATGCTTAGTATGGGGTTGAGGAGAGCCTCAAACCCGATTTCCAGAAATCTCATGCTTTCCATTGCTCTACAGAATGTCTCACAAACCACTTGGTCACTAATATTTCAGTAAAGACAAATGAGGGAGATGCATAGAGTATGAACATCTTAGAAGCAGGAGTTTTCCAGCTGGAAAGGATCTTAAATAACATCTTACCTGATTCCCCATGTTTCACAGGCTGGGATAGAACAAAGCTGTTCAGCCAGAATTCATTTCTGCCTTACTGTGCAGTTCCCCTGAGTGGTAGTTTATGATGGATACATTTTATAGCCTTATAAGAGGAGAAACTGAGTCAGAGAGGCCAGGTAGGAGTGTTCTGGGGCAATGCAAGCTTGAGGTGACCCATCAGGGCTTAAACCAGGAAGCTGGTAGTGAGAACTGAAAAAGTGGTACTGAGAAACATCTTGAATGAAGAA
This sequence comes from Balaenoptera borealis, assembly GCF_965194805.1. Lineage (NCBI taxonomy): Eukaryota > Metazoa > Chordata > Mammalia > Artiodactyla > Balaenopteridae > Balaenoptera > Balaenoptera borealis. Next base: position 8,938,725 of record NC_138881.1, on the reverse strand, counting down.
TCAACACACTATTCTTTACAGAGCCCAGGGCATTGTTAACTCAAACAATGGTCAAAATTAGAAAAGAGAAAAATTACCTCATAGCTGAAGTTGATATAACCAGGGTGCCCAGGATGAGGTGGTAGCTTTTATAGGGAGGGGGAAAGGAGAAGATAAAGAATGAGGGAGAGGGAGAGAAAGAAGGAGAGAGAGAATATGCAATTTTCACATTAAGAGAGACTGAAGCTACTTTTTAAAAATCTATATAGTGCAGAATATATTTGAGGTCTACTTTTAGTTTGAACATGTACGCTGTGTAGGAGAGGAGCCCTCTTATTTTAAAGAGGTCCAGAACAGCTAAATGACCTGGGAGCAGAAACCAGCACACATTTATCCTCCAGTGACCTTCAGACACCCCTCCATCCATGTTGTCAATTAATGCTACTCTATCCCACCCATCATTTCATTTCTTGATGAAACTGTCGACTAAAAATATATTCACAATCTAAAAGTTGAGAGTTCTGTTGTATTCGGCAGAAATTTTTAGGACTTCAAGCCCAGGAGGCAGCATCTCAAGTAAACCTGAGAAAACTGCTCCGAGGAGGCGAGGAGGAGCCAGGATATGTAGAAGTTTTGCAACAAAGGGCAGGTAGTCTGAACGTCAAAAGATTATTGTTAATTAACGAAAACCAGATATCTCAAGTTAAGGAATTTAGCGCTTTTCTATGTATGGGAAGATGCAAGAGTCTGGGCTCATTGAAATCCTTCCTTTGATATGCACCTCAGCTAGCTGGGGCCAGTATCCTGTGTTTTCATGTCCTGAGTTTCCTCAGGGCTCACCGCGGGGAGTGGCTGCAGTCTGATGGCTGCTAGATAGCAGGTATTCTTCCCTTCCTGAGTTCCCTCAGGGCTCACCCGCTCACCTGGCTGCAATCACTGATGACTGTGACATCCTTTGTTTACTGATATGGCAGGCAATATTCCATTTCTCAAGACTCACTCCATGTTGGGAAGAATGATATGTTTCTCTTACACAATTACAAAATACCAGCAAGAAGAGAATTGTCTCACAAACCTTCCCTTATAGATCAGGAGGTGGATAAGTGCTTAAGTACCAACGAGATTACTCATAATTGGCATGCAAAGTAAATAGCACATCAACAACAGCAAAACAACTAAGTGCGAATTATCGATGAATGTGAAAACAAGATGGGTGTGGCAAAGTGGAAACATTATAAATCCCATGGAAAATGAAAGAGTTGATTTGTGAAGTTTTGGCCGATTCTTTTTATTATTCTGTCTTCTTTTTATTATTCTGTCAATGTTTCTATGGCAGAAAAATTTTAAAGCTCAAAATAAAGAACAACCTGAATAATTCTCTAAACCAGGACTCTCTGTCTTTTCAAAAGTGGAGGCCAAGTAATTGATGCCTGCATTGTGGAATTCTGGATTAAGGCTCTATTCTCTTGAAATGCTCATATTTCATAAGAGGATTTATTCCTCTCATCTGAATGTGAATTATTTTAGTTTTAGTTAACTGCCTTTCCTCTATCTTCTTGATATAAGCCCTCAGAGAATAGGGGTGTTGAACTGAGGAGTGGAAAAGAGACTGAATTTGTAATGCAGAGGCCCTCAGGGGACTAGGAATTGCCACAGTGTAGGATTTCAGGAAGACAGAGCACAGAATCTTGGTCTTATGGGTGAGAGAGGAAGAGAGGAAGTAGATATTCAAGCTTTGCTGGCTTCTGGTTGTATCAACTGCTCTTTAGGCCACCGAAAAGCAGATGGATCCTGCCTTGCCTGCATGTGACCTAACCTCTTCTGTGTCTGTGTTTAGAGAGAATTGGTCAGACTTCCTGGTCCTTGGTACATTTGAATGTAAAATATATCCATATGTATTGAGCATAGGTTGGATTCCAGACAACCACACGGAAGTCATGTGCTTAACAGGTGCACCCAAAAGGACGAGGCCTCTCAGAACAGGGAGGTGGGTGAAGAAAGGAATTCCTAACACAAAATCTTACCCCCTGAAGGACAACGGCAGTGGAGTTTGGAGAGCACGAAAATATTTGGACTCTTGTGAGAAATTGGGTTTTAGAGAAAACTGACATTTTTGTAATATTCGCCTAAGGCCGATTAAGTACTTTCTCTGGAGGCCTTTCAAGGGTCCCTTGCAAAAGTTTCCTCCATCTAGAGATGGGTGATGTTATTTACAAGCTGAGTGTCCCATTAGAATCTCCTGGGGTGCTTGTTAAAATGCAGAGTCCTGGTCGCCACCCCAGCTGTACTGAATCAGAATCTTTGGCATCTGGGAATCCATTTTTTTAATAACAAGTTCTTCATAGTGTTTCTTAAACACAGAGACATTTGAGGATATCTGATCTTGTACTGTTTTAAACCCTAACGTTTACCAACTGTGGGGCAGACTTTTATTTCCAAGCTTGTGAAATTGGACATTGACTTATGAAGGGGGTGTTTTACTCACGGGCATAGAGAAGGCTGCTCCCAGGAGGCAGGCAAACAAAATCCAGGTCCCCATTTCTTGATGGCCCTGAAATATAAGTCAACACCCACTTTTCTTATCTCTTCTCAAATATGGACATAATTGATGCTTCATAAAACCCACATAACCCATATTAGTCTGTTGCTAGTAAAAAGGATAGGACCATTCCTTGTGAGGTTACTTCATTCCTATATGATTTCCAGTTCTGAACCCATTTTATTGTTTCTGGAGTTACAGTGGTAATAAAGATGCTTTTCATTTAGGTTGAGAGCTGAACAAGTTGTAGGGACATAAATAATCTATCATTACACGACTTTGCATACCATTTTCCTATACCTATATAGCCTGTAGAGTCATAGAAGCTAAATGTAGCTTATAATTAATGATTAAAAGAATAGAGTTGGCTCTAAAAGTTGAGGAGATCATCAAGGTGCACAGTATCTGATAGTTTTAGAACCAGGAGGCACAGAAATGTTTTTTGGTACCGTCCACCTGAGCACTGCTACTGTTAAAAACAAAGACCAATCATCTGAGAAAATAGAATAAGGAAGGAGTGGAATTTAGTTTCAGGTGTTCTGACCCATAGGACTTCAGGCAAGACCCTCAGGTAACATACCCCTGAGCTCCAGATGTGGAGCAAAAGATGTGGTTGAATGGAAGGGAGGGGACGGTGCTAATATTCTGTGATTATTCCATGAATATTGAATGACTTTTATTTGAAAGATTCCATATTTAGTTACTGACATCTTCCTTTTGTTTGACACTGCACTGTAATTATTCCGCAAATAAGACCCTTGGAACATGAAGCAAAATAAGCCATCCTAAAATACATTGCTTAGTGGTGTAAATTATTGACTAACTTTGAGAACTGTCAGAAGAAAGGCCTTAAATTTTGCACAGGAAGAGAATATCAAGTGTAATAATGCTGGCTATGAGAAGTACACTGACATTTTTACCTCCTAAATCTGTTTTTTAAAATTTGAATTAATGAAAAAAATCATTCAGTTGATGGTTCTATTTGATGGAATTAAATGAAATGTTTTTCCAAGAAATGGATCACAGCCTGTGAAAAATTATTTTTACCTTAATTGATAAGTAATTAAAATAAATATTTTGCTGTGAAATTTGGCCCTGAAAAGTGCTTTGGGATTCTGGACCTAAAATTTAAAGAAATATAGACAAACATTTTGCTGCATTAGAAAGTAATACAGTTCATTTAAGTAATCAGAGTCTAATTGGCATCTTTTGAACATGAAATGCAGAAAAAGAATAAGTATGATAGAAAGGATACCAAATTATGAATAAAATCCACATACCTTTGAATACACGTACTCAGAGTAAGTTTCTTTCTGAAACTCAGGGATGCTTGATCCTTTAGATTTCTTCCAACTAAGAGCTCCTTATATACCATTCATGGCATCTAGAACAGCCAATCAGGTTTCTGAAAGAAAAATGTGTTGAGTATAACTAAAAATCCCTGCATCATGACTTTTAGAAGCTGTGATCACATGTAAGGCTGTATGTTGTGATTAGTGCGTATAGAGTCTTTCATTATAGGCAATAATAGGTTTAACAGGCAAACAATTTCATCAGGCTGTCTTTAAGTCAGCAAATTAGTTGACTGCACATGCTGATATATTCAAATTTACTGTTAATAAGTGGCTATGTCATTGTCTGTTCCCTGGTTCTAACAAACATAACCTTGTTCTTTACCAAAAATATGTTAGATGGTTGAGTTTCTAAAGTGTAATCAAAGTGTTCTCTAGGGTTCCCTAGCCCTCAGATCAGGATAAATTGATTCAAATCCCCATTCTGGTAAAATCCCAAAGCTCTTGCCAATAATTCTCTGAGGGATTATAATTTCAGGATCACCACTGCTCTATTTTCTACTTGCATTGAAGGTATTTTCTCATTCCCTGTGATTATTCCTTTATCACCATTCTGGTGTCCACCGAAAGAGGATAAAGTCCCTTCTCCTTGGCCCCATCCTGCAACCCATCTGCCATCCAAGCACCCATGAACTCAAGGTTATCACAGTAACCAAACTTTTACTCATGATCAGAAAGACAAGGCAAGGAACATATCACATACCACACCACACACTTAAAAATGTATTTTGATTCCTGCAAACAAATGTGTATCACAGGAAGCATTGCCCTGGCTCCCACACCCCACATAGCAGCTCAGCCTCTCTGAGTATGATGACCTTTCTTAGCCCGCACCCTTCTGGCACAACCCCACATTCTCTAATAAGCAAGTCCGAATTCTACTCTCTTTTTTTTTTTCAGAGTCTCCTTACTGTCCCTTTTGTTGTCTTGTCCCCATGTTCTCAGCAGCCTCTCCTTTGCCTGAACAACAAACCAAAACCCTGCTCTCTCTAAGAGGACCTCCGATCTAGCTGTTAAATTCTTTGACACTTCCACCTTAGTAAAGCATATGGATTTTTTATTTTATTATAAAATATGATCAATTAAAAAGCAAAATTTGTGACCAGTGATAAGAGGTAGTTGATGAGTAGTCTATCAATATTAGGTCAATAGAAGAAATACTCATTACATACCCAGATACTGTTGGCAGTATAGCTGGAACTTTTTGAGTATTTAAGTAATATTTTTAAAGTTTGTTCATGTACATATATTCTTTTATTGATGCTCCACATTGGCTGAATTAAATTCAAGGAGAAAATATCCATGAAAGGCAATGTAGTATTATTAAGAGCTGGAGGTTAGAATTATGTGGGTCCTGAACCCAGCTTCACCGAGGGTTTAGGGACCATTGACAAGATACTAAGCCTATCTGAGCCTCAGTTTTCTCATCAGTAAAATGAAGGTAATTATAGAACCTACCTAAGAGGATTAGTGTGAAAACTAGATGAGAGACATCTCTGGGGGGAATGGAAAATTATCACCTTCCCCAACCCCATCACTTGGCACACGGTTAATGTTTAAAAAATGCTAACAAATAAGATTCTAAGATGATCTTTGAGGATGAATTAGTAGGGAATGAATAGCCATCGTGAAGAAAGTAAGGTAGACCTTTCAATCAGAGAGAGAGAGAAATTACAAAAAAGAAAGTGGAAGTTTATGACATGCAAAGTGTATGAATGAAAGGGAACGTAGAATATGGTCCGAAAATCCAATTGTGTCCATAGTTTGCATTTAGTTATGGGTGTATTTATTGTATATCAAAGGCAAGAAGGATTCCTTTTGAATGAACTTGCAAAATGGATTTTAGGAGAATTGCTCTCCGCTTACTTGAAGGGAGAAGAGGTTGGGGGGGTGCACAGCAAGGAGGTAAGGGAGAGTAGGAGGGAGAGGAAGGAAAATGTAGATCATATTATATGCTTTTGCAATCTTTTGCCCTATTTTATTTAACTACATATATTGAAGTGCCTGAAAAGATTAAGGACAAGTCACTGGTGAACTAATAGTGGTGTTGTGGTTTTACAAAATTCACCTCATTACTTTGCCTTACCTTTAGACAATGAGAGAGTGTCATATATTTGGCCACAAGGATCAACGAAATGATCCTTTGTTATGGCATTAATTTCTCTGGTCCATTGGATAGTGAGTCATTGCCAATTCACTATGGGCAGTTGTTCAGTGTGATGGCAAATACAATAGAAATGATGGGGTTCTTTCTATTTATTTTCCCCCACTGCATATCCCGAGTCACAAGGTACTAAAATATGGATCTCTGTGCTTGAAATCTCTTCCACTAATGTAGGTCCCACATATACAATTTAAAAGTTAGTCAATGTTTTGGGGGGAAAAATTCAATTGAAATTTTTTCCTATAAGCAGTTGTTTCATTTATGAGTAAGTTGACGTCATAAAACAGAATTTACTAGATTGACTACTTATTTTGTTGTGTAGAGGCTATAACATTTCCAAAGTATTTGTGTTATTGTTTTCCTTACTCTTTGACCTCAAATATTTTTTTTTAAATCACTATTTTAAAAATGGATCACAAGAATAAAATATTTTCCTCTATGGCAGTATCTCTGGAATATCTGTGGCAGAATGACCCCAGAATGTGTCTTTATTCACTTATGCATTCATTTCAAATACATATGTTGAATACTTAAGAACCTAAGACCATTTGTGTTACTTAGGAGACAAATACATGCATGATTTTATTGCTGTTTCTAAAAGCTTTTCTCCAAAATGATGAGTGAAGAAATGCCCTTATGAATTATAGGTTCCCATTCTTGCTTAATGGGAAGAAGGAAGGTCCAAGAAAGGGTTATAAAAATATTACATTCAGACACCTTCTGGCCCAGAAACAGCTGCTCTAACTCCCTCCTGATTCCTGTAGGATCAAGCAGGGCTGCAAAACATGCAATTCATGTGGAAGGACCTCAGGCTGGGATTTTAGCACAAATCAAGAACCAGACGGTCCCTGCCTGCCAGTGGTCAGAGATGAGGAAAGTATAGGTTAATTCCAGGCAGCTAGAATCTAACCTACAGCTGTAACACCTCCTCGCTGTGTCCCAATCAACTACTTTTAATAAAGAGAAGCCATGGTAGTCAAGAGCCAAAGCACCCTTGAGCTCTGAGAGGAAGCATATTTTAAATGTCTTCACCTCCTGCAATGCCTGGCCTCAGACAAAAAGTAGGCACTCAACAACAACAAATTTTATACATATAGAAAATTTTTATGTGGTGCTTTATAATTTTTTAATAAGTTCTTTTGCCCATTTTTTTGGTAGTAGTTATTCTTTTTCTTGACTTACAACCCATCACATTTTGCTGTTCTCACATTGCTTATGCTAGCAACTTCTCCCCTTCTAATCTGCTGCTTCTGATTTACAGTGCGCTGGAAAATCACGTGCCCAAACTTGTTAGAAGTATGTGTGGACTGTAAGTAAAGGGATGCTCTAAGCAGAGGTAGCCTGGGAGGCTCACTTTTGAAAAAAGCTCAAAAATTTCAGTCTTGTGGCCTTGGTTTTCGAATGCTGAGAGGATGTTTTGTTTTGTTTTGGGCTTTTCCCCCTTTGCTCAACTTCCTGGTTTTTAGCGGTGGTCAAGATATGTGGGTGATCTTTGAATACGTGAGGTGTTATGAGTTCCAGGAGCCTTCCTTATCATCTATAGGAGCTCAACTCTTGAATCTTCTTTTAAAGCAGGCCTACGACTATCTAGTATTCTGGAACAATTTTAGGAGTAGGTTTTCTTAAGTAGTTGGAACCAAAGTCGGCTTTTAAATGTTCCTTCTGTAGACATTTACTTAGAAGAAAATATCATTCTCCAAGATGGTTGTTTTGTTTGTTTTGCTGGAGTGGAATTGTACCCTTTTCTGAACTCAGGGACACCACCACCAATTGATTCCGATAAACACACTGACTTCCCTTTGCAACCTTTAGAAGTCAGGTATTGTGTCTTTTTTTTTTTTAACATCTTTATTGGAGTATAATTGCTTTACAATGGTGTGTTAGTTTCTGCTTTATAGCAAAGTAAATCAGTTATACTTATACATATGTTCCCATATCTCTTCCCTCTTGCGCAAGAGGGAAGGTATTGTGTCTTAAACTTCCTTGGGAGCTCTTTGGTACCTAGAAAAATCTCTTTTACAAAGTAGGTGCTGGATAAATGTGCCAATTAACTGATGAAAATATAGAGAAGTTATCCATGACATAATGAAAATATTAAAAATGTGCTTGATCTGTGTGGAATCTCCCTAGACAAAGAAATCTTGCAGTGATTTAGATGGGCCTTTTAAACAGCTAAGTCAGCATTGCTGTCAATTGCTCCTTTGGACTTTCATACAAATAGCCTCTGATAAGGACCTAAAAAGGGAGATGCTGTAAAAGGTTTAGAATCTATTATCATAAAATCGTTACTACATTTGACTCTGACCTGTTAGTTCAAGTTGTAATATATTACAAGCAAGTATACTATAATAGATAAAATTGATTTTTTCCTTATTTGGGACTGAGTTTATTTGCTTAATATAATAAAGTTTTATTATTATTATTAGCTTCTTAGGCTTCAGCCCCAGGTGTAATTTGAAAAGAATAATAACAAGAAAAACCTCTCTCACCCACATTCACATACTTTATTGATTGCAAACCATCAGTACATATTCCAGAATATGCTGGAATTAACTATGTTTTATGGCTGGTCGTTTGAAGCTATGGGGAAAAAAGAGGAATCTTCTACTGGCTAACAACATTTAATAAGTGAGTAGACTTGGAATAAAAAGCGTAAGAAAAGCAGTAATGGAGGTAAGGGACGAGAAAGAAGAAAGGCACATATAAGAAGAGGAAATGCATTGTGATGGTATTCAAGATGGTGATCAAAGCAAGCCACAAGAGTTCTGAAAAGAAAAAAGGAAACATTATTGAAGCAGTAGGAAATAAAACAGCTATGCAGTAAAGGGAGGTGGTCCTAGGGTCATAAGCTCTGAACATATCCCTTAAAGGCCAAAACTGTGATCTAACTTAAACAGCCATTATCGAGCACTTAGTGTGTGCCTACCACAGTCATTGGTGCTGGAGTACAAAGATGAATAAGACAGTGACCCGATTCTCAAACTGCTCACAGGTTCTAAAAGAAAGCTCCACTTGGAGTTGGGGTGGAGAATGCTGGGAATGGGCGTTGGAACAAATCTTCCTTCTCACCTTCAGGAGATTAACACACTCTCTGCCTATGTCTGGCTTTGTGGCGGAGAAAGGGGTGAGGAGGGAGGAGAGGGAGAGCAGTGACACCAAGAGACATGGGGCCTATGGGAAAGGCGGGCCCTCTAGAGTATTCCAATAGTTCTTTGGCTGGACTGGGAAGGGGCATATTAATTGTATATAGACCCACTTCAGTCTTTCAGCCTAATGTCCTGTACTTTCTGCTTCTGCAGTGATTGTACCTTAATGGATACGTACACACTGAGTCATCAGGGAAAGATTAGAATATAGGCAGTGCCTGCTGTTTCCAAGGACAGTATAAAGTAGATAGAAGTGTTTATGAACTAACATCTAAAACAAAATGTCTACCAATAGGGGACCGCTTCAAATCAACTATGGCACATATAAAGGGTATCAATCTGTATTTGTTGGCATGGAAAGATGTTTGTGATACATAGTTAAGTGGAAACAATAGATTTTTACAGTCCTCTCGCTCGGAAATGATTCTCCTCCTCCTCCTCCTCCTCCCTCCTCTCCTCTTCCTCTGTCTCCTTCTCTTTCCCCTCCTTCTCTTTTCTGTTTTTCTCCCTCCCTCTCTCTCCCTATCTCCATTTGGGGAGATATTCACCAAAATATTAACAAGAGTTATCTAAGGGACTCATTCCTGAAAGCCTCTGGGAAACCAAGATTTTATTTCTTTTAAGTAATTGGTGAATGGAACAAATGCAGGGGAGATAAAAGAAGTTTAGGGCATAATATTTCTCCTTCATGTTCAGTGAAAGTGATGAGTGATAGTGCTGGATCTTCTGTAGGCCTTAGGTTTATTTAATGTTCATTCTCAGGGGGGAAAAAGCTGAACATAAAAATCAAAGACAAACAAAATGATTTTTAGAAAGTGATAGGCTCCCTTTTAGATCATTAGTAAAAAAATATCTGAATAATATAAGCATTCATAGAGAGAGCTCATACAGCTTGTAATTTGAAAGGTCTGTAAGCATTTGCTGGTGGAGCAATTTTCAATAAGGGAAATTATATGCAGATGGATAGTATGTTGTTTGGGTTATAATTAACTGGTAACTGTCGGGAGTGAAAATGTTACGTCTGTGTTAACAGAGGTAACACAGTAATCTAAGAACAAGCGTTTTTACTTCTGCTTATTGAGCAAAATATAATACACCAAAGTAAGTTGCACTTTCCTAATGGGATTCAATGTACACATACACAGACTGGTAGTTTTCAAACAAAAGCAATATGCTATGGTGGAGAGAACTTGTCTTTGGCAAAGGACAGCATAGGTTAGAATCGTGGTTGGGCCATTGACCTCTGAGCAAACGTTCTTGACTCTTGTACACTTACCTTACTGCCTGGAAAATGGGGAAACACCATTAAGGGGAAGCTAGTAATGTCTTCAGCATACATTTGACTCTTCCTAGCATGATTTCCAATATTAAGAGTGACGATTTTAGTAATTGCTCAAGGAGGAAAGAGAGCAAATTTAAAGAAACAAAGGAAATAGTTCACCACCCAAAAGGTTGGAAATGATTGTTCTCACATATTTGATACGCAGAATTTCTTCTATTGTTCTTTGACAGATAATTCTTATATTGTTACAGTTTAGTAGCATAACCTTTCATCTTCATCTCTTAAGGAATTACCCACAGGGACATGAATGTAAAATGTCAGAATACTATTTTAACATCATCTACTAATTCTACAGGGAACAAGAAATATATGGTAAGACCTAAGTACGGGCGATGTCCCCGGTTTTGGCTGTGTTGTCATTCCTGTTATCCATTCCGGTTATTGTTTTAGCTCATGGCCCTTTGAACATGGACAGCGCCCTGAGCAGCCTTTCAGCTAGTATTTTCTTCATCACATCCCTAAATTATATAAAACTCAGTGATAGTAGTTGAGAATTATTTCCAAACCTCTATTTAAAAAGTCACATCATGAATGGTATGTCTGTTTGGAGTATTAACTAGATCTGAAGTTGATATAACTCTGAGGAAATAAATTAGCAGGAATACCAGAAGTTAATTCAATTCTACTCACATCCATTTTATCATAGGAATTTTTACTTGAAATGAAATTAAAGAGATGCAGTCACCTGTCACAGAATTCTGTGGAGTGAGTGCAAGTTTGTTCTAATTATAGATGACATTTCCCCCAGTATAGTGCTAAAATAGCTTGAGAATCATAAAATCTCTCTTTTTTATATTACCTAGTGCATCATCTTCATCATCATTGTGCTCTTAGGAGATTCGTAGTCATGTGCTAAGTCTCTTCTCAGTAGCATGCCATATATCTCCAAAATTTTTAAATCATTGGGATAAAATATTTATTGAGTATCTGTAATATCCAAAGCATAGCACACATATAAATATATGGCATGTTATCCATACAATGCAATATTATTCAGCCATAAAAAGGAATGAAGTACTGGCACACCCTACAGCGTGGATGAACCTTGAGAGCATTATGCTAAGTGAAAAAAGCCAGACACAAAAGACCATGTATTGTATGATTCCATTTCAGAGATACCTAGAATAGGCAAATCTAGAGACAGAAATTAAATTCATGGTTGCCAGGAGGTGGGGCAGAGAGAAATAGGGAGTGACTCCTAATGCGTTTGGGGTTTTTTTGGAGAGGATGATGGAAATGTTCTGGAATTAAATTAGTGGTGATAGTTGCACAACCGTGTGACTCTACTAAAAGCCACTCAATTGTAAATTTTAAAATGGTGAGTTTTATGGCAGGTGAATTATATCTCAATCTAAAAAACGACATATCAAAAATATGTACACGTCATTGGTCTCTAACCTCAGAAGCTTACCATCTTTATACATTATATAAAATATAGAAACAGGAAAGGTTAAAGACAGTGCAGTGGTGTGGAATAATAGTACAAGAGTTGCCCCATGATGATACAGTTGATGATGATGACAATTATGATGATGAAACTAAAGTTTATTAAGTGCCATCTGATGTTCTAGCATTTTACATGTTTAAATAATTATTGGTTACTTTCCACGTGCCAGGCATGTTCTACGTTCATGGAGTGTATCAGTGAGTAAAAGACAGAGATCCCTGTTCACAATCTCGCAGAGAGCAACTATGAACAATAGATATGGTAAATAAATGATATGTTAAAAGGTGATATATGGAATCTAAAAAAAAAAAAATGGTACTGATGAACCTAGTGGCAGGGCAGGAATAAATACGCAGACATAGAGAATGGACTTGAGGACATGGGGAGGGGAGGGGGAAGCTGGGGCAAAGTGAGAGAAGCATCAACGTATATACACTACCAAATGTAAAATAGATAGCTAGTGGGAAGCAGCAGCATAGCGCAGGGAGATCAGCTCGGTGCTTTGTGACCACCTAGAGGGGTGGGATAGGGAGGGTGGGAGGGAGGCTCAAGAGGGAGGGGACATGGGGATATATGTATGCATATGGCTGATTCACTTTGTTGTACAGCAGAAGCTAACACAGCATTGTGAAGCAATTATACTCCAATAAAGATGTATAAAAAATAAAATAAAATACTACTAGAGATTTTTTTTAAAAAGGTGAGAAAGGCTAAGGAAAAGGAAAAGAGAGCTGGCTAAGGGGCATTAGAAGTGCTGAGTTGCAAGTTTCAATAGGGTGGTTGGTTTTAAACAAAACCTGAGCATCTCTAGGGTAAGGGCCAGCACAGAGGCACCAACATGGAGGCGTACTTGGAATGTGGGAGAACTGGCGGGAAGCCAGTGGTGCTGGCGTGGTATGAGGTCAAGGCTGTAGTACGAGAAGAGGTCCCAGAGGTGACATCTTGTAGTGCTTCCATGCTCTTAGCAATTAAATGTACAGTTCGTCACCTAAAATAACTGCTATCGTTTACCATGAACCAGAGGCTTTGGAAAAAAGGTAGAATGATGTCTGGGCTTTGGGGATGCAAAGGATTTGGATAGATGTAGAGGCTATTCCATCATAGGGCTTTGTCACTGGAAAGAACAGAAATGGAAAAATGCAGAGCGTGTTTGGGTGTGCGGAAGGAGACCAGCTGGGCAGGAGTAGAGGTTTTAGATCGAAAAATAGTAATGCAGGTGGCTGGTGGGAAGAGAGAGACCCTGGATACCAGCGCAAGGAATGTGAGTTGTGTATAGTTGGCAGTTGTAAAGCACTGAGCATTTGCTCTCACCATCCTTGCTTTCTTGGGTTTCTAACAAGAAAGTTCGTCGGGAATGAGGAAGTTGAAGCAGGAAGTGGCCAGATGACTTGGCCACCTTTACATCACAATGAGAGGTGGAGCAGAGGCCAGACCCCTGGGTACCTACCCTGTCCCAGGCCCTCCTGACCTCTTAGCTCACAGATGAATGCAGTATATCTCAGGGCCCCAGACCAAATAATGACATTATGGGAACATCTAGAAATAGATTAATTAAAAAAGGAAAAGTCTTTAATGTCTTTCCTATAAAATATAGGGTTGCATTTAAAAAGTGTTGCCACAGAATATTCTCCAGGTAAACCTAGAGCTATTCAAAAATGCTCTTGCTTAGTCAGAAATAAAAACTACTTAATGAAAAGTCTATAAAAAGAATTTTAATAACCTTATTGCTCTATCATTTACATATCATAAAGTTCACCTGTTTAGAGTGTACAATTGAGTGGGTTTTAGTATGTTTTTTTGTATCTTTACAAAGTTTGTAACCATCACCACAATCTAGTTCCAGAACATTTTCATCACCTGAAAAGAAATCCCATACTCATTAGCAGCTGCCCCCTATTTCCCTTCACCTAACCCCTAGACACCCACCAATCTTCTTGCTGACTCGATGGGTTTGTCTATTCTGGACATTTCATAAAAATGGAATCATACAATATGTGGTAGGAAAATGGATCTCTGAGAACCTCTACAGCAGGGTTTCTCAGAGTCAGCATTCTTGGCATTTGGACTAGATCATTCTTTGTTGTGGGAACTGTGCTGTGCACTGTAGGATGTTAGCAGCATCCCTGGCCTCTACCCACTAGATGCCAGTAACACCTCCTCCCCCAGTTGTGACAACCAACAATGTCTCCAGACATGGCCATATGTTCCCTGTGGAAGAGGGGGAACAAAATTGCTCCCAGTCGAGAACCACAGATCCACACTTACCTAAGAATTGAGCTGAGTGTAGAGGTGTAGAAGTGGGGTGGGTGCCTAGACCCAGCATCTGTGGTGGCAAAACCACTGTTTCAGGGTCCTTGAAGATCTGAATGATGAACCCTGAGTTCTAAAATTCTGTGATTTCTTTTAGAAAATAGTGAAGAGATAAATAGGGGAAAGGAGGGACTTCCCTAGTGGCACAGTGGTTAAGAATCTGCCTGCCAGTGCAGGGGACATGGGTTTGATCCCTGGTCTGGGAAGATCCCACATGCCACAGAGCAGCTAAGCCCGTGAGCCACAACTACAGAGCCTGTGTGCCACAACTACTGAGCCTGCGTGCCACAACTACTGAAGCCCGTTCACCTAGAGCCCGTGCTCCACAATGACAGAACCCACTGCAATGAGAAGCCCTCACACCACAACCAAGAGTAGCCCGCGCTCGCCACAACTAGAGAAAGCCCTCGCGCAGCAACAGAGACACAATGCAGCCCCCCCACCAAAAAAATGCAGCTGGCAAATCTAAAAAAAAAAAATACGGGAAAGGAGCACAATAGTTATTGAGGTAAAATTATTGTTCAAAAAAAGATCTGGTGGGAAAAACCATCCACTTTTCAGAGTATTAAAAAAGATTGAAATTGTTATTTAAAAAATAAAATAAAATGGTATGTGCCAGTGGTCTTCACCTTCATTATGAAGCATTGGAACCATGGTGCCAATAATTCAAAAAGTATATCAGTTTGGATTTGGCATGTTCTCTGCTACAGCTACAAAAGTGTATTAATGGTTCTCAGAGAGTTTTGCTTAACTCAGCTTTAAAATTATACTGCAGCCTTTTGCGCCAGAAACTCTGGTCTGAGGTGCCAGGTGCCAGGTGTGAGGCCTCTGTATGTGGCCCCCTGTGAGCCAGTGAAGCCAGACTAAGCACAAAGGAAAAGAAAAAGACCGTGGTTGACCGTGGGTAACCGAAACTGCAGGGAGCCAAACCGCAGATCCTTCATATTGCGTGCCTGGATGCTATAACCAGATTTCACAAGTGAGGAGGCGTGGTTAGCCTGGGGTCTCCATCTTTAGCAGAGATGGTCCAGATAAACTATTCTTTCAAGCAGAGTTTGGGCTACACTGCAGCCGTGTGGCTGACAGGGTCTTGGTGCTCCAGCCTGGTGTGAGGCCTGAGCCTCTGTGGTAGGAGAGCCGAGTTCAGGACATTGGTCCACCAGAGACCTCCCGGCCACATGTAATATCAATCAATGAGAGCTCTCCCAGAGATCTCCATCTCAACACTAAGTCCCAACTCCACTCAACGGCCAGCAAGCTCCAGTGCTGGACACCCCATGCCAAACAACTAGTAAGACAGGAGCACAACCCCACCCATTAGCAGAGAGGCTGCCTAAAGTCATACTAAGTTCACAGACACCCCAAAATACATTACCGGATGTGGCACTGCCAACCAGAAAGATAAGATCCAGCCTCACCCACCAGAACACAGGCACCAGTCCCCTCCACCAGGAAGCCTACACAACCCACTGAACCAACCTCACCCACTGGAGGCAGACACCAAAAACAACGGGAACTACGAACATGCAGCCTGTGAAAAGGAGACCCCAAACACAGTAAGTTAAGCGAAATGAGAAGACAGAGAAATACACAGCAGATGAAGGAGCAAGGTGAAAATGAAACAGACCAAACAAATGAAGAGGAAATAGGCAGTCTACCTGAAAAAGAATTCAGAGTAATGATAGTAAAGATGATCCAAAATGTTGGACATAGAATAGAGAAAAGAAAAGAAATGTTTAACAAGGACCTAGAAGAACTAAAGGGCAAACAAACACTGATGAACAGCACAATAAATGAAATTAAAAGTTCTCTAGAAGGAATCAATAGCAGAATAACTGAGGCAGAAGTACGGATAAGTGACCTGGAAGACAAAATAGTGGAAATAACTGCTGCAGAGCAGAATAAAGAAAAAAGAATGAAAAGAATTGAGGACAGTCTCAGAGACCTCTGGGACAACATTAAACGCACCAACATTCGAATTATAGGGGTCCCAGAAGAAGAAGAGAAAAAGAAAGGGCCTGAGAAAATATTTGAAGAGTTTATAGTTGAAAACTTCCCTAACATGGGAAAGGAAATAGTCAATCAAGTCCAGGAAGTGCAGAGAGTCCCATACAGGATAAATCCAAGGAGAAACATGCCAAGACACATATTAATCAAACTATCAAAAATTAAATACAAAGAAAAAATATTAAAAGCAGCAAAGGAAAAGCAATAAACAACATAAAGGGAATCCCCATAAGGTTAACAGCTGCTCTTTCAGCAGAAACTCTGCAAGCCAGAAGGGAGTGGCAGGACATATTTAAAGTTATGAAAGGGAAAAACCTACAACCAAGATTACTCTACCCAGCAAGGATCTCATTCAGATTTGACGGAGAAATTAAAACCTTTATAGACAAGCAAAAGCTAAGAGAATTCAGCACCACTAAACCAGTTTTACAACAAGTGTTAAAGGAACTTCTCTAGAAGTTCTAGAAACACAAGAGAAGGAAAAGACCTACAATAACAAACCCAAAACAATTAAGAAAATGGTAATAGGAACATACATATCAATAACTACCTTAAATGTAAATGGATTAAATGCTCCAACCAAAAGACATAGACTGGCTGAACGGATACAAAAACGAGAGCCGTATATATGCTGTCTACAAGAGACCCACTTCAGACCTAGCGACACATACAGACTGAAAGTGAGGGGATGGAAAAAGATATTCCATGCAAATGGACATCAAAAGAAAGCTGGAGTAACAATTCTCATATCAGACAAAATAGACTTTAAAATGAACACTATTACAAGCGACAAAGAAGGACACTACATAATGATCAAGGGATCCATCCAAGAAGAAGATATAACAATTGTAAATATTTATGCACCCAACATAGGAGCACCTCAATACATAAGGCAAATGCTAACAGCCCTAAAAGGGGAAATCGACAGTAACACAATCATAGTAGGGGACCTTAACACCCCACTTTCACCAATGGACAGATCATCCAAAATGAAAATAAATAAGGAAACACAAGCTTTAAATGGTACATTAAACAAGATGGACTCAATTGATATTTATAGGACATTCCATCCAAAAACAACAGAATACACTTTCTTCTCAAGTGCTCATGGAACATTCTCCAGGATAGATCATATCTTGGGTCACAAATCAAGCCTTGGTAAATTCAAGAAAATTGAAATCATATCAAGTATCTTTTCCGACCACAATGCTATGAGACTAGATATCAGTTACATGAAAAAATCTGTAAAACATAGAAACACATGGAAGCTAAACAATACACGACTAAATAACCAAGAGATCACTGAAGAAGTCAAAGAGGAAATCAAAAAATACCTAGAAACAAATGACAATGAAAACATGATGACCCAAAACCTATGGGATGCAGCAAAAGCACTTCTAAGAGGGAAGTTTATAGCAATACAGTCCTACGTCATGAAACAAGAAACATCTCAAATAAACAACCTAACCTTACACCTAAAGCAATTAGAGAAAGAAGAAAGGGGGCTTCCCTGGTGGCGCAGTGGTTGAGAATCTGCCTGCCAATGCAGGGGACACGGCTTCGAGCCCTGGTCTGGGAAGATCCCACATGCCGCGGAGCAACTAGGCCCGTGAGCCACAACTACTGAGCCTGCGCGTCTGGAGCCTGTGCTCCACAACAAGAGAGGCCGCGATAGTGAGAGGCCCGCGCACCGTGATGAAGAGTGGCCCCCGCTTGCCGCAACTAGAGAAAAGCCCTCGCATAGAAACAAAGACCCAACACAGCCAAAAATAAATATAAATAAATAAATTAAAAAAAAAAAAGAAATATGTACATTTTAGAAAGTCAGTTTATAAGCGTGACCTTTTTTCCGTTCAGAAATGCGTGAGTGCAGGAGGCCCTCTTCCTCCCTGGTAACCCGTTTATAAATGAATGGGCTGAAGGAAATCGTGTCTATGGTTTGTTCTTGTTCTCAAGATCTGCCCTGCTCAGAGTGGCAATCTTAAAATTATGGAGGTAATAACTAGCCCACTTCCTGCTCTCAATTTTAAGGAAGTGTTTTCTCGTACTGCCTTAGTCTGTGTAACCTTGGCTGCCTAGGACTTGATGCCGTGTGCATGGCAGTGCTATCAGACTAAAGGTGGTAAACTCGAGTTGTGTTTACGAGTAGGTTGCTGTTGTACAATGGCTTCTTTGTGAATATAAAACGTGAATTTCCTAATTTCTCATAGACTATAGCAATTCCAGAATGTTGCTTTTAACTCTTGTTTATATCAGGGATATTGCAGAATGCCTTAAACTCATGCTGACTTAAAATTATTTTAAAAGTTTATTTAACAAACATCCAAAGATATTTTTAAGATTTTAAGTGCATATATTTAGATTCTTCCTTAACTTATTCTCCCACCCCGTCCGTTAGAAAGTGGAATAGGTAGAGAATCTGAAAGAGTCTGGGTCTCACAGATCAGCCATTAAATTGAGTAAAAGCAAAACTTCTGGAAAAAACCCCACCATAACTGTGTGGTGGTTCATCTGGAAAGATCTGTTCCCACTCAGTTCTTCATAGAATTGTTATGGGGATTAAATGAAATTATCTCAATGAAGTACGTGGAGTAGTGTTTAAGCCTAGTAAGCACTTAAGAAACTGGGAGCTAATATATACACATTAGCTGAAACATCTGAAACCATAACATGGTAGAATATCACCTTGTGATCAATTTTCTCATAAAACTGCACAAGCTGAAACCACGTAATATTGGGTCCCTTTACAAAATGCTTCTTGAAGGGCCACCTCTGACTTCTTTTATAATATAAATTTAGAAGAAATTGGTCTCAATGCAGACTACACTTTAGAGCCACTTGGGTAGCTTTTAAATAATATTCCTGTCTGGGTCCCATTCCATCTAGCTTCTGATTTAATTGGTCTGAGCAATGGCTCCAAGTCATTGTGTTTTTCAATCACCTGGGGAGCTTTTACAAATATTTACGTCCAGGTACCGCCCCCTAGAAATTCTGTTTCAGTTGAATATAATGTGCAACCAGGGCTGAACTCCATGGGACACAATCTGTTCCACTTTATGAATTGTTATATATGTCTCTTAGACATTTACTGTATATGAAAAGCTGTAGTTCTATCAACTTTGCCCAAATCAGTGGGTTTTTTTCTTTTAAGCGAAGTTCCATTCAGTGCCATGAGTGGAATTAAGTACACTCAACACAGTAGCATTTGCAATTGATTATAAAATAGGAGTATCGGACCCACTGAGTTTTAGCATGCTGGCAGATCCACGGTGAGCACCCAGAAAACATTTGCTGATGGTGGGCAAAAACGGTGTTGTTCATGGTCTCTTGATTTATTCACGAGTATTTCATTTCAAACAGAATCTCTCACAGAGTCCGCATGAGGCTGCTAAAATGTTGATTCAATGAATTGAGTGCATTTCATGAACCACCCATCTGAGTAGGTTACTTTGGGTGTAGCTGTGTTGATTTTTCCTTCCTCTCAATATATGGTTTTCTTCATTTAATCAAACAAATCCAATTGTTTTGCCATTTTGTAGACACATTCTTTGTGTGGCCAAAAATCCTGTTTGCGGTGGTCACACCACAACTAGATTAGAATGTGGGGCAGCCCAGCAAACAAGTGTTAATTTGAATCAAGTGTTAAGACTGCCAGCAACAAACCAACGTGACCACCCTCACTGGGTGCAATTAGCAACCCTGCAGGCAAGACACTAGGTTTATTCCATTATCATTTCCTTCATCCAGCAAAATCCCTCATCTTCCTGAGTGATGAAATAATAATGATCTCACATGTAAGGCATATTTTGTTCATCTTAATTTTCTCTATGTCCTTTTTCTCTGAGTACAAGCATAATACATGTTGGTAAATAAATTCAAACAATATTGAAATACATTAGGCAGAATGTTAAAATCCCTAAGAATCCCCTCCTAAAGTAATAGTTACTATTAACCATTTGAGAATATTTTTTCTGCTCTTTCTGTGCTTAGGCTCACATATATTTCCTGTAAAAATTATAGTAGACATCATGCTGTTCTGCCACTTCCTTGTTTACCTTTATATATAGTGGACATCTTTCCAAGTTTATACAGAGAGTGCTACTTCATTTTTCTTAATGGCTGCATAGAATTCCATTGAGTAGATATCCCATTTCGTAGTTTATGTAGCTAGTCACCCACTGATGGATACTTAGGTTGTTGATATTTATATGTGCATGTATGTGTGTGTGTATATATATAGAGAGAGAATAGAATGCACATGTAGAAAAGTGCACCTATCATACAATCATACATAAGCTTACAACTTAATGTTTCCCCAAAGTGAACACACCTATGCCAGATGAGGAAACAACATGACCAGCACCCTGGGCCCCCCTTGAACGCCCTTCCAGTCACTTCTCCCCAACAGTAACTCCTAATCTGTCTTTTCACAGCACAGATTTGCCTGTTTTTATACTTTGCATTAATGGTTTTATACAGTGTGTTCTCTTTAGTGTCAGACTTCTTTCATTCAACATGTCTGTGGAATTCATCCATATTGTTGTAGGTGGTTGGAGTTTGTTTATTCATTCTCATTGCTACACAGTGTTGCATTGTGTTGGTATACCACAATTCATCCATTCTACTTTGATGAACGTTTGCATAGTTTACAGTCTTTGGCTGTTGCAAATAGTGCCGCTATGAACATTCTTGCGCACGTTTTGGTGAACATAGGCATGCATTTCTGTTGTTTTTATGTTTGTTTGTTTTTTTTTAGCTCTCAGAGGTGGTGTTTTGGTGAATATCTTTGTGAAGGTACCTTGCACCTTCTGTATTTCTATAAAATACATTCTTAGAAGTAGAATTGCTGGGTCAAATGGGATGCACAGTTACATTCTGAGTAGATATGCAGAACTGCTCTCCAAAAATATTTTAACTACATCCCAAACAACCCACTGTGGCTGCGTCCCTTTGCTATTGCCATTATCTGTGACACAGACACTGCTGTTGTGTCTTCTGGGCTATGAGGCAAGGCTAATGAAAACCAAAATCTTCTTTTTGGCCCTTTTCAGACACTTCCTAGTGGGCTACTGCCTCTCCCATGTGTCCACTGAAGGACAAAAATTTAAATGACCTAGAGTTCCAGGGTGCCAGGGCATAGTGCGAAAATGCCACCTGAAACTATTGAGTAAATGGATGCTATGAGAAGATGCACCAAACAGACCCCATGGCTCTAAGTGCCCTCCACCCCCGGTTGAGATAACCTCATTTCCCAGATAGAGATTCTAACCTGGAAATGAGAAGCACATATCTTACCAACAATTGGCCCATTCAAAATACCCTCTCCTTGAGAGGCATTCGGCTTGGGCACTATTTCCTAATCTCGAAGCTCTTGACACTTAGAGCGGGATCATTCTTTGTTTGGGGGGCCGTCCTGGGCACTGTGGGATGTTTAGCAGCACCCCTAGCCTCTGTCCACTAGATGCCAGTAGCACTCCACCCCTCAGCTGCGACAACCAAAAATGTCTCCAAGTATTGCCGCATGTCCCCTGGGAGGTAGAGTCACCCCCAGCTGAGGACCACTGGGCTACTGCTTACAGAGGGCCCTGGCTCTAAATCAAATTATGCTCAGATTCTGGCTCCACCACTTCCTGTTGTGTGACCTTGGGCAGAGTACCCAAATTCTCTGTGCCTCAGTTGACTCATCTGTAAAATAGAGATGTTAGTGGTAATACTTACCTTAATCCGTTGTTGTAAAGATTCAATGAGGTTCTTCACGTGAAGCACGTAGCACAGTCTTTGGCAGAAAATAAGTATTCCAAGTTGTTAGCTTTATTAGTTGTAATCTTTATTATTATTACTATTATTATTATTTAAAAACCGAGGTGGTGGAAACAAGTATTCAGTTTCTGAAAAAGGATGTGGATAACATATATCTGAAAGACATCAAAGGACAGTGTTCTTGGAACAGGCAGTGGGAAATGTGGAGAAAGCATTATTTCAGTGCTACGAAGGAAAACAGCAGCATTTGGTTGTACCTCCGTTCCTTCTCAAATTAGCATTTATGGAAACCACAATTTGTGGAAAATGGACTTTGGCAGCAGAATTGGGCGTTTTTAGGAACGTGCTCAATCACCGTGGGAAAGTATATATTTTATCGTGTTCTTCTTGTTAATATGAAATTAGTAAATTTTCAATAGTTTGTTGAACACTTATTTTAAACAATAAAATAAGTTCGGTGCTAAAATAGCCATATTGTTTTTGATATTATTGAGTAGAGAATTTTATGTCGTGAGCTTTGTTGTGGCGATTCTCTCCTCATAACATCTTCTCCCACCAGAGGGCTAACTTAGATAAACCTGGGTGCCAGGAAATGTTGTCTTCTTGTCAGTTGGACAGAGTGGCATTCTGGACAGGGTTCTAGATGAGTGTGAGGCCAGGGCTGTGTCTTTGTGTTGCCAAAGTGCCATCTTGGCAAGTCACTTCTTCCCTTTGGGTCTCAGGTTCTCAACTGAGCAGGTGGGATTAGTTCAGCGTTTCCCAGCTGTGTTCTGAGGAATCTGAGGGGTGTGAAGACATGTTCTGAAAAGAAAAAAAGAAAAGGAGGTGAGATTATAGCAAATGTATCTAGAAGATACTCTGAGTTACAATGTTCCCTCTGCAGGACTTCTCAAGTTTTCCTTAGTTATAGTTATTGTGATTCTTTAAGATGGGGCTCACATGAACAACTTTCTCAGACTTACTTGATCATGGAACAGTTTGGAAAATCCTGCATTAAATAGTTATGAGTCCCTTGTAGGCATAGAAATTTTGATTCCCTCTGTGTTCATTTTCTATTGCTGCTGTGTCAAATTACCACAAACTTAATGGCTTAAAACAGTACACACATTATCTTACAGCTCTGTAGGTTAGAAACCTGACACAGGTCTCACTGGACCAAAATCAAAGTGTCAGGATGGCTGAATTCCTTCTGGGGGCTCTAGGGAAGAATCCACTTCTTTGCTTTTTCTAGCTTTTAGGAGCCACCCACATTCCTAGGCTCATGGCACCCTGTCTCCAACTTCAAAGCCAGAAATATTGCATCTCTCTGACCAATTTTCCATAGTCATATTTGCCTCTCTGAACTTTGCTGAAAAAGGTGCTCCTATTTCAAGGGCCCATATATTTTTATTGGGCCCACATGGGTAATCCAGGGGACTCTCCACATCTCAAAGTCATTAATTTAATTACATCCACAAAGTCCCTTTTGCCATGTAAGGCAACATACAGTTGAACCTTGAACAATGCAAGGGGGGGGTGTCGTTAGGGGCACCAACACCCCCCCACCCGCGCAGTTGAAATTTAGCATGTAACTTACAGGGGCCCTCAGTAAACGGGGTTCCTCCGCATATATGCTTCCGTATCCGCAAACTCAACCAACCGCAGAACGTGTAGTACTGTAGTATTTACTACTGGGGGGGAAAACTGCACATAAGTGGACCCACACAGTTCAAACCCGTGTTGTTCAAGGGTCAACTTTACTTCCAGGTTTCAGGGATTAGGGTGTGAACATCTTTGGGGGGGCCATTATTCTGCCAACCACATTATCTGTCTCAGTGGCGTCTCCATTTTTCTTTTTTTTTTCCTTTTTCTTTTCTTTTTGGCTGTGTTGGATCTTCATTGCTGTGCGCGGGCTTTCTCTAGTTGCGGCGAGTGGGAGCTACTCTTCGTTGCGGTGCACGGGCTTCTCATTGCGGTGGCTTCTCTTGTTGCAGAGCACGGGCTCTAGGCATGCGGGATTCAGTAGTTGTGGCACGTGGGCTCAGTAGTTGTGGCACATGGGCTTAGTTGCTCTGCGGCGTGTGGGATCTTCCCGGGCCAGGGCTTGAACCCGTGTCCCCTGCATTGGCAGGCAGATTCTTAATCACTGCGCCACCAGGGAAGCCCTTCTCCATTTTTTTGACAGTGGAGACTGTGAGGGTCTATTCTGTAGAGCCAGAAAGAAGCTAGGGTGATTATCTTTCTTGTTTATTTGCTTCTGACCCTATTAAGCATTGCAGTATGGAATGACTATCTTGCAGGAGGTATTAAGCTCTTCTGGCTTTTCCTCACCTGAAGAGCAATAAAATCAAAGAACACAAGAGTAATTAAAACAAGGCTACTGAACTGTTCTGTGCAGCATTTTGTTTTTAGCTTCTCTCCTTATATAGACAAGAATATCTCCTTGAAAGGAACTGGGATCTGAACTGTACTTTATTTTAACATGTAAAATTGCCAGGCTAGATATCAACACTTAGTCATTGGAATTAAAATATGAACATAAAGGGATTAAGAGAGTTTACTTGCTCTTTTTGGTAGAGACATTACCTGGCTCAGTTTCTAAAAAAATGAACACTCCAAATGTTTAAATTTTTCAAGCCTCTCATGATCATCAGCTTGTGAAGAGAAAAGAAACTGAAGAATTGTATTCCTTCTCACTGCTTGGTAAAAGCTCCAAAAGCCAATCTATATGAAGTGGAAGCATTGTATGGGTTTGCTTGTACTTGATATTTTATCTCACATGAAAGGAATGAAGTGGAAAATGAGTTTTGCACTAAAATTATTTTAAAATCTTGGTGTTCAAACTCACGTTGTTTAAGTTTTTGTTGTTGGCTTTGTTTGGCTATTTGTAGAGTTATCATATGATCCAGCAATTCCACTACTAGGCGTAAACTCAAGAGAATTGAAAACGTGTTCACATGAAAATTCACAGCAGCTTTATTCAAAATGGCCAAAAAGTGGAAACAACCCAAATATCCATCAACTGATGAATGGATAAACAAAAGTTGGTATATCCATACAGTGAATGTTATTCAGCCATAAGAAGGAATGAAGTACTAATGCATGCTACAATATTGATGAACCCTGAAAACATGCTAAGAGAAAGAAACCAGAAACAAAAGGCCACATTTTGTATAATTCCACTTATATTAAAAGTCAAAGATAGGCAAATCTATAGAGACATAGAGTAGGATAGTGGTGGTCAGGGCTGGAGGTGAGAGGGGAATGGAGAGTGATTGCTAGTAGAGTTTCTTCTGGGGGTGATTAAAATATTCTGGAATTAGATAATGGTAATGGTTGCATATATCTGCATATATCTAAAAAAATACTGAATCATTTACTATAAAATGGTAAATTCTATGGTATGTAAATATTATCTTTAAAAATTTGCATCAGAACTTTGGGTATCTGGTCTGGCATTTAAGAAGCTTGGAAGACACCACTCCACCTAACAAGTACAAGTCTGAACAAACTGAAAAATTAACAACTCTGCTTAGATCCATTAGAGAAGGGAGGTCACAGCGCACACTGATGCCTCCAAAAACTGGAGAAACCAACAGATGAATACAGAGAATCACAACTTATTGGAGCAGCAGTCTCCAAGGGAACCAGTGCTGGGGTAGGGAAACCTGAACTGTAATAGATGAATTGCTAGAGACTCAGTGTGGACCACTCTCAGAGTTAAAAACTCCAGGAAAACCCAGTCATCAGGAGACCTCCACACTTTTGCAAGTTTTACCTCTTGGATCTCTACCAGGTTCACAGATGTTGTGATCATCTATGCAGAAGATCTAAAATAATCGAAAAGGTCTTCCTTGGTGGCACAGTGGTTAAGAATCTGCCTGCCAATCCAGGGGACACGGGTTCGAGCCCTGGTCCGGGAAGATCCCACATGCCATGGAGCAACTAAGCCTGTGTGCCATAACTACTGAGCCTGCGCTCTAGAGCCCGTGAGCCACAACTACTGAGCCCACGTGCCACAACTACTGAAGCCCGTGCGCCTAGAGCCCATGCTCCACAACAACAGAAGCCACTGCAATGAGAAGCCCGCGCACCACAACAAAGAGTAGCCCCCGCTCACCGCAACTAGAGAAAGCCCACGCAAGACCCAGTGCAGCCAAAAATGAATAAATAAAATTAAAAATAAATAAATAAATAAAATAATCGACAAAAAACCTGGAACTAATAAGCAATTATAGCAAGGTTGTAGGACACAAGGTTAATATACAAAGTCGCTTTTCTATATACCAACAATAAACAAGTAGAATTTGAAATTAATACCACAATACCATTTATATTAGCACCCCCCAAAATGAAATACTTAGGTATAAATGTAACCAAATTTGTACACCATCTATGTGAGGGAAACTACAAACCTTTGATGAATAAAAACAAGGAAGAACTAAATAAATGGAGAGATAGCACATGTTCATGGATAGGAAGACTCACTATTGTGAAGATGTCAGTTCTTCTCAACTTGATCTACAGATTCAGGGGAATCCCAATCAAAATCCCAGCAAGTTATTTTGTGGATATTGTCAAACTAATTCTAAAGTTTCTGTGAGAAGGCAAAAGACCCAGAATAGCCAACACAATATTGAAAGAGAAGAACAAAGTTGGAGGACTAACACTATCTGACTTCATGACTTAGTATAAAATGACAGTCATCAAGACAGTGTGGTATTGGCAAGAGAACAGGCAAATAGATCAATGGAACAGAATAGAGAGCCCAGAAATAGGCCCACATAAATACAGTCAACTGATCTTTGCCACGAGAGCAAAGGCCATACGATGGAGCAAAGAGAGTCTCTTCAACAAATGGTGCTGGAACAAGTGGACATCCACAAACAAAAATTTGACTCTAGACATAGACCTTACACTCTTCACAAAAATTAACTCAAGGTGGATCACAGACCTAAATGTAAAATGCAAAACTATAAAACTCCTAGAAGGTTAACACAGGAGAAAACCCATATGACCTTGGGTATGGTGATGTAACACCAGAGGCGTGATCCATGAAATAAATAACTGATAAGCTGGACTTCATTAAAATTAAAAACTCTGCTCAGTGAAAGACAATGTCAAGAGAATGAGAAAACAAATCACAGACTGGGAGAAAATATTTGCAAAAGACACATCTGATAAAAGATTGATGTCTAAAATATACAAAGATCTCTTAAGACTCAACAATAAGAAAACAAACAACCCTATTAAAAAATAGCCAAAGACCATAACAGACACTCTACCAAAGAAGATATACAGATGGCAAATAAGCACGTGAAAAGATGCTCCACATAATATGTGACCAGGGAAATAGAAGTTAAAACAACAAAGAGATACCACTACACACCTACTGTAGTGGCCCAAATCCAGAATACTGACAACACCAAGTGCTGATGAGGATGTGGAGCAACAAGAACTCTCATACATTATTGGCGAGGACAGCTTGGCAGTTTCTACAAAACTAAATATACTCTTACTATACAATCCAGCAATCACCTTCCTTGGTATTTACCCAAAGGAGTTGAAAACTTATAGCCACACAAGAACCTGCACATGGATGTTTATTCATAATTGCCAAAGCTTGGAAGCAACCAAGATGTCCTTCAGTCATTGAATGGTTAAATAAACAGTGGTGCATCCAGATAACAGACTATTAGCACTAAAAGAAATGCACTATCAAGCTGTGAAAACACATGAAGGAAACTTCAATGCATAATAAAAGAAGCCAATCTGGAAAGACTGTGTACTGCATGATTCCAACTAGATGACATTCTGGAAAAGGCAAAACTATGGAGACAATGAAAAGATCAGTGGTTGCCAGGGGTTGGGGGAAGAGAGAGATGAATAGGTAGAGCACAGAGGATTTTTAGGGCAGTGAAACTACTCTGTACGACACTATAATTGTGAATACACGCAATTACACATTTGTTCAGACCAGTAGAACATACAACACCAAGTGTGAATCCTAATGTAAACGATGGACTTAGGATGATTATAATATGTCAGTGTAGGTTTATCCATTGTAATAAATGTGCCACTCTAGTGGGGATCTTGGTAATGGGAGAGGCTATACATGAGTAGGGGTAGGAGGTATATGGGAGATCTCTGAACCTTCTACTCAAGTTTGCTAGGAAACTGAAACTGTTCTAAGAAATCAAGTCTATTAAAAATGCACCCATTAGTTATAACTCTCCAAGCCTGAGTAATTTACTATAATTTACTTTTTTAAACTTCATTTTCTGTACATTTCATTGCTCAAAGGAAGCGTTATTTTCCTTATATCAAAGCAAAACTATTTTAGCCAGGTCTGTGAAACACTTTTTAAGTTATCATTTTAAGCGTAGTATATTGAAGAGAAAATATTTCTGGGGGAAAAAAAAGTCTGAAAAATGGCAACTAAAACATCAGCTCTGTGCCAGTAAGTGCAGATGGTTTGTTTATGTCATACCTGGCATTTTGTGTCATCCTGCAAATCAGCTTCTCTCTGTTCAGTTGCCCCTTTTACATGTTTTGACACTTAATAGTAAAAGCCAGGAAGCAAGATTTTTTTCATTTTTACTGGAAGTGATTTTAACTACTTTGGAACAAATGTCCTAAATATAAATATTACCAGCTGGTCTTGTTGTTTCCACGCTAATGGACACAAATGGTTTTCAGTATAAACTCAGAGGTGTACTTTCCCAAAAGCTTTCTTTCAACCAACAAATATGCAAAAGCACAAAATGTAAGTGCTATTTCTTCTAAGTGCTGTGTCTATGTACAATCTAGTGAGAGTGAAATGGCGCAAATGTAAAGAATCAAATAGATTTCCAATGTTATTAAGTAAGTCAAGAAACTAGCTGAAATGTGACGGGTAGGGTGGTGAGTGTGATGGTTACAGAGGAGGGAGGTGTCCTATGAAGCTAGAGTTTTCTGGGAAAATATCTGACATTTAAACATTCCCAATCCTCCTCTTCCCTCCATAGTGAGACATCACAAGTTATTCCCTACATATCTCAAGTGTCTAGGTCACTTGGTGCCTCAAAAACAATATAAAGGAAAAATATGCTATTGAGCAATCTCTATAGACTCATCTGCTCATACATATGTACATGTTGCAATGGTAGTTGTAAAAAGATGTGGTTCCTTTGAAACTCTGTCATTTCCTGTGCCACATGTCTGGTGATTTCTTTTCGGTGGGTCCAGAACAGGATCAACAGACTTTTTCTGTGAAGAGCCAGGTCATAAATATTATAGGCGTTGGGAGTCATACGTCTCTAGTGCAACCACTCAACTCTGCCATTGTATCAGGACACAGCCCTAGACAAGGTGGAAATGAATGGGCCTTGGCTGGGCTCTAGTTTACAAAAACAAGCAGGGGCTGGATATGGCCAGGGCTGTAGTCTGTCCACCTGTGCTCTAGATCGACAGTTGCCACCTCAAGGTCAAGTCATGCCTCAATCGATATTAGAAGTAATTTCTTATTGATAATGGATAATTTAGAAACTTCAGAATTTTATTTTGTAAGAAAACTAAATGAGAGAGGATTTGAGATGAGCCTAGAGTCACCTTACACAGTCGTTCTGATGTACTCTTTGAGTCATCCCCCGCCGTACCTTGAGAGAAAGGTTTGGTACTCATAGGGAGGTAAGGCTAAGACCCCACACTCTGGAGTTAAGGCCCATGAGTTTGAATCCCAGCTCTGTCACTTACAATCTGTTTTCTTGGACAAGTTATCTCCTAGTGCTTAATTTCTTTCTTTATCTGTGAAATGGGTACATATTAAGATACCTTGCCTCATAAAATTGTTTAATGATTAAACCAGGGAGTACATAATTAGGGCTAGGAATAATGATGGGTACATATTTACATCCACAAGAAATGTTAGTTATTCCTCACCTATCTAAATCCCCTGGAATTCTGAGTCTTACCATTTTTATGAATAAAGTGTTTATCTACGTTTATTAGCACACACTTCCTTGTCCCATTAATATTAACTGGTGGTATGGAAATCAATCAAAATGAAGACTCATTAGAATAAATAGGTTCAATATTTTTTAAAAATCACAGTATCATATTACTTTTCCTTGTAGCCATTTTCCAAATTGTCTTCATATTGCCACATTAATTAATCATTGCTTGGAACACGTTTTTATGAATTCCATGACTTCCTCCCAAAAGTTTATCCTGCTATGTGCTTTACTCACCACAAAATTGTGTGTGTGTTTTGCGGGGGCGGGGGTGTGTGTGTCAAAATCTGGGTCTAGGAGAGTGTGTGTGTAGCACATGTCTCATTCATCATGCATATTACATGCATTGCTCCATCCTCCCCATAGGGCTATTTTTTAAAATTAAAGTATAGTTGCTGTACAATATTATATGTTACAGGTGTACAATATAGTGGTTCACAATTTTAAAGGTTATACTCCATTTACAGTTAATTATAAAATATTGGCTATATTCCTCGTGTTGTATAATATAGCCTTGTAGCTTATTTTATACCTAATAGTTTGTACCTCTTACTCCCCTACCCCTGTATTGCCCCTCCTCCATTCCCCCTCCCCACTGGTAACCGCTAGTTTGTTCTCTACATCTCCCACAGGACTCTTTTTATCGCCACTTTACAGAGCAGGTAACTGAGGCTTAGAATGGTTAGATACGCACATGGCTAGTTGTGGGCTTAGCTGGAATTCAAAGCCAGGTGATAGGACCACAGAAACTGCCCTGCAACCACTGTGCTGTAACACCGCATCCCATTTGAAGGAAACAGCCGCAAATGAGCAGATGAGACCCGCTTATCACACTGTCCCAAAGACTGTGGTCAGATGAGACCCGCTTATCACACCGTCCCAAAGACTGTGGTCGCTTAACTGTGCCACAGTTAGAAATATTCCCCATCACATCCATGGCAGAAATCATAGAAAGTGGCATCTGGATCAAGCCTGTGCAAGTGAAAAACAATTTTAAGTTATGGGCGTACAAATTAGGGGATTTAATTCTTAATAGGTAGAATTATTAGATTTTATTTCTGCTGCCCCTGAAAGAGAAGGGGGAAAGGATCAGAATCTACGCTTGGTGTCAGAGAAATCTGGCAGGGTCAGTAAATAGAGGAATAGATAGACAGTGCACCTTTCACGTGGGAGTATGGTGGGATGTGAGAAGGGAGGAATGGAGACAGGAGCGAGAGAGGCAAAGGTGCATGGCACATGCTTAGTGGAATTTGGAGAAAAGTAATGCCTTATGGAAAAAGTGCAAGGAATTTGCCACCCCTGATGATTTCCTTAATCCCAGGTCATTACAGCGGTTCTCGTCCTGGACTGCATATTAGAATCCCCTGGAGAGCTTTGTAAACCTGCCAATGCCTAAGCCCCAACCCTGAAGAGTCTTACTGGTTTGGTCTATATCTGCACTGTCCAGTACAACAGCCAGTAGCCACAGTGGCTACTTACATTTAAATCAATGAAGGTTAAATAAAATGAAAAATTCAATGACTCTGTTTCGCTAGCCCCATCTCAAGTGCTCATTAGCATGGGTGGCTGGTGGCCAGCGTATCAGACTGTACAAAAATTTCCATAATCGCAGAAAGGTCTATTGGACCTCGTTGGTCTGGAGGGGGTCACGGGCATGAGTATTTTTGAAAACCACACCAAGTAATTCTTTTCTTTTTTTAACTGAGGTATGCACTGAGTAATTCTAATGCACAACCAGGATAGAGAACGGCTGGTCCTTGTAGAGTTTGTTCTAAAATTTATCACCACCTGCATCTGAACTGATTTTGCTTTTGAAGCAACTATTCCAAGGATATTATTAAAACTAGACTTTTTTTCTGCAGTCAAGTAATGTAGAGGCATATACTTTTATTTAAAACAGCTTGCTTGCTCATTTGCTATACGAGTAAAGATTTAGGTGAGCTAACTACCAACCTTCGATTGAAAATGTGTAAGTTGCCCTTTCCCACTTAGGTTGAAGTATTACAACAATTCATGCCGATTTTGAACTACCTGTTGAAGGAGTTTAATAGGATAAATTATCTTAAACTGAAGCTGAAAGTTTTATCGTCAACATCTCACATCTTGGGCAATAGATTAGAGGTGACTGATGTTTATGCATTTGGTGATACTCAAAATTAATTAGTTAAGGTAATAAGTGGATTAAGTCTAATGTAAGTTTTAGGAAGTTGTTTTCCTTTCCTATTAGAGAGGAACCTCAGTGAGAGGAGACTTTTGCAAACTGTTAAGTGCAATTGATGAAACAAAACGTTGTCAAATGTAGCATTGAAATGAGAAAGTGGAAAGGAATTCACTTTGGTGTTTTTTGTTATTGTTGCCTATTTTGTTTTGCCTAAGAGTTTTCAGTACAGATTTTTCCGTCTTCTAAATATGATATTCATCTTTGCTTAAGGTTTGCTTTACTTCCTGCTTATTTGTAAATATCTAATTTGGGGTTGAGTTCTCCAGTTTGGGGTAACATTTCTTCAGCATCCCTGTACCTTTTAGATAATCTTGTTCCAAAATCCATTTCTTATTTAATGAGCAGTGAATCTGCTCATATCTGAATAAATTACCTGCTCTTCAGAGAGTTTACCTGACATCTTACCCATAAGGAGTGTCCTCTCATCTTGAGTGTCCTTCTTGGGTGAAACCTGCAGCATCCATCCTTATAAGCAGCTTTCCTGGCAATGTGGGTAGAAGGAGCAGTCTACACAAGAAGTGCCATCCTCTGCATCATATTGAAACCAGTGACGTCACACCCGTATATCTCTATGAGAATCAGAAGAAAATGATCTTTTCTAGGTCTACCCTCCCCAACACATAAAGTGAGATACGAACATCTCACTATACCCCTGAAGGTATTTCTCCAAGTATAATACTGGATCTGACTCTCTGGGGATCCAGATTTATTGGACAAACTGAGGGACTCTCATAAAGAAAGCATCCCTGTAGACCTCAATGTTTACTTCCTCTTGCTCTCCCCTTCCCATCTGTTCTGCACCACTCTGCATCATTCATCTTTCCTAAAACACCCCTTTCATTGTGTCACACCTCTACCCAAAAACTTAGCATGCATATTCCTATTTGTAAAGGATATGACACTTGGGAGGTTTCCTAAAATGACTATTTCTCTTTCTTTCAAACAAACACCAGTGCCCCGACCCTTACTCCCGGAGGTGATTGCCCATCACCTTTCTGTTTGTTTCCTCCTGCTTCCCTGCCTCTATTTGTGCACATCTCTGTGCCTCTGTTCCGTAAAGGCTTTGGGGACTCAGCTGCCCTCCATGCATTTACCAGATTTCTCCCAGTTACAGAGAGGCCTTCCAATTCTTGTTGGGTGCTCTGTGTCCTACTTACTTTGCACACGTGTCTTCCAAGGGACTCATTGAAGAAAATGTCACTGGCATGCTGTGATACAGCCTAAGGGTTAAACCTATTGCATTTGGAAACAGTTTCCAGTTACCTTGGAATACTTGGCTTTGATGGTAGGTATTTAGATCTAAAAGATCTAAAAGTTACTCTCTCTGCAAGTGGGTTACAGTAGTAGCAGGAGGATACTAGAACTTAGACTAAAGTCAAGTGCTGGGGGCGGGGAGAGGACAGATAGCTATGGTTAGGGAAGCAAATGACAGCCGGGAAGAGAATACAGAATCGTCCTTCTGTGCTTTTACTTGTCACCTCACCTGTGAAAGTTCTGAACAATACAAAAGTAGAGTCTGATAATTAAAATCTGAAAAGATCAGATTTTCACTGCAGTCTGTATGGTATCAGAAGGACTGAGATGTCCTTAACAATTTTTTCACTTTTTTTATGTACAATCAGAAAAAATAGCAACACCTCAAGTGCCAATTCTATGGTACCGGTCAAAAGAGGGTAATTGGACCAACAAAAGGTTTATCAGTAATAAATGTGATCTAGATGAAATTTCACTATGCCATTTTATTAGATTAAGTCATAATTCTGAAAGAGAAAAGCATCACCTATTTCTAAATATTGACTATATACTATTTAAAACCTGGAGGGTGTCATTAAACATATATTTATCCTCTTGTTCATAAAAGACTTTCTACATGTTCTGCAAAATGACTTATAAAGAATAGTTTTTATTTTATCATCTGGTTGAGCAGCTACTCTCTTTCCACGTGAAAACGTAGAAAGTGAAGGAATGACCTGCCATGTCGTTCAGTGGGGAGAAGTACACGAGAGGTTCCAGGGGTAGGACTCCAGATTCAGACTGTTTAGAACTGTGATCTGTGTGTACAAAAGAAGTTAAGGAAGGTGAGGTTGACTGCCATATCACATACATCCCCAAATCTCACCATACAGTTTGTTACTCACTCATATTTTCATAGTGTCTACGATTGGTGGGGCAGCTGTGTTCCAAACAAGGATTCAAGGACCCAGGCTGTTTCATCCTGTGGCTCCACTATCTTCAACACAAGAAGATGTTGATTCGGTTATTCACTGCCTCATAACAAACCACCCCAACCTTGGTGGCTTAAAACAACCACCGTTTTATTTGCGAACGTTTCTGCAATCTGACCTGGGCTCAGCTGGACACTTCTGCTGGCCTTGACAGTGGTCGCTTATAAGGCTTCACTCACCTGGGAGGTTGTCTGGGAGCTGGATTTAGCTGAGACATTGGGACAGCTAAGCTCTTCTCACTCTGCATGTGGCCTCTCCACATGGTCTCTCCAGTACAGTAGCCACGGTTATGACGCGGTGGTTCAAGGGTCCCAAGAATGGAAAAGCAGAAATTGTCAGGCCTTCTTAAGTCTTAGGTCCAGAATTATCTCACCATCGTTTCTGCCCGATTTGATTGGCTAAAGCAGATCACAGAGCCAGTCAGGATTGAAGAGCAGGGGACACTAGGGCATGAATATTGAGAGGTGTGGTCCATGCCTGGGACTACCACATGTGGCTCTGAGAGGTGTTGTCTCCAGGTTTTTATCAATCTCATGTGAAATGTTATATTAAATAACTTTAATTGAGGGTCTAAATTCCATAAATGAGTATCCAGATTACATGAACCATATTGATTATCTGCTGGAATGATGACTCTTCTTTTTAAAATTTTATTTATTTATTTATTTGTTTGTTTGTTTGTTTATTTATTTATTTATTTATGGCAGCACTGGGTCTTCGTTGCTGCCTGCGGGCCTTTCTCTAGTTGCGGCGAGAGGGGTCTACTTTTCGTTGTGGTGCACAGGCTTCTCATTGCTGTGGCTTCTCTTGTTGCAGAGCACGGGCTCTAGGCGCGTGGGCTCAGTAGTTGTGGTGCACGGGCTTCGTTGCTCTGATTCATGTGGGACCTTCCCGGACCAGGGATCGAACCTGTGTCCCCTGCATTGGCAGGAGGACTCCCAACCACTGCGCCACCAGGGAAGCCCCGATGACTTTTTTCAGCATCTGAGTTTTGAGGGTAGTGGAGGCGAAGGTATATGCCGCAACAGATAAATTTTTACTCTGAATTTCTCTTTAAGTGTAATTGTTCTAGTAAAGAAGACCATCTGACGTATTTTATTGTTTTTAAATTCTTTCCTCTTACTAAATACCAGCAGCAACAGAAGCTATGTGTGGCTTACATCAAGAGATGATTAACCTCACAGAATCCTAGTAAAAAAATGTACCGGGTCCCTAAATTTTGAGTCAGTAAGGTCTTCCCTGAAATCATTTCTCAGTTTGTCAATTAGAATCACAGTGATTCTTTTGTTGGAATTCACTTGAGACCACAAGAGGGCTATAACTTCATATTGACTGGAAAACAAAGATGTCTTTTTGAGTTAGTTTTGGTTCAGCGCCATGTGGAATACATGGAGATCAAGGTAATTAGTGGTCAGGATATGTTTTAAATCTTTCCTTTTCTCTCTGCTCTTCATGGCTATCTCCCCACCACCTCCACCCGCAACCTGCACCCTCTTAAACATGGCCACGTGGTTACACCCACTCTGACCTCCACACCCTCTGTTCAGGAAATGAACAATTTCTCAAGGACTATTGTTCCACAAAGAGCGTAAAATTCAGAGCATGTGTTGTACTTGAGAATAAAGGAGAATGAAACCGTTTTGTTTTTTAATGGTTTTTTCTAGTGTCAGAAAAAGGAAGAAGGCAGTGTTTTTAAAATGTAATTTAAGAATTGAGAATTTATCCTAAACAAAGAAAGCACCCTATGTGCCTTATCATGCTGTCAGGGGTTTTACCCGAGGCTTCCGTCATTCTTTGGTTGATTCCTAATAAGGACAGTTTGCACAGTTACAATCCAATTACCATTTGTAGATCCCTGCAGAAAAGGGGATTTTTTTTTTAAGAGGAATGCTTTTCTAACTCCAGAATATCTCTTCAGTATAGTCCTATGAAACTAAAAAGCAGGAAATCCAGTTTCAATTTCTTTGCCTTCTTTCTGTCCCTCCCCCTTAGCACTGCCTTTCTCACACACACACACACACACACACACACACACACACACTCACACACTCACACACTCACTCACTCAGCCGCACAGCCTGCCTCTGTTCTGAAGGGACGGGAACATCTCAATGGTCCGATGAAAAGATTGCATTTTTTTGGCCCCAAGACTCATGGTAGCGGAGGTCTCTGGCAACAAAAGGTATCGTGGGAGTCACAGCTATGCCAGCTGGGCCATTTCTCAGACACTCGTTGCAATCTGCCATTTCAGGATGCATTTTTCACCAAAAAAAATAATTTTTTTCAAGCAGACTCAAGTTCCTACTACAAGCTTAGTTCAGTGAAATTAGAGAGGCCAGCAAAGACACAGCTGAATATAATTCATGGGTAAGCAATATAAATATCTATACTTCTATTTCTTTTCCAGATTACTGTGATAAAATGTTGTGATTGTTCCACATTTGTCTTGTGATGTGGGAAGAAAAGTGGATTGATCAGTGTCTGAGATGTGTGACAGCTAAGTACTGTCTGTGCCAATAGAGATTTATGAGAACGTTATTTTTAGACTGAATGATAATGTTGGAGCAGCTTGAAATGAGCAACCTGGACCAGGAAGCAGCATGCCGTGATGAAATGGAACTGGGCTGATTTCTCCAAAGATTCAGCGCAGGCTGTTTTTCAGGTCTGAAAGGGTAAAGTGGCTTATCTTCCCCTCTAGACTTCTTGAACTTCGGGCAACATTTTAGTTGCTGTGGCTCTGATAAATATGGGCTTTGGAGAACAGCTCAGATATTAGATAAGGCTAATCATAAACCGAATGTGCTCTGCTTTTAAAAAGAGGAAAACCTGAAGATTCTGGATTTTTAAATCATCTGGTTTACCCTATTATAAGGTTATGTCTCAGAATGAAAAGACTCGGTGGTGGAAAAAGGCAGAATGTGACCCTTACCACCCAGATCCCACTCTGCTACTGCAGAGTCACCTAACTTCTTTGGATTTTGCTTTGCTTCTTTGTAAAGGTAGGGGTTGGATTGACTTATCAGGAGAAGTGGTGAAATACCTATGATAGTTACCATCTAGATTCTGGAACCTGCAGCCACGCTTCAAATTCTAATTCTGCCATTTACTAGGTGTGTGATCTTGACAAGTCACTTAAGAGTTCCTCATCTGAAATATGGGGGTAATAATGGTAACATAGTCCTTAGAGTTGTTGCAAGAATTACATGAGTTAATATAAATAAAGGACCTAGAACAGTAGCTAGCAGAGTAGTTAGCAATATCTCCAAGGTCCAGTCCGTCTCTGGAGGTCTGTCGTTCTAATTTCAGTGAACTAAGTTTAATTATAGAAAGACAAGCAAAACTATCAGCTGCTAGAGCTGTCATTGAGAAGTTTCTAATTCTTGTAACTGTTTCCATTTTCCACACTCTTGGGATCTGTGCAGCCTCTTTTACCTCTTCCCCATCCAAGAGTCAAGTGAAGCTTAAAACTCAAAATTAAATTGGTGGCTGGTAGACAAGTCCACAATTCGACTAGGGATACACAGAAATGAAATTTGCCTTTTGTTCTGACGTTTTTGCCTTTGGGAACTTCGAATATGTGGCTGTTTTCCCCTCTATGCCAACCATTGGAAAGGTTCTTTCCACTGGAAACAAGATGTGTGTGACGAATGATGTTTGGGTTTTTTTGGTGTTGTTTTTTGGTTTTTGAGTGGTGGTAGCACAGCACTGGGTTTGACAATGTTCATTTCTACTTTGGTTTATCAATAATCCAGATAAATAGGCCATTTGCAGATAACCACTTCTATTTCACCCTAGCTTTTACATACTTTACAATATCCCCAAGTCTTACTGTGTCATATGATCTCTTTACAGGTTCTTTGGGATGTTGCCCAGAGAAACAAAATCTTAGGAGAGGAGGAAAATGTTGATCCCAAAGACAAATCCTAATCATAGATGTGCCTTTACTTTTAGTCTAGTACAGGGGTCAGCAAACTTTTTCTATAAAGAGCCAGATAGTAAATATTTTCACCTTTACAGGCCAGACAGTCTCTGTTACAACCACTCAACTCCTCCACTGTAGCATGAAAGCAGTCATAGACAATACCTAAAGAAATGTTTGTGGCAATATGCCAATAAAACTTTATTTACAAAAACAGTCAGTAGATGGGATTTGGCTCACAGGCAGTAGTTTACCAAGCCCTGGCTTGTCATCATCCCCATTTCATAGATTAGGAAAACAAAGCATGGGGAGAGAAAATAAGCTTGCTAAAAGCCACATGGCTGGAAAGTGGCAGAACTGGGATTCAAGCCCAGGCAGCCTAGCTTGCCAACCTTTGCTTTTAGCCACTGCCCCAAGCTGCCCCCGTGTCAACTCACCCCTGCCTGGGATGCTCATCTCCTGAAATCTGCCTCATTACCTCACCTCCATAAGAGTTTGTTCAGATATCACATTCGCGGCAAGGTTGCCCTGGAAACCCTCCCAGCACCCCTGATTCCCCTCACACTCCTCCACCTTCTCTTTTTCTCTAGGCCTTATCACCTTGTAACTTGCTGTGTCATTTACTCATTTATTATGTTTGTTTCTTATCAGTTTCCTCTACTGGCCTAGACACTCCATGAGGGTAGGGCTCTTTGTTTTGTTCACCAATGAATCCACGGTACGTAGAATAGTGCCTGGCCTATAGAAGGTGCCGATTAAATATTTGTTGAATGAGTGAGGCGCATTTTTCCATCATGTTACTCTAACATATTTTGGTACCCCTTATGTAGCAATCGATAGCGAATATACTAAGGCAAAAGGTTAAAATGCACTGCTATACCAACCAAACGTTCAGACTTTTCTAAAATCTCTGCTTTTAAAAAAAGGACCAGAATAGATAAATAAAACAAAAATCATATACAATATAGAAGTATTAAATCTTCCTAAAGATCTGTTGAGAAGGAGTGCTTGAAGAATCAAGAGAAGAATTAGCAAATGTTATTTTGTTGAGTTCATAAAGGAATAACCTCTTTTAAGAGTCCAAACAGGGGTGTGACAGCTATGCAGATACCCTCGGCTTTGCCCGGAAGCTCATGAGGAAGGGAGTTCCTTGTCATTGGAGATGTGTTTATTTTGGAATTATAAAGAACTAGGCAGCCCTTTTCAGAAATGTTGGTTGTGAGCCTGGTATTTAAACTTATGCCATGCTTCAGCAATTATTAATTATTAAGTAATGACAGCTGGCCACAGTAGAAAACAAAAGAAATTCAGCCCCTGGCATGGTTTATCTAAATGGCATGCCATTTTTCAGACCTTAACTTACTGATCTGGTCTTTGCTTCTGCGTCTCACCTATATGGAACCACAATCCAGCTGGCTGGCTTGTAAACACGTAGAAAAGGCATCTTACACATAGTGGAACCATTTATTCATGAATTCAACACACATTTCTTAAGAGTTTTTGGTGTCACTAAAACTGCCAGGTTTAAAAAGGGGACGCAAATTTAGAGGAATGATGATTAAAATTAATTATAACTTTACCACATATTTAGGGCTTGCTGGGAGCTAATAAGCACTCTGCAAGAAATTCACTTGCATTGTCTCATACCATCATTACAAACCTGGGAGTTAAGTCTTTTTCTTTGCTCCATCTTATTGGTGAGAAAACTGAGGCTTGGAGATGTTCTGAATCTTGCCAAAGAGCTCATAGCTATTTGAATCCAAGTCTTTACGACCATACCAGTGGGCCTCAATCTTTACTGTGCAAAGATAAGAATCACCCGAGGATTCTGGTTTATGATGAAGGTACTTGGGCCCCATTCCTTGTGACCCTAGTTCCCTAAATCTTCCTTAGAGCCCAGAAACCTGCACGTTTACAAGAATTGTCTGCAGGCCATATTGTGAGCAGCCTTGCATCACTTCTTGTTGGCTCACTGGGCCTTGGTAAGTTTACAGTTGGATGAGGTTAAAGAGATGCTGCAATTAGAGATTAGTTTCAAGGACATAATAAAACAATGTGGTATAGACCAAAACCAAAAGTATTTCAATCAATTTTATTTCATGGGAAAAATCAAGTCTGTTTGTAAAGATGCAATTTAGCTCAAAAGAATGACCTTTCTGAATAAATCACAGAT
The DNA here is from genome assembly GCF_965194805.1 of Balaenoptera borealis. Taxonomy (NCBI): domain Eukaryota; kingdom Metazoa; phylum Chordata; class Mammalia; order Artiodactyla; family Balaenopteridae; genus Balaenoptera; species Balaenoptera borealis. The sequence goes on along the minus strand of NC_138881.1, from coordinate 8,898,171 downwards.
ATTAGATGGTTGGTTTTTCAGTTTGCCTTTTGCATCTTTTTTTTTTTTCTAAATGTGGAGACATATACTTCTGGTGGGAAGGAAATCTCTTTAGTTAATGCTTTCGGTGAGTTGTTCTCCAGTTGATCAAGATTCTATTGTATTGAGGCTTTTTTTGTGTGCCTCTTTTAAATTGGTTTGTGTTGTTTGTGCTTCTTAATGCTAGTTCTAAATAACTTCTATGATTCTGCTTATTTATTTCCATAATATACAGAATAATACATGTATAATATACATTATCATGCATAGCATGCGTAAGAGTATATAGTGCATGGTGCATGCCTTTGATGATAAACAAAACTCATATGAGTGTTAATGTCTTCTGACACCATCATTTTGAGGAGATTGTGTGTAATTTGGGCCTAACAGCAGACCCAACTTACGCTATGCCAGGTTTTCTCGATTTCTGCATTGTGGACATTTGGAGGCAGGTAGTTCTTTATTGCGGGCACAGGGGGCTGTCCTATGTATTGTAGGATGTTGAGTAGATCCCTGATGTCTACTCACTAGTTGCCAGTAGGAAACCCCACCCTAGAGTCATGATAGCCAAAAATGTTTCCAGACATTGCCAAATGTCCCCTGAGAGGGCAAAATCACCCCCAAGAACCACTGTGCCATATCCTTTTGTATCGTATTGTTACCTTTTATTAACGCTGTCCCATAGTACCCGAAAATAAAAAGGATATTTTTATAACTATCAAGGGCTTTTGTCTATCCAGAAACATTGGGTCACTTTCAACCTCACATTTATGAAATTGAAACAAATTAGAAATCATCCACTTTCAATCTAAAAAAAAAAAAGTCCTATGACAACCACTCAAAAACTGGATCCAGAGAGCCTTAAAATGAGTCATCCATTTACGAGATAAACAGTCACCAAAGAAAAATGCTGGACTGGAATGTGCATTTGAGAATTCAGGAACAGCCAGAAACACATCCTAGGCTGTGCTGGTGGGCTTTGGCACGCTTCTGGGTGCTTGTTTATTACTTCATGGCCCATGTGATGAGGGTCACAGGGCAACACTGACCTTTGTGTTTGTGTCTTCCTGCTCATAAGAGATCTGATATATGAGTGTGAGTGTCAGAGATTCATTATTCCTCAGGTCCGATATTTTTATGCTTATTTTCTGCCCGCATATACTGGCATTTTGGGGCTCATCAACAGGCTCTGGTTCAAAAGACTGTTTCTTAGCAGTTTATTCAAATCCAGAAGACATTTCCCCTCATAGATACGATATTACCCGAGTTGGTTAGTTTCCAATTTCTTATTGAACTCATGATGTACGTGATTCATGTAGTCCCTAGACTGACAAATATTTATTGCTTGTGAATTATTTATTCTTCAGTGATAATTAATTGCCAGGTACTATCTTGGATACTGGGAACACCCAGGTCAGTAAACCAGACAAGGTTCTTGCCCTCATGAATCTAGCTGATGTACGTAGCTCATGATGCAGAGTGCTAGGGACTGGGTCTCTGCCACGTGGTAGTAGGTGCTAAATAAGTATGTGTAGGGTCCTAAATGATCCCAATCTCTTTATATCAAGGGTTGGCAAACTGCAGCCAGTGGGCCAAATCCAGCCTGCTGCCTGTTTTTGTATGACCTACGTGCCTAGAATGGTTATTACATTCTTAAATGGTTGAAAAAAATCAAAAGAATAATATTTTGTGACTTGAAAATTAGATGAGATTAGACTTTTAGTGTCTGTGAGTAAAATTTTATTGGAACTTTTGTTTACACGTGGTTTATGGCTGCCTTTGTGCTACATTGGCAGAACTGGGTAGCTGTGACAAAGACTATATGAACCACAAGCCTGAAATATTTACTATGTATAACTTTCTAAAATTCTATTTAGTGGGGAAAGTGCTTTCAAAATTCCAATCTTGGAACCTCTCCAGCTCAAATCATTGGTGGTGGTACCTATAGTGTGAAGCAGCACTGTAGCACCAGGAAAGAGGGAGATAAAAATCTGATGGGAGGTCAAGACCTACTTTCTTAAGTGTCTGGGAGCTTATCCTCATCTGAACTCGATCCCCTTGACCTTCACCAACCTTCTCTTCTAATGCTCCCTCCTACTGCTTCTCTGTTACATTTCCTATTGCTGATGTAACAAATTACCATAAACTTAAAACATCAGAAATTTAATGTCTTACAGTTCTGGAGGTCAGTCTCACTCAGCTAAAATCAAAGGCTGCATTCCTCTGGAGGCTCC